>NC_092804.1:134623683-135300836 GCF_040954645.1 Diabrotica undecimpunctata | reverse complement strand
ACATGGGCGGAGTTCACTTAATGCCGTAGATATATATATATATATATATATATATATATATATATATATATATATATATATATATATATATATATATATATATATATATATATATATATATATATTATATATATATATATATATATATATATATATATATATATTTATATATATATATATATATATATATATATATATATATATATATATATATATATATATATATATATATATATATATATATATATATATATATATATATATATATATATATATATATATATATATATATATATATATATATATATATATATATATATATATATATATATAAATATTATATATATATATATATATATATATATATATATATATATATATATATATATATATATATATATATATATATATATATATATATATATATATATATATATATATATATATATATATATATATATATATATCTTCTCTTCTCTTCTCTTCTCTTCTCTTCTCTTCTCTTCTCTTCTCTTCTCTTCTCTTCTCTTCTCTTCTCTTCTCTTCTCTTCTCTTCTCTTCTCTTCTCTTCTCTTCTCTTCTCTTCTTCTCTTCTCTTCTCTTCTCTTCTCTTCTCTTCTCTTCTCTTCTCTTCTCTTCTCTTCTCTTCTCTCCTCTCCTCTCATCTCGTAAGAAACTACGAGTGGTAAGATACTACGAAAGCTTTTGTCTTCTTCAACCAACATTTATTGACTGTCTTTCAAGTATTTTACTGTATTAATTGCCTCTCAATACACTGCGAGTACTTGTGTATTTTCGACGACTGGTTTTCTACTGTTGTGATTGTGATGTTATGTTTTTAGGTGACTTCAGGAACGAGGAAAGAGTTTGCTAGTTGACGTCAGCAGATGATGGATTCTCCCGTGTATTGTACCGATACCGTTTAAGCTATTCAGAGTAAAAGGGTCAGGTTCCTTATAAAATCTACATATTATATCCTTAATTTTTGTATAATAACTTAAGCTTTCTGATAGAAATTGTACAGAAAAGTAAAGATATCACACAAGTTATTTATTTATTAAAAAAAAACGGAATTAAAAAATTTAATAGAAACGATAAAGATTGTTTATGGGATATTGAACTTGGATATTATCACTACCTAAAAGTCTGGAGATTAAAGAAGCAAGTAATGGGGAATCCTACATAACACGTAATCAAGTTTTCGTCACTCAAGGTTACTCATGGTGTTATCACTTCTATGAAATGTTTATTTCAAAAGGCACTATCCACAACGTCGTAGTAAACAAACAAAATTTCCTTATTTTCAGATTTGCTGTAGTATCTGAATATGATAATATAATTTGATAACCACACATTGCATTACGTTAGATTCTTTGCCAGCCTTAAAATATTGTTTCAAGGCAACCAAATATTTTTAAGTATACCTTTAAAGCTATATTTATTAATAAAAAAGACTCATCAATAGTTTTAAAGGAAGTGAATTGTAAAAAAAAAGGAAAACTATCAAAGCTTCTCTCATTTCACTTGCTCATTGAAGTGTCGAACTTAGCAGAATGTGGTAGTACTGGATTACCCATATTAAAAGAAGAAGTTTCTAAACAAATACGTATATAAATAAACTAAACGGAGAAAAATCCTTTATAATTTTAAATAATATACTTATTTAATTTACTGGAACAAAAATGAGACTTTTTTATTTTACCCCTAGTTTTTTCCATTACTTAAACTGTCATAATTATTTTGATGACTTGTGCGGTTAAAGATTAATAAGATGCCATCAATATTTGTCCAACTGTAATGCGTTAATTACAGTTCTTCTTCTTCTTCTTCAGCCTGTATTCGTTCACTACTGGACATCATTTGCTTCCATTGATTTCTACTCTTGGCAATTATCATCCACTGCTTGCCCGCGACTTGTTTGATATCATTCGCACATTTCTTCTGTGGTCTGCCTACTCCTCGCCTGTTCTCTCTTGTTCTCCAGTTTGTTAATCTCCGTGTCCATTTTTCGGGATTATCTCCGGCAACATGTTCGACCCATTGCCACTTGAGCCTTGCTATACGTTGTGCGATATCAGTAATCTTTGTTCTTTCACGAATGTCGATATTTCGAAACCTGTCTCTCAAACTAATTTCTAGCATGGCCCTCTCCATCGCTCTTTGGGTTGTACTAAGTTGCTCTAAGGTTTTCTTTGTAAAGGCCATGGTCTCCAGTCCATATATGTAGTTAAAGGCATAATACATTTGTCATAAACTCTACGTTTTAGACACATTGGTATATCTTTATTCTTCAGATAAAGCTTAACTTGCCGAAAGCTACCCAAGACAATTGTATGCGTCTTTTTAATATTTAATTAAAGTTAATCTAATGTAATTAAATGAACTGTCCTCCAATAAATATCAAAAGTACTGACACTACCATAAAATCTTATATTCTAACACGTCTGCAACTTATCTGAATTTGTATTTGGAGTGACACAGATTAAATTAAGAACTACCGAAAGCTTTAATTGGCCAATAATTCATACTGTAGGCACAAAGCTTCGATTCAATGGACCATGAAGTCTCGAAAGCAGTCGATGTAAGCAGAGAGATCAGAGAAAGATGCATTTTATCTATACTTATATTAAACCTGTACTCGTAAAACCAGGCACTACAGGTCATTTGAACTGAAATAAAAATCGACCATATTCCTATTAACAAAGCACGATATACAGATGATGTTGTTCTACTAGCTAGTAGTGAGAATGACTTACACTATATATCAGACCAAGACGTACCATCATGAATCGAGTACAAGTTATAGTAAAAATCAAGAAAACAGATGATAACAGATGAGGTACGCTTCTATTTACTGTTAATATTATTACTATTATCTGTGTTTTTTACAGATATTGTTAAATTTAACTGATACAAGTCATTAACTAAATAATTATATATTTCATTTATCATGTTGCAACCATTTTTTATCTTCCCTTGGTCTACGTAAATACATATTATGTCATCTGCAAACTGTATTACTTTACCTTGGTTACTATTTGACATGCTTTTACCTATATCCGAAGTATAAATAGCACATAATATTGGGCTTAGGATATTTCCTTGGGGTATCTCAGTGTTTGTTATTCTGGGGCCCACTAGTTTGTTATCAATTTGAATATATATGACCCTATTTTTGTACAGTTTATAAATTGGCCAAAAATGTATACGACTTATTCCTAACTTATACTGTAGGCACAAAGCTTCGATTCAATCGACCATGATGTCTCGAAAGCAGCCGATATAAGCAGAGAGATCAGTAAGAGATGCATTTTATCTCTACCTATATTAAACCTGGACTCGTTAATTTTTTTAAACCCAGACAATACAAGTAATTTAAACTGAAATAAAAGTCGACGATATTTCTTTTAATAAAGCACGTTATACGTTATTCTGTGTAACATTCAATTAGTGACATCATGCAACGAGTACAAACTAAAGTAAAAGTAACAAAATAGATGATAACAGATGAGGTACGCTGCTATTTTATAAACTTTTGTAGCTTGGCGTGTTACATCAATTTGAGCTGGATATCTCTATCGGCAGATAATTAAAATTAACTGTCTATAGTGTTGTAGTACCTCTCAGTCAGTTTCCAAGTTAGGTCCTATCGATTATTTACAAGTAGACATCTTCAATTCGTTGACGAACCTGGCAGGATGTTCTCTCAAAGCTTTTTTGATTTCACGCCACAAAGTCTCTATCGAGGACAAGTTGGGACTGTTAGAAATCCATTCCAGAACTGGTATGCCATGGTGCCAAGAATAAAGGGACCACCCTAGTGGGCTTTCATACATACGTATTTCTTCCGTATAGATGAGCACTTTTGAAGCTAAGATCCGTACCAGCATCAACTGTGCGTCGAGCCTACCCCAAGGTTCTGAGCAGTGCACTAGCCCCAGACGCCGCTGCCCATAAGTCTAGATATCAGCCGCATTCAAAAAAGGTAAGTAAATCGCATATATAATTAACAATGTAATTAAATTTACCAATTGTTACTTGAATTACAATAATCTACATTACATACCCCTTTAAACATATTACATTTTTCGTTATTTTAAATTAAATATTAAACCAGCGACCTTAATACGTTTTACAAAAACAGGGGTATAATAACTGGAGTTTTTATGTGCTGACAATTTTTTATGTACATTTTTCCAATCATTCATTTCTTTTGTAATTACCGTTGTTTGCGAGGAAAATAATTTACAGAACTAACAGTATAATAAGCCAACCAATCTCTTTTTACTCACTATTAATTGTTCTAAAAAAGGAGTCAATAGTTAATTTTATTGTGATTTGTTTTGATCCTTCCTTCAATCGAATAGAAGATTATTTCAAAGATCTATTTGTTAATTTTGTGGATTTTAATATGATCAATATCACGTTATTTTTGTTAAATAAAAATAAAAATAAATTGTAAAAATGAAAAACCTAATTTTTGGCCTCAAAAATAACGGGTCCTAGGCACATATCTAGGTTGCCTAGGTCTTAGTCCGTCCCTGACCTATGCCAATATAGAATTTAAGACAAGTGTAACCTGCTTATAAAAAGCTAGCGGGGCTTATCGGAAGTTTGGAATTTTTTCGAAGGAAAAAATGCGGTATTTTAGTTTGTTTGTTTGTTATTTGGTGGAGACGATAACGGGATAATAGAAGGTATACGTAATTTAAAGCTTCCAGAGAAAAAGTATAAAAACACGAAAAGTCGGTCAAACATATACTTAAGCAATATTTAAAGCTTCCAGATATTAGGCAAAACTAATATCGCTTCTGGAATAAGTAGTGCAAGATTATAATGAATCTGAAGAGTGGATTAATCAGGTTGTGGAATATTAGAGTGGAACTGTGTAATATAGAGAATAGTTTATCGATCGCTTGAATCGCTGAATCGCTTTTATAATACTATTATAAGAAATTAAAATTAGGATTGTACCAGGAAAACAATTATGCGAAATGTTATTTTTATAAATCTTTATTTGGCTTCTGATCTTAATAATTTTTATTTTTATTATTCACTTATACCCATTATTGCAAACAAAACCAAAAAATTTTCCAACAAAATGGTTATGATGTAATTGAAAACAAGTATTACTGATGTTTAAAAAAAATTAGTCAATTCCAAATCGAATGGAACATTTTATACATAAATCTTTGATAAATGTTGTTTAGCAATAACGTTTATTAAAATTTTAAGGACAAACTGCCAAAATATAGGAAAAAAATTTAGTTTTCTTCAATGTTAAAACATAAATTATTATTTTATTATTAACATTTGAACTTTCACTTTTGGACATTTTATTTTAAGTATATTTAAAACGAGTTTCAATCAGAAAAAAAAGCACTTATTTTTTAACTCGTTTAATTCCCATATTTATTTAAAAAACTAATATCATTTACAAATAAATTTCAAATGATATATAAATATATTTTTTTCTTATTTATTTTGCGATTTAGTAAGTATTTTTAATGACAGTTTTTTGAAAACGATGTTTATTTACATTAGTATAATAAAATAAGTTGCTTGAACTTGTTGTGTATATGTAATTATAGAAAACAGTACTAGTTCTGTTCTTGTCTATCAATATCGATGTATCCTACACCTACCGAACATCCTACCGATGTATTCTCTAATTCTCAAATGTATGTAAAAATGTGAGTTTAATTAACTATATTATGAACGTAGTGATCTTAAGGTATTAGAGATTATGTTTTGAAAACTGGCATTCGTGTCTTATCCCTTATTATCCCCTCAATAAAAAAATATGTGGATAGCATTATCTTGGTTCTGTTATCTGACAAAGCTGATAAATTATTAAAAACCTTTAACATTTTCATCCTAAAAATCCAATTAACTATCGTGAAAGAGGATACTAACTTTTCGGACGCTTTCTAAACATTAAGATAACAAGGGATGCCAACAATATTATTAAAATGGATTTGTATCAAAAACCTCATTTAGGTATTTGGTATTTGAACTGAAATATATTATTATGACAAACACTCCACTAAAGTGACCTTAGTCATCGTAAAAAATGAAAAACAGAATAATCAAAAGTATCTGATCCTTCCTTCTATAACATAACCTTCAAATAATATATAAATTATTTATAACCAATTCTTCACCGTTTAAAGAATGGAGGTAAAGGAACTAATAGAACCAATACACCTAGAAAAGGATACATGGATTGACTACTAGAAATTACCACATATATAAAGAACTTAATAAAAATATACAGCCAACCATTATAATGCCCTCTTATTCAGACTTGCCAATTTTAACTAATCTGATATTCAAATCCATACTAAGCAAATTAGGGGAAGATTTAACAATAATTTATACAGATGGTTCAAAAACTGTTGAAAGTACTGTTTTCGCTTTTTTTGTTTCAAACAGCAATTATGTTGAGAAATATCGAATTCCTGAATGTTGTTCTATTTTTACAGCCGAGGCTGCTGCTATACAGAAAGCACTAATTTGGTGTGTCACTAATTATTGTGAGAACATCGTAATAGTATCGGATTCTCAGGCAGTATTACAAGCTATTCGTAGCCATCCATTGGATAGTTTTCAAAACTCCATTATACTTGATATCAAAAAATTATTACACGATCTAAAATACACAAAAAAAAACAGTTACTTTACTCTGGGTTAAAGGACACAGTGGAGTAATTGGAAACGAGTTAGTGGATGGTATGGCAAAAAATACATCTGAGATATCCGAAATTACAAATTTTTACTATTTTAAAGATATTTTTTCTCTAGCTCTATCCACTACAAAAAACTCAGCTGCTGGCCCTGATGACATCCCCTCAATTTTCCTCAAATATCTCCATGAAGAAACCATAAACAAATTGCTTGAGTTGTACAACCTAATCTGGTCCCGACAAGAATTTCCTTCCAAATGGAGGGAATCCATTATATTTCCTATCAAAAAAAGCAGCTCTCTTCCCAACTCTCCAAACTCGTTTAGGCCAATCTCCCTAACATGTACCCTTTGCAAATTATTGGAAAAAATTATCAATAAGCGATTAATATGGTATCTAGAAAAAAACAATATCCTTAACCCTGCTCAATCAGGTTTTAGACCTAATAGAAGCACCACTGATAATTTAGTGATCCTACAAACAGATATAGCAAATGCTATGGCCTCCAAGCAAGACGTAATTGCAGTAATTTTTGATATAGAAAGTGCTTTCGATACAACATGTAAGTCAGTTATCCTTAAAAAACTGGTAGAAAATGATCTTACGGGCAACATATTTTGCTTTATAAATAACTTTTTAAATAACAGAAATTTTAGAATCACAGTTAACGGAGTATTATCCGACAAATATGTCACTGAAAATGGTGTACCTTAAGGTTCTACTTTGAGTTCTACCCTCTTTCTGCTAGCCATCAATGATATTTGCTCTCATATAAAATCTCCTGTTAAATTTGCCCATCCTTATTACAAAATTCTGTCGAGTCCCTTACTACATGCTCCGAGAAAACTGGCTTCAGGTTCTCTTCCAATAAATCCAAAATAATTAAATTCACCAGGAGATACAACAGCACAGAAATACCCAAAATAACACTAAACGGAGTAAGTTTAGAGTCAATTGATCATTACAAGTTTTTAGGACTAACTGTCGATAACAAACTCACCTGGCGACGTCATATCGATGAAATAAAAGGCATCTGTTTAAGCAGAATGAATTTGTTAAAGACATTGTCCCACCATCAATGGGGTGCCGATGAAAGTGTACTACTCAAAATATATCGAGCTATAATCCGATCCAAATTAGACTATGGTTGTATAGTTTACTTGTCTGCATCCAATAATTTATTACAATCTTTAAACTCTGTTCACAACACTACTCTCCGAATTTGCTTAGGAGCTTTTCGATCCAGTCCCGCTGAAAGTCTCTATTGTGAATCTCATGAACTCCCCCTTTACCTCCGGAGGCAGCAACTACTCCTATCTTATGCTAGCAGAATTTCGTCGAATCCGACTAACCCTGTATTTAATCTTCTGACTTCGCCAAGACCTGGACTCGTAATCTCGCCCAGATGTATACTTTCAATCCCACAGATCCTACAACCCTTATGCCAAGACACAAAATTATCTCAACAATTGCATCTATAAAATCAGAATCCCCGCCATGGTCTAGAACACCTCCTTTTATAAACACTTCTCTCTGTAAATTTAATAAGCAACAAACAAATAATATCTTTTTTCGACAAGCTTTCAAAGATATTGTGAATACATCCCACTATGATAAGGTGCTTTATACCGATGCATCCCGAAACGCAGATGGAGTTGGCTGTTCTGTCACTACAGTTGATACAGTGCTGCGACAATACCGAATATCAAACGAATGTAGCGTATTTTCAGGAGAACTCTTTAGTATTTCAAAAGCTCTCGAGTTCCCTTTTGACAATCATCAAAGTGTAGCTCTGTGTACCGATTCCTTATCCGCAATTCATTCGTTAAAAAATATTTACAATCAACATCATTTAGTACAAAAAATATTAGAATCGATCCATCTCCTCACTTCCCGAGGGACTTCAATAACAATAATATGGGTGCCTTCTCATATCGGCATCCAAGGAAATGAGATGGCTGACAGCGCTGCAAAAGAAGCATCTACATCCAACTTACCTGTCTAAGACATACAGCTCCAAGAAGACCTAAAATCAAAATTCAAAAGGAATATCCAAGACAAGTGGCAGAAACTTTGGATCACCAAAAACACAAAGCTCAGAGAAATACAACCTAATGTTTACAGCTATTTATCCCTAGCATCTCTGAACAGAAAAGAAAAGATAGCAATACGAAGATTGAGAATAGGACACACACGTTTGACACACGGTCATTTTATGTCCTCTACAGACCAACAGTTATGCTCTCACTGCAACGATATTCCTATCACCGTCAAACACATCCTCACAGAATGTCAGCACTACCAGGCCACCCGCATTGCCAACAATATAACCCATAGTCTAGAAGAACTTCTGAACTGTTCAAGCCGACTCAAGAGCATAATAGACTTTTTAAAGACTTCTCAATTGTTTAACAAATTATAATTTACATAATATTTTTATTCTTCACAATTGTAAACTTTGTATCATAACTTTGTAAGTACTATTGTAAACCTTTGCTCCCGTGTCAAAGACCTAAGATGTTGAGACACGTTTATTCTAAATAAAAAAAAAAAAAAAAAAAAGATATTTTTTCTATTATCAGGAGTATTGGCAGGGAAAGATGGATGTCAAAATATAAAGAAGTTCAGAAGACTTCAAGAAACCATTACTTTTCTATTCATCCATGTTTACCAAAAAATATTCCACATTTTAATTTTAACTATAATAAAGTACATTCTTCATTAATCACCCGGTTAAAACTTAACCATGGCCTCTTTCCAGAGCATCTGCATAGGATTGGAATCTATGAAACTCCTTTCTGTCCTTGTGATGGTAAATCTGTCGGAGATTTGAACCACTTATTTTTCGAATGTCCTAATCATAGGGAACAGAGTCGAAGCCTATATTTAGGTTTAATTGATCTCAATATTAGCCTACCAGTTAACATAAGCAATCTGTTATCTTATTCTGACAAATCTATATATAATATTCTAATCAAGTTTATGAGCGATTCTAAAATAAAAATTTAAACATCCTTATAACAATTTTCTGTGGCAAAAAGATTTTTTGTCTAATGCCATCTCTCTCACACACACACACACACACACACACAAATATGCAGGGAGTTCTTCAAATACTTGAAAAGCTAAAAAACTGAAAAGCAGCGGGTAAAGACGGGATACCAAACGAATTACTGAAATATTGTGGAGCAACAAAGACAGGATAATTAACAACATTAATAAATAAAATTATGAAACGCAAAAAATACCGGAAGAATGGAAAACGAGCGAACTAATTCTACTATTTAAAAACGGAGATAAAAAACATCCAGAAAACTACAGAGGTATAAACTTGAATACTACCCTAAAACTTACAACTAAAATTTTACAAAAATTAATAAATCAGAGGAGAAGTTTTTCAGATCAACAACAGGGTTTTCGTAGTAGAAGATCGTGCACAAATGCAATATTCGTCATAAAGCAAATAACTGAGAAGTCACTAGAGTATAATAGACCAGCATTTCTGTGTCTGATTGACTTAAATATAGCATTTGTCAGAGTGAGACTTAAAGGTGTAATCCATCTTCTGTATAAGAGGGAAGTCCCTTTAAATATTTTAAAAACTATCAAAAATATTTACCAAAAAAAATGGAAGTCAGAATACATGAACAACTTACATATTCTATAGAATCTGTAGAAATAGGCAGCGGAATAAGACAAGGACATTTATTAAGCGTCATAAGCGTTATAAGCGTTATTAAGCGTATTAATGAAATCATCAAGAGCGTTAACAAAGGAAGAGAAGAAGAGAATACAGAATGGGGAACAAAAAGTAAAAATACTGTTACGCAGTCGATGCAATATTGATAGCCCAAGACGAAGATAGTCTGCAAGGACTGGTCCACAGATTTAACATAATAGCAAAAGGATTTTATGACAATTTCATCTCAAAAAACTAAAACAATAGTAATCACTAAAGAACCAACCAGATGTAAAATAGAAATTGATGGCATCAGCAGTGAACAAGTAATGGAAATAAAATACCTTGGAATTACACTGACCAGCTATAGAAACCTCGTAAAAGAAGTGCGAGATCAAGTACAAACAGCAAATAGACCGACAGGATGCCTTCATAACAGTATATGGCGAAATAGACACATTAACAGTAAGATAAAGTCAATAATTTGTAAAGCCAGTATAAGATCAATAATGAGATATGCCTCAGAAATAAGACCCGACACAGTCACAACACAAATGCTACTGTAAACAACAAAGACGAGAGTAGTGAGAAGAATTACAGGAAATACGCTAAGAGATCGAAAGAGAAATGAAGAAATTAAAAGAAAATGTATTGTACAGTGTATAAACGAATGGACACTGAACAGAAAAAGAATGAAATAACCACATAAGCAGAATGGGGGTCAAAATAGCAAGAGATAGGTCACCAATCCGCAGAAGAAGTATCAAACGACTGCGCAAAAGATGAAGTTACAACTTTCCATATTGTTATTAATCCGCCAATGAACAAGTAGTATTGCTTACAAAGAGGTAGAAGAAAAATTATTAACCAACTACATGAATAAATACGATTTTGTTAAACACAATCTTAAATAAAGACTTGTCACCTTCCACCACGACTAACACTGTTGATCCTGATGGCTTAAGAAATGACAGGGTTTCTTATACTCTAACTTCAATTAAAAAATAATAACAGTTACAATGATAGTTGTCTTAAAATCAATGTGGCTCACAAATCAGCTTTAACGATTAACAATCCTTTTATCAAAAATTAAGGAACAAACAAAAATAGATAGGCTTAGTAACATTGTATATAACATTTTCATTCACGGCCGAGCGGTAGGCCATTAGGAATAAATTAATGTGCTGGTCTCTTTGATGTTCTGATACAACTTTGGACAGGTTTTTACACATCGTTCGGTTCATCCTCTCGACCATTCCATCTGATTGAGGATGCAGGGGTGTGGTTCTGGTCTTATTGACACCAATCAATTTACAAACGTTTTGGAAAAGGGTTGACTCGAAGTTTCGCCCTTGGTTGGAGTGGATTTCGGAAGGAACACCAAATTGGCTGAAGAATTCTTTAACAAGTACCTCTGCAACGGTAGCAGCTTCTTGATT
This sequence comes from Diabrotica undecimpunctata, assembly GCF_040954645.1. NCBI lineage: Eukaryota > Metazoa > Arthropoda > Insecta > Coleoptera > Chrysomelidae > Diabrotica > Diabrotica undecimpunctata. Next base: position 135,289,032 of record NC_092804.1, on the reverse strand, counting down.
TGGTATCGCGTAGGTCTCAGTCCATTTCGTAAAATAATCCATAGCTAACAGGATATATTTATTTCCATCATTCGTCTCTGGAAGTGGACCTGCAATGTCGATTGCTACTCTTTCCATAGGACTACCAACATTGTACTATTTCATGAGTGCCCTCTTTTTACCAACTGGCCCATTACTGGTTGCACACAGTTCACATTTCCGGCACCATCTTCTTACATATTATCTTTACAGTTCACCCAATAGAACCGTTCTCGAACCTTTTGCAAAGTCTTCATAATACCAAAGTGTCCACCTGATGCACCGTCATGCAACTGACGCAATACTTCTGACACTTTACTTTTAGGTACAATCAATTGAAGCTTAGTTTTTGTACCATCATCGTTCTCAAAGGTTCTATACAGAAGATCATCTTTCAGCACTAGGCAATTCCATTGACTCCGGTAACACTTGGCTTCTGGACTACATGCACTAATGTCTTGCCAAGAAGGTCTTTTACTTCGACGCATCCAATCCAATACTCTTTTTATACATGGATCATTTGCTTGAGCGTCCGAAAATCCTGGAGGAACGAAGTAGACGACGCCATGAGTAAGAGAAACCTAAACGATGGAGAATGGGACAACAGAGAGAGATGGAAACGGTTATGCGAGGGAAGGCAGTGAATATTGTAGAATCCTTGAATATATATAGGTTTTCCGTATTATCTGCACATACTTTATCTGTGATATGACACAATATACAGAATAAGTAAAAGAATAAATATATATGCAAAATATGTAACAATATATGCATCGTTTAAAACCGTAGCGAATATTAAGGGTAGCTCACGGATCCAAACACTAGTAGTAATTTAATTTGTTTTTTAAATAGGATAATTAAATAATTAAATTTTTATCTGCAATACAATTTTAAAAATGATTATAACTAATAATTTATCTGCAATATTCAAATATGTTTAGAGTGTAAATTTTATCAAAACTTATATAATATTTAATTTTTTAAATAAGTTAAATATTAGTAATCGGTAAAGGCTATTTTTATATTTCCTATTTTTAAATATTTTGCAAACTCTTATCAAATAATCATCACTTAAAATTAATAAGTTCTGCTATATGTAGAAATGTAATTAATTTTGATTAATATTAGTATGAAAACACTACAAAAATTTAACTTAACAGCAGGTGTTCTCGTGAATCAAAGGTATTTCACAATTTAAGCAAAAACGAATTACTTTCCGATATTTTTTATCTAGAAAAAATAAATTCATCATCATCTTTGGCTCGAAAATATTCTGTGGATCTTAGCCTGCTCTAAGATTCGTCGCCGTTTTGTTCGGTTTCTGGCAACGTGTTGCTATCTTCTGATCTCTAGTATCCCTGTCGGTCTCAATTCCATCTAACCACCAAATTCTTCCAAAAAGTTAGCTTTCTAGCAATCATATTGTCAGACATTCCTATTTTTGTCCAGCCCATTTATGCCGCTGTATTTTAATGAACATTACGACGATTCGATTCATGAAAGAATTGGTATAATTAGAAATTTTTTTTGCGCCACTGCCCTCGAACGTTTATAGCTCCAAATATTTTGGGGAGTATCCTACGCTCGAATATTCCCAGAAGTCTTTCATCCTTCTGCGTTAGAGTTTATGTTTCCGTCCCATATATCAGGAACGGCTTCAGCAAAAATTTGTATATAATAATTTTAGTTTTACTTTGAATATTTCTTGAGTGAAATTCTTTTTGGAGTGCTTATAGTATATTTGAAGAATAAGCTGGAGTAAATTCTCAGAATACTCATCTTCGAACCTCGAAATACATAGGCGTGCACATCTTCTAACTAAAACGTAATCTTAAAAGAAAAATTTGCGTTAAATTTATTTGGATATTTAGAACAAAGTAATTAATCCAATCCAATACTGGTTTAAAATAAAAAGATACACATAAAAAGAATAAAAATTATATTATTTGTGAAATATACAGTTAATATAAAAGAATAAAATACAATAAATTATACTGGAACGTAAAATACATACACAAAAAATGTAAGTTTTTTTATATTCCTATTAATAAATAATAATATTCTTAATACTAATAATATTGGAAATAAGAATAAAAATTATATTAGCAATAAAAAATAAATTAAAAATAAACAATGAAGTTGACGGTAATTAGTTCAAATGTAAAATAAACTTCTGAGCTACAGTTTAAAGTTAAGCTTCCTCATATTCTGTTTCAGACGAAGTCTTATCCGATCCGGGATGAATTATTATAGGTTCTATACTGCTATCTATGATATGATCAAGCTCCCACATATTTTTCTCAATATTTATAACGTGATTAATACATTTTTGCCAATGTTCAGTCGTTACTTAGGATATTGATTTATGAAAAAGAATAGTAACATCTGACAATTTAAAAGTTGTATTATTTCGAGCAACATTACCTTTAACTTCGGCCCATACTAATTCAATCGGATTTAGCTCGCAATGATACTGTGGTAGGCGAAGTATTTCAATTCCTGGTTTTTTGGCTATCTCCTCAATGACATATTTTTTATAATTTTGTTTATTAATTTTAGCAAGCTCTAATAATTTTGCTTTTGTCATTGTATCGTCAAAGATTAAATTCTTAGAAGTTAACCACATTGCAATTTCATCTTTCCTCCATTGAGTAGTTGGTAAACATTCAACTAATCTAGAGTGGTAACTTGCATTGTCCATCACAATAACTGAATTTTTAGGTATGAATTCAATCATCTGTTCGAAATATTCTTCAAACACGTCCCCGTCATCTCTTCGTGATAATCTTTTTTGATTCAAACAAAAGTAAACCCTCCTTAAGAAATCCATTCATACTACCTATATGGGTAACAATTAACCGTCGACCTTTACCTGTTGGTTCCTAGAAACCAGTTGAATATCCTTCCAGAAATGCTTGTCGACATGTTTTTATAGTTTTGTCTTTAAAACCCTTTTCCTACAAATGCAAAACTTTCCAAAGTTTGTCTCTACCCATTGTGGGTAAATCGGGATCGTCGCTAATGGCTTGTAACACTTTATCTAAAGTTGGTCAAGTATCAAGTATTTGTTTGTTAAAAAACATGAGTGGACCATTCTACGAATTACATTTTTGAAAAAGTCATCCACATTCACTTTCAACAATTTTGGTCTTCCTGGTCTCAATTTGGGTGGCGTTATACCAGTTGATTTTTCCTCTTTTAAAATGTTATATACAGTTGATTTTGAATATCCCATTACTTTAGACGAAATTTCAACTATACTATCAACAGTATTGGAAGGATTGTGTTGCTTAAAATAATTGTAAACATTAAGGATAACACTCTTTTCGTTAAGTGATAAATGATTCAACTTTTTTTTTAACTGGTGTATAATCACACGTTAATTCCATATTCTATAAAAAACAACTGTGCAAAAACTCTTGCAAAAAACAACTGTGTTACATCTCTTCACTCGCTTATAATCGACTGAACAAAAATTTTCTGATATTAATGACCACAATTTAAAGACCATTAACCATTTTATTAATCATTGGTTTCCCAAACAAAATCGAAATTTATATTATTTAAGATACCGTTCACATTTATCAGAAACTATCTTTCGCTAATCGACTTTTTCTATCTAAACTATCAAAAGACCATTAACTAAATACCTATGTATTTTAAGAGTTTCTTTATTTCTTGTTATTTAATGGGTCATTATCATACCGACAAAAATAACCATAAATAACGTAACTAAAATAAACAGATTTATATAAATATAATATGATTTCAAAATGGTTTAAATATCTAACAAACCGAAACGAATAATGTAATACCCTTAAAGTACGCCTATGACCAGCTGAATCATCCCTAGCCTACACAGTTCTAACAATAGCAGGTATTTAAATTTTATGATAGTCCATGTGACATGGAAAAATTTCTATTTAAATAGTGAATCCTAACGTAAAATAAGCTAAAATATTGACTTTGTACGAAAAGCACACGTACTAAAATATGCTTAACAATTTAGTTTTTTTTCTGAGAATTTACTCCAGCTTATTCTTCAAATATACTATAGTATACCTTATTTGTAAGGTTTATTTGTCTTTTAATTTCTTTGCTTGTTTTTTTGGTAGTAGTCAATAGCGAGCTAATGTATGTGAAGCTGTCAACACGTTCAAAGACTTCCAAAGACTGTTGTCCGTTCCTCGTTTAGATTTAATACAAGCAGCTTTAAGTTTTTACGCATTCAAATAAACATTATGTAGATAAGCTAATTGCTGTTTACTCTCTATTTAATAGTAGAAGTAAACGTGTTTTTTTCTAGAATGTAATTGTGTTGACAAACTAACTGCTAAAATAGATTCTAATATAAACGATAATATACGGTAAATTATACAAGTAATTTTTACATTTAGAAATAGTAAAGTTAGGTAAAAAACATCGAATATTAAGGTAAAGTGCCCAAATACCGTCCCCCTAAGCAAAATCTTAAATTCTGAAATTTTAGTTAAATGTTGAGTTAAAATAATGGAAAAAACTGATTTAAGTAACTTAACTCTATGTCTAGTACGATTCTACTAAATAAAATTTCCTGAAGTAAAAATAAATAAATAACAACATAAAGCAAATTTCGGTTCTTTAAAAATGATATCCTAATTCCGTCCCCCACCCATTCCCAGTTAAAATGTATGATTTTTTTGTAAAATATGTTTTAAACAACTTCTGTTTCACCCTCAGAGTCACTTGAATTTAAATTCGACATCGTTGTTTTCTTCTTGAGACGTTTGTTCAATGATATGCGAGGATTTTCTTTATCTTCCATGATGAAACGTTTCTTAGCCTTTGACTGCCTTTTCTCTTCTGCCATTTGTTTCTCTTGTAAACAGATTTTGAGAAAAGTTTTGTAATTAAATCCAGTTACCAAGAATGAAGTACCGGCTCTTGAAGATATAGAAGGTTCTAGCAATAAAATCGTGCTCCTGAAAGACATCAGAATTAAATGGATGGATCCCAGTCTTCCTAAACCCATTGGCGGCCGTTTCAAGAGTAGCTGCACAAAGATATGCCTCACAAAACAGACTGGATATTTGTAGTTTCCTGACAACTCTATTTGGGTTACTAGCCAACTATTGTTCTATGGCTTTTGCGTATCTAGTTTTCAAAGGAAACATAAAGAATACATCCAAAGGCTGTAGCTTGTCTGTTGAATGTGGAGGAAGGCAAACTATAGAAACTCCTGACTCTCTTGCAATGTCAATAGGTTCGAGATTTCTGGTGTGGGAATAGTGACCATTAAGGATAAGCACAACAGGATTCTCTTTTGATGGGTTCACAATGGAACTCAAGTGTTTAAACCACTTAAGAAACAATGGACCAGTTACCGAATCTGAATCTGAACATCCGCCTATTGACTCCGGAGGAAATCCGTCAAGCAATTCTTCCTGCCACCTTTTAAGTGAAAATATTAACAAGGGTGGAATATACTGGCCTGCTGCTGACATACAGGTTATGGCTGTGGTTGTGGATCCACGTTCAGCAGATGAAAGTTTATGCACTTGCTTTTTCCCCTTACACGTTACTACTCTAGTAGTAACCTGTCTTTGTGCTGGACTACAGATATCCCTGTTTCGTCTACATTAAATATTTTTGAAGGGTCAAAGTTTATTTGTTTATTTTCTCGAGTTCAGGCTTCAGGATAGAGAAATACTTGTCAACATTTTCTTTTGTGAATCCTTTAGCTTTAGCCATTGACAAGTTCTGTAATCGTCTAAGGAAAAGCTCTGGATGGCGTTGGAAAAACAGTCTAACCCACTTTTTGCCAGCAGCCGTTGATTGATTCGATAAAGGATGAGGTACTTGGTTTAAAATGTCAGAAATAGTCAGTCCATAATATAATGCTGCTCCATATCCAGATAGTGTTCGACAAGACTTTTCTCGAGGTCAGCTGTACAAACTGGCTTCCTTCCAAATTTTGATTTCACACATTCCTCTGGTGTGCGGTCAGATTTGACATAATCTTTTAAAGTAGCCCTCGGAACACCACAGGTCTTAGCAGCTATTTTATATCCTATTTCTTTATCTCTCACAGCAGTGATAGCTCTCACCATGGCATCAGGAATCCACGCTTTGCGTTGTGGCATCTGAAAAATTTTGGGTGTCTAAGGTGTCTACATATTAAAACTATTAAAACATATCGAATAGTGAATATATACGCATAAAAAATAATTTAAGTAGTCAGGGAAAATTAAAATTTATTGAAAGAAAAATATATAAAAAAATTCCTAAATCCGTCCCGGGACGGATTTGGGAACCTCAAAGGGGACGGATTTAGGAATTATGTTTTATAAAACATGGCCGCTGTTCATGACGAAATGACTACAACTATACGGCTGTGACAAAAATGAAATATAATACTCAAAGAGCGTTATATTATTATCACTCGATAAATCAGTATAAACTTACATTTAGGCGTCAATATAAGTATTTAAAGTAGATTACAAATTGTAGCAAGCTATCACATAAACTATTTATGAAAAATTTAAGGTTAAGTGAACAGAACAAAGAATCCTACGTCACTGCCACTAGTACACTGGATCGTTTTGAAGAGTTTCCTTACTCTCTCGCAAGGTTGCCGTACTGTCCGTATAAGTTACAGTGGGGGACGAAATTAGGACAGGGAACGGGTTTTGGGCACTTTACCTTAATCTTTTACTCATAAGTATTTGAATCAGTTATTTATGAAACATAGTAAGTCATAAAACTTAGATTTTATAGGAGAAACAAAAAACCGTTTCCAGGAGATTAGATATTATAAATTATTTTATATATATAAAATACTGACAATATGGGTTTAAATGAAACATGGCAAGGGTAAAATTTCAAAATTTTGAATCTTAACCAGACCAAAATCTCTATCATTTGGAAGGAATGAATGACATCTTAAAGGTAATCTATAGAATTTTTTTTTGAATCGGCCCACATCTGTCAACGACAAGAGAAAACGTATTATCGAATGATTTTTGTTTTGTCCTACACAGTTGTCACTGTACAGATAAAAATTTTCAACGCTAGGCAAAGCATAAATTTGCTTTGTAGCAAACTTTGTTTGGTTAGGTTAGGTTAGGTGAAATATTCTGCATATAGTCTAATATTAAACAAAGTTATGTGCCCTGACTCGCTTTACATAGTTCTGTCGTATCCCTTATAGATTTTTAAAATATGTTACTTCGTTTTTTGTGGACAAGCAGTTCGTCAGTATCGTTAAGTGTTGTGTTTTCAGTCTTAACGTTGGTCTTTCACATTCACAGCACGTGTCCACTTGTGACCGTCCAAAGCGGTAGTTAAACCTCTATTTAAAAATTTTATAATACAATGGATATCCTACTTTTGTTTTAGGGTACCCAGTTTTAAAAAGATGGTACGTAATTTTTATGTTTAGGGTTGAACAAAGATATTCGACTTCTGGCGTAGAATAATGACTTTTTTAAGGGAAAACATTGAATGTGATCCATTATTTTAGCAACAGTTTTGGCTAGAATGATTTTCCTGTTATTCTGCTGCCCTCTATTTCTTCAGGAGTTTATCCCAAAGCAGTAAATTTTGTAAGCGAATAATTTTGAATGATGTTACCTCATGGAAGCTTTCAATCTTTTTTTCAGATTATTATTTTACGTTCTACCAAATGAACCTTATAAACAATTAAACTGGTTCTCTCCTTAAATGATCGTTTCCTCTTGTTCTCTTATTTTCCTGGTCTTTGTTTTTTTATAAGTATGGCCTCGATTAGACTCTTTAGGTAAATATCTTATTCGTTTTTGGTCTTGAAGGAATATATTTTTTTCAGCATATCCGGACGCTGTTCTTCTGTAATTTTATGCCAGCATTTCATCTTGCAGCTAAAATATAACCTAATATAACATAACATACCTATGTCTATTAATTATAACTATTTACCTGCACGGTTTTCCGGTTTTTCTTGCCCGTATATTGCCTTTGTAATTAATATATTCTACTCCAGAAATTATTGCATTTTTAATTTTATTGCCTTTATACTCGTCAGTGTGTACCTTTTCTATTCTTCCGTTTAATACTTTTACTATCACTAATTTTTGTTACTAAAATACGAATGTAGAGCAACAATAATGCTTCAACAAGGACAGAGGACAAACAAACAAAAGTTAGGTTAGAGATTGTATGTATTCTGTCAAATTGGTAAATGAACGTTTATTTGTAAAACATATTAAGTCGGCGACAATATCTTTCGTAAATAAATATGGTCTGTTAATGAGGGATCTGTAATATTTTTCGTGAATGAAATATGGTCTGTTAATGAGGGATCTGTAATAGTACTTAATATGTTTCATCAGCAAATGATGCGCCTATGTGTAGACATTGTTTTTCTGTCAAAATGCCAATTTTTGGAAATGGGTGACTTAATATGTTTCATAAATAACTGATTCATTTGTTTTCGCAGATAAAAAAAGCGGCACATCGTCCTTAAAGTGACCATAATATTCAATGCATTCAATGATATAAATTTTTCCAATATTTTATTTACTAATGAATGTTGATCTATGAATGGATTTTTCATGATGAATTTTTCGTCAATGTTCAACAAATAACGAACTTTTAGACTTTTTAGACTGGGGAAATATGCAGATAAGTTATTCTGTACGAACACAGTTTCCTTGAAAATTAATTATTAGATGTAAAAATAATGGAATAATAGTTCGTCCTTCCATTATTAGTTGAAGGAAATTTTACTTCATTAGTAAATTTCTGTTCTTGAGAACTGATTATGTTTGATGGTAGTCTTTGTGTGTATGATGTATTAAAAATATCATGATATGTAAAGTTCTTGTTTTTATTGTTTATTAGCTTAGCATCGAATTGTTCGATGATGAAAGAGGAGATCTGGAGCCCATAGAACTTACGTCAGAAGAAATAGGTCCATATATTACAAAAGAAAAAATATTGCACGCATTAAAAACAATGAAGAGCGGGAAAAGTCCTGGACCTGATATGCTTCCTATAGAAATCCTAAAAATTCTAGGTGAGAAGCACATTGATGTTTTAGTGACACTTTTGAACCAAATTTATAGTTCAGGCGTATTACCCAAAGAGTGGTTAACATCTATTTTTATTTGTCTCCCTAAAAAGAAAAACGCAAGAGAATGCAGCGATTACCGCACCATTAGCTTAATGTCTCATACGCTAAAGTTACTACTTAAAGTCATCCATAACCAAATATATCACAAACTGGACATAGACGTTAATAATACACAATTTAGTTTTCGCAAAGGCCTAGGAACACGTGAAGCTCTTTTTTCACTTAATATACTAATACAAAGATGCCTGGACGTCAATCAAGATATATACGCATGTTTTATTGACTATAATAAAGCATTCGATAAAGTACGACATAAACATTTAATGAATGTCCTGAAATCAAAGAAGATTGACTACAACGACCTCAGGATCATATCAAATTTATACTATAAACAGCGAGCAAAAGTACGTGTTAACGAACAGCTGTCAGAAGAAATTGAAATTAGATGTGGAGTAAGACAGGGATGCGTATTGTCGCCAATTCTTTTCAATGCCTACTCCGAAGAGGTCCTGAAAAAAGCTCTCGAGGGTGAAACAGCTAGAATAAAGGTGAATGGAGTTCCCATTAACAACATTAGATATGCGGACGACACTGTGATCTTAGCCGAAAACATTGAAGATCTTCAGAGACTGGTGACCAGAATAGCAGAGTATGGAAAAGAATATGGTCTAACAATGAATGTCAATAAGACGGAATTTATGAGAATATCGAAAACTCAAAGAAATAACGAGAATCTTCTAATAAACGAAACCAACGTCGAACAAGTGGACAAATATGCATACCTGGGAACAATGATTAACTCCACAAATGATTACAATCAGGAGATAAAAATAAGAATAGAAAAGGCTAGAAGCAAATTTCAACAAAATGAGAAGAGTTCTATGTACCAGGGATTTAAAACTGGAACTAAGAGTTAGGTTGGCGAGGTGCTATGTTTTTTCGACTTTATTTTATGGAATGGAATCTTGGACCTTGAATGCGACATCAATGAAAAAACTGGAATCATTTGAGCTGTGGGTGTACAGAAGAATTCTGAAAATATCATGGACAGAACACGTCACAAACAAAGAGGTTCTGGGAAGGATGAACAAAGAAATGGAAATTTTAAATTCAATAAAAACAAGAAAATTAGAATATCTCGGACATATTACACGTGGAGAGAAATACACCTTGCTCCAACTGATTATGCAGGGAAAGATCCAACGAAAGAGAAGCATAGGGAGGCGTAGAATGTCATGGCTGCGCAACCTGAGAGAGTGGTACGGATGTACATCAAATGAACTTTTCAGAGCAGCCGTCTCAAAAGTCCGAATAACTATGATGATTGCCGACCTCCGCCGCGGAGATGGCACTTGAAGAAGAAGAGAAGAGCTTTGAAACGAATGTGACTTTTTACTACAGCAATACCTTAGTACATGTAATGGCTTTCCATTTGTTGTTCGTCCTAAAATGACTGTTCTGGTCATTTGTCAACGTTTATATTACTATAAATTCTTATTTTTGTAGTGCATATTTAGAGTCTAATAAAATAGCTTCAGAACATTTAAAATATTTATAATTTATAAATATAAGTTTTGATCAAATATATTCAAAAATATACTCTAATATCTTAAATAAATTTTAGAGGCGAGACAGATATAAATATCTGGTATAATCGTCTCACAACTTAACTTATCTGGTTTTCACTTCCTAGTCACTTCAAAAACTTGACCCTTAGCAGTTCTTAGTATAGAGTAAATATCGTATCATTTCAGCCTTGAACCTGACAATCTTACTATAGGTTCTTTAATATTATTAATCAGTGACACACCTAAATTGTCTCTAATATATCAGTTTTTAATTTTAAACTTGTTTGTCACTCACCATATCTAGAAGTTCAAAAAAGATCACACGCAATCTTACACTACGTTGATTATTAGAAAAGATTTAGATATAATTATCATATACAAAGTCAACGGTAACACCAAATATATATACATATATATATATATATATATATATATATATATATATATATATATATATATATATAAATGTGGACATGATATGATTTGAAACATCCTTGTGAAATGGTAAAAAACACAAAAAGTCGGTCAAACATATAAACAATACTGTAAGTTTCTAGTTTTTAGACACATGTATATTCTCCATTCTTTTATCCATCTTTTTTACAAAGGATGACTAGTATTATTAGACAAATCTTATGGTTTTCCCTTGTTCTCTTGGTTCGTTAAAAACAATTCTGGTGTGTAGGATAATAATTATTTTGAGTTTCAAGTTTAATATCACTCTAGTTTATTTGTTCTCGACTAATACATTTATGCCTAATAATTAGATGCCCAATTGAACAGTACAATGAGAATGATTGCTGGTGTTATCAAATCCACCCCTACACAATGGCTCCCAGTACTGAGCCACATTCCACCACCCAAACTACGACGCATACACTCCCTCACTAGTGAGTACAAAAAGATACTTAGTAACGAGATCCTGCCAATTCGTCAAGATATAGATGCTGCCAACGGTAACCGTTTACGCTCCAGACGACTGCCAATAAAAACAGCACAGCTTGCTGTGGAATGAGTTCGACCACTTGGACTAGAGAATGGATGGAACAACAAAATAGCAGCTTACCCTGCATCACACAAAAACCACCAGGTTTTGACTTACCACGCAACACATGGACTATGCTGAATCGAATCAGAACCCAACACGGCAGATGCGGTTACATGATGCACAAATGGGGTAAACGGCCATCCCCACTCTGTGACTGCGGACAACCACAAATCATCTGGCACATTACAGAACAGTGTCCCACAAGATCCTATCAAGGCAGGTCAGAGGATTTCCTAATGGCGACTCAAGAGTCGATAATATATATAAATAAGTTAGATGTTCGTTTGTAAACATATATGTAATGTTTTATTCAAAATATATGTAAATTTAAATGTAAATGTGTCAAATGGCATACGATAAATAAATAAATAAATCTTTCCTAGATGGCGCTAGAAAAAAAGGTTTCAAATCTGAAATAACGTAAACCTTTACACTGTTTAATAATAAATTCTACCTTAAAAATATTATTAAAATTAATTATTAATTATTAATTACATTAATATATAATTAATACAGTATTATTAATTAAACGTATCGTTTCAAGAACAAAATATGATTGAAATATGGTAGTTCATATTTCTTTCCTAGATGGCGCCTGTAGGTGACCGGAATTACAGTGTGATCTGTCAATGTCATCATAGCCTTTTATATAGATAGATAGTAGAGGGCTTATGCTATTTTCTTGTTTCATTCCTCTTTCTAGGAAAAATCTTCACTGTACCAAAACTTTACTATAAATCATTTTAAAATCGAGTATTATAAATTTGGCAAATACAGAATTGTTTACAAATAAATTCCTCTCTTTTAATCTAATGTGTATTAAGATGCCCGTATTCTTAAATGAATGACAAATTGCATTTTTCTAGATGTGATTAAATTATTGACGTCAATATCCAGTTTCGTAGAATTAATATATAATTAACATATCACTAAAAGCAAAATGTTAATTTGTTTATGTTTTATGTCTACAAATTACGATTATTAAATTAGCTGTCAGCTATCCAAGGTATTAAAATACATGAATACATAGTAGCCATAGGGTCTCTACTCACACCAAAAAATGTTATCTTTGCATCACGAATAGCTAACAACAGAGTTTGTATTTACTTGAACAATACTAGCATAGTAGATACCTTACTAAACAACCATAAAACAGTACTCATCCAAGGCAATGAGATAGAAATTCGAAGACTTATTACGCCAGCAAGGAGACTAGTAATATCAAACATCTGCCCCAGCATTCCGAACAGTATTTTAGAAGAAGAACTGAAACAACTAGAAATAACTGCAGTATCCAAATTAACGTTTTTAAAAGTTGGCATGCCCGAGTCTGAGTATAGTCATGTCTTAAGCTTTAGGCGGCAAATATTTGTCTCTCCGATAATCACCAAACCAATTCCAAATACAATCTTAATAACCTATGACAACACTCCTTACAGAATCTTCCTATCCCTAGATGGTTTAAATTGCTCTAGATGTAATACTACTGGCCACAAAGAAGAAAACTGCACATCAACATCAACTGGTACAGAAACACTTAAAGATCCTTATACCTCAGAACTCGAACTCATGGAAATAAATCAGAATAATTCAGCAACAAATATTTCAGATGATACAACCAACTGTTTCAACCCTATTTCTGCAGATATCCTAACGACAAATGATTCGCTTATAGTACACAGCATACCTTCAACTAAAGCTAACAGCAATAATAGTAAAACAACCAATCAAGCAAAAAGGCAAATTTCAACCTCTCCTGAAATCTCAGAAACTAAAAACCTAAACGAAACTTTCATAACTCCAAAAAAATCCGCACACAAAAAAAAGAAAAAGGCTTTAGATGTCGAAGCCACATTAAAACCAATTGAAAACATTTTAATGACAGCATCTCCTTCATATACGCTAAATTTCTCTGAATTATGCGACTTCGTGATAAACGCAATAGGATCAAAATTTCCTGAAGTCACAGCTAAAAACTATACAGAAGATTTTGACGGCTTATACACCTTATTAAAAATAGTTCACTCAAAATTAAATGATAGACGCATGAAAAATAATATCACAAGAATTATAAAGAAAATAAATCCAACAAATGAATCTTCCCTCACTGAAGAAAGCGACTACGATTTATCTCAATAGTCCAATTATATTCATTCTTCAATGGAACTTGAATGGCTATTATAGCCACATTGAAAACATTAAAATACTAATCAATGAACTGTCACCACTAATAATATGTCTTCAAGAAACTCGTCTTTCCAACAATCAAGCAAAACTAAAAAATTATATGCCCTATACAAAAAATCGAGCAGTACAGCAAATATCCAGTGGTGGAGTCGGAATTTTTGTACATTCAACCATCCAATCCCAAGAAATTCCGTTAAATACAAATCTGGAAGCAGTAGCAGTTTCGGTAATACATCATTTTAAAATCAACATATGCAACGTATATTTACCACATCCTGACGAAACTACTCTATTAGAACTTCAAAATCTAATTCAACAAATTCCATCTCCAAAATTAATTTTGGGTGACACAAACTGTCACAACATCGCATGGGGATCACAAAGAACAGATAAAAATGGACGAATATTATTAGAAGCAATTAATAACATAAAACTAGTTTTATTAAACACAGGAGCACCTACTAGATTCAATGCACATAATGGCACTTTTTCCTCCATAGACTTATCTATCAGTGATTCAACTTTAGCTCCATTTTTACAGTGGAATACATTGGACCACCTATACGACAGTGATCATTTTCCGATAATAATTACTCATGACAAAGATGAAAAAACCTGTACAACACCATATGAAACTTGGAAATTAAAGTCAGCCGATTGGGAAAAATACTCGAACTTAGTAAGCATACGTATACCAAATCTCGTTATATCAGATAATATAGACACTACTCTATCATCTTTCAATGGTATAATTTTAGACGCAGCCAGAGATTCTATAGGAAAAACCAAAAATATCACAAAAGCTCCTCTTCTTTGGTGGAACACTGAAATCGCATCCGCTTTAAAGCAAACAAAACATGCTTTTAATATATACAAAAAGTTTAACACACCTAATAACTTAAACAATTTTAGATCTTTAAGGGCCAGATCTAGATTTTTAATAAAACAAGCAAAAAAAGAGAGCTGGACCAATTACGTGTCGTCAATTGACTCGTCTACGCCCATAAGGGATATATGGCAAAAAATAAGGAAAATAAAAGGTTCAAAGACATTTAACCATATTGACACAATCACTACAAATGATCTAACAACTTCAGACAAACACGAAATCTCAGAAATTTTAGTAGAACACTATCAGTTGTATTCAAGCAATCAGCAGTACCACCCAAATTTCTTAGAACACAAAGAAAGAACAGAAGCATCAAAAATTAATATAGAAGATACTGCTGATCCACTAAACACTTCCATAACACTCGATGAATTAAATGAAAGTCTTAATAACCTCAAAAATACCTCACCTGGACCTGATGACATACCACCAATTTTCATAGAAAAACTACCTATAAGCGCGAAGGTTACTTTAGTAGAAATCTACAACAAAATTTATTCGACCCATAAATTTCCATCTCTCTGGCGCGAAGCAATTATAATACCATTTTTAAAAGACAATAAACCAAAAAACTTATCTTCTTCGTATCGACCAATATCTCTTACCTGTAGCATCTGTAAAATAATGGAAAAAATTCTAAGCAAAAGATTAAAATGGTACTTAGAAAAGAAAAATCTCCTTACATCCATCCAAAGTGGGTATCGATCAGAACGGTCTACAATAGATAACATTATAGCATTAGAATCTGAAATACACGAAGCTTTTATACATAAACAAAAATTAATAGCAATTTTCTTTGACATCACAAAAGCATTTGACACCACGTGGACATATCACATCTTAAAAACAATGAAGAGTTGGAAAATAGATGGTAAATTCCTAGCCTTCGCCAAAAAGTTCCTGGAGAACAGAAGTATAAAAGTTAAAACAAACGGTGTCATGTCAACTAAGAAATCACTGGAAAATGGTATCCCTCAAGGATCTGTATTAAGCCCCCTGCTATTCTTAATAGCAATCAACAACGTATCTAACCATTTTATGCTTCCAGTAAAAGCAAACCTTTACGCCGATGATCTTGTAATATATATGAGAAGTAAAAACCTAAAATCAGCTGCATCAATATTACAAAATACACTAAATAAATTAGAAGGGTGGTCTTTAGATATAGGCTTGAGATTTTCAACCGAAAAAACTAAAGTAATAATATTTGACAAAAGAAAAACACAACACCACTTAAATTTAAAACTTAACGGAAATACTCTTATAACAATCAACGAAATCAAATTTTTGGGAATGACATTCGACTCTCAACTAAAATGGACATCGCACATAAATGAACTAATTAAATCATGCCAACAGAGAATAAATCTTCTAAAAGTTCTTTCCAATCACAAATGGGGCGCAGACACAACTATTCTTCTGCGATTATATCAAGCTCTAATTAGAAGCAAACTAGATTATGGATGTATATGCTACGAAACTGCTACTAAAACTCAAATGAACAAACTGGACATCATCCAATCCACAGCATTACGCATAGTTTTCGGAGCTTTCAGAACCACGCCAATTAGCAGCCTTCAAGTCCTAGCAGGAGAACCGCCATTAACTCTCAGAAGACAATATTTTTCAATGTGTTGTGCTACTAAATATCTCAGTGCAAAGGAAAACCCGTTTATAACAAGCCTAATAAGGAGCAACCCTCCAAATCTGTACTCAAATTATTGCCCTAGAAACTTACCTTTCAATGAACGAATAAATCGATTTGAATTCGATATACATCAATTGAGAGCCACTTCTACAAACAGATGCCAGTCTCCTCCCTGGAAAGTTCAAATACCAAAAGTAGATTTTACCTTACTTAACTATCCCAAACATTCACACAATCCTTCTGAAATACAACAACAATTCCGGTCTACCATCTCCAGATACCCTGATTTCAAACTAATTTTTACTGATGCCTCTAAAAGCAGTAATGGTGTAGCTGCTGCAGCTATTTTTGAAGACAACACCTCTGTCACCCGTCTAGCCAAGGAGTGTAGCATATATACTGGAGAACTGCAAGCAATCTTCAACGCACTGAACCAATGTACCAGCATTGATACAAACTTTCTTATTATATCAGATTCTCTAAGTGCCTTAAATGGTGTCAAGCAGATGTATCCTACTTATGCCAATTTAGCATTAATAAAAGACATGCTATACAATGCCCAAACATGTGGTAAAAACATAACATTTTTATGGGTACCATCCCATGTTGGAATAAAGGGTAATGAAGCAGCTGATAAAGCAGCAACAGAAACTATCAATAACATGACAATTCCTATTATGCAAAACATACCAATTTCAGACCAAAAAACATTAATAAAAACTTACATGAACAAAATCTGGCAAGTAAAATGGAACCAAACAGAAGCAAAATTAAAAAGTATCAAACCAGATGTTACTTCTGCTTTACTACCGCTCCCAGCTAAAAGACATGACCAAGTAGTTATTAACAGACTGCGGCTAGGTCATACAAAATTTACACATGGATACATCATCTCCAAGGACCCTCAGCCGATTTGCCACATCTGTCAAATACCATTTTCAGTGCAACATATAATGATAGACTGTCCAGTGTACTCAACAGCAAGATCGACAGCAAAACTAAAACACAATTTGAAAGAAACTCTAAAAGAAGACATCAGCAATACAATAAATTTTATCAAAAATTGTAAACTGTATAACAAACTGTAACATAACATAAAATGTTTGTATTTTACAAAACTGTTATGTAAATTTTAATAATATACTAAATGTAATTTCTAAAATAAAGATATACCACCCGCTAATAACCCTAGGGGTTGATGCGGTAAAAAAAAAAAAAAAAAAAAAAAAAAAAAAAATTACGATTATGGATGAATTGGAAAAACGTATCGGTTCAATTTGTTCGCTGAAAAGAAAATGTACGTGTAGAGCTTAACTAATAAATATAATAAAAACATTATAGATGAATTATAATTATTTCATTATTTACGAAAATATAAACTCGTATAAACTTTTAGACGAGGGTTAAGGTTATTAAAGATATACTGTTCATTAAAAAAAAGATGTTACAGGAGAAGGTACAGTAAACTTGCGCGAAAAAAAAAATATCTTATATTAAAACAATTTAATAAATTATCACATTTGCTCCTATTTTCACCTGCTAACGTATTAACAATGCATAGGTTGTTTACTTCTGATAGACCTACCAAATTTAACACCATTTGATAGTAAATTTAATAATTTTATAAACTAAGTAGGATATTTAAAAATAATAATTGTCATCATTATCATCAGCCGTTTTGAGTCCACTGCTAGACATAGGCCTCCCGCAAATAATTCTAACGCATTCTATCTTGAATACCCTGAATCCAGTTGTGCTGGATGCGCTTGATGTCATCTGACCCCCTTGTTGGAGGACGTTCTCGATTACGATAAGCATCTCTGTCTAGGTCTCCATTCCAGAATTTTCTTCGTCCACCTACCATCTTTTAATCTGCCCGCCCAGTTCCATTTCAATGTTGTAATGATTTGAATTGCGTCAGTAACACCAGTTTTTCTTCTAATTATTGTATTTGGTACTCTGTATCTGAGGGATATATTCAGCATTGACCTCTCCATCGCTCTATGTGCCACTTGTATTTTATTGATTACTTTTCTGGTAAGGGTTAATGTTTCTGCTTCATACGTTAGAACTGGGAGTACACGTTAATTAAAGACCTTCCTTTTCAAGCACATGGGAATATCTGATCTAAAGACTTCTCTCAGTTTTCCGTAAGCCGCCCATGCCAGTCCTATTCTCCTGTTTAGCTCCGTTGTTTGATTATCTCTTTCTAATTTAATCTCGTGGCCCAGATATTTATAGTTATACGCCTGTTCAATTCCCGTGCCGTTAGTTGAGATGTTTTTCTTCAGTACTAGGTTGGTCATATATTGTGTTTTGGAGAAATTAATTTTAAGTCCAACTTGTGTACTCGAGCTCTGAAGGTCTTGAAGAAGCTGGCAGTCATGATCTACCTGTTCTGCAATAAGGAATATGTCGTATGCAAATCTCAATTTTGTTCACAAATTCTCCATTTATGTTGACTCCAATATTCTCCCAATTATTGTTTCTCATAGCACTCTGCAATAAAGCGGTAAATAGCTTAGGAGAGATCGTACCTCCTTGCCTAATACCGCTCTCGAAGGAAAATGTATTTGTGTTGCCATTATACATTCTAATTGCAGCTGTTGCGGTATTATATATATTCCGAAGAAGAGTTGTATACCTATGACCAATACTGCACTCAGTAACAACTCTTAACATGGAGCTATGCTGGACAAAGTCAAAAGCTTTTTCAAAGTCTACAAATATTAATATCAATGGATTGTTGTATTCTGTATCCTTCTCTATTAAGGATGTTATAACTTGTAGGTGGTCATTCGTTCCAAAGCCAAACCTAAATCCGGCCTGCTCTAGGCCGGATTGTTACCCCAAATAATTGTTACCTCATTTATATAAGCTCTTTATGTTACATGTTATATTAATTGTATTTTTATGAAATTATTTGAAAACGAGGGGTGTCATAAAAATTGGAATAGATGATTTAATATTGTTAGTAATTGGATGACAATTTGTGAAGTTTAAATTTTGACAATCGTTACAAATCTAATCTTTTATTAACAGATACTCTTTTTTACTTTACATTTAACGTCTGTATCTTTTAGGGAGTTTTCATGCAGTTTTTAATTTAAACCTGTTTAAAATAAATATATCGCGACTAGAGACGACTGATGGAGAGCAGTTAATCGATGTGAAGACCTCTATTTCGTGACGCTATCCGTGACGACTTCTCATTGAGCTAGTTCCGTGACTCCCGCCTTAGCATTTTACTATGGAGAAAAAAGTAATTCAACGCCAGTATAGAAGCTTCGTTTCAAAAACTAAACAATCATATTTTACTCTTTGTATACAATCTCTATAAACTATTAGTATGGTTATTGCATGTTATGTTATGTCCGCTTTATATCGTCCTGTATCTTCCAGTTTCCAGTCTCCATTTATGTCCATCAGCCCAGTCTCCTGGTCATAGATCTCTCTTTAACATTGCCTTTTCGGTTCCATCAAGCCATGTTGTTTTCCGACTCCTTCGTTTTTTTTTATTTAGGTGGTTGCTAATGCAGCTAACGCAATATTCACTTCGGTAGGCGATGGTCTATCATTCTCTGTACATGTTCACATACATGTTCACACCAAATA
The DNA here is from genome assembly GCF_040954645.1 of Diabrotica undecimpunctata. Classification (NCBI taxonomy): domain Eukaryota; kingdom Metazoa; phylum Arthropoda; class Insecta; order Coleoptera; family Chrysomelidae; genus Diabrotica; species Diabrotica undecimpunctata. Next base: position 135,268,968 of record NC_092804.1, on the reverse strand, counting down.
TGCTGTTTTTGATGTAGTTCTTTATGATAGTGATTGTTTCGTCGAAAAATCCATTTCCAGAACAACCTTTTGTTCCCTTATTTTGTATTGTAAATAAAAAGTGTGTATATTGTTTTATGTGTTTGTAGAACAAGCAAAAGAAGTGGTAGCAGTTCAAAGGGGAATTTACATCCTGTAGTAAGGAAAACAGGTGTAGCATAATATATGTAGTATTAATTGGTAAAATGAAAATTCTTTCCATTAGTAAGAAAGTGTGTTCCTGTGAGAATAGTGTTTATCCAGGAGGTATTTTGGAGAAACTGTAGCGGCGTTAGTGTGTGTGAGAGACTTTCACCAGCTGAGGAGAACATGGGTGTGTGAAGCATGAAAGAATATGAGCAGTAGCTGCTCAGAGCACAGTCGGAAAAGAAATGGAACCAATAGAAAAATTGTGTAAATAAAAGGTCAGTCTGATATACAATAAAAAAGTATTTTCAACCCCACTCGTAACAAGATCAAAATCAATTTGATTCTTTCAACATTTTTTTAATTAAGAGATCTTTTTGAGTACAAGTTATAATATGCATTGATAATTTGTGTATGAACATTAGAGAAGTTTAATTATAGGTATTAAAGCATAGGTTATTCTGTAATTCCATTAGTTTGAAGACGATTACATATACTCTGGATTTCTTGAACTATTGGGTGGATAGAATGTACGTTTCTTTTGAACTGCGTGGAGGTCAAAGAGTACGTACATATTGCTATAGTTTTATCATCATTATATAGTTGAGTGGAGTTTTGGCCGCTTGTAGTATTCCATATAGTTTATCAATATAAATACTGCAATTGCTGGAGAGTAGAAACAAGTTGACGGTGGTTGTAGTCGTTGTAAAAGCACAGCCAACACCTTCTTCAGTCTTAGATGCGTCTGAGTAAAGCATAGGATTTATCGAAGTTGCATTGATGTAGTATTTCGTAAAATATTTGTTTGATAATGGAAGGTGATGTTTCATTCTTATTATATTTGGATAATTCGATATTGAAATTGGAAGTATACATATCCATGGAGGAGTTTGAGGGACCGTTAAAGGGCTGGTCGACAACAAATTGATATCTAAATAAGGAATTAACATCTGCATAGTGGACTATTTCATTCTAGGATTATTATTAACTGGTAATTCCCTATTACAGATGAGGTTTCTTGTGGGATTTGTGGGATTTGCTGAAACTCTAGCGAAATAGAGCAGTACAAGTTGTTCTCGTCTTGGATGAAGCGAAGGTTCAAAATATTTTACATGAATGCTTTTCGCTGGACTGGATCGGAATGCTCCTCAAAAGTGAGTCGAAGGGAAGTATTTTGGACTACATTTAGCGAACGTAGTAGTGATTTACTTGATTAAATGTAGAGAACACTACCATGTCAAGTTTGTAGCGAATAAAAGCTCGACAAATTTATTTATTTTTATTTATTTTCCCATTATCCATCTTTCCCCCAAAGGCAATAGTATAGACATTACTTAGAAGCCACGTAGAAAAATTAACGATAAAAAAATAGCCCTGAGATTAAAAATTAATTAAGAGAAATTTATTTGTTTTGCAAAATTAAGCCTAATACAAATTAAAGTTTAAATATATATATATATATATATATATATATATATATATATATATATATATACCTAAATATATATATATATATATATATATATACATGTATTTTTTATAAAAATAATAATGTTAAAAGCTTTAGGGCCCCAAGATTAACAATAACTATAAAAGATATAATATAGAATCTTGCTATACTTCAAACTTAAAACGTTATTATGTTTCTAAGAATACAATATACCTAATTGTTTGCTTTACTTTTTAATCAATTGCTTTCCATATATCGTCACTGCATTCTCCTATCATATACATATACGTCAAAGGTGTTTCATAATATTATCAATACAGTTTATCATTATTGCTTAACAATACGGATTTTATTGTTTTTATAATGACAAAAACATGGTGTTATTGTTTTCGGAAGCACGAAGTAAGATACGTTTTTGATAAAAAAAATTTTATATACAATATAACGTCAAATCGAACATCAAAGGAGACGCCAAAAGTTTCGACCTGTAGAGATTTCGGCTTGTGGAGGGTTTCGATTTGGGCGAATTTTAATTCGACATAACGAGATTAAAATTCATTCCTAATTTTGAGTTAAAAACATGAAATAAATAAAAATTTAATCGCATTGAATGATAATAAAAAAGTCATTACTTTTTTTTGCTTTAGATAATTCGTTTATTCTGTTTCTACAGTATTGTCATAAAGAGCAGAAAATTCTTGTTCTTCATAATTACTGGTTTGCTCTATAAATTTTCGTAAATGCTATTCTTGTCTATTTGATGGAAACCCGTGGAGCGCATTTAATATTATTCAAGTCTTCTATGTTATCTAAATTATTAGTATTGATTTTCTGAACTACTGAGCCGATAATTTCGTCATCAGATAATGTTCCAGCAATCATAACTCCATCAACACAGGTAAGAAAAGTCAGGCACCACTGTATTCCTTTCTACAGGAGATGAATTGGAAATAACTTCGGTTTAAGCTTCTTCTGTTTATCGACACTGAAAAACCAGTGTACATATTAGTTTTTCTATAGTAGACGTAGTTACCTTTCGTTATGCTTTACCATCCTTCTTATAGCTTTCGATCCATCTATAATATAATTCTTTTTTTCGTCCATGTTATCCAATATAAGTAAAAGGTATATAATCAAATACTCAAACGGGCTATATCACAAATACATAGTTGTTATCAACAGGTCCTCGAAGACACTTTGTCTCAGGACCACGTAACCGATGTAGAGCCATACGTCGGCATGTTACCAATTCCAACGGTAACTTAAACATCCTAATTTATAATAACATATAATGTAACATATCTCTAAATTAATAGCATTTAAAGGGTTTTCACCCATATATTTTAGTGACTCATATAGCATGTATAATTTGTTACACTGTTGATGGAATTTACATTACGAAAAAGTTCTGTAATGTATTTGTGATAAAGCCCGTTTGGGTATTTTATTATAAACCGTTTACTAAGGATTTGAAATAAAAAATTTTGTGATACATGGTATACAGCCAGCTACAGGAACTTAGTTTCCCAGTGGATATTTTTGATATAATCAATCAATTTTAAATAATACCTTTATTCATAGCCTGTAATTTGAATGTGGTATTAAAGACCACTTCAACCACTACTGAAGAACTTGAGAACAAAAGACGAAGAGCAGATAAACTGTGCAGGCAGAAAAAGAGAAAGTACGAAAACCAACGGATACTAAACATAGAGAGGAAGTTCAAGGAAAACGAAACACGTAGCGTATACCAATTTATCCAACATCTAAGTCAGGGATACAAACCGAAGACTAGTCTCTGCAAAAATAAGAAGGGTGAAATCATTAGCGATATAAACAAAATTAAGAAAACCTGGATGACATATTTTAAGGAATTACTAAACAAAGAGACACAACCACCATTACAACAACAGAGGCAGCAGCAGACACGACAGGAGGTACAACAACAAGAACTGGGGGAAGATGGAGAAGAAAATGAATTAACTAGACCCCCAACGCTAGAGGAGGTCCAAACGGCAATCCACATACAAACAAGCCATAAAGCACCGGGAATAGATAAAATACCTGCAGAACTACTCAAGCAAGGAGGAAGGAATTTGACACAACAGATGTACTAGCTAATACGAGAGATATGGATAGAAGAAGAAATCCCCCAACAATGGAAGAAAAGTATATTCTGCCCTATTTATAAAAAAGGAGACAAACTGTTGTGTCAGAATTATAGAAGCATCTCTTTACTTTGTTCGACAAACATCATTAATCGAAGACTCCAACCTCTCACGGAAAAAATCATCGGGGAATATTAAGCAGAGATTAAGCAAAATAGATCTACCATCGACCACCTATTTACAGTTAAACAAATACTAGCCAAAGCATGGGAATATGACATGGACGTTTACAATCTCTTTGTGGATGTTAAACAAGCCTATGATTCAATAGATAGAACAATTCTACCTAATATACTGGAAGAATTTGGCATACCATCAAAATTATTACGACTAGTGCAAATGACAATGACAGAAACAGAAGCACATGTATGTATTCAGAGATAGATCACTGATGCGTTTATGATAACGCAAGGACTGAAACAAGGCGACTAGCTAGCTCCAACGCTCTTTAATCTTGTTCTTGAATATGTAATTAGACGATTGACGGTGAGCGGAAATAATATACTTACAAATAAGTCTACCCAATTAGCAGCATAGGTAGATGATATAAACATAATGAGCAGAACAGTGAATGCAGCGGAAGAAACCTACGGTGAATTGAAACCGAGGGCTAGCAATAACTACAAATAAAACAAAACTACTCACACAAACCAGATCCAATATGCCGGCGAAACAACACTTTACTGATGATATAGAATATGTGAATAGATTCACATACCTAGGAATGGATCTGGTCGCAAGCAATGAAGAAGAACCGGAAATTAATAGAAGGCTTATGCTAGCAAATAAATAATAAATATTTATAATTATAAATATATATATATTTATTATTATATATTTATAATTATAAATATATATATATATATATTTATAAAATAAATATTTCGCGATGGGCCACATATTCAAATTGCGAGACGTACACCGGAAAACCAAACTTTGGGTCTATAAAACAATAATCAGGCCAATAGTAAGTTATGGTTGTGAAACATGGGTGGTGACACAGAAATCTGCCAATGCATTGGATGTGTTTGAAAAAAAAAATATTACGTAGGATACTGGGCCCAATAAGTGAAAAAAACAACTGGCGAAGTAGGTAGAATAGAGAAATATACGAGCAATATAGCGAACCAACTCTAGCACAATACACTTAACTGCAGAGATTACGGTGGGCAGGGCACATGGTCCGCATGCATGAGAATAGAATCTCCAGAAAATTACTAAATGCAAGAATGCAGAGAAAAAGACCTATTGAAAGACCGAAAAAGAGATGGGAAGACGAAGTCGATGAGGATGCCAGGAACTGCCTGGGAACGCGTTCATGGAAAAGAACAGCAATAAATCGAGATGATTGGAGAAGCTTGTTGAAGGAGGCCAAGGCCCGATTTGGGCTGTAGTGCCATTGGATGGATGGATGGAATGAAGACCATATATTGAATTTTAACTACTTTTAGTTATGTAATAATTATGGGCTGGGCTGTACAATTATCAACAAATAACAAGATTTTTCTTTTTTATTTGGTAATTTTCTTATCAATACTTATGAGTAAGTTTTTGTACATCACAGAAGTCCTCCATGCTTTTATATTTTCTTCATATTTCAAAGGGAGTGATTTACATCTTAAAAACCAACGAGGTTTCTTGGATTTTCGGACGACTAATGGTAATGGTAGGAATTTTTCTGTGCCCTACATGTTTTCTGCTAGCAGAATAGTCAAACGTTTCTTTCTATAAAAAGATTCTGGAACAGGTTTCTTGTGGCGTGTTTAACTCATTCCAGCCCAAATTATTTTTTTTTTTCAATAAATTTTATTTAAAAAAATGTATATTATAGGAAACGATACGAGAAAAAATAATTGTTAATAACTTTTGTAAAAATTTTACATCTTAGAGTCTTCAGTCAAAAAAAAATTGATCTCATTTGGAATCATCTGGCGTTGATGGTACTTGAATTATCCATTTATAACACTTGATATAGTGGTCTGGTAAAAAAATTACTATAATAGAAAATACGTTTATTATTGCCCTTATACTATTAACAATTTAATTTTGTACATGCAAACTGTAAAAACAATTTTTTTTAATGTTTAAACATAAAAAAACATTGCACTTAGAACATTTTATTCTAGAGTAAGACTTTATACATAATTTCCACATTGTGCGATTTTGATCATGTAGTTTCCAGTGTCCTACGCCATCAAATCGAACATCTTGCACTTATGCAGGATGCATTACTTGTCTCTTATTTGGTGTATTCTCTTGAGAAGGACGTCCTCGTTTTCTCGTGTCTGACTTTCCAGCTTTCAGTAACGCATGTCCAACTTGAGATTTGAATTGCAGAGTGGTGATGTGTTTCACTTGTTTTTGTTTGCAGTGTATTCGGTACATCCACTAAGAGTTTATAATACATGTATCAATAAAATTAAATATTATTCTTAAATAGAATCTTTTTGGTTCCACACCCCCCATCAAAATATTATATTCTTTGACAATTGCTGTGTGTTCGATTTCTACATAGGTATTACTCTTGTTGTACCATCTCTTCACTTTATCAAGAGGATATTTTCCTATATAGTTCGATGCCAATATGACGGACTTATTGTTATACCATTTAAGAGCAGTAATATTTTTTTGTCTTCTGAAAAAAGTCAACATGCCCACTTCTTACAGTCCCTGTAACAAGGAAGCCCCGTTCTTTCAGACTAATAAGTAGATTATAAGATGTGAACCAATTATCCGTGAAAATCTTATAAATGTTTGACTTTCAATTTTTTTGAATAGCGTAGTTTACCAAATAATATATCATTATGTTATGTTAAAAGTGTCAAAAAATGTTTTCTTACAAACTTGAAGTCAGCGTTCTGCTTAATGAAAATTATATTCCTATGTCCAATTTCTTCTGGACTCTTTTAACTATACAACCTTTGTCTGAGAAAATATGTAGGGGGAGGTCTGGGACAAGGGAGGTGTGTGACATTTCAAATTTCCCACCTTTATAGGTGAACTATCAATTCTGTACTTTCTCACCCGATGACTTACTGGTTGTAGCATTTTCTATTCGTTTAGTGTTGACATTGTCCCAGACCTCCCCTTTAGTATTATTATTAATTTGATATTATTTAAATTCTTTTAATAGTACATTTTTGCTTTGTTATAGTGTGAGATGCCTTATAAGTGGAAGAAGAAAAATCATGGGAGGACTGCTCCATTAAAGTCCCGCATTGTGGAGGCCATTTAGCAGATTAAATAAGGGAACAGCATAAGGCAGGTAGCAAAGACTTACAAAAGCTACTATTTCAAAATCGGATCTTCAACGCTATTTATTCAAAGAAATATGATAAAGCTCCCAACAAGGAATGCGTTGTTTTTTGTTCTAATTTGATATTTTTTTTTTTTTTTTTAGCCTTTTTTCTATCCGAATTGTCGAATAAAGGCCTCTCCCATTTCTCGCCATTCATCCCTGTTATGTGTTAGGCGTTTTTCGAATCTTGTCCATGTTCTTTTTTGTGAATGTCCAGGTTTGAGCTCCGTAAGTGAGAACGGGAAGGATACAAGAATCGAACACTTTGGTTCGAAGGTTTTGGGGTATCTTTTTGTCTTTCAGTATATATGAGAGTTTTCCAAATGCGGCCCATCCCATTCTTACTCGTCTGCTTATTTCGGTAGTTTGGTTTTCTTTGTTTACCTTGATATTCTGACCCAGATATATGTATTCTTCTACATGTTCCACTTTTGTTCCTTGGATGGTTATCGTCGGTTGATCATCTTTATTCGACATTAGCTTAGTTTTACTTAGATTCATTTTCAGTCCTTTTTTTATGGATTCCGTATGAAGCTCATCGATCATTGTCTTCAGTTCTTTCCAGCTGTCGGCTATTAGTACTACGTCATCTGCATATCTTAGATGGTTTAAATACTTTCCGTTTATCGATAGTCCCTTCGTTTCCCAATTTAGTGATTTAAAGATGTCTTCAAGTGCGGCAGTAAATAGTTTTGGAGATATGGTGTCTCCCTGTCTTACTCCTTGGTTGATTTTTATTGGCCTCGTTTTCATTCCGTTATCCATCGTGACTACCATTTCAGCGTGTTGATATATATTATGTATTAATATCCTATATCTAGAATCTATTCTGCTGTTGACCAGTGCTTCCTCAATAGCCCATAATTCTATGCTGTCAAAAGCTTTCTCGTAGTCTATAAATGCTAAACAGATTGGTAAATTGTATTCGTTAACTTTTTCTATTAGGACCTTTAGTGTGTGAAGATGGTCACATGTACTGAACCCTTTTCTAAATCCGGCTTGCTCTACTGGTTGATATACATCGAACTTTGTTGTCAATCTATTTGTAATTATTTTTGTGAATGTTTTATAAAGTTGTGATAGTAGTGATATTGGACGATAATTTTTCAGATCTGTATTGTCCCCTTTTTTGTGTATTAATATTGTGTTAGCAGTATTCCATTCCTTTGGTATGTTTCCTTCAAATAGCCATTTATTAAAAAGTATTTTTAGGTACCTGATGACTTCTTCTCCGCCTTCTTTCAACATTTCTGCCAGAATTCCATCACTACCCGGTGCTTTATTTCTTTTAAATTCTTTAATTGCATTTTCTATTTCTACTTTGCTTATTTCGGGCATTACTTCAGAATTTACGTTTGTTATTTGTCTTTTCAGATTTTGCTTTGAAGAGTCAGGGGGATCGTTTTTTGAGCGGTATAACTCAGTATAGAAGTTTTCAACTATGTTTGATATCTGAGCTTTGTTTGTTTCTAGTTGGCCTTGTTGATTTTTCATAGTTATAATATTTTTCTTTCCTAATTTCGGTTTGGTATATTTCAGACTTCGATTTTTCTCTATCACTCTTTCTACATGTTCTTGTTGATGTTTTTTAATATCGTCTTTTATCTGTTTTCGTATGGCTCGATTAAGTTCTTTGTATTCTGTGGTATTTCTTTTGTTTAGTGACAGGAGCTCTTTTCGTTGTTTCAGCATATTCTTCGATTCTGCACTTATTTTGGATTTTTTGTTGTTATGGCGGGTTGCTACTTCTGACTAGCATTCAATAGTTCTTTTGTTATAACTGAGTTAATTTTATTAACGCTGAGTTGTTCCAGATTCAGTGCTTGGGCGGTTTTTAATTTGCTAGCATATTTTTCTTTACCGACTTTTAGCTTTTCTGTGTCTATTTGTATCGTGTTATTAAAGTTAATTCTACGTTTGCTATACTTAATCCTTAGTTTAGCTCTAACCATTCTGTGATCACTACCCAGAGAGACATTATTTATTACTGTTACATCTTCTACGATACCTTTCTTGTTACACATGATGTAATCGATTTCGTTCCTTGTTTTTCCGTCTGGTGATAACCACGTCCACTTTCTTGGCGGTTTTTTCTTATAAAATGTGTTCATTACGAATATTTGTTGCTATATAGGAAGTTAACCAGGGTTTCTCCTCTCTCATTTCTAACACCATAGCCGAATTCACCAATATAGTTTTCGCTTTCTTCTAGTCGTTGTCCAATCTTAGCGTTGAAATCTCCTATTATAAGTGTGTAAGTGCTGTGATAGTTCGTGTTGGTTTCTATTATTTTCTCGTAGAACTCATCTATCTCTTCATCGGGGTGCGTTGAAGTTGGGGCGTACACTTGAATGATTTTTAGGGTGATTTTCTCGTTTATATTCATCACAATTATTGCAATTCTTTCTGAGATTCCCACATATTGTTCTATTTTATTAGCATGTTTCTTAGAAACCAGAAATCCTACGCCGTTTAGACTTTGTTCTTTGTGCCCTTTGTAATACAAGATGTTACCTGATTGCAATGTTATGCGCTCCTCACCTTTCCTTTTTACCTCTGCGAGACCAATTATGTCACACTTCAGGTCCTTTATTTCTTCTTCTAGCTCATAGATTTTTTCATCTCTGTTTAAGGACCTTACATTGAGTGTTGCTATATTCAAGTTTGTTGTTTTTAGCGATTTCTTGCTTCCCCCAGATTCCATGAAGCTGTCCTTTTTTATAAAGGAGTGGGACTTGCCAATACTGTATGATCTACCCACCTGGGGACGTACTCCTATAGTTTTAGAATTCGACATTTTGGGGAGGTTATTAGCCTTAAAACACCGCGCTGTGGTTTACCACCTGTACTTGTGTTTTCCAGAATCAAATATAAGTAGTTTTTATTAAATGGTGCACTTCCAGGCAACATTGCACTAACTAGCAAGACAGGTTGAATGTCAAGTAATCTTTTTAAACAGAGTCTAGAACACATAATACATCACACAAAATGCACTAAGGAACAACCAATATTGTTAATTTTAGACAACCACGATTTTAGACAACCTTATTTTTAGACTAAACATCCTGACAAACATTCTCACTTCGTAAGTAAAAAAACTAATTCATCATATGTGAGATATACGTAATGACCACCATTCTAGCTTTCTATAAAACTGTAAATATATTATGACTAATTCTTTTCTGTTCTAGTTATTTCGGCGCTCAGTTGAAAAACCAGTTTCAGCCGTCGACCGACTTTTACTAGTAAATTCGCCGAAAGACTAGTCCTTCGTTCTCGTCTATTCGATGGGATCCCGTTCTAATGGGGAGGGTCATCATCATCTAGATAACGGCATTTTATATAAATGGGACATTTTATTTGGAGGACAGTTAGTTAATTTTGAAGATCGCGCCGCGTAAATGAAAATGTAAAGCCCGTATTATAAACTGTATAATTGTTCGTGTAATATAAATTAGTAATAAAGACTTTACTAAATTTGTTAGTGTTATAAATAGAACCTTTAATAAATAAATGAAAACAATAAATTAAAAGAATAAATAAAAACATAACAGTATATTTATTCTGTCAGCTGGTTATCAAATTATTTCCTTTCGCTCTGCATATACATTTACTAGATGTCACATTGTTAACTTTTTTATAATTTGTTTACTGCCACTATAATAAAATCTAAAAATTTCAATGAATTCCCTTGAATGATTTAGTTTATAATAAGCTTTAAAATTGACATTGAGCTGGTTTTGAACTGTTTTTATTATTGGCGAAAAAAAGTTATTGTTAATTTATTTTGGGCTAAAAGTAAAACTCTTTAGTCAATCTTTCGAGAATTTTATTTGCTTTCCGACGACAATTGCTCATGGTTAAATAAAGACGAATAATTTAGATAAAATGAAAATTAAACAAATTACAATTTCAAACTACACTACTAATTATAATTTTGACTAATGTCAAAAAAAATACGTAGCGTAGTTTCAAATTGTAATTTGTTTAATTTTCATTTTATTTAAATTCTTTAAAAATACGTAGTCTAGTTTGAAATTGTAATTTTTTAATTTTTATTTTTAAATTCTTCATGTTTATCGAAGGTAACTTAGCTAAGAAGAAGAAGATGATAGGTAATCAAGAGCAATTGTCTTGAGAAATGAAATAAAATTTCTCAAAGCTTAACTAGCTCAAAAAGTTCTACTTTTATCCCAAAATAAAATGACTGCATTCCCCAATAATAAATAACAGTTTATATAATTGAATAGTCACTACATATAATATACAGGGTGAGTTAGGAATTTTGACTGAAATTTCTATCCGTCACAACTTTTGAACCCAACGTTACATTACAATTTGAATCAACCCCGTGTTTTTGCATTTTAAGCGTCTCTCTAAATTTTCGTGGACAGAAGTTTAATGTCCTGTTAAAAGCCTATGTTTGAAAAAAAAATTGGTTGCTGCCTTCTGAGATGCTTTGTGCTTGGGTTGCGTTGATCAATACCCATCAAATAGTCTCTTATTTCTTCCAATATACACATAAATACATTTACAAGGAATATGGTAAATTCCTGGAATATGCAACGGTTCTCTTCCGTCTTTAAAAATGTTTATATTGTCTTTGTTGGTTTGGAGAGTAACCTAATTTGTTTTTTGTATAGATTTTGCCGATTCGGTTTGTAGAATTTTTATATACGAAAGGAAACCTTCACCTTTTAGTTGTCGTTGCTGTCCACTATTGCTGTTGAGTTTTTGGATGTATTATTATAGATACCATGAAGGCTCCAGAAGCATTATCGTTCAATTCCAATGTTTTTCCTAAATGTTTTTATTTTTCTTCCATATATTTATATATTCAGGACGACGATTCAACACGATCCTTTATTGTTTTTATGATTCCGCCCCTTTGTTAAAGATGGTGATTTAAATTGTTATTTAAATAACAGTTCTCGTACATTAGTTTTTAATATATTTTGTGTACATACGTTGGGGTTTCGTCCTAAATAAAATCTTAAAATTGAATCACTGTATTGTTATGTATTTCCATTGTTAAATGGGTTTTAGGAGTTTATGAAACTTAATAAATTTAAGAATTTTTTATGTTCAAACTGATTTGTAAACAACCTATATACTCCGAATATAGTATACCATTACAAAACACTGGATGCAAAAGCCAGAAGAGACAACTGCATATGACAGAAAAAGATGGAAATTGGGGGCGGAGAAGCGGCGACAGCCGTAATCAATCTGTTATTATATATATTCCAATATATATTAGTCCAGTAACTTTTTGGGTAAATAGGACTTTACCTCCCAATTATGTCGGACTATATGGATTTAGATAAAAATTTGGATTTAAGCTTGTTTTACACTTCCTTGCAAAAGTTATGTATGGGGGAAGTGTGTTTTTTGTTTTTAGGGGTTAAAACTAACCCTTCTTCTTCTTCTTGTAGTGATTATCCGGTTCAAACGTAGGCGACCAACATGGCAATCTGTATTTTGCAAACTGCTGCTCTGAAAAGATTTGTGGTCGTTGTGTTAAACCACGTATGTAGATTTTTGTGCCAGAAAATCCTTCGCCTTCCTGGTTCTCGTTTTTCTTCTATTTTCTTTGAAGAAATAAATGCAGCAACCCATATCTTTCTCTATTCCTCATGATGTGACCGAGATATTCAATTTTGGCTGTTTTTATTGTGGTTAACAACTCTTTCAATTTTTGCATTCTTAATAAAACGTCCTGGTTAGTAACGTGGTCTGAATTTACTTCAAGATTCGACGATAAAGCCACATTTCGAAAGCCTCAATTTTCTTGAAGGTAGCGTCTGTAAGAGTCCATGACTTAACTCCGTACAAAAGTATAGGAGAGATGTAACATCGTAGTAATCTGAGTTTTATGGGTACTGATAAATCGTGGCATTTGAATAGCTTAGCCATTTTTTAAAATGCAGATCTTGCTTTCTATATCCTACATTTTATTTGTAGGGAATGGTCCCAATTTTCATTGACGTACCAAGGTAGGTGTATGTTTTTACTCTTGGTAAACAGCAGGGGTGATAGTATACACCTCTGTCGAATTCTACTGATTTTAATATCATCGGATTCTCCTGTTTCTGTACGGATAGGCGATCTTTGATTCCAGTAAAGATTGCTAATAATTCTTAGATCACAGGTGTTTATTGCAATACTTGTTAATATCTCCATCAGCTTGTCGTGTTTTACTGTATCGAACGCTGTATGGTAATCAATGAAGTATGCCTAAATATCGTAATTCACATCTCTACATCGTTGAAATAGCACATGCAAAACTACCCTTAGGTGAAAAAATAGGAAAACACGGGTGTAAGCATTTTATACATTAAAATCTGATTGAATTAAGTGAAATAAACATATTAAAAGATAACTTGTACTTTAGTACAAATTTTCAACCCTTAAAAACCTCCGCTTGTGACGTAAGTAACCTTAACAAATAATTTTTTCCAATGTAAAATGCTTAACTTATGAACTAAAATAATAACATTCATCGCTTGTGAAATGATGTTTCATTGGTTGGTTACTAGTTTTTATCCTCTAGGAAGCATCCTTTTATACACAAAAAATACTAAAAAAGCCTTCTTCTTCTTCATGTGCCTTGTCCGTTCCGAACGTTGGCAATCAACATGGCTATTCTGACTTTGTTTGCGGCAGATCTGAATAGTTCAGCAGATGACAATCCGAACCATTGCCGCAAGTTTTGGAGCCACGAGTGTCTTCTCCTCCCTGGACCCCTTCTGCTGTCTATTTTCCCTTGGACGATCAGTTGTAGTACTCTATATTTATTGTGTCTCATAACGTGACCCAAGTATTCCAACTTTCTTTTCTTTATACTTATTCCTACCTCTCTCTCTTTACCTATCCGGCGTAGTACCTCTTCGTTGGTCACGTGCTCAGTCCAGGATATACGTAATATACGTCGGTAAGCCCACATTTCGAAGGCCTCTACTTTTTTCATCAATGTTGCGGTCATTGTCCACGCCTCCATTCCATATAACAAAACCGGGAATACATAATATTTCAGAAGTCGAATTTTGAGAGGTAGGGTGAGGCTTTTAGAGGTGAAAATTTGCTTCATGCTAGTGAACGATGCTCTTGCCTTTTCTACCCTTATACGTATTTCCTTCGCTTGATCCCAATTTGAGTTAACTGTTGTTCCCAAGTAGATGTACGAATCCACGTGTTCAATTCTTTCATCGTCTAATATCAGTTGCTGTGGTGGTTGTTGGGTTTTGCTTACTAACATCCATTTGGTTTTTATGATATTTAGTCTGAGTCCGTATTGTGCACTTGTTTTTTGTATCTTACTCATTAGGCAACTCAGTTCCTCCATGCTACTTGCTAGAATCACAGTGTCATCAGCATACCTTATGTTATTAATTATTTGTCCGTTTATCTTTATGCCTTCTGTGCTTTCCTCCAGCGCTGTCCTAAATACTTCTTCTGAGTATATATTAAAGAGAATAAAGAGAATAGGAGACAAGATACAGCCCTGTCGTACCCCTTTCTTGATCTCAATTTTATTGGTAAATGTAGATCCTACTTTCACTTTAGCTGTTTGGCCCCAATAGAGACTCGCTATTGTTCGAATGTCTCTGTAGTCGACTCCGATCTTATGGAGAATTTCAATTATCTTTTCGTGCTTTACGTTATCGAATGCTTTTGCGTAGTCTATAAAGCATATGTACACGTCTTTGTTCATATCTCTGCAGCGCTGGATAAGTACCTGTAGACTAAAAAGTGCTTCTCTTGTCCCAAGAGAATTCCGAAACCCAAACTGCGAATCTCCAATGTTATCCTCGCATTTTTTGCTTATTCTGTTGTAAATAACCTTGGTGTATGCCTTCGAAATGTGGTTACTTAGACTTATCATCCGATGTTGATCACAAGACTTTGCTTTTGGTTTTTTCGGTATGGCAACAAAAGTTGACTCTAGCCAGTCTTCAGGAAACTCCCCGCTGTTATAAATATTGTTAAAGAGTCTGACGAGTGAGTCTAGAAATTGACTGTTTGTTTCGCACAGCATTTTCAATACTTCCCCGTATACGTTATCGTTGCCTGGTCTTTTGTTATTTTTAAGACCCTTTATAGCATTCTCCACTTCTGATTTTAGAATAGAAGGGCCAGTATTATCATTGCTCAGTGTATACCCACTAGGACGGTCATCATTAAACAGTTGTTCCACATAAGTTTCCCAGATTATAACTATTTTGTCGGGGTCTAGTTGTAGATTTCCATTATCATCGCATAGCCCTTTCGATAAAATATTGTAGCTTTTCTTTGTTGTGAGTTCCTTTATCTTCTTATGCATATTGTGATAGTCGTATACCTTTTCGCACTGTTCGATTTCTTCGCATCTCTCCGAGAACCATTTCTCTTTAGATTTTCTTATCTCAGCTCTAATTCGTCTATGGGTTTCGCGGTATTTGGCAGTATCTTTAGTTTTATATATCCGTCTCTCTTCCATCATGTCAAGGATTTCTGCAGTCATCCAGTCTTTCTTTTTTCTCTTGTCAGGTAGTAAAAACTTAGAGCTTAAAGTCCTAATCTCTTCTTTAATTTCACTCCACTTTTCCAGCGGTTCATTGTTATTTTTAAGGATTTTTGATATTTCGGTATTTAAATTCTCCTGCATCTGTTGTTTAATATTATTGTTGGAAAGCTTCCTAATATCTAGCGTTTCGGGCCCGTTCTTTGCATTTGGCTTTTTTAACTTTACTTCAAACTTACATACCACCGGATTGTGGTCTGATGCTACGTCCGCACCCGGGTACGTTTTTACGGCTTTGATGGAGTTTCTAAACCTGATTGGTGCAGCGATATAATCTATTTGATTTCTGATTATTTTATCAGGTGAGTCTGCCGGTGATTTCCAGGTATAGAGTCTACGGTGCGGGAGCTTAAAGAGAGTGTTAGTAAGTACTAGGTTGTGTTCTTGGCAAAATTGAACTAGACGATCTCCTCTTTCGTTTCTTTCACCAAGTCCGAAATTTCCCACTACCTTTCCTGTTTTGCCTCGTCCTACTTTCGCGTTGAAATCTCCCATTATAAGTGTTATTTCATTCTTTTTGCTTGCCTTGATTAAGATTTCTAGTTGTTCGTAGAAGTCTTCCATTATTGTTTCCTCTTTGTCAGCTGTAGGTGCGTATATCTGTATTATGTTCAAATCAAATGGGGACGCATACAGCTGTAAAAGAATCATTCGGTCTGATAGTGCAATGTAGGATTTTATTGACGATTTTAAACGAGGTGCAACGATTATTCCAACTCCATGATTGTGTTTAGGGGTATCGTTACCAGAGTAGTACATTGCATGGTCTAGGATATTACATTCTCCCGAGTTGGGCCAATGAGTTTCACTGATACCCATTATATCGATTTTGAGTCTCTTCACTTCTTTTACGATGTTATGTGCTTTGCCACTTTCGTACATTCTTTTAACGTTCCAGGTGGCGATTTGTAAGCATCTCAATTTAGGTGTTTTACTCTTCAAAATTGATTTGTTGTTGCAAGGATTTCGCATGATGTCGACCTGGGAGGCCTTGCATTCTGAGTTTAAGTATCCTCCCTTGCCGGATCTTGACTTCCGAAGTCCATGATCAGTAACATATTCCTTATTACTACCGAAAGCCATGATAATTTTCCCGGGGAAATCCATAGGGATCTTTAATGTAGTGGTTTCCCCTTGCCTTCTACATCCTTATGCCGTTGGCCAAATTTTGGTTCATTCGCCTTCGGAGCCGATTTCTCAACTCCAGGACAAAAGAGTGCCCTACCACTTACCAACTCATCCGCCCGAAGCCGTTGGTCAGCAAGTGGGGGATAGCTTATACCGGCAATTGCTCGGTAAAATTTTCGCCATATCTGGCTACCCTCACTTAGTTTAGCCTGCAGACCAATGCAGTTGCCCGGGGTGTGGCACGTGGAGCCATAAGTGAGAGTTAGCTGTCTTATGAGGACCAGTTATCAAGAACAATCTCCCGTCTATGACGCTCGATGTGGTCGTTCCGATAAAAGGTGCTACCTCTATAACACAACTCTACACCCCTACACAAAAAAGCCTATTTAGTTTAAAATAATTTAATTTTTCATTCAGACAGTAACGCTGTAAACGTCACATGTTTGTTATTTTTCTTTTAATAATTGTTTTATTTCAATTTCTTTTGATTTAATTTATTTATTAAATTTATCTTTTATTTTACTATTTTTATTCTAAAACTAGTTGGTATCCAATTTTTTATTCAAATCTTCAATCAACTAAATATCCTATTTAATCTTTTGAAGCCAACGAGTTATCCAGTGATGCCATAAGTATCATTTTATATTTGTAAAGCTTATAGGCAAGATTTGTTTTGTTCAATTTTATTACAATTTTAAGTTACATATTTATGTTTAATAAATATTATTAGTCAATATCTCTAATATAACTAAGTTTTCATCTTTACTTCTAAGTTAAGACGTTCTCACACATGAGAGACTGAGCTAAACGAGGCCTAACAATTGACATCCAAAGAAACTTGTTTCTTTGGATGTCAATTTTATAGTCTATTTCATAGTTTGATTGTTCTACATTCGCTCTCAGCTTCAGGAGGCAGTTATATTGTTACACATTGACGCCTATCGTTTCTGATGGGTCGTTTAAAGGATACACATTGGCGCCCAACGTGGGGCCAATATTTTTTGAGCATGGTGTTTCTTCTTAATTTGTTCTTTTGGTGTTAAAACAATTCTATGCATATCTCCTTTTAAAAATCTGGTGTATAATTAGCATATAATTATGGTGCTTTAAAGTTTTTTTAGTTTAGGTACATTCATTTGTTACCTTCTATCTTTTGTAATCCATATTTATGCATTTTTTGTTCTGTGTTGTAGATCCCTGGTGTACATTTGATGGAAATAGCATTTGTTTTGTGTATAATTATCTATTTCTCGTTCTTTATTATCTTAGTTGTTTATTCTTTCAGGACTTGTTTTAAGCAGTTAATTTTTCTCGTTTGTGTAGAACTTTGTCGTATTTGATACAGCAGTAGAGTTGTAGTTACTTTTTGTCTTTAGTTTTATCCATATTGGATCAATTATTACTATTATCTTACTGTAGGTACTAAGATATCCAGAATACTTACTTTTTTGGGATTCATTCATTAAACTTTTCAGTGACTCCCTGCTTAGGAAACATTATTTCTTTGGTTGCAACTTTTTTAATAATGTGTATATATATATATATATATATATATATATATATATATATATATATATATATATATATGCACAACCGTTTGAAAAATAATTTGAGGAGCTACAAGGTGGATAGGTTCATTAGAAAGACAAACTATTCTTCAATTTTGAAAAATTAAGATTTAAAGCACTCTAAATATTGGGTTGTCACACCAAGACATACCTTTTTTCGGTGATAACGCCATATTGATTTTTACAGTATAGAAGTTTATAAATATCGAGAATATTTCTTCTCTATCATTTTTTAGGTATACATTACAGTTTTTAAGTTATTTTAAAAAAAAGAAGAATTTTTTAGATTTTTAGAAATTTTCAAAATAGACTATACAATTTAATAAAACTATTTTAAAAAATAATGCATTTTAAACCAGTTAAGCTCATTCATCTAATAAATAACCCCACAATAATTTGAATGTAGAAGCAAAACGATTTTGATTCTAGTGAATATTAGATTAATTAAAAAAGAGTCCATCTTTTACGAGCTGCAATTTACTCAGTTTACGTACAAACGACTTTTTGTAGCACTCATTTTAAAGGTCTTTTAAAAAGATCTAGTATCATTATTACTGGTGGTAAAGATATTACCACTATAATTAAGCGAAACCGCCTGCAGTGGGCAGGATATGTAGCCCGGGCCCCTGAATCGAACGTGATAAAAAAGATTCTAACAGCGCAACCTGTGGGAATGAGAAGACGGGGTAGACCAAAGCTGAGGTGGATGGATGGGGTAACACAAAATGCAGAGAAGATCGGTGTCGGCAACTGGAAAATGCAAGCAAGGGACAGAACAGAATGGCGTAGAAAGCTTGAGAAGGTCGAGGCTTTCTAAGGGCTGTAGCACCAAGATGATGATGATCATTATTACTGAAAATTAACCTTTTTCTTACAATTTGTTGAATAGATTGATATAAATATTTGCAAAAAAATCAACAAATCAGTCTCCTTTCACCGACCATATCTGTATCTTGTATTGTATCTAGAATATCTTGTAAAAATGAATCATCTCATACTTTTTTTACAAGGTTTATTTTTTTTGCATACTTGTTCAATAAAAGACATAGTTTTTGAGTTAGTTATGAAAAACCGTTAAAAACGTGACTTATTTCAAAGAAAATTCGCTGTTTCCAGCCATAAATATTTTAAACTCTATCGATTCCCGTAATTATTTTGAGCAAAAGAACTTCCCCGAGAAGTGCTGGCAACCACCATTAGGAGAGAAGCACATACTGGAGTTATATAACTTTTGTAATTTGAACATTTTCCCATCGACTCACCAAATTTCAAGTAAATCGGTTCAGTCCGACAACATTGAGAGGTGAATAGCACGAGTGACTTAAGTATCTTGTGTGTGTCTAAGCAGTACTCGTCACACTACTAAAGTATACCAAAATTTATTTGGAAAACAATAGAAGTTGCTATGACCTTATTTCGAAAAGTTGCTGTAGAAAAACGGTAAGCAGTTCATCAGACGTCATACTTTATTAATTGTGTGTATATCTCACTAAGTTTAGTCAGAAATATTTGAGGTTAAATGGCTAATCGACCAGAAAGATAAGTCATTTTTATTTCTAAAGTGTAATTTATATAAACTTAACAATTTCTAATTTCGACATATTTTCTTAAACGACCATTACTTTATATTGTTATGGGTATTATAAAAAAACAAATGCGATGGAAAATTTATATTTGTTAAAAAACGTAAACCATGATAATAGTGTCTACTAAGTTTTCTTACTTGTAAACATATTAAGTAAGTGATTAGATTATCTAGAAACAAGTTTCATGCAAATTTATACAAAGTATATTCTGCTTCCAATTATACCTTATTATAATTGGAAGCAGGATATTCCAGTTATTATTATAACTGGAAAAGTATACAACAATCCATATTTCAATGTTTTTTATGACGAAACTGAAAATAAAAATAAAAAAACTGCAACTAGCCTGCGTGCCAAGCAAAAATATTTTTATAATCGGGATATTCTAATAACCGATCATTATTGGCTAGTAAAAATAAGTTTACTGAAAATAAGTAATAATACTACACAAGTATATGTATTATGGGTTTAGGTCTTCTTACGTCAATAATAAAGTAGTGTAACTGTTAATTATTTTATTAAGAACTCAATTGACTTATCTGTGAATGCATACACTAATAAGTATAAAATGTATGAAATATATATACATGTACATATTTTTTTATTAAAATATGTACAACAGAATTACTATTTTCTTCTTGAAAAACAATAATTACTGCTAATGCTAGCCTATCGTCTTCTGTTTCATTTATGGCAATATTGAGTTGGAAGGTTTCATTGTTTGGCTTTAGATCTTCTTGAAAAAGAAACAAATTTTGAAAAATCTTTGTTCATCATTTTGTCGAGTTCTAGATTTTCCTCATTTTCTACATGTGATATATTTTCAGCCTCTTTGAAAAACTTGCACTTTATATAACTTTATGCAATTTTTGGAAATATTATGCCAACTTCTGTTCGCCATATGAATACCAGAGAGAACTGAAATTTTTCTTTCCATTTCGTTAGAACTAGCTAACGATGTCGTGTCCTAAAAATACATATTTGCTATAATTTTTTTAAAATCAGAAATTATTCCTTGATCCATTGGTTGAATAAGTGAATTTGAATTAGCGGGCAAGAAATGGATTGTTACATTATTCAACCTCACACTATTTTCTTGTCGAAGTCAATAAGCCATTCCTTAAACAGGATTAGTGTCATCTAAGCATTTTTATCGAAACTGTATAACCTTGAACGTTTTGATTTTCCAATATTAAAAAGTGGCAATTTATGACTTCCATCGAAATTAAGATAACAAATAATCCGTCAATCCGTCCTTTGAAACTTCGCCTATGTATGGCACCTGAAGTAGCTCGGTGATAAACTATTGTTTCCTTACAATTGTACAAGCATGCTGATTTATAATTTTTTCCGTCGACCGTCCATTTATGATTAATTTTAACACCCTCAAAATCATTGATTAATGACCCGTATTAATGAATGATTTTCTATTAATGAACGATTTCATTATAGGCAATACAACATACATTGCTTGTATAATTTAATTTAACCACATTTAACGCTCTGTGATTGGCAGTTACCTGTGGTGTAGGCAACCAAACATACCTATTTATATTCCCACCAAAAAATTATTTAAAATGAAGTAGCCGCTGTAAGTACTGTCTGTCAATGTATGTCAATATTTATCGTTAAGTAAATAAAAATTTAAACTAAGATATTTTTATTTCTGAAAAGTACGGTCGACGAAAAAGTTTTGTAACGAACTCGTGAATTAAAATGGCGATTAACAATCTCGAACATTAACGCACTCGCTTCGCGCGCGCGATATATATCTCAATTGTTAATCGCCCTTATTAATACACTTGTTGGTTAAATAACTATTAATCAATGAATTCAACATTAATGAATAGAACTCATTCGTTATCCATGTGTTTACGTTCAACACATAGGCATATTTTGTTTCCCCAACAATTTTTTTTGTGAACGATTTTTCTTCAGATTTTTCGTCAGATCCATCCACTTTGAAGTTTGCATGACACAAATTTTCGGCTATTTTTTCAGCTATTTCGTTTAAAACTGGACCGCTGATAGGAACATTTCGGCCCTTCTTCTCAATAAGCCAACCGGCTAATGTCTGTTCGAGGTCTAAATCTTTTCCACTGCGTTTTCGTTTTTGGGTTAATTTTGAATTAGCTAAAAAATCGTTGACGAAACTGTCTTGGTTTAAACTTTTTAGCAATGTTGATTTGGCTGCACGTGGATTGCTTTGCGTATTAAATTACAACTTTTTGTTTTAAAATAAGATCCTTTCTCTTCGAATTTAATAACGCTATAATTTACTTGCAAACACGTAGGTCTCTAGGTGAATTCTAAATGAACTATTTCTAAAAATTTATTAACGGTCAAAGAAATGGGTAGACAATTAAAATTTTTAGATAAATCAAAAAACTTCTGTAAATGTTTCGGGAAAGGGTCACATTGGTGCTCATAACAAAGTAATAAAGTAATTATTATCTGACGACCCTACTTTATTATAAGACATTATTTTTTTAGTTTTAGGATTAGGAAATTATACACAAAAAATTATTCGTTACCTGGAAAATATTCTATTAGGCGGTATTATTTTATTAAAACATATTCTTTATTCGGACAAATTTATTAAGGAATAAATGGAAACTTTTCGGGACCTCAAATTTCTGTTCCTTAAAACGGGATGTCCCTGTAACCGGTATTCTAATAAGCGAGTTCGACTTAATAACAAGAACCAAACAATTTTATCCGTCCAAGTGTCATTAAAGTGTATGACACAGACAACAATAATTTTCGTCTGTCTCTTATGCCAACTTTCATAGTTATATTTCGGTTATCTGTGATTCGTTTTTTTATGGTTGCGATCCAAATTACAATCTTATATAGCAAGGAAAAGCTCCCCGCCCTTAAGAGAGGTAGAATGCCCTCACTCCTGAATTCAATTTTTGCTGTAATTTAAAAAAATTCACGCCCATAAGTGAGACTTTTAAAAAATTTGTCTATTTTTTTACAGACCCGTGAGTTAAGTGTACATAACCTATAAATGCAGTTTTTCTTTCGAAAAAAGCGTATAACTTTTTTTTGGAAATGGCTACTACTCCAGTCGTCAGAGACGAAAATGCCACTGAACCTCTAAAAATTATATAAACCAGCTGAATTTTGCTAAAAATATCAATTTTGGGACTAAAAAAAGATGTAAAAAAATTTACCACCTTAACCCCCCGGCTTCCGTCTAAAGCCACATTCTATGAGGGGGTGGGGGGAAACAAAATATATTTATAGCATTTTTCATATAAAAGTGCTTGCACGTTATTCAAGATTTACGATGTCAGAACCTAACTGCGTTGCCAAAACATCAGAATAGTTAGTAAATGAGGAATTTTTAAAATGTCAATTATTAGTTAAACTATTATATTAACATTAAATACACTTAGTTTTAAGACTACTGCAACATACAAAAATCCATTAGAAAATATTTTAATACAAAATTGTATATTCTAAATTTTAAACTTATCTCTGTTATTAATATTTAGGGCTTTGATAGTAAAAACGTCCCGTCATTATTTCTTGGTCAAAATGATCTATCTTATATGAAAGCTTATCAGCTTTCTACAGACTATTTATTTGTTTTGGCATAGCACAATCACAATACACAACAATAATTAGTTTTTAAAGCTATTAATCTAAATTTAAAATGTATATATAAATACAATTTATTAATATGTATTATATTATGATCAAATTGTTCAAGAAATTAAAACATAAACAAAATTCTTACTCTAAAATATCGGCAACACCTTAGTCACTTTTGCCACACGCTAAACTGTCAATAAAATTTGAACTATTTCCATATCAGTTGCGTACAATTGTCTAATATATTTAATCAAAATTATTATTTTGTGGAATATTAGACTTAAAGACTTATTTCATAAAATTTATATAATTAATATAATAACAAATGTTTTTGGTTATTTAATCAATATAATTCTAAAATTTCCAATATAATGGTGATTTTATTTTTCTTGTTATTACACCATGTTGACGCCTATGAAAGATCGAGCAGTTCCGTATTATTAGCTGTGTTTGAAAAATTGTGCTGGAAAATTTGAACTCTAAGGTTGACGATCTGGAAATTTTAAATATAAGTGACGTCACTTTATTTAAATTGTGACGTGCAAGCATTTTTATATGAAAAATGCTAAACCAAAAAGCCGTAGAAAAAAATGTTTCAAATAAAAAATGTAGCTATTTTGAACAAAAATGTCTATTACCACTTTTTCTGTAGAATTAACCGTTTTCTCAGATTTATTTATCGTATGGCAATTATAACACATTTAGAACAAATATACAAGCACTAGTAATATAGGTATTTGACAAACTTTAAATAGTTACAAACAAACATCAAGTGTATTTATATAATCAATTGACTCTGAAGTTGCAAACAGGAAGTCTTCAGGGCTACCATTGTAGGATCTTAAGGGACACTCTTGAATAATGTGGTCGATGGTTTGGTTCTCCCCACAGTCACATTAAGGAGACGGGTTCTTTCCCCATTCATGTAGCATGTATGCACATCTGCCATGTCTGGTTCGGATCCTATTTAGAGGGACCATGTTTTGCGTGGAAGATCAAAACCTGGTGGCTTGTGGGTAATGCAGGGCATGTTATTTTGCCATTCGTTCCATTCTTGGGACCATGCATTCGTGATGTTGAACTCCTCATGTATCATTCTTGCCGTTTTCATTGGTGGTTTTCTAGAACGGAGACGGGTATTTCGTGCATCCTCGGTATCTTGGTGGATCGGCAGGTTTATATTGTTCATGATCTTTTTGTATTCACATGTAAGTGCGTCGACTCGTCGTAAATGTGGAGGTGGGATGTGACTTAATACTGAAAGCCATTGAGTGGGAGTTGATTTAATTGTACCAGCTATCATCCTCATAGTGCTGTGCAGCTGATTGTCGACCTTTCTTACGTGTGGACTGTGTAGCCAGACTGGAGCACAATATTCAGCGGTCGAGAAAACAAGGGCTAAGGCAGTAGAGCGGAGAGTGGAAACCGATGCTCTCCAGGTGGTACCACAGAGCTTCTGTATAATGTTATTTCTTGTACTCAACTTTTGGGCAGTTTTTGTTAAATGTTCTTTAAATGATAGCGTTCTGTCTAGTGTTACGCCCAGGTACTTAGGTGTTTTGTTGTGGGTAAGTGTGGTATTTTCAAACCGTATGTTGAGTTCCTTTCCAGCAAGTTTATTGTTCAGGTGAAAGCAACTGACTTCTGTTTTGGATGCATTTGGTTGAAGTCGCCACTTGCGAAAATATTTGCCCAATGTATATAAGTCTGCCGTCAGAACTTCTTCAGACGTTTCTAGTATTCTGCATCGTGTAGCGAGGGCCTAGTCACCGGCGTATCCGAACTTTCTTGACTGTGTTTCCGGCATATCTGCTAGGTATAAGCTAAATAGTAGTGGAGAGAGCACTGACCCCTGTGATAGGCCATTCTTATGTTTCTTTGGTAGGCTGATATCTGTGCCCATCACTACTTGAAACATTCGGTCGTTGAGCATGCTATCTATTAGACGTGCTATTGGTTTACAGGGGATTGCACGGAGAATTTTGTATATAAGGCCCTCACTCCATACTGTATCGTAAGCTGCCGAGAGATCAATAAATGCCGCTGAAGTTTTAAGTCTTCTTTGGAAACCCGCTTCGATGTAGGTGGTGAGTGACATTACCTGGTCTGCACAGCTTCGTTCTGGTCGAAAACCCGCTTGTTCGACTGGGATCGCCTGGAACAGTTCTGTACTGATTCTATTATATATAAGCCTCTTTAATAGTTTGTAGATGGCAGAGAGAAGCGCAATTAGTCTGTAGGTTTTTAGGTTGTCGGCGGGTTTGCCTGGCTTTAGTATGGCTATTATCTTAGAGCGCTTTAGTTCTTGTGGAATATTTCCAGTTACCATGATGTCTGTGAAAAATCAAGCCAGCCAAACTTTTGTATACTTGCCACAATTTATTAGGAATTCAGGGTGAATATAATCAAATCCTGGTGCCTTTGCTGGCTTAACGTCTTTAAGAGCCTTTGATATGTCTTCGCTGGTAAAGGGGAGGGAATGCTCCGTTTCTGTGGCTACATGTTTTAAAGTTTTAAGTTCTCTCGTTTTCTCAGAAATAACGCTTGAAACAGCTGCCGATTTTGAATGTCAGTTACGCGCACGAAATAAATTTTAATTCAAATTTGAATTAACTGGACCGTAAAAATTTGATATCTTTTGACCAGAGTATCTTATCGACAAAAATCAAAATGTATTTGAAACTAAAAGTGAGCAGCTTCCATGTATAATATTTTAATTTTGCTTCAAATTAAGTCAGTTTTTGTAAATGTGTAAAGGTGGTGTAAATGAATAAAACATTACTGTCATTGATCGGTCACAAAGAAATTTCCATTGATTGATCTTAGTCTTTAAAACCTATAGCATTCTAATAATGATGGTGCCTATCTGTAATAATTTAGGACTGAAGCTGTAAATAAATCTAATAAACCCCTCTAATGAAATGTCTCCACTCTAATAAAGGCTGTCACCATTGTAGAAGACGTCTGTCTCAATATCCTTATCAATGCATCTACAATTCTTAGGGGATACTTATCCCTGCGAGCGGGGCAAGGCTTACTGGTTCCACTAGTCTGGACTGACTGGTTCCGCCCTCGCGGATTTACAAGAGAGTAGGGAAATTTTTGGAAGGAAGGGGATTAAGGACTCGGTCTCAGGTCCTGCAAAGAGTGAGAGGCTATGGGCTTACGTTAGAAGCCGGAGCACTGCATAAGCGAAATGTGTATCTCTTCTAGTCTCTACCTGTAATGGCCAGGAATAACAAAAACAAATTTCGAGTTTACAATGTAATTGATGGATTCGACCGTTACTTGATGGAAATTCATTTTATGTAACAATAAAACACTGAAAACTTTGTTTTCAAAACTTCCACAAATTTTTATTTTAAATTATTATCACTACAGCTGTTTCGGCTGATTGCCTTTCTCAAGTGATCTGTTTTTGGCATGGGTTTACACTTTATAGTCTCTAATGAAATAAGTTGAGGAGGGGAGAACTGTTTGTCTCAAGCTGGTCATTCAGAATTATATCTGTGTTTTTTAATTTGTTGATCTCCATAGATTCTAACAAAGATAGCTTAAGGCCTTTATTTTGAATGTGTAGAATTTTAAATTCGTCATCAAAAGAATGATTATGATCTAGAAGGTGAAGTGCGTATGTAGAATCTGTTTTTCTATTATTGAAAGCCCTTTTATGTTCTGCTATTCGTTTATTAAAATTTCTACCTGTTTGACCAATGTAAGTTTTTGGGCAGTCGCCACATTTAAGTTTGTACACACCACTGTGTAAGTGTTTTTTATGTTGGCTCTTATTGTTTTTAATATATTTGCCTAGGTTATTATTTGTTCTGAAAGCTGGTGTTATTCCTTTCTTTTTTATGTGTTTGGCTATTTTTGTTGATATTTTGCCTGTATATGTAATCGAGCAGAAGGTACTGGGTTTTTTCTCTGGTGGTGGAAATACTAAGTTCAGGGCTTTCTTGTGTAGTTTTTGATTTAACATTTTATTAATTGTTTGTTCGTTGTATCCATTGTTTACTGCTATTTGTTTAATGATATTTAATTCTGTCTCAAAATTGTATTTTGACATAGGAATTGCTGTTAATCTATGTAACATACTATGATAGGCTGCCAGTTTATGTTGTGTGGGATGGGATGATGAATTGTGAATAGTCGTGTCAGTATGGGTAGGTTTATGAAATATGGAGAAGTCATGTTTGTTTTTAAGTCTGGTAATTTTTAAATCTAAAAAATTTATGGATTGATTTTGTTCTGTTTCTATTGTAAATTCAATATGACTATGAAGAGAATTAATATAAGATAGAAATTGGTCGAGTTGCCTGTTAGTTCCTGTGAAACATACCAGTACGTCGTCTACGTATCTCCACCAATATAAAAACTGTTTGAATATAGGATGTTTTGAAATCTTTGTCTCTAGATGATCCATAAAAATATCTGATAACAATGGGCTTAGAGGATTGCCCATTATAAGTCCTGCACTGTTATTTGTATATAATTCATTATTAAATTCAAAGTAGTCCTGGTTTATGCAAACTTCAAGAAGATGTAAAATTTCAGATGTAATGATTGGATTTGTATTATTTTGGTCTAAAAGGTTTTTTACTAGAATAAAAGTTTCTGTTGGAGGGATACTAGGAAAAAGATTTTTTACGTCAAATGAAATTAATCTGGAGTTGTTAGGTAACTGAAAATGTTGTATTTTATTAACTAGTTCTATTGTATTTTTTATGGTAAATTTAGGTAAAAATTTTAGTGTGTTCTAAAATAATCTCTAACAGTTTTTTTGAAAGTTTATATGACGGAGCTGTATAAAAAGACACTACCGGTCTTATTGGGTGATGCGGTTTGTGTAGTTTAATGAAAGAGTATAATTTAGGAGGCTGTGGGTTCATGATACTGAGGTATTTCTGTTCTATTGGATTTACTATTGATTTTGAATTTTCTAACGCTAGCTTAATTTGTTTTTGATACTTTTCTGTTGGATCTTTGTGTAACGTTTTAATGTTTTGATTATTTAAAAATTCTATTGTTTTGTTATTATATTCTATTTTATCTATAGCAATAGTAGTGTTACCTTTGTCTGCTTTTGTAAACACTATGTTGTTTTCTATTGATT
The DNA here is from genome assembly GCF_040954645.1 of Diabrotica undecimpunctata. Taxonomy (NCBI): domain Eukaryota; kingdom Metazoa; phylum Arthropoda; class Insecta; order Coleoptera; family Chrysomelidae; genus Diabrotica; species Diabrotica undecimpunctata. The sequence goes on along the minus strand of NC_092804.1, from coordinate 135,240,326 downwards.
TATTTTTAATTGAAATGGCTGTTTTATTCTCTTTGTAACAGGAATTTTTGGTTTCACTACACACATCTGTAATAGATTTTGCAATTATACTTTTTTCGATATTGTTAGCAGTTTTGTTTAATGCTACTTCACATTCTACACCTAAATATTCTAAAGTTTTCTGATTATTATGTTGGGGCAAGTTGTGTTTAAATCCTTTCTCTAAAAGTTGTATCTCGCTATTACTAAATTTAGTATCTGTTAAATTTATAAATCTATTGAAAAAATTATGGTTCGAAAAACTTCTTGTATAATGAATATTGGGTTTTTTACTATTGCAAATTAGATTATTTAGTTTTTTACACTGTGTATTGAATTTTTTATCTATTATATTATCTATATTAATTCTCACGTTAGAATCTAGGATATCAAATTCTATATTATTTAATCTATAATTTAATTCTGAGTGACATACCTTAAGATAAACAGCTATGATATCTCGCTTCTTGTATTGGTATTTTCTGTCGTCTTTCAGCCATCTGGTCTGGCCGTGATGTATCCCTTTTTGTGCGGCGGGGCTGTGGTTCTTGGTTTTTAACTGAATATACTTCGGGAACACTTTATTTTGTAAACACATATTTAAAAACCAGATGTTTTGTGTCGCCAGTCTACGTTTCAAAAGTAATCTTGAAAACAATATGGTCAAAAGTCCTGTACTGACTTCTTTTAAATAATTGATGGATTCGACCGTTACTTGATGGAAATTCATTTTATGTAACAATAAAACACTGAAAACTTTGTTTTCAAAACTTCCACAAATTTTTATTTTAAATTATTATCACTACAGCTGTTTCGGCTGATTGCCTTTCTCAAGTGATCTGTTTTTGGCATGGGTTTACACTTTATAGTCTCTAATGAAATAAGTTGAGGAGGGGAGAACTGTTTGTCTCAAGCTGGTCATTCAGAATTATATCTGTGTTTTTTAATTTGTTGATCTCCATAGATTCTAACAAAGATAGCTTAAGGCCTTTATTTTGAATGTGTAGAATTTTAAATTCGTCATCAAAAGAATGATTATGATCTAGAAGGTGAAGTGCGTATGTAGAATCTGTTTTTCTATTATTGAAAGCCCTTTTATGTTCTGCTATTCGTTTATTAAAATTTCTACCTGTTTGACCAATGTAAGTTTTTGGGCAGTCGCCACATTTAAGTTTGTACACACCACTGTGTAAGTGTTTTTTATGTTGGCTCTTATTGTTTTTAATATATTTGCCTAGGTTATTATTTGTTCTGAAAGCTGGTGTTATTCCTTTCTTTTTTATGTGTTTGGCTATTTTTGTTGATATTTTGCCTGTATATGTAATCGAGCAGAAGGTACTGGGTTTTTTCTCTGGTGGTGGAAATACTAAGTTCAGGGCTTTCTTGTGTAGTTTTTGATTTAACATTTTATTAATTGTTTGTTCGTTGTATCCATTGTTTACTGCTATTTGTTTAATGATATTTAATTCTGTCTCAAAATTGTATTTTGACATAGGAATTGCTGTTAATCTATGTAACATACTATTGTTATGGAATACTATGCGTTTATTTCTTCTCCGGACTAACTCTTTGTTTTGGAATTAAACAGAATATATTGACATGTATAAATTTATTATATTAGAGGATGAAAATTACACTCTGCTTGTTATTTCTTAAAACTATGAATATATAAGTTCTGTTATCTACAATTATTTAACGATGTTTCTGGATGGATTTGAGTACAAGAGATTGGACTCAAATATTAATATTAAAATAGCAAATACGGATAGCTTATCGAACAAAGAAATAAGAGAAATAAATTATTATTATTCCATAGATACGAAGTATTAGGTGAATAAACTAGCGAAACTTATTTATTCTAAATAGGAAAATATTTATGAAGAGTATTGATTCTGATTTCTAACAGCAAATAATTATTAGTGATTATACATGAGAACTTTTCATAATTGTAAATAACATATACCAGGTGACTAAAAACTATATAGAAATACATAGATACTTTAATTATCTTACATGTGAGTGGGTAGGTACATTACACCTCCTTTTGTAAGAATGAAAATAATTGTAAAATGAATTTTCATTTAAATGGTATAAAACATTTGTATACATTATTATTTTATTTTAACACATTTAAATAGTTTCTTTTAGTCTCGATAGTCTTTCACTTCGTCTTATCGGTGTAGTCTCTGTGAAACTAGTCTCTTCACACTTTTTGGATTCACTATAATTATTGTCTTTATTATGTTTACAATCTATACTTAAATCTGTCTCATGTACATGTTTTCGTTTACTTTGACATATATTTAGTGTTAAACAATTTGTAATTTGTTGACAACTATGTGACGGATTTCTACGAAATCGTCGGTAAAAATATTTAATTATCCTGTATAAAATATAAAGTAACATACATTTTATCAAAAATAAGATTGCATAAGTGAAATAAGAACTATTTTTTATTGTGTCTGAAAAATTAATATTTGTTTCTGAGGTCATTTTCTCTAAATTATCTAGTTTATGGCTTGCTAAATTTAATGCATCTCGATCGAGATTATTTAATTGTAAGGGAACAAGGTGTAATTTGGATTCATTATTTATCTTAATATCATCACAACAGACTTCTGGAAGGGATAAATCTGGAATGATAGACTGAAAATTACTTTCTTTTGGATTTGAGACAGATATCAAAATAGTTGATCCGGTGTAAGTTTTGCAATTATTCGAAGTAGAAAAAATACCTGTGTTTGAAAGAACAATAGATATTGGCGTACTAGTCTGACAGCTTAAAGTTAAATCTGTTGGTTTGGGTAAAACATATATCCAAGAATTTGGTTTGTTTAATTTATGCCAAATTTCATATTCTGTTTGAATTATACGAGTATCGCAACTAGATGGTATGTTTGTTATTGAAGTTAACAATTCAGTTTCACAAATTGGATTAGTGTGTGTAAATCGGAAAGTATCAGGATTTTTGCAAATAAGTTTTTCTTCATCTAATGAATAACAGTCTTCTAATGTATCAATAGTAACATAAATGTTTCTATTTTCTGAAAGAACAAGATATTTGACAGATGGAAGAATAAAGGTAAGTCTCTTTAATGTTGGATGAATTATAGGAAGAGATATTAGTTTAAAAAGAGAATAAGGAGTATTACTAACCAAAGGTATACTAACCGTAATTAAAATCTTGTTATCAAAATATATATATTTAAGTAAAATGATATCGAAATATTTATGAGCATAATCGATAGTCAATGGAAATGGATAAGTCGATGTACTAGGTAAATGCGTTACCGTTTTAGATAATTCTTGAATTAGTTGCTCAGGTGTTATAACAGAAGGATGAAGGTTATTATTTCTTGCAAATAGAATAACGTTTATTAAAGTAGAATATTCTTGTTGTAATTCTGTTATAAAGAAAGTTAGTAAGGTAAAATGTTCTTCAATTTTTTGTTTTAAATCTAAATTAAAATATTTATTATTCATTTTATCTGTGTAATTGGTAATTGATTCAAAATTTTTATCAAAAATCACTTTGTTTCGGTCTAGATTTGTAATAGAGTTATTAAAATTTGCAATCGTGGCTTTTACTACATGAATTTGTTGTTTTAGTAAATCAAGAAGATGATTTTCGTTACTTTCAGCTTTGTTAATAGCATTATTGAAATTTTCAGCATCATCACTGTCTAAGGTACCGAATAAGGTCCTGAAAACAGATCCAATTGCATTAAATAGAGCGCGTTTTGGTCTAAAATGTTCATGCAGAATTATGTTTTTTAAAGTTTGTTCATCTTGAAAGAGTCTAGGTATGATTTGTCCTAAGAGTTTTAGTGAAGTATCGCATAATCGTAATTCAATAAGAACTGGTTTGTTTTGACACAGTCTTAATGTTTTTTGATAGGTGAGATCTACAAAATTTAATTTGTCTGTAAAAGGTTGTAAAGGAATATGACTTAATATGTTCCAATGAGTTTCAATAAATTGAACATTTTTTATGTGTTCGTAATAGATTCCAGGTGATTTGTTGATAGGAGTATTGGTATATTTCTTGTGAATTTGTTCACTATTTGTCAGCCATATTATTGCATACCTGAAACAAAAGCATGTTTCAATCTATTCATGTGAACTTTTATTGGTTTTTTATTTACTAAAATTGTGCAATTGACAGGAGAATTTATCTCTAGAATTTTATAAGGTCCATTATAATTTTGTGTAAGTTTTTTGGTTTGACCCTTCTTTGTTTGCTCATTTTGGAGATATACTAATTGTCCTTCTAAGAAAACGGTGTCATTAATCTTTTGGTCATAATATTTTTTACTGACTACTTTAGATTCTAATAGATTCGTTTTTGCTAACTCATGAGATTTTCTAAGCTTAAGTGTTAAATTATCTAAATAATCTTCATATGTATATTTGAGTTCTACTGGTCGTATTATACTGCTAGGTAGATTAGGTGTATATCCAAATATTAGTTCATATGGTGTGAATTTGGTTGAAGTATGATTAGTTGTATTATATGAAAACATAGCAAAATCTAGCCATTCGTCCCAATCGGATTGATCAGCTTTAATATAATGTTTAAGGTAGTCTGCTAAAGTAGCGTGACTCCTTTCTAATGCAGCATTTGATTCTGGATGATAAGCAGTACAATTTATATGTCTGATTTTAAAAAGCTTGGCGATTTGAGAAAATAATTTGGAAGTAAAATCTCGGCCTTGATCAGTAACTATTATATCGGGTTTTCCAAACTTGCAAATAAATCCACGAACCAGATTTTCAGCGATAGTCTTGGTTTCATGATTCGGAATTGCATAAGCTTGAGAAAATTTTGTTAAGTCATCTTGTAATGTTAATATGAACTTATTACCTGACTCGGTTAAAGGTAAAGGACCTACTATATCTAAAAATATTTTTTCTAATGGATTTGAGCTTGTTGTTGTTATCTCCATGGGCTTTACGAATTTTTTTCTAACGAGTTTATTTTTCTGACAAGATTCACAGGTTTTTATAAAGTTTTTAATATCATTTTTCATATTATTCCATTTGAAATGTTTTTTTATACGATTGTATGTCCGATGAAAACCAGAGTGTCCAGCCGTAGGACTAGTGTGATTCTCTTGTAATATTGTAGTTATTTCCTCAGGTTCAGGATTTGTTAGTATATCATGATAAATGATAATAGATATATCAGTTTTTCTAAAAATAAATCTAATCATAGATCTAATTTTTCCCCAACTTAATTTATCGTAGCTAAAAGTTATTCTGGGTAGGCAAATTTTTAATATTTTATCGTTTAATAACCAGTCTCTTAATTTTATTAGGGAATTAAATATATCTTCATAAGAGGTATTGTCCCAATAATTATTTTTTATAAATATGTAATAAAAGTTTTTATTTTGATCAGAAATATATATAATGTCATTTAGTCTTGGATTTTTGGCTTTCAATTTTTCTATATGACTGAATTGTTTATTTATTTGTTTCTGAACGATCTCATTAAAATTTAAATCTACGGAAACAAACAATGCTAAATTTTGTGAAAATGATGTAATCTTTTCATTTGTTTCTTTTATATTATCATTTGTTATTAATATAGTTTCGGATTTAGATAAGAACTGTGAATAAGTGTCATTATTTTCTTTACTCATTTTGTTTATTTGTAAGGTGATTGTTGCCGGGTTTTTGTTTTCTTCGCAAATATTTGTTTCAGATATGGTTAAAGGAGGACGACTTAAACAATCAGCATTTTGATTTAATTTACCTGGTTTATAAATAATTTCATAGCTATATTCTTCTAATGCTAATCTCCACCTAACGAGTCTTGATCCGGGATCTTTTACATTAAATAGCCATGTGAGTGGTTTATGATCCGTATAAATGAAAAATTTATTTCCGTACAAATATGGTCTAAAGTGTTTAACACTCCATACAATTGCAAGTAATTCTTTTTCTGTTGTGCTATAGTTTGATTCCGCTTTGTTCAAGGTACGACTAGCATAAGCAATAGGTAAATCATCTGGTACTTTACCTTGAGAAAGTATGGACCCTATTGCATAATTACTAGCATCCGTTGTTAAGACAAAGGGTTTGGTAAAATCTGGATACTGAAGTATTGGTTCTGAACAAAGTATTGATTTCAGGTTCTCAAATGACTGTTGTTGAATGCTTGTCCAATTAAATTCAACATTTTTCCTCAGCAGTTTTGTTAAAGGTTGTGTTAAAGCACTGAAATTTTTTATAAAGCGTCTATAATAACCAGTGAGACCCAAAAAGCTCTTAATATCTTTTTGTGTTCTGGGTATAGGAAAATCTGTAACAGCACATACCTTTTTTTCGTCCGGTTTGACACCAAATTCAGTTATTAAATGTCCTAAATACATTACTTCGCGACGAAAAAATTCGCACTTATCTGGTTGTATTTTTAAGTTGAATGTAGACAATTTTTCGAATACTTCTTTTAATCTTTTATTATGATTTTCTAATGTATCGGCATGAATGACTATATCGTCGAGATAGACAAAACATCTGTAATTTTGTATTCCTGAGAGGACAGTATTCATTAGCCTTTGAAAAATACTGGGAGCATTTTTTAATCCAAATGGCATTCGTGAATATTGATAATGTCCAGACGGAGTTGAGAAAGCAGTCTTTGGAGAATCCTCAGGATCCATTTTGATCTGGTGAAATCCTGATGTTAAATCTATTGTTGAAAAATATTTTGAATGACCCAATTGGTCTAATATATCGACTATATTCGGAAGTGGAAATGAATCTCCTATAGTAATATCATTTAGTCGTCGATAGTCTATAACAATTCGCCATTTCTTCTTTGCTGAAGCATCGGCCTTTTTTGGCACAACCCAAAGGGGCGAATTCCATGGCGAAGTTGATTCTTCGATAATACCTTGATCTAGCATACCTTTTATTTGAGTTTCGACTTCATGTTTGTGTACTTCAGGATACCTGTATGATTTAGTGCTAATAGGTACATTAGAATTTAAAGGAATTTTGCAAGTTATGGCATTTGTACTGGTAAGTTGATCTCCTTCCAGATAAAAGATATGATTGTACTCCTTGCAAATAGAAATTAAAGATGATTTTTCTTCACTATTTAAATGATCTGTTCTCAAGGCATTTTTTAATTTAGCAATTCTGTTAGAATTCGTATTATCTTTATAAGAAGACATTTTTCGTATATTTGCATTGTTTTGTAAATTTGGAATTTTTTCTATTGCTACTTGAATATCGTTTAATTCAACATCCGTTTCAGTAGTGTTTACGATTGAGGTTAAAAAGAAATCATTTTTTACTTTAACAACACTAGGACATAAAAATACACCTTTAAAGATTTCGCGTTCGGGACATAATCCTTCGCTTAATTCATTATTTATTACTTTAATTTGAACAATTGTTTCAGTTCTTGCGGATAGAATAGTTTTATTACTTCTTGAGTTAGAATTAGAGTTTTGATTTAGTATAAGATCGTCTGAACAGGATTTTTCTTCTGAACAGGATTTTGATTTATGATTTCGTGAAGAGTTACAAGTTTTATTTGTGCATATCTCCGTGGATTTTACACATTTTGGACTTGAATTTTCTTTGGATTTAGAGTTAGATTTAGATTGAATTGGATTGGATAGTAGTTCTTCACTACTTAAGGTTATTTGGATATCATTGGTTTCTAAATAAGAATGATCCTCTATGGATTTAGCATCATAAGGAAATATTTCATCGATATTAGAACTTGTCTCGATATTTTGATCTCTCAGAAATTCGTCATTGTCATTGTTTAATGGAGATTTTATATATTCGATTGAAATAGAACAATTTTTAAAGTTTAATTTATTTTCTTTATAATCAATTTGGCATTTATTTATTTCAAAAAAATCGCTACCTAATATACCGTCGAAATGAAGAGGAAAATCGTCTTCTACGACATAGAAAACATGAGTTTGGACAAAATCTTTTATCTTGAAATTTACGTTACAACTACATATAGTTTTATTTGGATTTAAGACATTTTTATCAATGCCTCGTAGAGTAATAGACTTAGAATAAATTTTTGGAATGTTTAGTATTTTTGAATATTTAATTAAAGAAATATCTGCGCCTGTATCGATTAGAAACTTGCAAGAGGATGGATTAGAATTATTTACTAAGGGTAAATCTACATAGGAAGTGACTGAGAAGTTGATGGTTGTGATACGGCCTGAACTGAACGAACTCCTCGAGAATCGACCGTTGGTTGTCGAGGATTCTGGAAGTTTAAAGAATTTGTTGGATTTTTGTTTTTATTGTTAAATTCGCGTTTTCTACATTCTTCTATAACGTGACCTGGTTTTTTGCAGTATCTGCAAAAACGTTGGGAAGTGTTGGTATTTTCTTTTCTTAAGTTTGGAGGAAAATCAGAATTGGAATTTGAATTTGAAGGTTTATAATTTTGATTTTGAGAATTTGACCTTTGAAGATTTGAATTAGGATATTTTGGGTTTTGAAAACTAGAATTTTGAAGATGTCTAACATTTCTATCTGAATTGTTTTTATATCGACAGTTATTTGAGGAATGGTTATTTCGTTTGCAAATATTACAGAATGGTCTGAAAATTTCTTGTCTTGATAACTGTTCTTGTTCTTCGGCAATTGCTATAGCAACAGCTCTTTCTAAGGAATCTGGATTTCGGGCTTTGATTAAAATAGAGAGGTCTTTGTTTAATCCTCTAATAAAGACATTTAGTGCTTGAGTTTTTAAGAGTTTAGTACATGCATTTCTTGCATCTGGAGATAAGTCTGGATCAAGTGTATTTATTAATTTTATATAGCAATTTTCAACTTTATTTGCAAATGACATTACATTTTCACTGGGCATCTGACGTAAGGAATGTAATTCCAATTGCCACTGACCTTCAGTTCGGCGTTCAGAATAAGCATCTAATAAGAAGTCTTTTAAATCTTTCCATTCGTCAAATGTTCTGTTTCTAGTTATGGCCCTAGCTTTATCGGTTAATTTAGTTTCTATAATGGCTAATAAGATGGGTTTGGATTGCGGATTTACTAAATTGTATGCTTTATCACAATTGTCTATGAATTCGTATAATTTTGATTTTGTACCATCAAATCGAATGAGAAGTTTTTCAGCTATTTCAATTGATACTGACATTTTATTTGAATTAGAAGTAGAAGAATTTGAAAGAGAATTTGAGTCGGGAGAAGGTATTTGTTCGTCAAATAAGTTACTTATATCAGGATATAAAGTAGACATACGTTTACAAGATTTTTAAAATATGAGACAGAATTTAAGATAGAATGTACTTACAAGTAGAATATTGTTGTTGGTCGCATAGTCTATTATTCCACGGGTTCACCTCTACTTCCGATGGAACTACAATTGGGTTATGACTGGAACTGGATTTCGAACTGGATGTACTGGACCCCAATGTAATTAGTTGTAGTGGCGATTTTTCCACACTGACAGTTTTTTTTTTTGAATGATTCCTCGAAGGAAACAAGTCAATTCAAAAATTCCTCAGCTCTCCTTCTATCAGCAATCAGAGGAACTCTGCTACTAATATCCCACGTTCTGACACCAAATTTTGTTATGGAATACTATGCGTTTATTTCTTCTCCGGACTAACTCTTTGTTTTGGAATTAAACAGAATATATTGACATGTATAAATTTATTATATTAGAGGATGAAAATTACACTCTGCTTGTTATTTCTTAAAACTATGAATATATAAGTTCTGTTATCTACAATTATTTAACGATGTTTCTGGATGGATTTGAGTACAAGAGATTGGACTCAAATATTAATATTAAAATAGCAAATACGGATAGCTTATCGAACAAAGAAATAAGAGAAATAAATTATTATTATTCCATAGATACGAAGTATTAGGTGAATAAACTAGCGAAACTTATTTATTCTAAATAGGAAAATATTTATGAAGAGTATTGATTCTGATTTCTAACAGCAAATAATTATTAGTGATTATACATGAGAACTTTTCATAATTGTAAATAACATATACCAGGTGACTAAAAACTATATAGAAATACATAGATACTTTAATTATCTTACATGTGAGTGGGTAGGTACATTACACTATGATAGGCTGCCAGTTTATGTTGTGTGGGATGGGATGATGAATTGTGAATAGTCGTGTCAGTATGGGTAGGTTTATGAAATATGGAGAAGTCATGTTTGTTTTTAAGTCTGGTAATTTTTAAATCTAAAAAATTTATGGATTGATTTTGTTCTGTTTCTATTGTAAATTCAATATGACTATGAAGAGAATTAATATAAGATAGAAATTGGTCGAGTTGCCTGTTAGTTCCTGTGAAACATACCAGTACGTCGTCTACGTATCTCCACCAATATAAAAACTGTTTGAATATAGGATGTTTTGAAATCTTTGTCTCTAGATGATCCATAAAAATATCTGATAACAATGGGCTTAGAGGATTGCCCATTATAAGTCCTGCACTGTTATTTGTATATAATTCATTATTAAATTCAAAGTAGTCCTGGTTTATGCAAACTTCAAGAAGATGTAAAATTTCAGATGTAATGATTGGATTTGTATTATTTTGGTCTAAAAGGTTTTTTACTAGAATAAAAGTTTCTGTTGGAGGGATACTAGGAAAAAGATTTTTTACGTCAAATGAAATTAATCTGGAGTTGTTAGGTAACTGAAAATGTTGTATTTTATTAACTAGTTCTATTGTATTTTTTATGGTAAATTTAGGTAAAAATTTTTTAGTGTGTTCTAAAATAATCTCTAACAGTTTTTTTGAAAGTTTATATGACGGATCCGCAATCCGCAATCCGCAATTGGGTGATGCAAACCGCATCACCCAATAAGACCGGTAGTGTCTTTTTATACAGCTCCGTCATATAAACTTTCAAAAAAACTGTTAGAGATTATTTTAGAACACACTAAAAAATTTTTACCTAAATTTACCATAAAAAATACAATAGAACTAGTTAATAAAATACAACATTTTCAGTTACCTAACAACTCCAGATTAATTTCATTTGACGTAAAAAATCTTTTTCCTAGTATCCCTCTGTTATGGAATACTATGCGTTTATTTCTTCTCCGGACTAACTCTTTGTTTTGGAATTAAACAGAATATATTGACATGTATAAATTTATTATATTAGAGGATGAAAATTACACTCTGCTTGTTATTTCTTAAAACTATGAATATATAAGTTCTGTTATCTACAATTATTTAACGATGTTTCTGGATGGATTTGAGTACAAGAGATTGGACTCAAATATTAATATTAAAATAGCAAATACGGATAGCTTATCGAACAAAGAAATAAGAGAAATAAATTATTATTATTCCATAGATACGAAGTATTAGGTGAATAAACTAGCGAAACTTATTTATTCTAAATAGGAAAATATTTATGAAGAGTATTGATTCTGATTTCTAACAGCAAATAATTATTAGTGATTATACATGAGAACTTTTCATAATTGTAAATAACATATACCAGGTGACTAAAAACTATATAGAAATACATAGATACTTTAATTATCTTACATGTGAGTAGGTAGGTACATTACACCTCCTTTTGTAAGAATGAAAATAATTGTAAAATGAATTTTCATTTAAATGGTATAAAACATTTGTATACATTATTATTTTATTTTAACACATTTAAATAGTTTCTTTTAGTCTCGATAGTCTTTCACTTCGTCTTATCGGTGTAGTCTCTGTGAAACTAGTCTCTTCACACTTTTTGGATTCACTATAATTATTGTCTTTATTATGTTTACAATCTATACTTAAATCTGTCTCATGTACATGTTTTCGTTTACTTTGACATATATTTAGTGTTAAACAATTTGTAATTTGTTGACAACTATGTGACGGATTTCTACGAAATCGTCGGTAAAAATATTTAATTATCCTGTATAAAATATAAAGTAACATACATTTTATCAAAAATAAGATTGCATAAGTGAAATAAGAACTATTTTTTATTGTGTCTGAAAAATTAATATTTGTTTCTGAGGTCATTTTCTCTAAATTATCTAGTTTATGGCTTGCTAAATTTAATGCATCTCGATCGAGATTATTTAATTGTAAGGGAACAAGGTGTAATTTGGATTCATTATTTATCTTAATATCATCACAACAGACTTCTGGAAGGGATAAATCTGGAATGATAGACTGAAAATTACTTTCTTTTGGATTTGAGACAGATATCAAAATAGTTGATCCGGTGTAAGTTTTGCAATTATTCGAAGTAGAAAAAATACCTGTGTTTGAAAGAACAATAGATATTGGCGTACTAGTCTGACAGCTTAAAGTTAAATCTGTTGGTTTGGGTAAAACATATATCCAAGAATTTGGTTTGTTTAATTTATGCCAAATTTCATATTCTGTTTGAATTATACGAGTATCGCAACTAGATGGTATGTTTGTTATTGAAGTTAACAATTCAGTTTCACAAATTGGATTAGTGTGTGTAAATCGGAAAGTATCAGGATTTTTGCAAATAAGTTTTTCTTCATCTAATGAATAACAGTCTTCTAATGTATCAATAGTAACATAAATGTTTCTATTTTCTGAAAGAACAAGATATTTGACAGATGGAAGAATAAAGGTAAGTCTCTTTAATGTTGGATGAATTATAGGAAGAGATATTAGTTTAAAAAGAGAATAAGGAGTATTACTAACCAAAGGTATACTAACCGTAATTAAAATCTTGTTATCAAAATATATATATTTAAGTAAAAAGATATCGAAATATTTATGAGCATAATCGATAGTCAATGGAAATGGATAAGTCGATGTACTAGGTAAATGCGTTACCGTTTTAGATAATTCTTGAATTAGTTGCTCAGGTGTTATAACAGAAGGATGAAGGTTATTATTTCTTGCAAATAGAATAACGTTTATTAAAGTAGAATATTCTTGTTGTAATTCTGTTATAAAGAAAGTTAGTAAGGTAAAATGTTCTTCAATTTTTTGTTTTAAATCTAAATTAAAATATTTATTATTCATTTTATCTGTGTAATTGGTAATTGATTCAAAATTTTTATCAAAAATCACTTTGTTTCGGTCTAGATTTGTAATAGAGTTATTAAAATTTGCAATCGTGGCTTTTACTACATGAATTTGTTGTTTTAGTAAATCAAGAAGATGATTTTCGTTACTTTCAGCTTTGTTAATAGCATTATTGAAATTTTCAGCATCATCACTGTCTAAGGTACCGAATAAGGTCCTGAAAACAGATCCAATTGCATTAAATAGAGCGCGTTTTGGTCTAAAATGTTCATGCAGAATTATGTTTTTTAAAGTTTGTTCATCTTGAAAGAGTCTAGGTATGATTTGTCCTAAGAGTTTTAGTGAAGTATCGCATAATCGTAATTCAATAAGAACTGGTTTGTTTTGACACAGTCTTAATGTTTTTTGATAGGTGAGATCTACAAAATTTAATTTGTCTGTAAAAGGTTGTAAAGGAATATGACTTAATATGTTCCAATGAGTTTCAATAAATTGAACATTTTTTATGTGTTCGTAATAGATTCTAGGTGATTTGTTGATAGGAGTATTGGTATATTTCTTGTGAATTTGTTCACTATTTGTCAGCCATATTATTGCATACCTGAAACAAAAGCATGTTTCAATCTATTCATGTGAACTTTTATTGGTTTTTTATTTACTAAAATTGTGCAATTGACAGGAGAATTTATCTCTAGAATTTTATAAGGTCCATTATAATTTTGTGTAAGTTTTTTGGTTTGTCCCTTCTTTGTTTGCTCATTTTGGAGATATACTAATTGTCCTTCTAAGAAAACGGTGTCATTAATCTTTTGGTCATAATATTTTTTACTGACTACTTTAGATTCTAATAGATTCGTTTTTGCTAACTCATGAGATTTTCTAAGCTTAAGTGTTAAATTATCTAAATAATCTTCATATGTATATTTGAGTTCTACTGGTCGTATTATACTGCTAGGTAGATTAGGTGTATATCCAAATATTAGTTCATATGGTGTGAATTTGGTTGAAGTATGATTAGTTGTATTATATGAAAACATAGCAAAATCTAGCCATTCGTCCCAATCGGATTGATCAGCTTTAATATAATGTTTAAGGTAGTCTGCTAAAGTAGCGTGACTCCTTTCTAATGCAGCATTTGATTCTGGATGATAAGCAGTACAATTTATATGTCTGATTTTAAAAAGCTTGGCGATTTGAGAAAATAATTTGGAAGTAAAATCTCGGCCTTGATCAGTAACTATTATATCGGGTTTTCCAAACTTGCAAATAAATCCACGAACCAGATTTTCAGCGATAGTCTTAGTTTCATGATTCGGAATTGCATAAGCTTGAGAAAATTTTGTTAAGTCATCTTGTAATGTTAATATGAACTTATTACCTGACTCGGTTAAAGGTAAAGGACCTACTATATCTAAAAATATTTTTTCTAATGGATTTGAGCTTGTTGTTGTTATCTCCATGGGCTTTACGAATTTTTTTCTAACGAGTTTATTTTTCTGACAAGATTCACAGGTTTTTATAAAGTTTTTAATATCATTTTTCATATTATTCCATTTGAAATGTTTTTTTATACGATTGTATGTCCGATGAAAACCAGAGTGTCCAGCCGTAGGACTAGTGTGATTCTCTTGTAATATTGTAGTTATTTCCTCAGGTTCAGGATTTGTTAGTATATCATGATAAATGATAATAGATATATCAGTTTTTCTAAAAATAAATCTAATCATAGATCTAATTTTTCCCCAACTTAATTTATCGTAGCTAAAAGTTATTCTGGGTAGGCAAATTTTTAATATTTTATCGTTTAATAACCAGTCTCTTAATTTTATTAGGGAATTAAATATATCTTCATAAGAGGTATTGTCCCAATAATTATTTTTTATAAATATGTAATAAAAGTTTTTATTTTGATCAGAAATATATATAATGTCATTTAGTCTTGGATTTTTGGCTTTCAATTTTTCTATATGACTGAATTGTTTATTTATTTGTTTCTGAACGATCTCATTAAAATTTAAATCTACGGAAACAAACAATGCTAAATTTTGTGAAAATGATGTAATCTTTTCATTTGTTTCTTTTATATTATCATTTGTTATTAATATAGTTTCGGATTTAGATAAGAACTGTGAATAAGTGTCATTATTTTCTTTACTCATTTTGTTTATTTGTAAGGTGATTGTTGCCGGGTTTTTGTTTTCTTCGCAAATATTTGTTTCAGATATGGTTAAAGGAGGACGACTTAAACAATCAGCATTTTGATTTAATTTACCTGGTTTATAAATAATTTCATAGCTATATTCTTCTAATGCTAATCTCCACCTAACGAGTCTTGATCCGGGATCTTTTACATTAAATAGCCATGTGAGTGGTTTATGATCCGTATAAATGAAAAATTTATTTCCGTACAAATATGGTCTAAAGTGTTTAACACTCCATACAATTGCAAGTAATTCTTTTTCTGTTGTGCTATAGTTTGATTCCGCTTTGTTCAAGGTACGACTAGCATAAGCAATAGGTAAATCATCTGGTACTTTACCTTGAGAAAGTATGGACCCTATTGCATAATTACTAGCATCCGTTGTTAAGACAAAGGGTTTGGTAAAATCTGGATACTGAAGTATTGGTTCTGAACAAAGTATTGATTTCAGGTTCTCAAATGACTGTTGTTGAATGCTTGTCCAATTAAATTCAACATTTTTCCTCAGCAGTTTTGTTAAAGGTTGTGTTAAAGCACTGAAATTTTTTATAAAGCGTCTATAATAACCAGTGAGACCCAAAAAGCTCTTAATATCTTTTTGTGTTCTGGGTATAGGAAAATCTGTAACAGCACATACCTTTTTTTCGTCCGGTTTGACACCAAATTCAGTTATTAAATGTCCTAAATACATTACTTCGCGACGAAAAAATTCGCACTTATCTGGTTGTATTTTTAAGTTGAATGTAGACAATTTTTCGAATACTTCTTTTAATCTTTTATTATGATTTTCTAATGTATCGGCATGAATGACTATATCGTCGAGATAGACAAAACATCTGTAATTTTGTATTCCTGAGAGGACAGTATTCATTAGCCTTTGAAAAATACTGGGAGCATTTTTTAATCCAAATGGCATTCGTGAATATTGATAATGTCCAGACGGAGTTGAGAAAGCAGTCTTTGGAGAATCCTCAGGATCCATTTTGATCTGGTGAAATCCTGATGTTAAATCTATTGTTGAAAAATATTTTGAATGACCCAATTGGTCTAATATATCGACTATATTCGGAAGTGGAAATGAATCTCCTATAGTAATATCATTTAGTCGTCGATAGTCTATAACAATTCGCCATTTCTTCTTTGCTGAAGCATCGGCCTTTTTTGGCACAACCCAAAGGGGCGAATTCCATGGCGAAGTTGATTCTTCGATAATACCTTGATCTAGCATACCTTTTATTTGAGTTTCGACTTCATGTTTGTGTACTTCAGGATACCTGTATGATTTAGTGCTAATAGGTACATTAGAATTTAAAGGAATTTTGCAAGTTATGGCATTTGTACTGGTAAGTTGATCTCCTTCCAGATAAAAGATATGATTGTACTCCTTGCAAATAGAAATTAAAGATGATTTTTCTTCACTATTTAAATGATCTGTTCTCAAGGCATTTTTTAATTTAGCAATTCTGTTAGAATTCGTATTATCTTTATAAGAAGACATTTTTCGTATATTTGCATTGTTTTGTAAATTTGGAATTTTTTCTATTGCTACTTGAATATCGTTTAATTCAACATCCGTTTCAGTAGTGTTTACGATTGAGGTTAAAAAGAAATCATTTTTTACTTTAACAACACTAGGACATAAAAATACACCTTTAAAGATTTCGCGTTCGGGACATAATCCTTCGCTTAATTCATTATTTATTACTTTAATTTGAACAATTGTTTCAGTTCTTGCGGATAGAATAGTTTTATTACTTCTTGAGTTAGAATTAGAGTTTTGATTTAGTATAAGATCGTCTGAACAGGATTTTTCTTCTGAACAGGATTTTGATTTATGATTTCGTGAAGAGTTACAAGTTTTATTTGTGCATATCTCAGTGGATTTTACACATTTTGGACTTGAATTTTCTTTGGATTTAGAGTTAGATTTAGATTGAATTGGATTGGATAGTAGTTCTTCACTACTTAAGGTTATTTGGATATCATTGGTTTCTAAATAAGAATGATCCTCTATGGATTTAGCATCATAAGGAAATATTTCATCGATATTAGAACTTGTCTCGATATTTTGATCTCTCAGAAATTCGTCATTGTCATTGTTTAATGGAGATTTTATATATTCGATTGAAATAGAACAATTTTTAAAGTTTAATTTATTTTCTTTATAATCAATTTGGCATTTATTTATTTCAAAAAAATCGCTACCTAATATACCGTCGAAATGAAGAGGAAAATCGTCTTCTACGACATAGAAAACATGAGTTTGGACAAAATCTTTTATCTTGAAATTTACGTTACAACTACATATAGTTTTATTTGGATTTAAGACATTTTTATCAATGCCTCGTAGAGTAATAGACTTAGAATAAATTTTTGGAATGTTTAGTATTTTTGAATATTTAATTAAAGAAATATCTGCGCCTGTATCGATTAGAAACTTGCAAGAGGATGGATTAGAATTATTTACTAAGGGTAAATCTACATAGGAAGTGACTGAGAAGTTGATGGTTGTGATACGGCCTGAACTGAACGAACTCCTCGAGAATCGACCGTTGGTTGTCGAGGATTCTGGAAGTTTAAAGAATTTGTTGGATTTTTGTTTTTATTGTTAAATTCGCGTTTTCTACATTCTTCTATAACGTGACCTGGTTTTTTGCAGTATCTGCAAAAACGTTGGGAAGTGTTGGTATTTTCTTTTCTTAAGTTTGGAGGAAAATCAGAATTGGAATTTGAATTTGAAGGTTTATAATTTTGATTTTGAGAATTTGACCTTTGAAGATTTGAATTAGGATATTTTGGGTTTTGAAAACTAGAATTTTGAAGATGTCTAACATTTCTATCTGAATTGTTTTTATATCGACAGTTATTTGAGGAATGGTTATTTCGTTTGCAAATATTACAGAATGGTCTGAAAATTTCTTGTCTTGATAACTGTTCTTGTTCTTCGGCAATTGCTATAGCAACAGCTCTTTCTAAGGAATCTGGATTTCGGGCTTTGATTAAAATAGAGAGGTCTTTGTTTAATCCTCTAATAAAGACATTTAGTGCTTGAGTTTTTAAGAGTTTAGTACATGCATTTCTTGCATCTGGAGATAAGTCTGGATCAAGTGTATTTATTAATTTTATATAGCAATTTTCAACTTTATTTGCAAATGACATTACATTTTCACTGGGCATCTGACGTAAGGAATGTAATTCCAATTGCCACTGACCTTCAGTTCGGCGTTCAGAATAAGCATCTAATAAGAAGTCTTTTAAATCTTTCCATTCGTCAAATGTTCTGTTTCTAGTTATGGCCCTAGCTTTATCGGTTAATTTAGTTTCTATAATGGCTAATAAGATGGGTTTGGATTGCGGATTTACTAAATTGTATGCTTTATCACAATTGTCTATGAATTCGTATAATTTTGATTTTGTACCATCAAATCGAATGAGAAGTTTTTCAGCTATTTCAATTGATACTGACATTTTATTTGAATTAGAAGTAGAAGAATTTGAAAGAGAATTTGAGTCGGGAGAAGGTATTTGTTCGTCAAATAAGTTACTTATATCAGGATATAAAGTAGACATACGTTTACAAGATTTTTAAAATATGAGACAGAATTTAAGATAGAATGTACTTACAAGTAGAATATTGTTGTTGGTCGCATAGTCTATTATTCCACGGGTTCACCTCTACTTCCGATGGAACTACAATTGGGTTATGACTGGAACTGGATTTCGAACTGGATGTACTGGACCCCAATGTAATTAGTTGTAGTGGCGATTTTTCCACACTGACAGTTTTTTTTTGAATGATTCCTCGAAGGAAACAAGTCAATTCAAAAATTCCTCAGCTCTCCTTCTATCAGCAATCAGAGGAACTCTGCTACTAATATCCCACGTTCTGACACCAAATTTTGTTATGGAATACTATGCGTTTATTTCTTCTCCGGACTAACTCTTTGTTTTGGAATTAAACAGAATATATTGACATGTATAAATTTATTATATTAGAGGATGAAAATTACACTCTGCTTGTTATTTCTTAAAACTATGAATATATAAGTTCTGTTATCTACAATTATTTAACGATGTTTCTGGATGGATTTGAGTACAAGAGATTGGACTCAAATATTAATATTAAAATAGCAAATACGGATAGCTTATCGAACAAAGAAATAAGAGAAATAAATTATTATTATTCCATAGATACGAAGTATTAGGTGAATAAACTAGCGAAACTTATTTATTCTAAATAGGAAAATATTTATGAAGAGTATTGATTCTGATTTCTAACAGCAAATAATTATTAGTGATTATACATGAGAACTTTTCATAATTGTAAATAACATATACCAGGTGACTAAAAACTATATAGAAATACATAGATACTTTAATTATCTTACATGTGAGTAGGTAGGTACATTACACCTCCAACAGAAACTTTTATTCTAGTAAAAAACCTTTTAGACCAAAATAATACAAATCCAATCATTACATCTGAAATTTTACATCTTCTTGAAGTTTGCATAAACCAGGACTACTTTGAATTTAATAATGAATTATATACAAATAACAGTGCAGGACTTATAATGGGCAATCCTCTAAGCCCATTGTTATCAGATATTTTTATGGATCATCTAGAGACAAAGATTTCAAAACATCCTATATTCAAACAGTTTTTATATTGGTGGAGATACGTAGACGACGTACTGGTATGTTTCACAGGAACTAACAGGCAACTCGACCAATTTCTATCTTATATTAATTCTCTTCATAGTCATATTGAATTTACAATAGAAACAGAACAAAATCAATCCATAAATTTTTTAGATTTAAAAATTACCAGACTTAAAAACAAACATGACTTCTCCATATTTCATAAACCTACCCATACTGACACGACTATTCACAATTCATCATCCCATCCCACACAACATAAACTGGCAGCCTATCATAGTATGTTACATAGATTAACAGCAATTCCTATGTCAAAATACAATTTTGAGACAGAATTAAATATCATTAAACAAATAGCAGTAAACAATGGATACAACGAACAAACAATTAATAAAATGTTAAATCAAAAACTACACAAGAAAGCCCTGAACTTAGTATTTCCACCACCAGAGAAAAAACCCAGTACCTTCTGCTCGATTACATATACAGGCAAAATATCAACAAAAATAGCCAAACACATAAAAAAGAAAGGAATAACACCAGCTTTCAGAACAAATAATAACCTAGGCAAATATATTAAAAACAATAAGAGCCAACATAAAAAACACTTACACAGTGGTGTGTACAAACTTAAATGTGGCGACTGCCCAAAAACTTACATTGGTCAAACAGGTAGAAATTTTAATAAACGAATAGCAGAACATAAAAGGGCTTTCAATAATAGAAAAACAGATTCTACATACGCACTTCACCTTCTAGATCATAATCATTCTTTTGATGACGAATTTAAAATTCTACACATTCAAAATAAAGGCCTTAAGCTATCTTTGTTAGAATCTATGGAGATCAACAAATTAAAAAACACAGATATAATTCTGAATGACCAGCTTGAGACAAACAGTTCTCCCCTCCTCAACTTATTTCATTAGAGACTATAAAGTGTAAACCCATGCCAAAAACAGATCACTTGAGAAAGGCAATCAGCCGAAACAGCTGTAGTGATAATAATTTAAAATAAAAATTTGTGGAAGTTTTGAAAACAAAGTTTTCAGTGTTTTATTGTTACATAAAATGAATTTCCATCAAGTAACGGTCGAATCCATCAATTATTTAAAAGAAGTCAGTACAGGACTTTTGACCATATTGTTTTCAAGATTACTTTTGAAACGTAGACTGGCGACACAAAACATCTGGTTTTTAAATATGTGTTTACAAAATAAAGTGTTCCCGAAGTATATTCAGTTAAAAACCAAGAACCACAGCCCCGCCGCACAAAAAGGGATACATCACGGCCAGACCAGATGGCTGAAAGACGACAGAAAATACCAATACAAGAAGCGAGATATCATAGCTGTTTATCTTAAGGTATGTCACTCAGAATTAAATTATAGATTAAATAATATAGAATTTGATATCCTAGATTCTAACGTGAGAATTAATATAGATAATATAATAGATAAAAAATTCAATACACAGTGTAAAAAACTAAATAATCTAATTTGCAATAGTAAAAAACCCAATATTCATTATACAAGAAGTTTTTCGAACCATAATTTTTTCAATAGATTTATAAATTTAACAGATACTAAATTTAGTAATAGCGAGATACAACTTTTAGAGAAAGGATTTAAACACAACTTGCCCCAACATAATAATCAGAAAACTTTAGAATATTTAGGTGTAGAATGTGAAGTAGCATTAAACAAAACTGCTAACAATATCGAAAAAAGTATAATTGCAAAATCTATTACAGATGTGTGTAGTGAAACCAAAAATTCCTGTTACAAAGAGAATAAAACAGCCATTTCAATTAAAAATAAATCAATAGAAAACAACATAGTGTTTACAAAAGCAGACAAAGGTAACACTACTATTGCTATAGATAAAATAGAATATAATAACAAAACAATAGAATTTTTAAATAATCAAAACATTAAAACGTTACACAAAGATCCAACAGAAAAGTATCAAAAACAAATTAAGCTAGCGTTAGAAAATTCAAAATCAATAGTAAATCCAATAGAACAGAAATACCTCAGTATCATGAACCCACAGCCTCCTAAATTATACTCTTTCATTAAACTACACAAACCGCATCACCCAATAAGACCGGTAGTGTCTTTTTATACAGCTCCGTCATATAAACTTTCAAAAAAACTGTTAGAGATTATTTTAGAACACACTAAAAAATTTTTACCTAAATTTACCATAAAAAATACAATAGAACTAGTTAATAAAATACAACATTTTCAGTTACCTAACAACTCCAGATTAATTTCATTTGACGTAAAAAATCTTTTTCCTAGTATCCCTCCAACAGAAACTTTTATTCTAGTAAAAAACCTTTTAGACCAAAATAATACAAATCCAATCATTACATCTGAAATTTTACATCTTCTTGAAGTTTGCATAAACCAGGACTACTTTGAATTTAATAATGAATTATATACAAATAACAGTGCAGGACTTATAATGGGCAATCCTCTAAGCCCATTGTTATCAGATATTTTTATGGATCATCTAGAGACAAAGATTTCAAAACATCCTATATTCAAACAGTTTTTATATTGGTGGAGATACGTAGACGACGTACTGGTATGTTTCACAGGAACTAACAGGCAACTCGACCAATTTCTATCTTATATTAATTCTCTTCATAGTCATATTGAATTTACAATAGAAACAGAACAAAATCAATCCATAAATTTTTTAGATTTAAAAATTACCAGACTTAAAAACAAACATGACTTCTCCATATTTCATAAACCTACCCATACTGACACGACTATTCACAATTCATCATCCCATCCCACACAACATAAACTGGCAGCCTATCATAGTATGTTACATAGATTAACAGCAATTCCTATGTCAAAATACAATTTTGAGACAGAATTAAATATCATTAAACAAATAGCAGTAAACAATGGATACAACGAACAAACAATTAATAAAATGTTAAATCAAAAACTACACAAGAAAGCCCTGAACTTAGTATTTCCACCACCAGAGAAAAAACCCAGTACCTTCTGCTCGATTACATATACAGGCAAAATATCAACAAAAATAGCCAAACACATAAAAAAGAAAGGAATAACACCAGCTTTCAGAACAAATAATAACCTAGGCAAATATATTAAAAACAATAAGAGCCAACATAAAAAACACTTACACAGTGGTGTGTACAAACTTAAATGTGGCGACTGCCCAAAAACTTACATTGGTCAAACAGGTAGAAATTTTAATAAACGAATAGCAGAACATAAAAGGGCTTTCAATAATAGAAAAACAGATTCTACATACGCACTTCACCTTCTAGATCATAATCATTCTTTTGATGACGAATTTAAAATTCTACACATTCAAAATAAAGGCCTTAAGCTATCTTTGTTAGAATCTATGGAGATCAACAAATTAAAAAACACAGATATAATTCTGAATGACCAGCTTGAGACAAACAGTTCTCCCCTCCTCAACTTATTTCATTAGAGACTATAAAGTGTAAACCCATGCCAAAAACAGATCACTTGAGAAAGGCAATCAGCCGAAACAGCTGTAGTGATAATAATTTAAAATAAAAATTTGTGGAAGTTTTGAAAACAAAGTTTTCAGTGTTTTATTGTTACAGTTTACAATGTATTAAATAGACTGTACACTACAAAATATCAGTTATGACCAATAATGTTCGATCAGGCGTGAAGGGAGACAAATAAGAGACAAAGCAGGGAATTAAAGGTCGGACAATTCCGTATCATTAGATATACCTTGGGTTAGTATATAGATCTTAGTTACCTTAGCGTATTTAGGCTCTAGCTAATGAATACGCCTCTAGTCCTACAGGGATTCGAGATCGCGAACTTTCGAATCTCCAGTTGCCGGCACTTATACGTCACACTATCCCGTCGAGTTAAATAGCGCGTTCACTGGCTGCGTATCGTCCGATCTCCACACTTCTGGCGTGGAGCGCTCCAGAGTGCCAACTTCCCACTAGTCCTCGCTGGCGTGGGGCCACTCTCGGGCGCCGCGCTCTTACTGGACGCTGGCCCGCTTCGTTCCGTTTTTATCTATTGCCAACTCGTACCTTAGATTCTTTTTTGTCACGTCCAAAGTGGAGATTTGTTTCTACATTTTCGCTGATTGTGCCATCTATTCCATGTGTTAAACTGGATCACGCTATGTAAAACTTCTTAGTCAGCTCAATTCTTATCACTTGTTTAACAATTCGCACCTTGTATTAATTTTCAACAAGGTCTAAGTGTCGTAATTTTTTAAACATTCAGGCCTGTGTTAAACTGGGTTAATTGTTTTGATTTTAATTTGAAATGTATACGTTAAACTGTGTCGAATTTATTCTTTATTAATTTGGAATATATAATAATTACTTAAATAATTATTACTCTTTACTAGGCTAATTACCTCTTAATTTTTCCTTCTTTACTTCCTTGCTATGTTTACATTACAGCATGAAATTTCGGTTTTGAGTTTTGGCAACAAATCTGAGGCATTTAAAATATGTCTAAAAAACGCTGAATTTAAACTTTATCGGTACAATTAATCTAAACATTTAAAACTGCTTCTTTTTATTTACATATTTACATTTTCGAAGCTACATAACTTCAGCTACAAATTCCGTCCAATAAGGCGTTTAGGGTGTTATTTACCGTGACGTGCGATTGTTTGCACTTTCAAAGTTTAAATTCTGCGTGTTTTTTAGGCGTATTTCAAATGCCTTATAATTGTTGCCAAAACTCAAAATCAAATTTTCATGTTGTAAATTTTAAAGATGAGCCTCTAGCTAAAGAAATTCCACTTCCACCTGTCAATGAAACAGGTCAAATCTCTGACGACTTTACTATACAGGTCTTTTGAATTTTGTGTATTTTATCAAAACATATATTTCTGATTTTTTCCCGATTTTTCTGTCAGATACGCCACCTTCAAAAACCCAAAAAACTGTTTTTTTATGGGTTTTGGGGATTTTTCTATTTTATAGACGTTAAAATAGATCAAATTATTTTTTATAGTTTACATTATATGAGAAGTAACTAAGCAAAGCACCTTTAAAACCCCAAAAACCAGGTTTTTGAAGGATTTTGTGGGTTATTGTTACGTTAATTATAATTTTATTAAATCATATACAAAAAAATATAATTTAAAAAATATTTTCAGGCCTCAAAGAAGCAAATACCATCGCTTATGCAAAAAAGAGGTTTTCAAGGATTATTCGGGGTTCTTACTGAATTTACTCGACTTTTGTTTACCTTTCTATATCTTTAAACAGCATAAAATTAAATTAAAAGAATTTTTCACTAAGTAACAATGAAACAAAATTTCTTTAAACAACATGTTTTAAAAATTTTTATAAAATAATATGAGACGATGTATTTTCCATATTCAGAAAAGCTGGAGATTTCTTAAAACTTGCGAAAAACCCTGCATTTTTCCATCTTTTATCAACTTTAAACACTATTAATCTAGTAAAATATTTCATCATGAAATTTAGCAATAAAATACCATTTATAGATTATAAAAAATATGTAGCATATATGTATTTTTAGGTTTAACATAAGAAAAATTTACAACACAGTGTGTTTCACGACGAGCTTACACTATATATTATATTTATATATATAATACACGATATTTATAAAAATTGGTTTATGAGGAATACAAGTTATGACGAACTTAAAGAAAATATTTTGACAGACAAGCCACTTCCGATTTTACTGAAAGTAAACATCAACTTTGATATTTTAAACAGAATACCCTGTATATTATTATTATTATATTTATAAATTCTGCGTTAGATTCTAGGTAAAATTTCTAGGTCAAAACAACATATTTTTTTAGTTATTTTTTTATTTTGACAGATAGAGACCAATTTTTCAAAGTTACTATCTAATCCATTAACAACCATAAAATCTTGAAAAGATTTTTATAAATCCATCGAAATCGAATTTATAAATACAGGGTGTTCAAAAATGATATGCTATTTCTTTAAACTTCAAACTATAGTAAATCAATAATTTTTATTAAAATTATATTTTATAATTTTAATAAATAAAGAAATCAATAGTCTTTCTAATAGTATTGCGGTTTCCTATACCTAAAGTTAATATTTTTGGAGATAATTGTGCTTTGATGTTTAGGGTAACATATTTATTGTTTTATTTTGGTGGGCAGGGTATGAAGCTGACATAATTGTGATTATTTGTGATTATTGGCACTTTTATTTTTATTTACTTTAACCAGTGATAGGTCCCGATAAGTTACGTTACACCATAGGTCCCATATAAAGGTTTTTTCTCACTTTGTAAAAAAAATTACAGTCAGCATAAATATGCTATTTTCAGGTCTAATTAAATATATTCTTTTTCTTTATGTTACAAATTTCCGATTTCAAAATATAATCCTTATTTATAATATTTATTTATATTTATGGTATTTTGAGAACGATTTCCGAAGTGGAAATTGAAACGTCAATAAACTTATTTTAAACTTTAATTATGGCTTATTCCCATTTAAATAGGAATTACTTTAACATGCCACAAAAAAATAGCTTTACAACAATATTGTTTATTCAGATGCATTAAGATCAGGAAAAAGAATACACACCAATGTTGTTTTTCCAGTGTGTTTTTGCTTCAGGCTAATGGAAAAAATTGAAATTGAAGACCGTTTTTCTAAATATGGTTTTATCAACTGTTTTGCTAAGTTTAAAATAATAGATATTCTTTCTAATATTACTCCTATAATTTGGCCATTTACAGTAGCTATGTTGAGAAGAGGACAAAAGAGAGTAAATTGTTATCTGTTACTAATTCTGGTTACATTGTATTCTGACTTCATCCTATCTACAACATCCACGCCTCGTTTAGTTAAATTATAAAATGTTATTATTTCCGGTTTGTTCTCACTAGACTCTATATCAATTAAATCGTCATCGTGCATCATTAATATAACTTTGGGACGTTTTTGTTCTTTTGGAGGGGGGGGGGGTGTACAAGACTATAGTGCGGTGATTTTGATTCTGGCCATATGCAAACATGCTGCTATAAACTGGTTTTATTTCTTATTGTGCCTACAACAGATTCACAAACAGATCATTTGTCAAAGAAATAGATGTAAAATAATTACCCATTCTAATATTTCGACTAATCTTTTTTCAACGCTTAATGCATCATTTTGCAGTACGTAGGGGCCTTCTGGTAGTTTCCCAGTGTTGATCTTCATACTGTGGACATAAAATGTGTATCAACCAGCGAGTGGAGTTTAATGCCATGCTTTTAAGTCTTATTTGCTATATATTGACGAAAACGACACTTACCACGAAAACCTTCCAACATCTCGTCGATTGTGACGTATTACTCAGGAGTATAATATTGCGAACATTTATTTTCAAAGTTTTTAAATAGCTCTCTAATAGGAGCTAAATTATCAACAGCTTTCCTTTCTGGTGTGGTTTGACGATCATCAAAACGAATACTCTATCTCGCACGAGGACATGGAAGCGCTTCTGTGTCATAGTGGCAGCAAAATATGCAGGTGCTGTTCCATCTTTGGCCCACAATTTATGAGTGCTCAAATGCTGCACCTTTTTTATTCCAGCCAAATGTAGAAGCCCAATAAACGCACATATTTCATGAAAATCTGTTGCCGGACAATCTTTTTCCAGTTTATACGATTCCTGCATAACCGCAAGTTGTTTATTTGTATGTTGTACGATATTTTCTAGAGAACCATCAGGAAAAAAAAAACGTTTCTAACAATCGAGAACAGTACGACACTTTGATACTACTGCTTTTACACCTGCAAGCTGAATAACAATATTTTGTCTTTTTGTTTTTGATACCGGTTTTGTTGTTTTATGTTTTAATCAAACTGTTTTGTAAATTCTGCCTTTCATTTCTTTCCGGATACTTTTATTTCACCTTATTGCTTCATTCAGGCAACCTGCGGCTATGTTTGATGTATTCACTGGATCTTATACTTCTGTTTCAAGCTTTTCGTAGCTAGACAAAGTGGTGCCTAGATATTTAAACTCCATCACTTGTTCTATTATTTGACCTTTACATCTTAGTAAATTTGCTTATATAACCATGGTATTGTGTCTTTTTTCGCGAAATTAACATTAACATGTTAAATTTTCTGGCGGTTATTATTTCATTCATTATCAGGTTGAAAATTAGAGGACTCAGAGAATCTCCCTTCTTATCCCATCCAGCCTCAATATGGTTAGTTAGTTCTACTTTTACTTTTACTTTTATTATGTTATTTTAGTAGATAGCATTAATTAAAAAACGCAAGATTGGTTACCTTGGGCACATATTGAGAGGAGCAAAATATGAAATACCTCAGTTAATCCTACAAGGGAAGATCGAAGGTAGGAGAGGAGCCGGCCGCAAACAATTATCCTGGTTAAGAAATATTAAAGAATGGACAGGAATACACAATACAGGCGAGCTGTGTCACGCCGCCAAGAACAGAATTCTAGTAATGAGATAGTCGCCTACGCACTTTGGTGTATGGCATGTGAAGAAGAAGAAGTAGATAGTTTCGATTGTTTTGATTATTCCTAAAGGTATCTCCCTTGCGTACAATAAGTAGATAACGTCATTTAATTTGGCCCGGTCAAATGCCTTCTTAAGGTCCACGAAACATGGATTCGTGGTTTTATTTCTAGACGAATAAATTCGTTAGAGTTTTAGTCTAACTGCTAATGGAATCATTTCTAAATGCTGCTGTAACCATATTTTAGTGATAATATTAAAGGTAAAGCAAAAATGGTGATTAATTTATTAAAATATAATTTTTACAGTCTAATAAAATATGTTTCCGTAAACTGTTAAATAGTAAATTACACTTTAACGACTTGTTTTAAGTAGAATTGGATCTACGTACACAGTTAATTTTTTTTGTATCCATTGAAGCAAATATAAAGATTTAGTATCAATAATACTAAAAAAACTCGAGTGATGAGCAAATAAGCTCTAAATTTATAATTCCTTAATTCTTAAACAGAGTAAACAAAATTTTGGCAATCTACTAACTGGGTTAAATGATCAAGGCAAAATAATATGTACCTACGTAAAAACTACGACAGTAAAATATGATGCAATTTTTTAAGGAATTAATTATTTTTCACTAAATTACCGTTGAAAGCAGTTAAACTGATAAACAAAAATGTACAGCATAATATTTTTGTAGTTGCCTACGACTTTGTAACTAAAACACAATATTGTTTAAAATGCAGTTAACATTTTTTAAAGGATAATTGTGAAAAAATTACAATAAAATTATAAATAAATTCTTCATTCTAACCTTTCGGTTTTCAGGTACGGTCTTCAAAAATGTTCAAACGTAAATGAACTATCTAGTTCTAAAATGATTGAATTATTTTCATACTTCTATTTTAACTTCTTAACTTAACCTCTTCCCTGGGTCCGCTATTATTTAACCTGATCATGGAAAAAGTAATAAAAAAATTAAGAACTAGAAAAGGATACCACATGGGAGAAAACCAACTTAAAATAATCTACTCTCTCAAAGTGAAGATGATTTACAACGTATACTGTACCAATTTCATACAACCGCTAGAAAATTTAACATCTATATTATCTATTTTCCCAAATCACAAAATACATGGTTATAACAGAAAATCTACTTATACTTTAGTCATCAGAGACGAAAATGCCACTCAACCTCTAAAAATCATACGAACAAGCTGAATTTTGACGACAATATTAATTTTGGGACCCCAAAAAAGATACAAAAAAGTTTATCGTTTTTACCCCCGGGACTCCCCTTAAAACCCGCTTAAAAAGGGATAAAAATGCAAAAAAATCGAATTATCAAGAATATGTACGCCGTAGAAAAAAATGTTTTAAATAAAAAATGTAGCTGAAATAATTTTAAATAAAAATATTTATTATCGCTTTTTATGGAAAATGAACCGTTCTCTCAGAAACAACGCTTGAAGCGACCGTCAATTTTGAATGTCATTTACGTGCGCGAAATCAATGTTCAATAAAATTTGTATCAGCTTAACGGTAAAATCCTTTTGATGTAAATATCCTATCGACAAAAATTAAGATGCGTTTTAAAGGTAAAGAGTTTAGCTTTCGTAAGCAATTTTTCGATTACTAGACTCTAACCTTAAAAACCTATAGCATTAAATTTTAGTTTTGAGTTTTGGCAACAAATGTGACGCATTTGAAATATGCTTAGAAAGCCATGGATATAAACTTTCATACAACAAACAATCTAAAACGTTTAAAACTTAGTATGCTGTTAATGAAAAATAAAACTAGTATGTTTTTCAAAAGAACCAAACATCTGCTATAAACTACACCCAAAACCGTCTTCGTGGAGGCATTTCCCGTGACGTGCGATCGTTTGAAATGTAAAACATTAAATTCTACATTTTTATTCATATTTCAAATGCCACATATTTGGTGCCACAACAATTTCATGTCATAGGTTTTAATGACTAATCTCTAAAAATGAAAATTTTACTATGACTAGTCAATGAAAGTGATCAATTTTATTGATCTCACGAGAATCTTAAAAAATGACCAGAATCGCGCCACGTTTATTTATTTAACACCTTTATAAAAACTGAGTTTATTCGCGGGAAAATACAAAAACTAAATACGAAAGCTACACTCTCTATCTTTAAAACGCATTTTGATTTTTGTCGATAGGAGATTTGACTTAAATGATATCGAATTTTTACCGTCGAGCTGATACAAATTTTATTGAACATTGATTTCGCGCGCGTAACTGACATGCAAAATCGACGGTCGCTTCAAGTGTTGCTTCTGAAAGAACGGTTTATTTCACACAAAGTGTTAATAAACATTTTTGTTTAAAATTATCTTAGCTACATTTTTTATTTGAAACATTTTTTTCTACAGCGTACAAATTGTTGGAAATAGATTTTTTTGTGTTTTTACCCCCTTCGAGGGGGATTTTAGAGGGGAAGCCGTGAGGTAAAAGTGGTAAACTTTTTTGCATCTTTTTTATGGTCTTAAAATTAATATTCTTGGTAAAATTCAGTTTGTTTGTATGATTTTTAGGGGTCAACTCTCTGACGACTGAACTACATATTAGATGTAAATTATAGCTAGAAGGTCAGATATTCGAAAAACTGATGAATTTATATATCAGGGCATCGCATTATATACCTAGTTATGAAAAGTTTGAAACAGAAGTGAAAGCTCAAGTGAATAGAGCAAACAGAGCCGCAAGTTGCATGAATGAAATAGTATGAAGAAACAAAAATATCGGGAAAGAAATGGAATCTAAAACAGACAGAAAAAAAGGAAGAAAAAATTTGAGTATCTAGGGGTGAAAATATTAAAATAATTGTTGGGAAAACATTAAGAGACAGAATATCAAATCATTAAGTCAACATGACAAATTAATGACTCTAATGCAAGAAATTGGAATTGACAACAAAGATCTTAGAATTATCAGAAACATTTACTACAATCAAACAGCCAAATCAAAATAGAAGACCAGTTAACTAATAAAATTGCAATAGAACGTGGAGTACCACAGGGCTGTATTTTGTCTCCATTGTTGTTCAACATTTATTCTGAATGGGTATTTAAGGAAGCTTTAGACGGTTGTGCAAAAGGAATACTAATAAACGGTGAATGGTTGAATAACATTAGATATGCAGATGACACTATAGTTTTTGTCGATAATTTGAATGACTTACAGATATTAACAAATCGCATAACAGAAGTCAGCAACAGATACGGACTAGCTCTTAACATAAAGAAAATCAAATTTCTGACAATTAGTAAAAAACCAATACAAACTTGCAATCAACCAACAGAATATCGAAAGAGTCGAGCAATATACATATCTAGGCACCAATTTAAATAGCCAATGGGACCACTCAACAAAAATTAAACAGCGAATAATAAAAGCAAAAGCAGCATTCGTTAGAATGAGAACCATTTTCAACAGTCGAGACATATCATTAAAAACAAAATGCCGTCTATTGAACTGCTACATATTCACAGTTCTGCTCTACAGAATGGAAGCATGGACACTGACTGTTGCATCTATGAATCAGCTCGAAGCTTTCGAAATGTGGTGTTATAGGCGCATCTTACGTATATCCTGGGTTGACAGAGTTACTAATGTGGAGGTCCTGCGTAGAATGGGGAAAGAATGTGAAATTCTCATGACCGTCAAAACTCAAAAGTTGGAATATCTAGGACATGTAATGAGAAATCAAGAACGTTACGGCCTTCTCCAGCTGATTCTCCAAGGGAAAGTAAATGGTAAGAGAGGACCGGGAAGAAAACGCATTTCCTGGCTCCAAAATTTACGAAAGTGGTATAACACGACTACCACTGAACTGTTCCGCGCTGCAATAAATAAAGTAAAGATAGCCGTGATGATCGCCAACATCCGGAACGGATAGGCACTTTAAGAAGAAGAAGTCAAAATACCGATTATTGTACAATATTGTATCTAATATTGTATTGTAGAGATTGTCTGAAGACAGAGAAGACGGAAATAAAACCAGCATATTACACGGGATACAATGGATACAATGGATAATGACCAGGGACGAAGCCACCATGAGTACCCTTTAAACGATAACGAGATAGATCTTTAATGGAAACACAGTGTTACCTCGAAATACGAGCGCCCTAATATACGAGTGTTTTGAGATACGAGCCGGGGAGCGAGCGATATTTTGCCTTTGAGATGAGAGCAAGATTTGAGATCGGTTTTTCAAATATGATGATAGCAACTGGGTCTGATGATCAAGTCCTCGTAGACACTTCGTCTGAGGACCAGCAACTTCATGTGGAGTTATACGTCGCCATGTTATCATATCCACTGATAACTTTAACATCTTAAAATATAATACCAAATAATGTAATCTAAATTGTAAAATATAACTTTTAACGGGTTTTTACCCTGATATTTAGTGGCTCAAAACATGTACACCTAGACACTGATGATGGAACATGGTTTCCGAAAATGTTTTGTCTTCATGACATAGCCCGTTTGGGTTTTTAATTTATATACCTTTTATAAAGGACTTTTACTTAAAAATTTTTGTGATACATGGTATACAGCCAGCTACAGGAACTTAGTTTCCTTGTGGATTAAACATTTTCAAGCCATACTAAGACTAAAAATCACTTGGAGAGAGGAAAGTATTGAACACAAAAATATCAAAAAAAGAAAACTCCATAGTTTATAGACGAACTGACTACAAAACGTAAAGAAAAGAGAAGAGTCTTTTTATAATACAGAACACAACAAACACAACAGGCATGCAACCACTATAAACAAACCACAAGTGAAACGAATACTTTAGTCTGACAAATAAAAAGAAAACGCTGGCACAGATGGCAGAACAGATGAAACCTCGACTTCTTCAAATCACAAAAAGAAATATGGAGAATGACAAGAGAACAAAGAAAAAAAGTAATAATAAAAACGAAACACATTCAGAAGAAAACATAGGCAGGCTACTTTTTTCGGTCATCCCGATTTGCTAAAGGTCACTTAAGTGGTTGTATTTGATAGTTAATCACCAGAAGTAACAAAAACGAAAAAATAAACATTGAGAAGGCAGACGTAAAGGAAGCGTTAAGGAAATTAAAAAATGTAAAATATTCAGGAGAAAACAGAATACAAAGTAAACTCCTAAAGTACAAAGACCCAAAGATCTGACCAAACAATTATTAAACTAATCCACAAAATAATAAAACTGTTTTGTTAGAATACCAAAAGAATGGCTAACAAGCCTCCAAATACCTCTCTTAAAGAAAAATAAATCGGAACTGGATTACAAAGGAATTAATTTATCATATCAAAATTAACAACCAAAGTGGTAAGAAATAAAGTGAATGAAATTATCACACTGGCAAGAGAACAACAAAGTTTTAGATCGGGAAGATCATGCAACAATGCCATATCTATAATAAGGCAAGTGCAAGAGAAATGATTAGAATACAAAAAATCGGTATATTTCTGTTTCGTGAACCTTAAGAAGGCATTTGACATAGTCAAATTAAAGGATGTTATCCACTTATTGTACGTAAGAGAGATACCTGTAGGAATAATAAAACGATCAAAAATATCTAACAGAATAACACAATAAAAATAAAAGTACAAGAAGAATTATCTGAACCAATTGAAACAGCCAATGAGAAAAGGTAGGGGGATTACCTGAGTCTTTTATTGTTTAACCTTATCATGGATGAAATAATAAAAAAGCACAAAAAAAGAATACCAAATGGAAGAAAAACAACTTAAAATAATCTGCCAACCTATAAACCTACCAATTTTTTATAGCAAGATGAATCGCTATAAAACTTTTTGTGAAAGATTGTGTATAAAATTCATGGTGTTAAAATAAAAATTGCATTTTGTGCATAAGAAAAATGCATTTCTAAAGTACATATAAAATGAAAAAGGTAAAAGACATAATAAATTAGACTTACTCACAATCAATTTAATTTAACTATCCAGACGACCGGTTTCGCTTTCTACAATATGCAAAGCATCTTCAGGTCTCGATACAAAGTTAAATAAATGATGCCGGTACTCTATTAATTGATGGTTGAAAGAACATGGTTCAAACTATCATGTATTGTTGATTGGAGAACATAAGTCTGCTATTGTAATTGTTTGACAGTAAACGGGGAAGTTCTTGAGGAGACAGATTTTATCCAATGAAGTAGAGATAGGAGTAATGTGATTGTTTGTTAGATGAAAGTAATGTTCCATACCATTGAGTTATTTAAAAGTTATTTATATTTATTCTAGAGATATATTTATGAAATGTGTGTTATTTATTGAGATTTTATTTTATGAAGGTGACAGTTGTAAGGCAATGAGTGAGATTAGATATACAAATTGTGTGGGTGTGAAATTCTTTCAACTTGTAATTATCAAATTTCTTTGATAAAGTTCTATTGAAATATATGGCAAATGGTTGTAAAGTCAAGTATTTAAAGTTAAAAATTAAGGACAATTTAAGACACACAGAAAACACACAGAAAACACTTAAAAGGGGGACGAAACAAACATTAAATTTAAAAAAGGGGGAAGGACTTGAATGCACTACATCTCTTACTTGGAGACAATGAGTTTTTATGTTATCTATTAGATTTTAGAGGTAAATTTGAGGTATCTTAAATTGTCCTTAATTTTTAATTTTAAATACTTGACGTTGCAATCATTTGCCATATATAATAATATAACTTTATCAAAGAAATTTGATAATTACAAGTTGAAAGAATTGCACACCCACACAATTTGTACATCTAATCTTATTCATTGTCTTGCAACTGTCACCTTCATAAAATAAAATCTTAATAAATAACACACATTTCATAAATATATCTCTAGAATAAATATAAATAACTTTTAAATAACTCAATGGTATGGAACATTACTTTCATCTAACAAACAATCACATTACACCTATCTCTACTTCATTGGATAAAATCTGTCTTCTCAAGAACTTTTAACCCCGTTTACCCCGTTTACTGTCAAACAATTACAATAGCAGACTTAAGTTCTCCAATCAACAATAGGTACATGATAGTTTGAACCATGTTCTTTCAACCATCAATTAATAGAGTACCGGCATCATTTATTTAACTTTGTATCGTGACCTGAAGATGCTTTGCATATTGTAGAAAGCGAAACCGGTCGTCTGGATAGTTAAATTAAATTGATTGTGAATAAGTCTAATTTATTATTTCTTTTACCTTTTGAAATGGACTCACAAAAGCAACACATTCATGATTAGAAAATGAAAAATTTGTAACTCGGAAAACATCGAGAGGAATGAATTCAATTTTGTTACTCGGGGTATTTTTGAGGTTGAAGAATACAAATATAACGACGATGGTCTTCGAGCTACCTGGTCCCAGCATGGACCTCGTCTCCTGGAGTATGTTAATTTCATTCTAAATCAGTTGACAGTCATTACTCGAAAGTTTTTGAGGTCACTGAATACGAATATGATAACGACGGTCATCAATGACGATGGTCATCAAGCTACCTAGTGGAGGTGGAACTCGTCTCCTAAAGTTTTATATTATTTTCATTCGAAATCAGTCAAAAGTCATTACTCAGGAATTTTTTGTGTTGTTAAACACAAATATTACTACGGTGCTGGTCTTAAACGTATCTGGTACCCAGGGTGACCTCATCTCCTGATCAGACAACAGTCATTACTCGAGGGTTTTTAAGGTCGCTGAACACGAATATTTTATTGATAAATGACCTCAGAGACAGATCGCAGAGAAAAATCGATGATAAGACACTATGGGACAGAGCTAAAACTGCAGATATACGACGAAGATGCAAGGTGGAGAACATCAAGGACGGGCTAAGGAATAATAGAAAAGAATGGAACGATCATGTAAGCCGAACGACAAGAAATAGAATAGGAAAGACGGCGAGAAACGATTACCCAATCGGAAGACGATCAGTGGGAAAACAATGGAACGACATCTTACTAGAGACACATTGAAAAACAGTCATGTTAACACAAAAAAAAAGAAGAAGACTAAAATTTTTGATAGATTGTGAATAATTTGATATCGATATTGAGAGTAAATTAATAATTGAACTAAATATTCATTACTACGGCTAGAATAATTGTTTTGCTGGGGTTTCTTCCGAATTATAACAAATTTATGTTCATTGCGAAATTATCGGGCCTATTGACCTTAACCATTGAAAGTTTCCGTTTAAAGTACTTCCCAAAAGTTTTCAGCAACAAATGATAAAATAATTTCAAGGTTGATTGCTATACCAATAATTAACTTATCAGAAAATTTAAATCAAAATCGGTAAATAAATATTCCCACTAAGTATTAAATAATAATTAACCCGTTAAATTATTATTAATTATTTATGGAAATCTTTTAAAACTTACAGAAACGTCAGATCAATTTTAAATTTAAAAAACATTTTCATTAAAGCTTTATGACATTCACATACTTTTTTCTTGAAGAAAGAATTACCACCCAGGTAAAATTTTCTACCTGCCACCAAGAATGTCTTTCAATGCCCTTCATTTAAAAACTGTGTACATATTGGGTATAAGCTGTGTATTGTAGGCTGTGATAATAAAAAAGAGAACTCGATCGTGATCGCTCGAAAAAGAGCCAGCGACCCGTGGGTCAAATGTAGCGGTTAATTTATTTTTTAATTGTCTACAAGCAAATTATCACATATTTATGTTTATTAGGTTTACTCTGGTATAAATAGTTCAAATTATACAAAAAATGACAAAATTTTAAAATCAACAGTTCAACAAATATTTGTTAAAAACTTAAGTTATCTAATAAAGAGAACTAACTACTGCATTTTTCAGGTCCTCTGCATTTATGCATGATATCCCAGTTTTATAGTCCAAAACAGAAAAGTCAAAATTAAAACAAAGGCAGGGATTAAGGTTATTAATTTTAAATTCACCAAGAACCTAATTTTAAGTTTAAGCATTGTTCTATCATTTCCCGATAAGCATTTCGGATCTATGTATAGAAATTCTAATCGAAAAAAAGAGAGTTCGTTCAAGATAGCAAAGATCCCGAAATCCACTAGAATAGACACAGCTAAAGAGACTAACACACCAGCTAACGTCAGCGCTAAATCAAGCTCGTAATGACATCTTCAATTTTAATACTAACAATATCTCTCCAAATGATCACTCTATATGGAAAGCATCTAAAAAATTCAGGAAACCGTTACTATTAATTCCTCCAATAAGAAAATCTGGTAGAAATTAGGCGCAAACTGACAATGAAAAAGTTAATGTATTTGTAGAATATCTAGAAAATATATTAACTCCAAATTTAGGTCAAAACATAAATGATGATGTAACTAGTAAGCGAATAGTGAATATCTAGATGCACCTTGCCAAATATCACCTCCAATAAAAGCATTCTCCCCATTCGGGATTCGCAGAAAAATAATGAGAACTAACTCTCACAAAGCTCCAGGGTACGATTTAATCAATGTATTGTCTACAATACAATATTGTTGCAGTTAAGCCATTTTCTTCAGAACCTTCATCCTATCATTAGTTTGGGAGAGACCTACATTCAGGAGTGGATGGGAAATGGTTGAAAAAGAGACAGATCATTAGTTTGGTTTCCGTCAAAACAGTTCAATAACAGTGTCATAGAATAGTAAATGAAGAGTACATGGGAGAAACAAGGTATGTCACTTTTGTCACCTATGAATTTTGGCTTTTTTCGCCATGTGGTAGCAAAAACTAAGGACTATCGACTGGCCTCTCGGTTCAGAACAATAACCAGAAAGGTCAGTTTATAAATTTGTTAAGAATTTGTATGCATGCAAAGAACGAAGATTGTCCACACGCTACCATACAAAAGCAAGGTTTAAAGCATTTAAATAGTTTTATTTATAGTAGTAGTTTTTTTATTAAAACTATAAATCAAAAGAACAACCCTTATTAGTTTGCAAGGATGGGTGAAAGTATGTATGTGTCTTAATAGCACATTATGTGTATCTTACAATGCTTCAGCATTGGTCATCTATTTTTAGGCAATCTCAGAAGTTCTTCATACCAGTTTAGTCTTTTGGATTCGATAGTAAGTATCTATTATGTGTAGGTCAATTTCCATTTCTCTCCTAATGTTTACGTTCCACACCCTATCAAATCTTCCAATAGTCCGTTTCCATGACCTTAATTTTTAATTTTTTTTTATTGATTTCTACAACCCAATACTTTCTTATTATTGTTTTATAAATTATTGTTTTATAAAGTCTCCTTTTATTTTCTTTCGTTAGTTTATTATTCCAGAATAGTCTGCATATAGCTGTCTAGTGGCTGATCTTGCTAGGCTAATTCTAGAATGTATTTTTTCATTACTCCCTGCTTTTGATGTTATTTTGACTCCTAAGTGTTTGAAGATTTTAGTCTTTCTGACTTTTTTCCTGCAACCAAATACTCGGTTTTTTGTATATTAATTGTAACTCTCCACTTGGTGTACTCCTCCTTCAGTTTTCTAAGCATATAATCTATATCACTCTCGTCTTTCAAAAGCAAAAGCAAAAGCTTTCTCGTCGTCAGCAAAGTGTATCGTGTGCAATCTATTATCTTTGATTGGAATGTTTATATTGCAGCATTTTCTTCTCGCCAACAGCGCCTCATTCACCTACATTTACCTGCTTTAGACCCTTACTGATAGGAATTTCCCTAGTTAATTTATTTCTAGTTTTAATGTTTATCGTCATATTTTTGTAAAACTGTTGTACTGCTTTTATATTTTATGTCATCTGTCATCTCTTTTTCAATTTTATTATTTATTATTTTTCCATAGAGTCTGGAGAGTGAATGTATGACACTCGGACGTGTACGAACTCATCACTATATAGCCCCCCATAAAATTATTAGACCCTCGGAGATATAGTAAACTGATCACCGGCATCCTTTGGAGATTGGTAAACTCATCACCGCAGATAGGTAAACTCATCACCGGGATTTTTGCCTGGTTTCTAATGCGAAAGGTTGCCTCTTACCTGTTATACTTCTCGTTTATGTGATAATTTAATAAATTCAGAAATTATTTTAAGCAAGTTGCTTTAAAATTTAACTGAGATATTAATATGTCTCACGGTGTGTCCTATTACACGTATCTGCCAATCTAAATGGTTTTGAGATCTAAAAATTTAGTTGCATAGGATTTCGATAGTGAACTTTAAAATGAAAATATTTGTCAATATGTGCTATTTTTGTTTATATCGGAAGTAGTCCCAACTTCGTTATTTGATTGCATTTTTATATTTATCATTGAATTCTTGAGATAATTTGTTAAGCATGCATTCGGTCTAAGTCTTACCGTTTTGGCGTTATTTGACTATCTTGAAAATAATAGACGATTTTGGACAGTTAGTAAATATGAAATACCTAAAACATAGGAAAAGCTAAACACTTAAGTGTGCTATTAGTGCATTGAAATCGAAGGAAACTTAATTTTTTACACGTACAAAGCTTTACATTTTATGGCATTATTGGCTAAAAATTTTAAATTTAAAGTAATCAGCAATTCATTTATTGAGACAGAATTCATCAAAATGCTTAAGTACAGTTTCCTGTACTTTATCTTTCAATGACTTAGAGTAGTTAAACTCAAGATCCCACAATTAGAGTGCTTTTAAAAGCAATTTTTTTACATTTTTTGGTTAGTTTTCGCCATTATTTGTAGGAGTCAGATGAGTTGTTCATTTCATTTTATAAACATCATGACAACTAACCTCAATTAGTGTAAGATACAAAATAATTTTTATTGTGTAATTTGTACTAATTTTGTTTATTGTAGCACCCTGATGATGCATATAAAGATTTGCGAAAGCTTGGTAGACTAAAAAGAGTACTTCTTTGTCCTATCTTCGGCTGCACACCCAAATATGTAGTTGTGTTTTGTAGTCCAAGTCGGTACCATATAAAATTTTTTTTTAATTGTTAGTTTTATGAAAAAAAAAATTTATTCTCTAGTTCTGAATGATCTAGAGCTTCAATCATCAGAATCAGATATTAGTATTCTTCAGTCATTTACGCGGTTCGTTTAACAACATGAATTTCATTGAGACTTGAGAATATCCACAATTCATTTTTTTTTGACAAACCGCGTATACAACTAAAAAAAATTTAATATCTGATCATTGTATTCTAGGTTTTAGATCATTCAAAACTTTTTATGTATTATAACATAATTATTTTATATAACAAAATTCATAAAACTAAAAATAAAAAGGTTTCACATATGGTGCCGACTTAATTGGATACCCTGTATATATATATATATATATATATATATATATATATATATATATATATAACAATGTGACTTTAACAATTTAATTAGAAATCTCAAAATGTAATATCGGAAAAGGTAATCTACAGCAACAAAGTAATATTATGCCTTGCCTACAAGAAACATCTTATACAGTTAACTTAAAGAACTTAATTACGCTGATTTTTTTCTGTTTGATCAGGATGATTCGCGAAAACCAGGGCGAAACAACTAAACAAAAACGGTATAATTTCTACTTACCAGTTGTATGACATTTAGCCTTACACCCTTTCGTCGCACAAGTTCACAAAAGGCAATTCGATTTTTTTAGAGTTTCTCGCAATTAAAATTTGAAATTATTGATAACCATCATTTTGTCCGCGTTGGCTCAGGACGTAATCAATTAGCAGTTCACTATCCATGTTGAAGAAACAAGGCCAAATAAACAGAAATTTTTCTTTTCCCATGATTTTAGGTAGCTATCTATAGAATTTTGTGAAATTCCCAAATAAAAACCAATAAATTGCAGTTGCATTTAAGACATTTTGATTTGGATTATTCTGTAAACTTACCAAAAACTAGCCGTTTGCTGGGATTTTATGGTCTATACCTGATACGGGGTGCAGGTAGGCTAGTGATGAGTTTACCAATCTCTCGGGGTCTATTTGAAAATACTTACTTTTATGGCGGTGATGAGTTTGTACTATGTACGAGGGTATTTATGGTAATTGGTGATGAGTTTACGTGTACCCTGACACTCAGTCCCCTGTAGTTTAAACAATTCTTTCTGTCTCTTTTTTTGTAGATGTTGTTAATCTGTGCTTTTGTCCACTCCGGTGGTAAGTCATGTCCTTTGTATAATAAGGTGAACATATGCACTTCCCGCAATACTTGTGGGCTGAGTTTTAATAATTCGTTCGATATACCTTGTGAGCCGCGTGCTTTTCGGTTTTTTAGATTTTGTATTGCTTCTTTGATTTTCTGTACTGTTATTTCATCGTATTCATCGTATTCCACTTCATATGTCGTAATGTTGTTCGTGAATTGCGGTCTTGTTTGTTTTACTGAGAAGTTGTGAGTAATGTTCCGATCCAAGATTTATCTTTTATTAAATCTATTCTACTCACTTCTTTTCTGTTTTTTTCTTGAGTTGTTTACCGTTTTTGATGCTTGTCTTCATTTAGTTGACTCTATATATTTTTTTATCTCTTCGCATTTACTTTCCCAGAAAAAATTTTTTCAAGAAAGGGTTTAGCTAAAATTGTAAAAAAGGGATACAAGTACACTCATAACCAATTAGCACAAATGCCCTCGTAGATAGTACAAACTTATCACATGCACAAATAGCACCTGCTCACAAATATTTTCATTAAAAAGTTTACTATTAAAAACATTTTTTGCTGAATTTTTAAATTTTAAAACCGATTAGATTGGCAGATACATCTAACAGGCCACTCACCGGGAGACACCCGATATCAATATATCAGTTAAATTTTAAAGCAATTCTCCTAAGATAATTACAAGTAAACAAGAAATGTAACAGGTAAAGTTTGTTTCACGAAAAATTGTTGAGTGCTTAATGGTTACCTGAGTTGATCCTATTGTGTATTCAAGAGTCTCTCAATAAACTACCGAAGTACACAGGGTCGCACTTCAGAAAGTTTGTTATTTAATATATTTCATTGGTAGCTGTGTAATACACGATTATAAAAATTTATTAAATTATTTCATATGGTATTTTCAGGTTGTTCAAGTGAATATACTTGATAATTGAACTATTATTAACATGAAGAAAGTAGTTTTTTTGTTCTACGTGAATAATTGTAGTATATGGATCTAAATTCAGAAAGGTACTTTCCTTCACACTTTTTACAGGCTTAGGACTGTCAGCAAAAAACTGGTGTGTTTAAAAGTTTTTGCTCTTCCTAATCGGATATCGTTAAAAATGTACAGTAATAATAGTTCTATTTACAGTATATACATACAAGCGAATACATAATGTACAAAAAATAGATGAATTGAAAAAAAAAACGGGCATGGCGAAGTTACACTTCTATACACGCATTGGGCGGTACAAATTTATTTGGGAGTCAATCTGCACAATCATTACATACGTAATGCTATAGATAAGACATAGCATAAAGAGAAACAGAATTAATAACAACTTACTAACAAAAAATAAACAACATTTGACCTGTTGGTCAAAGACTCAAGGATTGAATCAATATTTTGATGAAAATGTATATTTTAATTTTCATACATGTATGAAAGTAGTTGAATGCAAACATTTTTTTACACATACTCTGCAGTAAAATTCATTGTTTATTTTGTTATTAATATAAAAATACAATACAATATACTGCAACATAATTCAATATAATAATACAATACAAATTAAAATCCAATATTCATAAGTATTTAAAAATGACAATAATATACATAACTTTTCTGCTTACGCATATGTTTAATTTACCATGTAATAATATTAATAAAAAAGTCCTCCCCAACTGGGAATCGAACCCCGGTCTCCCGCGTGACAGGCGGGGATACTGACTACTATACTACCGAGGACATGACACAAACGTATTTCAAAATTGACAGTTCTGGGTCATACAGTGATTATTAAGATTATTATTTTGAAATAGAAAAGACTAATTTATGAACATTTAATAAATAATAAAAAACATATCACATAAATAATAATATTAATAAATATTTTATTATATATATAATATTATATGTATAT
Source organism: Diabrotica undecimpunctata (assembly GCF_040954645.1). Classification (NCBI taxonomy): domain Eukaryota; kingdom Metazoa; phylum Arthropoda; class Insecta; order Coleoptera; family Chrysomelidae; genus Diabrotica; species Diabrotica undecimpunctata. The sequence goes on along the minus strand of NC_092804.1, from coordinate 135,196,845 downwards.
TACATAATATATATATAATATTAAATATATATACAAAAGGAACATTTTTATATTCGAGAGAGGAAGAGAAAGAAAATATATCTTTTGTCTCTCTCTTACTCATTATCTTACATATGTAATGATTTCACAGATTCACTCCCATACAAATTTCCAACGTGGAGCGCGCGTATAGAAGTATAACTTCAAAAATATAGAAAAATGTATACAAGTTAATATTTACAAAAAAAAATACCCAAAATAACCAAAATATATTTATGAATTCCTAAATACCTAATTCTGTTTCGCTGTCGCTATCCTCTTCAAGATTAATAACAATTGGTTTAATTATGTGATTATGAGATATCATCAACACATTTCCTTATTAATTCGACTACACTACCACTAAAAGTCGGAGAAACACTTTGTGACCTAACATTTGACTTTAGTTGGTGCCACATATGCTCTATGGGATTAAATAAACAATAGTAGGGCGGAAGCCGTAACACTGTATGTCCCATGTCCTCGGCCAATGCGTCACAAACATATACTTTTTTAATAGAAAATGATTTTAATACTTCTAACAGTTCATTTTTTAAATAACTTTCAACGATATATATTTCAAAATATATATCGTTTTCTAACAGGTAGTTTTGAATTTCAATTTTTGTGTTATTTGCACTTGGAGACTTATGTAATTGACGACTGTGGTAACTTGCATTGTCCATTACTATCATACTATTTTGAGGAAGGTTAGGTATAAGACAATTCTTAAATCATTGCTCAAAAAGCTCTGCCGTTGTATCCTCATGGTAGTCCACGCAGTAGCCTTTAATGTTCTTTGCAGAAAGCCATAAGGCATTTGGGACCCAACCATTTTCTTATCCTGCATGTAAAATTGTTATTCTTTTCCCTTTGTTTGATGAAGCTTTTGTTTGACACCTGTTGGAAGAATCGGACCATCCTTTGGATGGTGTTTCATGAGTGTCAAACCATGTCTCGTCCAGATAAATTATTGGTCGATCTTCTGTACGGTACTTTCTTATGAAAGTTATATATTCAGTACGCCACTTTTGTAAACGATGGGACTCTTGCCTTTTATCAATTGTACGATATCTGAAGCCCGTTTTAGACAAAATCCTCCAAAGACTAATGCGGCTACAGTTTATTTGTGTATCATCATTAGTAAGCCGTTATTTTAAAGCATCTAATGTAGGTTTACGTTGCTCTTCATACATTGTGTAAATTTTGCGTCTTATTAAGTCCTTATCACTTTCGTCAATACATTTGGTAGAACCGGCATCCTTACGCTTCCTTCTTGAGTTAATGAGATTTGATGTAATTCTTTTCACTGTGGTTAGAGGTCTTTTCGTTAAATCAGATATTTCAGTGGCAGCAGTATTAGCAGTAAGTCCTCTTGTAGGTAAAGAACTATATATTGTTTTTACGATTTCTCTATCGTCAGTAGATAAATGCTTTTTCTTTGCTGGAACACTGGAAGAAGCACCATCAATGTGTTTCCACGGACGCCACATACTGCTGTTTTATAGGTATAAATAGGTATAACACTGGTAAGACTTGTAACACTTTCAACTAAATGAAACAAAATGTATATTTAAAAATTTCTCATCGGTTTTTTATACTTTTACAAATTATACAGAATAGAGGGAACCTGTATAATTATTCCAGGAAATACTTAACGATCAACAAATTTATTGTGGTCATTAAAAGATCAACCATTAGTGAAACTCACTGTTAAAATGTTTACAACTTTATGAAATAAAATGTATTCTAATCGTTTTTATAATTTTATACGATTTTTAATCGTTTTTACATTACCAGGAATTTATTATACAAACAAGATAACGACACTCCACAGTAGCTTCAATTTTACCTGAATACTTACCTGCTCAACTAATGTTGACTAAGCTGGGGTACTTGCGGTCGGGTTTTATTGCAATCATTAAGCACTCAACCATTTTTCGTGAAATAATCTACAACAAAACTTGGGACCCAGTGAGGTAACAGACCTAAATGCTGGTGATGAGTTTACTTATCTCTGATTATGAGTTTACCGATCTTCAAAGGATGCCGGTGATCAGTTTGCTTTATCTCGGAGGGCCTAATAATTTTATGAGGGCTATAAAGTGATGAGTTCGTACACGTACTAAAAATGTACTAAAGTACAGATTACATCTCTAATACTGGATTTCATTTGTATCAGTTTGGTGTAATACATTTTAAAATTGGAAACTTCAATAGTACGAACTTCAATATTGTTTTTCAATATCTAATCAAAAAGCCTAAATATTATGATATCATATAATTACGTCAAAAGTTTCTATTTTATATTTGCATTTTCGGAATATTGCATAACTGATATTATAATTTGTTATTTTTGGCAGATTATCAAATTGTATCATTGCATAAAAATCTGTTATTTATACGGAACGTGTATTTACAAATATTATTAAAATAAAATAATAATATACTAGCTTTCCTTATCGACATTCTAAAACTGTTCTTTTGTGACATGTTAAAGTATGACAATAATAAAAAAACAAGTTAGCAACAAGAATCAGTGACAGTGAAGCACATTTTGATTGACTGTCCAATATACTCAGTTGAAAGACTATATCACCACATTCCAAAAACATTACAAGAACTAGGAGAATCTAAATACGTAGCTGACTTGATAGAATTCTTGAAAACTATAAACTTTTTCAATAAAATTTAATACAATACATCAATAATTAATATATATATATATATATATATATATATATATATATATATATATATATATATATATATATAAGCCAGTAACTGTCTGGCAGCTTTGAGATCAATAGTGGACTCAAACAGGGTGATGCGTTATCTCCACTACTTTTTAACCTTGTATTAGAGAAAGCCATGAGGTCGGCCGAAATAAAAACAGCATTGCTATCGGTTCAAGGTCCCAAGCTATTACTCGCATATGCAGATGACATAGATCTCGTTGGAGAGTCCATCCTGTCCACGAAAGACATCTTTAACAAGGTGGAAGGAGCAACAAGTGAAGTAGGGCTGAAGATTAATGAAGAGAAGACGAAATATATGTGTATAAATAGAACAACACGAAGAGACAGAATATTACAAAATGTGACGATCAACACCTTCAATTTTAAAAGAGTACAACGTTTTAAGTATCTGGGGGCCGTAATTACAGCTGACAACGATGTTACTGAAGAAATAAAAGACAGAATCAAATCTACAAACCACTGTCTATTCGCACTGGATAAGCTCATAAAATCAAAAAAACTTACAAGAAGTTCAAAGATCAAAATCTATAAATCCATCGTCAGACCTGTAATAACATAAGGATACGAAACGTGGACCATGACCAAAGCAAACGAAGAAAAGCTCAGACGCTTTGAACGAAAAATACTTAGAAAAATTTTCGGACCTCGCCATGACATCGCCACAAACTAGTATAAGATCAGAACCAATATTGAATTAAAAGCACTCTACAATGACGCCGATATTGTCCAAGAAATTAAATCACAGCGACTAAGATGGGCAGGCCACGTGCACAGACTGCATAACGATAGACTGGTATGGGAAGAGATTCCTACAGGCAAAAGACCACTCGGACGTCTCAGAATGCGATGGAGAGATAACATCCAAGCAGATCTCCGGAAAATGAACATTCCATTTGACCCTAGGTTGATGGAAGACCAAACAAATTGGAAAAAAGTTGTACAGTCAGCCAAGACCCACCCAGGGTTGTAGCGCTACGTGATGATGATGAATAACCCTAAGTGGTTGAAGCAAAATAAATTTAAAAAAAAAAACAAGAATCGGAGACACATCATCTTGCATTAACCACATAAACATAAAAAAAATCTACCCCATCTAAATTTGGTAACAACCAAAGGGTACAATATAACCCTTAGCATTTTAAATCAAAACATGGCTATTTGCTTACAAGATCGAGGCCAAGTGAGTCACTTGTCAAATTGACTGAAAAAAGCGCCAATCAATAATCAACTACAGGCTAAAATATCCTCTTGTTTTATAATATAATCTTTTATTTAACGATTTCTGGATTGGAGATCGAAACGTCAAAACAAATGGAAAATGTAATTTTTATTACAATCAATTGTGATTTAATTCCATAAAAATAAAACTTTTATAATAATATAACTACCCGCCAGTAAGTTAGGAGCCAATCTGTAGAATATAACTACCCATCAGAAGGTTGGGATCCAATGTTTAACAATAAAACTCCAAGTAAAGTTGGAGTAATAATCGATATAATATTATAATCGATCTTAATTTAATAAAAATACATTGTGAACTATGGATAGTTCTCAGCATGTATCGAACAATTTATTAAGTATATACACAGATAATACTTTCTTTGTTTTCCACCCAAGTCACTGAGTTTTTTGCTATAATTTGGGTAAGTGTTTTATTATTTTTATACTTAGTGTCTACCTGTTTATTGTTTGTTTCTCTTATTTGTTTGTAGTTTACTCTGATGATGTCAATAATCATTGACGAAAGCTTAGACTATTAATTAAAAAGCACATCTAACGAAGCACCCGAGTTTTATTTTGCTTCCTCAGGGATAAAAGGGTATCTCCCAGCATTATCTCCTTTTCACTATATATATATATATATATATATATATATATATATATATATATATATATATATATATATATATATATATATATATAATAACGTTATTCCTGATGTAACTGTACTGCATGATAAAATTTAAAATATCTTTGAGCACGTTCGTTAACAATAAGGTATACATATATCATCATCAATCAGCCAATCCCGTCCACTGCTGGACATGGGCCGCTTGTAGCCAGTTTCCCGCTACTCTTTTTATGTCGTCGGTCCATCTAGTCGGTGGTCGTCCTCGGCTTCTTTTATAATTTCTGGGCCTCCATTCCATAATTCGTCTTGTCCATCGTCCATCTTGTGTTCTGGCTAAGTGTCCTGCCCAGTTCCACTTAAGTCTCGTGGTTCTTTCGATGACGTCTTGAACTCCTGATCTTTGCCTGATTTGTCGGTTTGTTATGTGGTCTCGGAGGCTCACATTCAGCATTGCACGTTCCATGGCTCGTTGTGTAACTCTTAGTTTATTCGCAGATTTCTGCGTGAGTATTAAAGTCTCTGCTCCATAAGTTTGTACAGGCAAAATACATTGGTTATAAACTTTTCGCTTGAGACACATGGGAATTGAACTTTTTAGAATATGGCTTAGTTTGCCAAATGCTGCCCATGTCAGGCCTATTCGCCTCTGTATTTCATTTGTTTGATTGTCTCTGTTTATTTTGATCTCGTGTCACAGATATTTGTAAGTGTCTGTTTGTTGTATGGTATTATTGTCGATAGTTATATTTCCACTCATTACGAGATTTGTCATAAGTTTAGTTTTCTCAAAGTTTATCTTTAATCCTGCTCTTTCAGACAGACTCTTAAGCGAATGTAGCATAGAAACCGTATCCTGTAAGTTATCTGCGATTAATACGACATCATCTGCAAACCTCAGATGATTTAATCTTTCTCCATCTATATTGATGCCCATGTCTTGCCATTGGGTGTTCTTAAAAACCCCAAAACCCCTCAGCATGAATACATATATATATATATATATATATATATATATATATATATATATATATATATATATATATATTATAATTAATCTATACCTATGCGCAACAATTAAGTCATCCTTCAAGAAAGGAATATTACCCCTTCGCCCATCCCCCTACTCATTTATTTATATTTTACGTCATATTTTCTTGGTGATTTGGGCACATAGCTATACGACTGGGATACTTTGGGTGATAGATAAGTAATTACTATTTAAATGGGAATAAGCCACATGAAGGTTAAAGTAAGTTTTTTGACGTGCCATAAGAAAATAGTTTCAGAACAAGATAGATAATATGTAGTTTAGAAACGAGCCAAATACTCCTTTATGTCTCAATCTTAGCTGCACTCAGTCGTTTTGGTATATAATTCCGAGAGCAAATTAGTTACTGAAGATATGCCGTGTTAAAGACTATGAATCTGTATCGCAATGAATTTTAGTAACTGAAGTTTAGGCGTATTAATAATGTCTTTTTTCTTTGAATTTGAATTTTAAAAATCGGAGTTCGTCCCTGATAGCGATCAAATCTACCACGTTATCAGCTGTCCCGAAATATAGTCAGTTTAAATGGCAACAACAAATCATAATTTAATATTTTTTACCTCTACTACAAATTTAAATACATTAGATAGTGCCGACAATATTATCTCAAGTGAGTAGCACTTCTTTTCGTATTGTTTTTGTAACAAGAACAAAATAACCTTTAAATATTACCTACGTAAAGAGATAACAAAAATTCCAGTTGGGTCTTGACCAGTTTTTTGGACCGGCCACAGGACCGGTTCAACTTCTGATCAAGAAAATTATTCAAATGACTTCATACAACAATAATACTACACACAACTCCACTAAACACAGTTACTCAGATGTCGTAAATTATTTTAAACAACCAACAAAACAACAAGCAATAGTCATTTCCAGCATTGAAGGTACAAAAATCCATGATTACGTCGTAGCTGTTGGATCACTAGTGGATCCAGTTAATGTACTTTTTGCCTCCAAAATTGTTAACAATAGGATATGCATATACCTCTCTTCAAAAAACACTGTTGATACTCATCCTTATTCTTATAAATATATCGAAATAAATGAATGTCAAGTCGAAGTAAGAAGATTAAATTCTCCAGCCCAGAGACTTCTAATATCTAATGCATGTCCTATAATCCCGAACAAAATAATTGAACAAGAATTACAAAAACTTGGTATTCACACTGTATCCAAAATAACTTTTCTTCGAGTAGGTATGTCTGAAAGTGAGTACAATCATGTTCTGAGCTTTAGAAGGCAATCATTCATTACACTCCTGAAAAATATGTCTATTCCTGACTCTTTTACCATAAGTCATGATAATACTTCGTACCGGGTATTTCTCTTCATAGACGGATTCAGTTGCTCCAAATGTAAAACAATTGGTCATTAAGAATCAGAATGCGCTCACAATTCAAACCAAACTAATTCAACCACCCTTTTAGATTCAACCCAAACCACATCATCATTATCTAAACCTCATGAACCTAATGATACCCCTTTAACTCCTCTCTCAGATTCAACTCAAACCACATCGTCATTATCTAAATCTAATGAACCTAATGATAAGACATATCAATCTACGGAAACCGACCTCATCCAAAACATATCTAAAGATAATAAAAACACTTCGTCTTTTTCTTCCAAAACATCACCAGCTAAAAATAACACTGAAAATACTACGGAAATCGACCTCATCCAAAACATGTCTAAAGATCATCCAAACACTTCGTCTTCTTTTTCCAAAACAACAGCACCAGCTGTAAATAACACTGAAAATACTACGATACCAGAAACACCAATAACCTTAAATATTGCAGTCAATTCTAAGCAGCTAAAAAGACATAACATATGATCTGCTGAAATTAACGAAGAAAACCCAAAAACCGACTCCACCGATTCATCCGTTTTTAGTACCCCTAAACAATATAAACCAAAAAAGAAACACAAAACCTCTTCCAAAACCCCCTGCGAAGATGTCATTCACTCCCTAGAATCCATCAAAGACAAAATCGAAAATAGATCACCTCCTTTTATACTAAATTTCAATAAAATATGTGATTTTATGGAAAATGTTTTAAACTTTTATAACCCTGAATTAACTTCTAAAGATTACTCCAATGAACCAGAGGAACTAATTCAGATCTTTAATTTTGTTTATTGTTACACACAAAATTCTAGGTTAAGAAATAATATCACCCAACTAAAGAAAAAAATAAACCCTAACCCTTCTTCAGCTGACAAAACTGACGAATCATCACTAGTTGAAGGATAATCAAGGGATGACTAATTCTCCCTAAACTATATAGGGAAAATATCAGCACAGAAACAACATCCAGTATTCTCCCAAATTTGCCATCCCAGTATTGGTTCTACAAAACTAACTAAAAATAGTACTCCCCTTATAGAACGAATAACTTTGATAAGGACAAGCTAAATCGATCTCCACAAGTCAGTGTAAATTTTCCTCCATGGACAATCCAACCACTTACCATTGACTTAACCCTCAAAAAATACCCCAAATCAACTACAAATCCGATTTTCATTAAACACTTGTACTTCGAAGTGATATTTCATTATCCTAATTATCTCCAAATTTTTCAGTGATGCCTCTAAAGTTCATGACGGACACGCTGCTGCATACTACTGTAAATACACTACTCACACTATATCCATACCTACAAACTTCTGCATCCTCACAGGCGAGACCACAGTCATTATGGAAGCCTTAATTTTCTTCAAAACGCGTAGTGAGAATAAACGTGTCATCATCACTGACTTATTAAATGCTCTATTAGGTGTAAAACAAATATACCCTACAAATCCAATATTTCGGGCTTTAAAAATGAGATAAATATAATTCAATCAACTCGAAAACAAGTAGCATTTATCTGGGTACCGTTGAATGTAGGAATAGCTGGAAATGCGAAAGTGGGCAAACTAGCAAACACAAGTCGAATAAACTCACAATACACAACCAAATCAAGAAATTACCTATATTCCGATCTCAAATACCTAATTAAAGACCACTGTATGAACATATGGCAAGACTACTGGAAATATTCAGAAACCAAACTATATGAGATTTATCCCCTTGTGAAGACCATCTTGAATAATCCATCCAATAGAAGGGACCAAGTAATAACTAACTGACTAAGAATTGGACACACTGCACTGACCCATAAATTCCTAATCAACAAAGAATCTTCTCCAACCTGCAGAAACTGTTCTCTCCCATTGACGGTCAAGCATATTCTGATTGACTGCCAGTACCACGAAGAAACAAGAAGAAAATATGGAATCTCAGATGACATCAAAACCACTTTAACCATAAACACTGACCATGTAATAAATTATTTAAAAGATTTAAGTTTATATACATCTATTTAATGTAAATAAAATGAACTCTTGTGTACGTTACTCCACTAATAACCCTGCGTGGTTGATGTGGATTATATGTTTTTTTCTAAATAAAAAAAAATTTAAATCCAGAAACTTTGCTATGACCTAAGGTAATTTGATGTATTACACAGCATTTACTAACAATATCGTTTATTATTAATATTTTATATTTTTTAAGAACTAATATTTTTTCTATGAAAAGAAATTAGAGAAATATGCATTGTAACGGTGAAATACCAAAAAAATTTTCTAATGGTATAATAGAAATAATCACTTTACGGTTTACCTATTTTACCATTACTTGGTAAACAATACTGGATTATAGGTGATATACATAATAATATGGTTGAATGCTATGAATTTTACAATAATAAAATTCATATCTCGAGTACAGTTCTTTATTAAAACTTGATCACCTTTTGCTCTCAGAGCATTTGCAGGAGCATCTGATATACGTTAAAACAAAATGCTTTTGTAGTGAAATAAAAAGTAGCAAAACTTTGACAAATATTCGCAGCTGATATTTAATAAAAAATATAACGTCTTTGACCTACTCCGTCAAAAAATACTAGGCTATCCAGCACATCCAAGAACGGCATAAACATTCACATACAATTATACAAATAATAAACACAGACAAAAGGACAAACAGTTTAAAATAATTAAAAAAAAAATTATTTTGATAACTATTGTCTAGGACGGGAAAGATTTTTGTTTTGGTTCAGAGTAGTGGCTATACCGCTCTGAGGAGACCTAAAGAGGTCGAAATACGTATAAGCGGCTGTCGCTGCCCTGTATCAAAACAAAAATCTAATACCGTCATTATGTTTTAAAATAATTATTCTGCAGGCTACATTATGGGCATTGGCAATAAACAAAGTGGATCCTGCTCATTCAGATTTGATGGAAATGTTTAAAGTGAGACACATGACAACTGAGATGACTGTCTGAAATAACGGACATTCACCACAAAAGTGAACTGCACATTTAAATACTCAATGGCAAACTAAACATTTACCACAAGTACAACCTAGCAGTAGTATAGAAGTAAACGGATGGAATTATGAAAATATGTTAATTGGTGGATGTGAACTGTATAGTCCAGCTCACACACTCAAACCTGTCAACAATAAACTGAGGTGTTAGTTTAGGGACAAATATGGTGAACACAGAGTAAGAATGCAAGAACTAGACTAAACAATTCACTTGAGAGTGGTTGGCCATCTACTCTAAAGAGCCCCTACCCAGCACTACCAATAATATAGAAAAGAGAAATTGAAATACTTAGAAATAATAATTAAAACTGAAAACTAATTGTACGAATTGAAATATTATACCATGGTTCAGTCAAACTTAAAGTCAATGAGCAAACTACAAAATTGAATAATGTCAAAGCATTACTCAAAACCATCTAATAAACAGTGAGATTTGTGAAAATATACAAATTGTAGCGATGGTACTTATGTATATCTAAATTACAAAAAGATATGGAAAGTGTAATTTACGCCAGCTGTAAATCAATTGATCAGGAACACGCTTATTTATCACGTTAAATGTTACTGATGCTTGATGTTAATATTTAATTAAAGTATAAAATAAATAAGACTACTAATAGATATAGATTAAATGTAGGAAATCTATATAGTCGAGCTAGGTCCCTGTGAAACGAGTGAACCTGTAATAAAATTCTTAACAATTAAATTTAGAACAATTTTTAAATTAATTTGATTATAAAAACAGTAAGAGTTTTCATTTGTTTCCCTTGTAATTTCAAGATCCTCTAATAAGTCTAACTTTAAATAGACTAGGACCTACTAACGCCATCTAAAATAGATAAACCTATATTGACATTGAAGTGGTGACCAAAACTTGAAGAGTTTGGTTCGTTCAAATGTTCTGTAATTCTAGCAGACATCTTTTGTGTAATAATGCCTGTTATGTAGGTAGAACCGAATGGATCTACCTACATAATAGGTATTACAATGATCAATCTCAACAGAACTAAAATGTTTTGATATTTTTTTGAAGATGCCACTGATATAAGTTAAGGAGAAAATCCTGATATTATTTGTGGTATTGGGATTAATGGATGGTTGGAAATTAGCAAGTTTTTCTGCAAGTTTGAGTTTTACTTTATTAAGAAGCTTATTAATGATATTAGTATCGTAACCACTATTGAAATCAGTGTGCTTCACAGTACTCACTAGAAATTGGAAATTTAAAAAACGTATAAATGCAATTATTGGAGTCAGCCGTTTTATGTTGTGTTGGATGGTTAGATGTTTCATGTATAACATGATCTATTTGAGTAAGCTTTCTGTACATATTGTAATCTAGAGAATCTTTGCGATTTATAGTTATATCGAAGAATTTTAACTTATCCAGATTTTGTATGGCATTATCTTGGGTTCCTTCTATAAGAGCGATGCAATCATCAACATATCTAGACCAAATAACTATTTTGTTGTTGAGATAGCATCTTTGTCTTTTACAGATATGTTATATTTATTTAAAAGGCTTTGTTCTAAAGGTACAGTTTTATCTCTTTGTACAGAAGTAAACAAATTGAATTTACAAGACACAAATTGACAAAAATTTGAAACAGTAAGTTTTTTGTTTCAAATTCTTGTCAAAATTATTGATAGTGTGTTATAAATAAACTCTGCTAATAGTAAAACTGGAGTATTGTAGAAACTAACAACAAACCTTATGGGACAATTATGTTTATGAATATTGGAAAGTCTGTATAACCTAGATATTCCAGAATTAGATACAGTTAACTCTCTATTGGTATATTTAGCCATAGTATCATTGAAAAAAAAACCACTGCTTTGTTGTTTTATTAATTTAAACAAAAACAAAAAAACAAAATTTGTTTAATTTACTAATGTTTGTATTTTGAGAACGATTTCCGAAGTGGAAATTGAAACGTCAATAAACGTACTTTAACCTTTAATTGTGGCTTATTCCCATTTAAATAGTAATTACTTTAAAATGCCACAAGAAAATAGCTTCAGAACAATAGTATTAATTGGATTTACTAAAATTACAAAACTGTTATCTGAAATGAAAGACTCTACTTTATCTATATATTAGACTTGTTCTAGGATTACAACACAATTTCTGTTATCAGCCTTACGTGCTAGAGAATCTATATTAAGTTTATATTTAATTGATTTTAGCAAATCATTTTGTTTTTTAAAAAGATGGTGATTTCTGTGAAAATTGCGTACTTACATTTTTGTTCTTGAAATAAGCTAATACATGAGTTGCTCAAATATTGTTTAATTTCATCATTATTATTCCCTTTCATTAGCGTATCCAGCCCCACTGCAAAACTTCCCAACACTGAGTCGGTGAATCCTAAAAAATGCAATTTATCCTTCGAAAAGTTAGTGTTACTTAAACCAATACTTAAGACTCTAGGATGACAGTGGTGATCTGAAATCCTATGCGTACGTGTTAAGGCACTGGTACGTTATTTTTGCAATATCACACGGTTTAGTTTGCTAGTGAGGCATCTCTTTTTTGTGGATTATAAGCTTTATAACGGTTTGTAACGTTATTTGTAAAAAACTAATATAATGTACTCCCAATTAATGCGAGTACTCTTCGATGCATTCCTGTTATTGGGTCATTCGTTATCTCTTCTGATAAATTATTTTTCCATTTCTTCTGATAGCTCCTGCTGGATTCTAGAAGACTTATCTCTTTAATTTATGGGTTTGGAAAGATATTCCTAAATTATTTTCAATTGGAGTCATATCCTGATACAGGGGTGGCTAATCCAGTTGAGTTATTTAGAGCTTGGAAACTTGGAAAAATATTGGGCGGTTAAAATAGTGTAATGGGCCTGTTGCCTTGACTGACCTTCATTGGATACCATGGGATTAAGAGATAACCGACTACCCTGCCATAGTCCCAAAGCCACTCTAGCGGTATAAGAGGAGGCAGAATATTATTTACATCCAACCAAGTGACTATGACATATAAATAGTGTTAAGTTCTTTAAAAAAGTAATTACAGATTAGAAATCTGTTATATTAACTGCTCACTGTTAACTGTTAACAGTTATCCTTTGGTTCATTGCTTTTCACGACTTTCTACCAGGAATGCCTTTTTCTTTATTAAATCGGTGGTAAATTTTATGTTTCTCCACTATTTAAAAAAAAGCCTTTTAAGTTTTGTATTGATAAGGCCAAAAGGCCTAGTATCTAAATAAAAACATACTTTGCTATTTCGGCTTTAATATTGACATCAAATGTAGGTTTAATATTCTTTGATACTTCCTTGTTAACTTTTAAACCTTCTACGCAGTGTAGTTCAATGTACTTAGGTTTTTATTTCTCTTGTATAACCCAATGTGTTATTTCGGAATGCTTCTAAGGCTTGCGTCATATTTTCTTCATCCTACTGCTGTCTATTTTTTTAATTACTTTTAAATAAAAAGAGTAATTTATTTATTACATCCATTTCGATGATAGCCCTTGTGTCTATTCTTATAATGACCCTTTGACCATCATAGGAATACTAGCCTGGGGCCATCATAGGCAAAATGTAGTGTATATATAAAAATATAACAAAATATAAAAATATAACCGTATATGTAAGGAAGAACTTACTAAAATATTTCTCTCCAAATTATATTCGATTATCCCTTTAAATACAAACATAACATTATTTTACATTATTTACTTAACGGATTAATTTTTTTTAGCAGCTAGATTAGACACTGATATTTCCACAAAATTCGTTTATATACAAAGTGGTCGATATCGAAAGTATACAGTGAACAAATTAGGCAACCAGAGACACAAGTCGCGAAATAAAGTATCAGAGCAACAAAGGTGTAGGGGCATCATAAGTCACTTTCTCTTATATGCAGAAAAGATTTTTCAACTTGCACAGCAGAATAAAAAAGGTATCAAAATAAATGGAATTCCCATAAATCATTTACGATATGTTGATGATGCAGCTACCATAGCAGACAACATAGACGAATTACAAGAGATAATAAATAATATTCATACAAACGTAATTATTTTATAATCAGCTGCCAATCGTATTCGCAAGCACAATTGAAAACAAACAATGAACTTAGACACAGTCAAGAAATTTAAATATATTGGAGCTACCTTAAACAGTTTGTGGGACTGCGACGAAGAAGTGAAGGTAAGAGTTGCAATAGCTAGAGATAATTTTACTAGATTCAATAACTACATTTGTAAGCGAGAAACTTCTTTAGATCTCTGTAATCGCGTCGTAAAATGCTACATATAACCAATAACATTGTATGGTAGCAAGATCTGATCACTCCAAGTAAGATCAGTAGACTGCATTGAAGCGTTCAAAAGTCTCAGAATGTTGCTTAAAACTACATTGACTATGTCACAAATAAAAGGTCTTAAGAAGAGGTAATCCCCACAGAGAGCTCCTAAATATAATTAAACAACGAAAGGTCAAGTATATTTCTCTCTTTGAGCAAAATTGAAGGTCGGAGAGGACGAGATCACAAATGACACTCATGGTTCAGAGACAATAAGCTGGTGCGACATACCTGATATCAGTACAATAATAAAAAGAGCAGAAGAAGCATACCTACGCTAATCATACCAGCATGAACGCCCATACGCTGCGTAGCGTACAGCACCAGAAGAAGAATTTTTAACCTGGTTCTGGTTCCCGTAACCAGAACCAATGATTAAACTGCTTATCTAATACGACCCTTCAGAGCAGCAAATATTCATTATGATTAATACTAAACCGTCCAGTATCTTAAACAGAAGATCTTTATACCCAGAATGCTTACAAAAATAACGAACTTAAATCAGACAGTTTTTAATTCGTCCCGTGTTATATGCATGTAATGAATTAACACCCACGGAGCATAGTAATTTTTATGTCATTATAGTTCTTTATTGCATCTACAATATAAAAATTTAATAAAAACAGAAAATTCATTTTGATTCTCCTAACATATTCATCTTAGCTTAATTTCTAAGAGTAGAGACATGCTGTCAAATTAAAATTACCAAAGTCAAGATGCAGGCATGATCGTTTTGAAATTTCTGACGAAATTGTAAAAAAAGTTTTATGTGAATTCTAGTAAATATAAGTAACATATTTACGTAACCTATTAACTTAATATTTTGTAATCTTCTTGCAGGTTCTTTTAAAGTATATTAAAGTTATATTTTATTGACGTTTCAATTCCCACTTCGGAAAAAATTGAAACGTCAATAAACGTACTTTAACTTTTAATTGTGGCTTATTCCCATTTAAATAGTAATTACTTAAAAATGCCACAAGAAAATAGCTTCAGAACAATTATACTAAGTTACCAAAAATATGTTTTGTGATTTTATCGGTAAAAAAGTGTAACTCACGCTGTCACGGGCACAGAATAATCTTATGTAGTTTGCATTTTGGTAATAAATGCATAATAATGAACTAATTAGGCTATTGATTACGTACTGTAGAAAGGAACTACAACGTTAAAGGGGTTTTATTGTTTCATGTCGTCAATGAATTGGTGGAACCCATTTGGTGGAACCCAAATATGAGAAAACGCGGAATATTACCATTTAAAGGGGTGCCTTTTTTGAGAAAGGGTGAAATGATCCCTATGCACCACGGTACATTATTATTACATTCATATAACTTTACAGAAAAGTTGTTAAAAATTAATTTCCCTATCGAAATGTCACTTTGTAACTTCAAAAATAATTTTTTTTTGCAAAAATATATTCAAAAAACGAAGCAAAAAAAAATACGAAAAAGGCGCTTTTTCTTTTTTGCCCCATAACTTTTTCTACGGTCTTAAAGTTATAGGCATACATCACAGTCAATATACTACTTTAAAATACAGAAAATAGTCTTTCTTTTTTATTTAGTAATGCATATACATACCTAAATGTATAAGTATAAAGTATGAATGTGTAAGTTGTAAAAAGATATAATGAGAAATTTAAAAAATAGCAGTAAAATCGTTAAAAGTAGAAAACGTTGAAGAACCGTACCTTGCTTAAAATTAGTCCTAGAACCTCCTGATTTAGTAGACCATTTTAAAGGTAATTGATTTTGCTTTTTATTAAATGTGCCATTACTGCTTTCCTCCCTCTTTTTTTTGGACGTAATCAATGACCTATAATATAACAAAAAAGGAAACCATAGCTAGTTCACATAAGTACCCAAATAAGCTAAGTAGAATAGAAAAATTCCTATCCAATAATCGACTAATATAAATTCGGTAATAAAACCTAAAAGACTAGAAGAAGACATGCTATTACCCTTAATGAGCAAAATCGTATTTAGTCAAAAAAAACAGAAATAAATAATATTTTTACGCTCTAGAGTAAAAAATTAATATGGTTAATATCCAACCACAGCTTTTAATCGATGACTTCTGTTAAATTCAAAGTTGTCCTCTCTTTAATCACCTAACTGTAATAAATCTGTTCTTATAATTTCGGCCACCGATATCAATGTTTACAAAATCTAAAAAATACCGTTTTTATTACTTAGATACCAAAAACAAAAACATGAATGAAATTCCATATCGTTGTTTTCTATCGAAATTACATCATCTTTTGAGCGCGGCAAACCAATGATATAAAAACGAAACAACGTGCCCGGTTCGACATTCTGTTTCAGTGCTCTGTCGTGTTCACTTTTACTGAATTTTTACCTGCCCTTTTGGTATTTTACCGTTGTGGTGTTTGAGATCTACTCAAGTTTTTGTTACGAAGGTACGAAAATGTCGACTATTATTGACTATTCCTACTTCATTAGCGCGAAATCCGCTAGAAGAAGACCGGCTTTAACAAGAGAAATAAGTAAGTAATTTTGTTTAATCAGTAGATAATTTAACGTTTACAATTTTTTTTTTAATTTTACGCTCAACTAATTAATTATTAAAAAATAAAAATATATATACCTCACCTATTGTTTATTGGATAACAAATTTTATCTATTTCAATTTTTGTCAGTTTTTATTAATTTATTAATAGTTTAATCATTAATAATATAATAAAATTCCATAAAAAATATAGTCAAATAGTTAATCGTTCTGCTTCCACTACCATTAATTTGGCATCAAACATAATGTGACCTGTAAAAAAGGAAAGTATTGGCTGATGTAAAAATTTAAATTGATTGCAGTGATTATACTTCTTTCTCTTTATAATTTTGAATGTATTTAATATTGTACGAATTTTTTATTTAATTTAAAGATTTAATTAATGGCATCATTTAACATGGTCACTAGAGGTTGGGTGACAAGGTACAAATATTTGGTTGCTATTTGCAAACGGTATACTATTCTATGTTTAACATGCTAAACTTGGTTTTAATTCTTTTGTATGATTTATTATTATATTGATTATTAATTTTATAATTCCAATAATAATGGATTCATGACTACTCCAACATTGTAACTATTTCGTTAGGTACTATAATCAATTATTTATATCCCAATAAGATAGTATGGATAGGAAGACCAATATTTCATTTTACTACTGTTACTACTACTGAAATTTCAGTTACAGACTACAATTTTCACTATTTTTATTCTTCTAATCATTTTCTTCAGCGGTTTCTGTTCTGCCGATCTCGAACTTGCAGATATCTTCTTTCCATTGCCTCATCCTCTTTATGTCTGAACAAATTGCAAGTTATGTATTTCCTTCTACTCTTTATTGGACTTTTCCTGGTTATTCAGCGACAGTAAGTCCACTTTTCTAACATGTCCGTACCAGACTAGTCTTTTTTCCTTTATATAATTGATCATATTGGAGTTCGTTTCCATATGCTTCTTAACCTCTGCATTAATAATTCGGGTTTTCTATGATTATATAACTTGTACTTAGATATTCCATCTTTTGTTGGTCTTTAATCACTATGTTGTATTCAGACTTGTGTCAGTGTTTGGCAAGGTGTTGTTCATCCCAATTATTGTTTTTTTCGAGTAATGCATTTGTATGCTAACACCACGTTTAATTCTGTTATAGTCTTGTGTTTGTTTTAATATTATTTATATTTTCCTTAATTGTTTGTATGTTTGATATACTGAATCCCAAATGCTTAAATTTTTCTATTCCTTTAATTTCTCCTTCTTCATTCATTTTAATTTACTGTGATATTGTTCTTTCCTGTTGTTCAGTATGGTGTTATTTGATTCACCGAGGTCACCTTTATATTGTGCGATAATTACTGGCTCGTCAGCGAAACTTTATGCATATGTAGGCATTAATTTTGGATTATTATGCCCATTCTTTCGCACTCGCACTTTTTATTTAATAGTTTAAAACTTTCCTCAAAATAGGAATATTTTGAATAAAGTGGTTAAAGTAGATTAGTCCTTACAGCGTCTTAAATTGGCTGTACATTTTGCTCTTGATTTTACCGGCGCTTTTACTCTTTTATTAGCTAGTGTCAATCCGATACTGCTCATTGCGTTCCAAAGTTTACTTTTAGGTATTATGTAATATGCTTTCTTAAGGTTGACTCAAGGGTCTATTTTCAGCAACTCTTTTTTATGTACTGAATGATTCTCTTACTAATAACTCAGCTTCATTTGCTCAAATTTATTCTTTTGTATCTGTTTTGTGTCTTTTGTTTAAGGGTTTTTCTCGCAATTTGTTCTATTTCCCTTTTTATATCACTAAATTTAAATGGAATATATGTGTTTTAAGCATTCAGCCCTCTCTCAAACATTTTATGCATCATGCGGAATAATTTCTTTCACCAATTCTTATTCAATTAATTTGGTATTTTTATCTTGGACCTTCTGATTATTGTTTTATACTGTTTTAATTGTTTTCTTCACTTCTAATGGCGATTTATATCTAGTCCCATGCATGCATGCTTTTTCTTATTCCTCTATTGTTTATTTGATATTTCAAGGACAATTTTTAGTTGGCAGTTGTTTAGTTTTTCTTACATTCTTGTGCCTTATTTGGATAATCTGTATTCTACCCAACTTATTTTTTTGTCTTAAGCGAATTTAAAATACACCGAATAGAGAAAAGAAAATTAGAAAATAGTAATTTAGATATAATAGAAAAAAACTTATACATATCTACTTAATTTAAGAGAAGGGTACAGACTCAGAACAAATCTATGGAGAAATCAAAAAATGCAGATAACCAGTGATCCAAGAGAAATAAAATCAGTCTGTAAAATCTATTTCCAAACTGTTTTAGGGACGCATGCCAATGAAGAGCATATGGATATGTAGCACATTGAGACAAACACCGAAAATATAAAATCCCCAACGAGGCAAGAGGTAAAACAAGCAATACGAGCATAAAGGAATAACAAGGCTCCAGGTATTGACAAGTTCCCCTCTGATCTATATAAATTGGACGGCGAACAAATAGTTAAGTCATGGTTTAATCAAACATTAAATCAAAGTGACGAGCTGGCACCGACACTATTCAACCTGTCTCTTGAATATGTGAGAAGACAGTTAAATATAGGAAGAGCTCGTTTCCTAACAAGTAAATCAATACAAATTGCCACCTATGCTAATGACATCAGCATTATGTCTCGCAGAACAAAAGAAGCCGCAGAGATATATTCACAAATAAAAACAAGGGCAAAAGAGACCGAACTAGAAATTTATATTTAAAAGCTAACTCATACAGGACGATATTCAAACAGTAGAAAGTTTCACAGATCTAACAGAAGAACCAGAAATTTAAAGAAGACAAAAGACACAAAAAGAAAGCTGGAAGTCTTTAAAAGAAAAGTTCTAAGGAGGTATTGGGATCCAGGTAGAACCATGAACTCTGCCAACTGTTCGACGAGCACTAAGAATTCGTTAAAATTCGGAGAATTCGTTGGGCTGGTCATCTAGTGAGAATATAGGCCAAAAGATTGCTGAAAAGTGAAAATCGAGACATCAAACTAAACATATTTTAAATTAAAAAACTGGTAAATTCACAGTAAAAATAGTAAATAATATTAAAGTGCCACACAAAAACAGCTTCAGAACAATATCTAATTTCCATTGTATTTATTTGTTCAAAGTTAAATCTAATAATTATTTTTGTTACTTAGTAATAATAAAAAGTTCTAATATATAAATAATTCTTTAGTTACTTATCTTCTTGCTACTTCTTTTGCTTTATTACTTTTTCGCTTCTGTCTTTTTTTGGAGAAATAATTTTAGGTTTTTTTTTAATTATTGCTTCTATATTCTGGGTTCTTATTTCTGACATGGTCTATCAAAAGGGTTGTATCTTTTCCATATAAATATGTTTTATTGTATAAAAAGATTTATATAAGAATATTTTAAAATTCAAATTCATTTATTTGCTTCGTAAACACAATTTACTAGAATACAGAATTTCCCTAACATTAAAGTTAATAAGTAATTTAAAATATATTACGAATAATCGTTTTGAAGAACTTGTTTATGTAAAATACGTATTATTTTTTACTATAAGTGCAAGTTTTACGATACCGATATCATTAAAATAAAATATTAATTATTCACTTGTACTTTCTGATTTAATTAATAATAATTCGTTGTTTTTTTTAATAAACAATATTAAGAAATTCGGATAATTTAATAAAAAATATTTATTAACATAACAAATTATAGACAATGGCATGATATGCAAAATATATTTTTACGTACAATTTTAAAATATTTATATTCATTACGCGCGGGTAATTAAACATTTTATTGTACTTTTTATTTTGTTTGTTATTATAAAAAGTTTATAATTACAAAAAGACTATTGTAACTAATCAATACACATATGAATCAAACAATGGACATTTCGAGTAATAAAATAAATGAAGGAATGTTATAGGCAATAGTTAACAATAAACCTACTATTTTTTTTTTGTAGTTGGATGGATCTTAACGAAACTTATTGCATTTGATTCGTAAGAACGTTAGGGAATTTTGTGAACTAAATTGATGATGTCGAAATGAAAATTGCATTATTAAACAGGAAAAATGCATTTGTCAAAGTGTATGTAATTCGGAAATAATTGATGAAAATGAGTTCAATATTTTTAGTCATGGGGGTTTTTGGGGTCGCTGATCACGAATATCATGACGGCAATGGTCTCCGAGACACCTGCTGCCCAGGACGGACATCGCCTCCAGGAATTTTGTGGAAATTTTATTCAAAATCAGTACAAACTGGTTACTCATGTGTGCTTTTAGGATCGCTGAACATGAATAGAATGTCAGCGATCCTCTCCAAGTCACGTGGTGTACAGCACCAGCTATGTATCCTAAAGTTTTGTATAAATTCGATACAAAATCAGTGCAAAGTCGTTATTCTGGTGTTTTTAGGGTCGCTGAACACAAATATCATGTCGGCAATGGTCTCCAAAGCACCTGGTGTTCATGATGGGACACACCTCTTGAAGTTTTATGGAAATTCGATGCAAAATCAGTTTGTCCTGGGGATAAGGTGTATTGCAGGTACTCTCCGTCATCATGTTCGTGTTCAGCGACCAATAAATCTCCTGCGTAACGAGTTTGCACTGTTTAAGTATCGAATTTCCACAAAACTTCATAAGACATCTCAATTCAGTAAATCCTGTATTTCTCCAACAGGATAATAACAAAAAAAAACTTTTAAAACTAAAATATTTCGAAGCAATAGTAAAGAGTTTTTACAAAACTTTTTCACTGAGTTTTTTTTTTTAAAGTCTATTGGAAGAGCAGCAAAATAAATTGATGCACATGCAATACTTAAACAACTAATAGATGAGGTCATCGCCTCTTCCGTAATTTTTAATCTAGGTACTGTGCATATTAAGTACATTTAAAAATGTATCCACATTGTTTCAGAACAATAACTAAGTTTTATGTTGTGATACAATTACGCAAACGTTAAGAAATGTTAACTGATAATTATTTATTTTTCTGTAGTTTTATCGAAAAACATTGTTCGAGATGACTAAAAAATACTCTTTATCTCGCCGGAAGTGTTCATTTATAGTAAATGTTTTGGTGTCCCGTACTATCTTTAGTCGTCAAGTCATTTGCGAAATTGGCAAGAATGGTTGTTTTTTATTTTCGAAATAAAATAAACAAACAATTCATTGTATCTGCAATCAATTGAACGCATTAGCCAATTAAACACATTAGACAATTTTTGTATGATTGATCGTAAAACATAAATTAAATGGATGAAATTTTTGCTCATGATTGTTGGCACAATTCCTTATTATCTCTTCACTAGTCTTCATCTTTAAGTCTTAGTGAATGTAGCTTTTTTTGACGTATCAAGAGGCATCTACGCTGCTCCTTAATATTTTGTTCTAAAAGCGTTGTATCTTTAAAATATTGTTCTGCCTGGCACAACCTCAAAGCTGAGCACCGTATGATTTTATACTGGTCTGAGTTTATAGATCAAAAGTTCATTATCTATGGAGAGCTTTGAGTTTCTTCCAAGCAACCAGTACAATTCTTTGTACTTTAATTTAAGTTTCTTATGTTTTTTTATATGGACCTTTCAACAAAGTCTCATCAATTTAATCGGTTTTATTTAATTTTATCCTCCATTTTTTCGTCCAATCATCGATCTTGTTTACTGAAGATTGTAGAGTTCTTGCAGCTTTTTCATGATTATTTCCCACTGCCAGAACAGCACAGCTTTGTCGTCTGCAAATATTGCGATTTTTGCATTCGGGGATATCGCTAGTGCATAACTAGGCCAATCATACTACCCTGCGGTACTTCCGCCTTGATTTCCTTCAACTCCATGTATATATCCTCCTGCTTTGTTTTTAAGTGTCTTTCAGTTAAGTACGAGTCTAGTAGTTGTGAATACTGCCTCGGTAGTGCTCTATTCAATTTATGGATAAGACCTCCATGCCATACCTTAATCAGTGTTTCTGATGAGGTAAGACGACTAGGTTATAGGTCTTAGTTTCGATTCTCACAGCCGCGGCTTGTATTTAACTTGGTATTATTTTTTATTCCTCCTTTCCACGACTTTACTCATGTTTGGTTACTTTTATTCCAACGAATCCTAAAAACAAATATTCAGTTTCATCTTGTCAGTTTTTGAATACACTTAAATATTTAGATCATCCCATGAATATTAGTTCTTTACTTATTTTGTTGATTGTATTTTCTAATTTTGTTATACACTACACTACAATATTCCAGCAAGATAGCATTGTCTACCTTGTACATGGTAATCATATTTTTGTAGTTGCATATTATTAAAGAATCATAGTTATATAACAAATAATTTATTTTCAGCTAAACGGCAATATGGTGGCCCCAAGGAACAAATATCCCTTGCCGAAGGAGTTCCGAATGAAATTACTTTTCCGTTTGAGTCTATTACTGTCAAGCTAAAAGATGGATCAAAATTCGACATTGTTGGCCAAGAATTAGCGTCCGCTCTGCAGTATATTCCAACCCAAGGGTATCCAGCGTTGGTGAAATCGGTCAAGTCTTTCACTCAAGATGTACATAACCCTCCTGATTGGGACAAATACGAAACTCTTGTAACAAATGGATCGCAAGACGGAATGAGTCGTGTTTTGGAGATGGTTTTAGAGGAAAATGATAGTATGTTGGTGCAAAATCCTTATTATGCTGGAACGGAGGCCATCGTAAGTACTATTATTTATATACTATGACTTAAAAATAATCAGTAAGCTAGTGAATAATATGTAGTGTCTAAAATTTAAGATAATTGTTACAATATTCTTTTGATTTTAATTAATGTTATCTCTTTTTTCGTAGATCAAACCTCTTAATGTTAATGTTATTGGAATTGACGAAGACGAATTTGGTATCGTTCCTCAAAAGCTCATCGATGCCTTAGAAAACTGCAAAAAGTACACAGAAGAAGGGGGAGGGAAAATGCCAAAAATTATCTATTTAAACCCAACAGGTAATTCAAAATAGTTAATACAACAGTCTAAAACTTTTAAACGCTTTAATTCTACAAAGTGTGATGTAATTTAATTAAATGATCAGTCTCTTTACCATTATCGGTATTTTCGATTAGTGTACTATCTCCTATGTGTCCATATTAGTGTTACATTTCTTAAGTAATATGCGATTTCCGTCTTCCTTCATTCCGTCATCAACAACCAAAAAAAAGTTACTATACCTTGTGATTTTCTGTATCTTTTGAGGTACGTCGTCACTTTTATTTTATTACAATTTTTATTTTTTACCAATATAGCGTGCCATGACCTGTCTTATGTCAGTATCGGATAATTTATCTTTAAATATAATAATTATTTTTCAATTACATACTACATTTTCTTCAGAGCAATTGAAAAAAGGTAACTGCTTCTTCTTGATGGCTTCTAATACATTTTGATTCCTCTAAAATATGCATTTTGGCAATTAAAAATTATAGGTTGCTAAAATTGATTTACCAATCAAAACTCACCATCATATCTTGACTTATAAACCAAAACAATCGTTCAAAATAAGATATTCCATAATTGCCCTACTAAATTTTAGTGTTTTACTTAAGAAGAGACACTTGTCTTTTATTCATATGTTAGTAAGGATAAATATTGACTGCATGTAATTGTTTTTCTTAAATTTATTAGTGTGTTTACTTACAGCATCGAACCCATCTGGAAGAACGATACCGACGGAAAGAAAAAAAGAGATATACCGAATTTGCTGCCAATATAACATTCTTATTCTCGAAGACGATGCCTACTACTTCTTACATTTCCTGGATGAGCAACCTGTGTCATTTCTAAGCCTTGATACTGAAGGAAGAGTTATTCGATTGGATTCCATGTCAAAAGTTCTTAGCTCCGGACTCAGACTTGGTTGGGTCACTGGGCCAAAGAGGTTGATTCAAAATATAGAGATACACATTTCAAGCTGCATCCTTCACTCTAGCGTGCTTTCACAGGTAAGCTGTCGCTATTTGTTATTTTATTCTAACCGTAGTTATAGTGCATATTGTTCTACTGTCATAGTGCTCCAAGTTATCTAAGAGATTCATTATCGTTTAAAGGCCGATAAACATTACATTTATTTGAACACACAACGGGGGTCTCAGCAAAGGCAGAGTCGAACTCAGCTAATTTCCCATCACACTTTTTCCAGACTTTGGACTTGCAGAATTGTTTATAATAGTTAAAACAAATCAAGTGCATTTAAAAGATGGTTTTTTACCATTTTATTTAAAAATATTTACATATTTTAAAAAATACTTAAACTAATCATGTTTTCCAAAAATTTGTAAAAACTTTTAGTTCGTATTATACCATGGTCAGCAAAATTTAAAAATATATATACATAAATTACATATACTTAGAAACTTTACCGTGTATAAATACAATTTAGAAAGTACCGTACTAAAAAAATTTACATTAATAAGTCAGTTTCACTATCACTGTCACCATCTAGGTCTCTAACAATTTTTTCTTTGGACAACCCTTTTATATTTATTGTAGATCTTTTCTTCTTTAGTATATAGGCAACGCTATTTTTACAGCTATCATTTGTTATTTTTATCTATTTCTTATTTAATTAGACCAACCACAGATGAATTTAGGGTAGACGAAACAATAACTTTTAACGTGGAGATCAACCTTTCTCCATACATGGTATAAATTTTTCTTCGAATGCTGTCCTGATGTCCACATCATTCTGATGTAGTTTCCTAAACATATTATAATCTTTTCTAAGTGCTAATAGTAATGAGGTTATAATGACCCTTTATTTATAATCCCCCTTTTATTTTCGATTTTCGTTAGAGAGAGGTACAGTAAAACCTCGATATAACGGACCTCTATTTAACGGACTTCGGATATAACGGATAAAAGATCCGGTCAAAGTTAAAAAAAAAATTAAAACGTACTGTTAATATTATACCCGATATAATAACGATTATATGGTTGTTTACCACGTTGGCCGGGAAATCTGCTACAATTAAATTAGCAAATCATATGGAAATACCATTTAGAGCAAGTGATGGATAGCTCTGGCTCTTTCGCAAAAGGCACGGAATCGTGAATAAAAGAATTTACGACGAAGCTTCAAGTGCATCAAAAAAAGAAATAGAACCTTTTATGCAAAAATTTGTAGAAATTATAAGTAACAAAATGCTATTAGAATCTCAGATTTACAATGCTGTCGACACTGGTTTGTTATGGCGTACTTTGCCTGAAAGCCTCAAATATAAAAAATCGAATTCTGGAAGAAAAATCAGCAAGGACAGGATCTCAACACTGCTTTGTGCTAACGCCGATGGATAGCATAGATTGACTAATGTAATGGTTGGCAAATCTCGTAAACCTAGAATTTTAAAAGATATAATACATCATCTGCTCGTTTCATATTATAGCTTTAAGAAGGCATGGTTAACCTCAGATATTTTCAAAAATGGGCTTTTTGAAGAATTTGTACCTTCAGTAAGAAAATGTTAAGAGAAAATTAAGAATACCGCCAGAAGAGATGAAATGTTTATTGCTTTTAGACAACGCTCCTGCTCACCCCTTTGAAATTATTACACGTTTAGAAGATGGTATATTTAACCTATGGGTCAAGGAATAATTTTGGCAACCAAACGAATATATCGCAGAAAGTTTTTAGACGAAGTAATGGTTGTATTGCATGATGGAGATAATGCAGAAGATACAAGAGGACCAATTAAAAATAACCAATTTTTAATTTTGCTGTAGCATGGGAGGTGAAAGAGCAAACATTAAAAAATGGTTGAAAGAATTTGTTTGATGGCCAAGATGCAGACATATATTTAGAAGGGTTGGAAGTTAATAATTTCTGTAGGACAATACATAATAATGCCGGAGAACATGCAACTAAGTAAGATGTATTACAATGGTTAGAATTAGATGAGGGTGGCCCTGGGTATAACATTATGACTGAAAGTGAAATAGCAGATGAAGTTGTGAAACTAAAAATTGAGGATGGCAGTGAAGATAGCGAAGAGGACGACAAAATAACACTGCCAAAAATGAAGTTATGAGAGGTAAGATCGCATCTTGACGATCTAATAACATTTATTGATTATTCATCAGATAACGAAGTTCAACTATACTCTACGCATTTTCCTTATTTTTGGAGAGTTGATCATAAAAAACAGCAAACATCGAAAGTGCAAACGAAACTTGATTCCTTTTTCAAAACAAGGTTACCGACAGCAAGCGCGTCGATATTAACAGCAACGTCATCTGACGACGAATGTCTGAAGACAATTAAATAGAATTTTGTTTGTATTTTGTATATATATCTAAATACAGTGTACATACGTATTTTCAAAAAAAAATTATTTTAAACATATTTTTATATAACGGACTTTCGGCTTTAACGGACACCCCGTCCCCCCAAGTAGTCCGTTATATCGAGGTTTTACTGTACTCTCTTTAAGTTTAATCTTTTAATTTGTACTTGCAGATTTTTCTGTGAAACTTGTAAATTTTATTAAACAATGAGATAAAAATAATCACCAAAAAGGGTAACAATTCAGTAATATTTTTTCGACGCAAAAAATGAGGAACGCACGAACCGCGACAATATCATAAGTGTCATGGTAATAAATCAGCATTTAAAATTAGCTTTTTTCAAATTATTTTGCAAATAGCAGTCGCTGACCTAAATATTCATGACTCTCTTGGATACCTTGTTTTTTTATAATATAAAGATATTTGCCACGAAAAGTAAATTTAAGTTCTAACTTTTAAACTATTTTGTTGAAATCAGGATTGATTCTAAATTAATATAATTAATCAATTCAGTTCTCCAAAATATAGTTATTAAAAGAAAATAAAAATGATTACACTTTGTACGATGTACAATAATTAATAAAATTTAAAAATCTGCTTATCCGAACCATAAGCTTCATACACATGTCCAGTCAGTGTAAAAATTCTAATTTATCTTTCAAAAACAGATTATTTGCACAATGAACTTAGCTTCCACGTCTACATTTTAAAAAAAAATCTTGTTTTTCTTTGGTAAAGTGGTGGTCGATTATTTGCCGACGATGATTTAATTACTCAGATAAAACGTCTAACTTATTAAGTTACTAAATTGATACATAATTAGTTTTCTAATCGGACCAGTTTGACCCACCAAATAATCTAGTTACAACAAATGATAATTGCAGTTATCAGCGCAAGCTGTTTGCAAAGGTCAAACATTACATTAGTAAAACTAGATAAAACCAGTTCGTAATAATTTTATTAAATTCTATTGCCATTATCTAAATACTTAAATCGTTATGGTGTAAGAAGTTACATTTTTGACTAATGTAGTAGCAACGACCCCGTCAATGATGTCGCTAAATTGATAGCTCGAAACAAGATAAGCTGAAAACATGTGGAGTGAAACAGCACATTTTAAAAAAATAGTTAAAAAAATTATACTATTATAATGAGGTATAGTAATTATACTATTTTATTGCTGATAATCCATGTTTCCTTACTTGAACATGACTGCTAAACGATGTAAATTAATGATGAACTATAATATTTAAAATATAAAATAGATATTCTATATAAAGATAGTTTAAAAGTAAAAAAGGTCAAAGCATATTATTTATAAGCACAAGTAAAAAATGAATAATATTTTCTTGAATTCTATCTAATAATTCCTCTTTTGTTTCAGGTAATTCTTCAAAACCTCTTCGAAAAGTGGGGCAATAGTGGTCTCCTTGCATATTTTTCGAGAGTGGCTTCATTCTACAAAGTAAGACGTGACTACACAGTATCATGCATGGAGAAACATCTCAAAGGACTCTGTGAATGGGAACTACCATCAGGAGGCATGTTCATCTGGTTCAAGGTGCTTGGTGTCTCTGATGTCTACGATATGTTGTTAACCAGAGGCCTAAAGAAACACATTACCTTCATTCCAGGACAAAACTACATGGCGGATCCTACTGCAGCTTGCAGCTATGTCAGAGCTTCATACAGCAAAGTTGGTTTAAAGCAAATTGACAAGGCCATGCAGATTTTGGCTGAGTTGATAAGGGAAGAACACTTGTTGTTGCGTAGGAAGTTGGATAGTTTAGATGACGAAATCATAATAAGATAGGTTTTGAAAGAAAGTAGCGCAGAAATGAATACGAAAATTTGATGGAACGGTATTCCATCAAATTTGCTAACTGGAAACTCAAATGAAGTTTCTAGTGCTGATCTGGTGACATCTTATCCAATAAAGAGGGAAGCTTATTATTCTGACCATAACCGATTGGTTTGTATATACAATTGTATTGAATGTAACTAAAATTTATTCAGAATTCAAGTATTGTGTAGTACATTGCCGAACTTGAAAAAGTATGGTGAAATATAGTTTGTACTGCAGTACATTACTTATAGAGAGTTAAAGTAGGGTAACTAATAAATGTAAACGTATTGGATTCTGATTCTACGGTATCAGAATTTTGAAATTACGCATATGTATTTGATATGTGAGTAAATATTAAAGTACTTGACACTTTTAGACAAGGTATCTTTTATTTTAAACATATCTAAAAATTGTTTTAACAATTAATTTGGATGCCTTTGTTTACAATAAGTTAAACAAAAAAAGTATACATTAATTTTTTACCTACAACAAATTAAAATAGTATACTATACTAGTATACATTAAAACAAATAAAATAGTATACCCATACCACAAAGCATCATTAAGCTATATCAAGTAATATGCAATATGATCATATCACAAATTTTAAAAGTGGAAACTTTGGCAATATAAAATAAGGGTATGCTTAAAAAAAATAGTTCTAACAAGAGAAGTAACTTAAAAAGATATCTTAGATAAAGTGTGGGTATCTTATTCTCCTAGTATCTATACAATTAGAAACGTTTGGAGCAACAGGTAACAAACAATATTAAGTCGCTATACCGACTTATGGTATACTGATGTAGTGTTGTTTTAAGCACTCACAATCATGCAATACGTAGTTATTGGAATACACGTTTACATATATATTTGATCTAACTCTAACTCTCTAATCTATGGCAAACCTAAAATGAAACAGTTGAATTGATTTGTAAATGAAAAATATCTATTTTAACTATAGTGGGGGCATAAAAAATGCTGTTAAGCGATTTCAAATGGGGTATATTTAGTAAATCTTAGCATTTGTGTATTTAAAACTTACACTAGAGATATATGTTAACTGCGCTACCCTTGATGGGATCAAAAGATATGTTTGTATATAATATACCTAAGCATTAGATCAATAAGTAGTGTATATTGATTCATCAAAAGTAATAAGTTAGAATATCGTTTAAGGTGTAAGGTTGAAAGTACAACATGATTTTACTATTTTATAGAGATCGATGTACTTGCATTGTATTAATGTCTGGTTAAAAATAAATAAATAAAAAAAATTAAAGTGTTTTATTTGAATATCCCAAGTTACTTAATACAAATTTAACGATATTTTCATTATATTTATATAAAAATTATCAATATTTTAAGATATAGGGGAATCTGGGGCAAAGATGTCCCTCTAAGAGTAAAAATATCAGCGTCGTTTTAGTCTTGACATTTTTTTCTATAAAAGGCATCGTTTATTTTTGGCTTCATTCATCCAAATAAATAAATCACTTGTCAAATTGATTCAGGAACATTATTTATCCACTTTTGCTAAAACAGTTAAAAAATGCTCACTTTGGCCCATATGTGCTGTAAAATAGCCACCCATACAGGACATACGAAAATAAATAGATAATTAGTTGGTTTCCTAAAGAAATCAAGAAAGACATATTAAAATCAGTTTTTACTTTAACTTTGGGCTAGAAAGTCGAACTAAACGGTTATCATATGAATAATAGCAGGTTCAAAATAACTATTTTCCTTAGAATTAGAACATAAAAACAAATAAAACTCAAATAAAGGGAATAGGTAAATTAGCATATAAATAACATGTTTAAAGAAAACTCTGTTTATAATAACTGCTAAGTAACACGTTTTAATAGGTAACACGTCTTAAGTAAAAATAAATGTTTAGATAATTTGCATTTTTCAATGCCTTAACTTCTCCGTTTAAACTCTTGCCAACAAGTCCCACTCAAAAATCTCACTGAACCTATTCGGCTTTGTCGATGCTGTCATAAGAATTTTACTTTTATTTGATTAGTGTCACCAGTTATGTTAACTATTTGAGCCAGGAACTGGTTTTTGATTCGCTTTTCTGAAACCAATTCAGTCAAAATGAATTCATCAATTTTCAAATCTTGCATATTTCTTATTGCTGCTTTAAATCCTAAAAGCTTTGGATAATACTAAATAACTTTTTAAATCGTTTGATTCAGCATACTCGATATTAGTGGAGCTTTCTGATGAAGAAATATTTTCTAACCCTTTCTTCTGCGGATCTTTTCTAGGTGGTAATGTCTCACTTTCAACAATTTACTTAATAATTGTCTTCGCTTTTTTTGGTTGACTTACTTTTGCCTACATTAGTTCTTCGTAATCCGGAGTTATTGCCAATATCATAGTTTTCACTTTTTTACTGCTCTTTTACTTAGGCGTTATCCAGCCTTCGGAAAAGAAAAATATCTTTAAGGAAAAAATATAGTTTATTGGCATATTGTCTGTCCGCGGTGAGTTTTTTACTGGCTCAGCTAGGGTTGAAGGTAGGGCTACTTGGATCGGATTGGGGTGAAACAGTCCTATCAAGTGTAGTTTCGGCTTGACTTTGCACATCTTGGACTTAATAATTAACTTCTTCATTTTGTGGCTTGATTGCTTCGTCAGGTAGTTTTACATCTAGCACTTGCTTGTCTTGAGTATCAGCTTCATCGTCTCCATTCTGAGGCAAAGGTCGATCTGTCGTATCTGAAAGTATATATTCTGGGAAAATATCCGGACTATACGGGCAAATACTTGTTGCTCTAAAGCCACTTATGTCCGTTAAATAGTTACAAGTTTTCCTGGATCATTTACCAGCCACTTTGTTATCTCCTGTTCATAATGTCATGAAGGGACGCATAAATGCTACGTCGAGGGGGTGCAACCTATGAGATGTATGTGGAGGTAAAACTAGAACATCCACATTGTTAGTTCTTGCCAATGTCACAAATTCCAGATTTTTGGTACGGGTTGCTTCTTATGTGGACGTAAAACTAGAACATCCACATTGTTAGTTCTTGCCAATGTCACAAATTCCAGATTTTTGGTACGGGTTGCTTCTACTGCTTCATTCCCATAAATATGTTAATATAAAAGAAACTTAGGCAGAAATAAAAGATTTGTCACTTAAGCTCAAAGAGTAGTAATAGCAAATGCTGGCTCTACCATTCCAAACACGTTAATTAAACAAGAACTACATAAGATGGGTACAAATATCGTCTCTAAAATGACTTTCCTAAGAGTAGAAATGCCTGAAAGCGAATACAGCCCTACCTTGAGTTTTAGAAGGCTTTTTTTGAAAGAATTTTTCACACGTATAGAAAACTGTCTATTTTTGATTCTTTTATCATTTCTTATGACAATATCACATACCGATTACACCCTTCCATAGTAGGCTTCAACTGTACAAAATGTAAGATTATTGGTCACCAGGAAGCTAAATGCTCTGACAAAACTATTTCAACCACTTCTAATGCAAACCCAAAAGCTTTCCAAAACGTTAACTATACGTTTGAGACGCACCTCACTGTTCCTTTACTGTCTCACTGTTCCGTTATAGTTGTATAATAAGAGTTATAATAAGAGTTATTATAATAAGAGTAAGTTCCAGATCATTTGCAAAATAATTTCTCTTACAGAAAGAAAATGCCAAGAAAAGGTCAAACAAATCGGAAAATAGGAAGATTCTCTGAAGATTTGATGAGACAGGTTATTGAATTAGTACAAGGTAGTACCTCTGAAGTAGATACAAACTGCCCACAATAGAGATACGTGGAAGAAGGAAGAGGAGGCCTATGTCCAAAATTGGATAGCAAGGGCTGTATAGATAGATAGATAGATAGTACCTCTATACGGCAAGCAGCACGAATAAAAGGACTATCTTTCCAAATAAAAAGACATCAACAAGAGGAGAACGTCTGTTTATGTCCTAATTACAAAATAAAACAAATTTTCACTATCGAACAGGAGAACGACTTGTGCGATATAATTAAATGTTCTAAAATGTTTTATGGTCTATCAAGAGAAGATACTCGAAAACTTTTATATGAAGCCGCAGCCTAGAGTAATATAGTGGTTCCAGCAAACTGGCATACATCAAAAGTTGTTTCACTTGCCTGGATGAAAGGATTTCAGAAACGTCATTCCGATAATTTATCCCTCCGGACCCTAGAAGGTTGTAGTTTTGCAAGAGCAACCGGTTTCAATAAATTTAACGTTGAAATGTTTTTCAGTAAACTTAAAACTATCTTAAAGCGTTTTCCGGCGTTTGAAGATGGTAGTGGCATCTACAATTTAGACGAGACAGGAACCGTTACCGTTCAAAAGTCCCAAAAAGTGTTTGCAGAAAGAGGTATACGACAGGTTAGTAAGATTACAGGTTGCAAACGTGGAACGCTGTTAAAGCATCTGGTGCAACTATTTACACTTTTATGATAAACGAGTCGCCCCCTGGAACTTTAGGACTAACTTCAAAAACAGGTTGGATGAAAACAGAGTGCTTTGTGCAGTTAAGTTAAGTTAAGGATTTTATTAAGCACACTGGTAGTACCAGAGAAAACTCTTCTTTATTACTAATGGATAATCATCAAAGTCATTTATCGATTAAGGCAATCAATTTATGTAAAAATAATGGAGTTACAATCCTAAATATACCATCACACTGTACGAACAGATTACAGCCGGTGGACGTAGGCTTATTAAAACCATGTTAAACTTTTTATAATGCTGTAGTAAATGCATGGATGATGAACCATCCCGGTCAGACATGTACAATTTATAACGTAACAGCCTGTGTGGGCACAGCATATCCACGAGCAATGAGTCCAGCGAACATCCAAAGCGCTTTTCGAAAAACCAGAATATTTCCATTTGATCGGCATGTCTTTACTGAAGAAGATTTTTTGTCAAGTTTTGTGACAGACAGGCGGCTTGTTGCAGTTAAAGCTGATGCTGAAAATATAAATGAATCTCTAGATGTAGAAAATCCAGGTTTAAGTTATAATGATACCACGAAAACCTTCGCTAACCCAACAATTTTTAAGGGTTATCCCAAAGCTCCGACAAGAAAATCTGGGGAGGGCTATAAACAACGTAAAGGAAAGACGATGATAGGTACAGATACCCCGGAAAATATGGAACTGATTGAATCTGAAGAAAAAACAAAATAAAGTAACTAGGCGCGTATTAGACAGTGATTGAAATGAGATGAAATTACAAGATTCAAGACTTACTTTCTAATATCTTGAGATCTTGGGCTGTCCCAATAATGGAAATTATGTGCTTGTTGAATTTAACTCTAAGCAAAAGACATACTATGTAGTCTTGTCTCAAATAAAAGAAAATTATTTTGAAATATCGTTTTTAAGAAAAAGCGCTAAATGTGAAAACAGGTTCTCTTTTCCAGTTGTCCCAGTGTCTCACATGCATTAAAAAGATACATTAAAATGATTTTGTCGCCCCCTGTAATGCAAGGGTTAACTAAGCGCCAAAGTTCGTTTTTAAAATTTGAATTAAACTTTGACATTCTCTACGTAAAATAATGTTAATTGTTGCGTCTCAGTGTTTCCACACTGAAAGGAACAGTGAGACATTTAGTAATTTCTAGTTTTAATATTTTTGAGTTGTTAACTTTAGTTTTTGTAGAAAAACGACCTGATTTTTCAGTTCGTATTTATATACCAAATTAAGAGGTACAATATAAGTTAAAAGTAAATAACAGTAAAGAGTATCTAACAGTATAATACTGAAAACTTTTGTTTTTAACACATCAACAAAATTTATTAGGTATAATTTATTATCACTGCAGCTGTTTCACAAGTAAGACAAATTTTGTGGAAGTGTTGAAAATAAAAGTTTTTAGTGTGTTATTGTTAAAAAAAATGAATTTCCATCAAGTAACTGTCCAATCCATCACTTATTTAGCAAGGAGTATGTCTAAGGAAAAGAAGAAGAAATTTATGTACAGTTATATTCTTTACTATAAAGAAAAATTTAAATGTAATCTATTCATTTTTAATAATCTAGTGTGGGTGATCAACTTATTAGAGCCACCTAGTAAAATTTAATTTTTTTTACAAAAACGGTATTATAATTGAATTGTTTAAAATTTTGTTTCCATTTGATTATCTTGTAACACATTATGAGAGCACAATAAATAATCTGACCACAGTGGCAACACAGCAAGCGTGGCAATTCGTGACTCAGATGCCATTGTTTGTCAGTGCTGTCCAACTTAGCTTGCAACTCGTGTGCATATTGTTTTGTAATCTTGGTGTTCAGAGTTATATTAAATAGTTTCATTGCTCTCTAGTGATATTCTGATAGTCGTATACTATTTTTTGAGAATTTATCAAAAATTGTATGTTTGTTACATTAGTGGTACCAGAACATCATGGGAGAAGTCAAAGACATCTCACTAAAAAAAATAGTGAAAATAAAAACTTTATTATTGAACAAGAATCACTCCAACAGAAAATTTTACACAGGATTTAACCCCACGGCACAAACAAAAATGTGGTCGGAAAAAAAATAACTACACCACGAGATGTAAGAAACATTTGAGATATTGTCTTGCCACACAGACAACCTTGAAGGATTTTAAAGAAAATGATGCATGAGTCTGGCACCAGTATTTCAACAATGACAGCTCATCGGCGAATAAAGGATCTGGGGTTTTCAACCTGTCGCCCTGCAAAAAAAGCCGCTACTCACACCAGCCATGAAGAAAAAGGGCTTCAGTGGGTTACAGATCACAAAGACTGGACTATTAATAATTGGAATCAGGTAAATAACATTGCTTAACATTGTTTTTCTTTTATGTAGTTTACCGTTGGTCAATTTGTCCACCTTTTTAAAATAATAATAATATTCCAGGTTTCTTTTTTGGACGAAACTACCGTGCTAATCCTCATGGATAAAGCTAAATTTGTGAAAAGAAGACCTGGAGAAAATATAAAGCTGATTGTATTGTAAGGATAGTAAAGCACCCCCTAAACATTATGGTGTGGTCTCTCATAAGCAGGCAATGAAATGGTAGACTCTACATTGTCGAAGGAACAATTCGGCAGGATCAGCACTTAAGAGTACTGCAAACAAAAATGCTTCTCTAGGTCCAGAAGTGGTTCCCAAATAAGGGTTACACGTTTATCCATGACTCGGCGCCGCGTCACAAGGCAACAACTGTTAGAAAATTCCTTGCTGACAACCAGACAACTGCTTTGTCAATTCGCCAGATCTGAATCCAACAGAAAATCTTTGGAAGCTCACAAATAAGAAATTTCTAATGAAATTATAACTACAAAGCGTCAAGTCAATTGATCGAGTCCTTAATAGAAGTATGGCACAGGAGTGGAACAATTCCACAAAAATTCATAGAAAGTATGCCAAAAAGGTGCCAGGCAGCCATTCCTGTAAAGGATGTATTAGCTTAAGGCATAATTAAGCGTTTTCATGTAATTACTCGTTTCTTTTTTAATATTTGTAAACTTTATAAGATTCTTAATTACAGTAAAATAGAATTAAGTACAAAAATATGTTTTATAGCCCGATTACGTACCATTTTCAAGCAAAAAGTAAAATTTTATGGGGTGGTTCTAATAACGTAATCACCCACTGTATAACCGATCCGATAGTCTATAATCTATAGTTAACTGAATTACCCACAATAAAAAATCAATAATTTTGCTGCTGCCGTCCTCTATTACAAAGATGTAAGGAGGATCGCTTCACACACAAAACGGTTTCTGTTAAACACTCAACGTAGTTTTAATAAATACCTATAGATGTCACACGTTTGCAGTTTGGTAACAATTTTTTTGTCGTCAATTTTTTAGTAGGTACCTATTTGATTTTCTTCTTCTACAATTGGCGGGTGTATGGGGAAAGGGATATATATGTCGAAAAATGAGCGAAATGAGCTAAGTAAACCATACTTTCCAAAAATGGATATTACACCTCAAAGAAAAGAAATATATGTCATTTACACAAATTTACTGCGATGTGATATGTGTAAAATGAAATAACTGACTAAAAATGAGATTTTTAAAGTAATACGGGCTTATGTATACTTATAGGTAAAATAAATAAAATATTTTGTGAATAGAGGTGTATGTTCACATTTATGATCAAAAGTGTTCCATTTTTTTTCTGATTTTCGTTTGGGTAAACCGATATGACTACATATATCGTATAATTTTGAACAATAATTAAATATTTAACAGCCATATGTTGACTTATATTCCTATTCACAAGATGTGGTAAATACAAAATTTTAACGATCTTCGCGACAAACAGCTTATGTGCACTTATGCTTGTTTACACTTTTAACCGGCTTTTATCAAGTTGATTACTTTCGCACGTAGCATGTGTCGTCTGGATCTATTTTTTACATTCTACGGATTTTCAACAGTTTGTTGGTATTAATAATGGTAAGTAGGAGGGTAAGTACAGAATTGTTGAAATCTGAGTTTATTGCACTTCCAAAAAAACCAGGAGCCAAAAAATGAGAAGATTACCGTACTATAAGCCTCATGACTCCTCTTCTAAAATTGTTCCTAAAGATAATTCATAGGACAATCTACAAGCTGTGTGAACGTCAAATTTCCCCCAACCAGTTCAGGCTCACAAATGCTGTTGGTACTAGAGAGGCTTTGTTCTCAGTACAAGTTTTATTCCAGAGATGCAGAGACCTTAACTGCGACGTATACGTATGTCTGGTTGATTACGAGAAAGCGTTTGATCAAGTATAGCACGCCTTCTTCTTCTTCTTCTTATAGCGCCGTGCACCTACAGTGCGTTGACGAATTATCTTAAGGCCAGACGTCTGTATTTTCCGGCATGCAAAAGATCGCCAGTATTATTTATGCCTGTCCAGTTCTTTATTTTCCGTAGCCACGTCATTTATTTGCAACCTACTCCTCTCTTGCCTTTAATCTTTCCCTGAATGATTAGGCGAGGGATTGCGTATTTTTTCCTCTCAGAATATGGCCGAGGTATCCAATTTTTTGTACCTTGATCAAATTGAGTAGTTCTCTCTCAGTATTTGCCTTTCTTAAGACTTCCTCGTTTTTCAAATTATCTGTCCACGGTATGCGAAACACACTTTGAATGCCTGAATGAAAAAGGTATTAAAAGGTATTAAAAGTACTAAAAGGTTACCGGCTAAACAACATCAGATATACAGATGACACCATAGTATTTGTGGACAACTTAAAAGACGTACAAATTCTTATGAACAAAATCATGTATTTCAGTCAACAATACAACAAGACTCAATATAAACGTCAAGAAGACAAAGCTTATAATAATAAGAAAGAAAAGGATAACAGAAGGTCAACTCTAAGTCAACCAATCCCCTGTAGAAAGAGTAACGCACTACAACTACCTCGGCACCATAAATAATGAAGAATGGACTAACAACCAGGAGATTAGAGCACGTGTCGGAAAAACTAGATCTCCCTTTAATCGGATGCCTCTCTCTTGTTAAAATATGTTCTTTTTTATGGTGTTGAATCGTGGACCTTGAACGAAGATATGTGCAGAAAACTGGAAACATTTGAGATGTGGCTAAATCGGAGAATACTTAAGAGCCGGTGGACTGACCGAGTCACAAATAAGGAGATCTTCAGAAGAAAGAATAAGAACCGAGAGATACTGACCACCATCAAATCTCGAAAGTTATA
The DNA here is from genome assembly GCF_040954645.1 of Diabrotica undecimpunctata. Taxonomy (NCBI): domain Eukaryota; kingdom Metazoa; phylum Arthropoda; class Insecta; order Coleoptera; family Chrysomelidae; genus Diabrotica; species Diabrotica undecimpunctata. The sequence continues at coordinate 135,158,018 of NC_092804.1, read as the reverse complement.
ATTCTTCTGACATATTATGCAAAATGAATCCAGATATGCTCTCCTTCAAGCCATCCTGCAAGGAAAAATATTTTTGGAAAACGAGGTCCAAAAAGAAGAAGAAAATCTTGGTTAAAGAACCCCAGAATCTGGTTCGATACAACATATGTGCAGCTTTTCCGCGCTGCTGCAGATAAGATAAAGATTGCCATGATGATCGGTAATATTCGTAACGGATAGGCACATCAAGAAGAAGAAGAAGGCGGTAAGGGCTAAATCTTGCAAACTTCTAGGAAAATGTAAACAGAATTTTGCAAAAATAGTGTAAATAATAAAAAGAGGCAAATTTTTTTTAACACGTTTCCTGCGTGAACAGTTTTTAAATAACTTCCTATTAGACGGAGCCAGGTGTTAAAGACCTCGTTACAAAACTTCTCATTTGGCGGATACACAATTTTTTAAACTTCCTTATCTGCTAATGATGTAAAATGTTAATTTTTGAACTATTTTTAATGTTATTGGTACTGTTTAAATCCTTATAGAGTGTTCTAGTCGAATTATTGTAAAAAACAGTACGAGGTCGATTTGACTCCTTTCTGCCGTAAAGTACGATTTTTATCCATTTGACCACTACGAGGTCGAATAAGAATCGTGTTTTAACGGCATCGCCATCTGATTGTCTTAAGCATCTATTTACAAAAGTTTTAAGAAAACTAAAAATTCACAACTTTATGTTTATAATAAATTTTTTAAACTACCAAACATCCGAGAATAATAAACTATAACAAACTTATTTTAAAGGCCGGTTTTCACGCTACGTTTTCTTGTACGTTTTGTGGGTCATATAAAACGTACGACAAAATGTACGTTTTGTCCAGTGTATACACACTACGTTTTCCCTTGCGTTTTCATTCTCATTTCTAATTCAGAGTCTTGAATTGTGTGAAGTTTGTTTCGTGATTTTTTTTTATTGTGGAGAAAACACGGCTGCTTTCTTTTATTTTTTCAACTATACCGATACTGCGACTGAGGAAAAAGGGGATGAAGAGGGAAAAGACAAGATGGTCAAGAGAATATGCTTTTAAAAAGAAGCCAGTATTCCCACGTCTCGTTACTAAAAGAACTGAGAGGCGAACCAGATGACTGGCGCAATTATTTGCGAATAGGCACATCAGCCTGTTGTCAAGTTTTATACAATTCAATACATTCCTCGAGAAAATCGTTAATGCATTGCCGCAAATCTGACAATATTAGGCTTTTTTTGGAAAAAATGAAGCGAACTGCAGTGGAGCTAGTCCTCAAGACTACAAGACTACTACAAGACAGCTACAACATGTATTTTCACGTAACGTTTTATCCTGTGAGTTCTCGCAAAACTATGCTTCTCCCATCATTTCTGCTATCTGACCTTGGATTTCATTTCGATTCGACAAGATGTACGTTTTGCTGTTTACATGCTACGTTTTAATGTATAGGTTTTGCCCTATCCAACAAAACGTACAATAAGATGTAGCGTGAAAGCCTTAAAGATATTTTTCAGTTGTTTTTTAAATAAACTAATTTTGGAGTCAAAACATTAAGGGGTTCATAATAGTTCTTTTATACTAAAAAGCCTACTAATCAACTTAAACTTAAATTAACTAAACTAAAAACTAAAAATTAAATAAACTTAAACAAAAATCTCGCCAAAAGCTAAACAATTGATAAAAATCCCATTATAAACATAATGTATTGTATTACAACGGCCACTCTCATTGTGAGGTGATCAGCTGACAGTGGCAATATCATGTAACTTTTTACCATGGGTGTGATGCGAAACTAAGCTTGAGAATGTAAATAACGTAATATACATACCACAAAGCACACAGCCACAGTCACAGTACTGAGTACCATGATACAATGAAAAGAGTGAGCACCTCTTTTTCTTTAGGGCAATTCCTCTAAGGAGATTGGTAATCATCACAGCTATTTTCGCTTTTGAGATTGCAGCTCTGAACAAGTCGACGGAACTGCAATTATACCACCTTCTTAGATTGTTTAGCCAGGAGATGTGTCTTCTTCCAATACTTCGTTTTCCCTACAGTATGGTTTGTAGCAACACATATTTATCCCAGTTTTTGACGTAATAGGAGAAGTTTAATATTTATCCCCTCCCATAACGGGGCCGAGATATTGTAATATTCTTATCTTAATCGTATTCATGATTTCCATTTCCTTTGTCATCTTTCTAAGGACCTCAACATTTGTTATTCGGTATACCCAACTTATTTTTAATATTCTTCGATAGGTCCACATCTCGAATACTTCAAGTCGATCGCTCACCTCTTTCTTTAAGGTCCAGGCCTCCACCCTATACAGCAGCACCGACAACACATATAAACATAATATTCTTATTTTGAGTTGCAAACTAAGGTCTCTACTGCATAATACTTTTCTCATCTTATTAAATATTGCTCTAGCTTGTCCAATTCTCATTTTTATTTCTTCTGTATACTCGTTATTTTCATTAATAATTGTACCATGATATCTGTACTTTTTACTTTTTCTATTGGAACCCCTCTTATGTTTAAAATGTCTTGTTGTTGTGCTTTGGAAATTGTCATAAATTTTGTTGTATTAGCATTAAGCATTAGTCCGCTTTCCTCACTATCATTTACTACATTATCTAAAAGTGTCTGTAGATCTTGTATATTCTCTGCAATTAGTATAGTATCATCGACATATCTGATATTGCTGATGGGTCTGCCGTTAACTTTTATTCCAATTGTTACATTTTCGAGTGAATATTTAATTATTTGTTCCGAATATAGATTGAACAATAAGGGAGAGAGTATGCAACCTTGCCTTACGCCCCTTTTTATCTCTATTTCCTCCGAAAATTCTTTGTATACTCTAAGTTTTGCTGTTTGGTTAAAGTAGAGATGAGTTATTATTCTTAAGTCTTTTTTGTCAATGTGTTTGTCTTTAAGTAACTGTATAAGACGGTTGTGTAATACCTTATCGAACGCCTTATTGTAATCAATAAAACAAACATAGAGTTTACATCCATACATCTTTGCATGAGGACGTTAAATCCAAATATTGCCTGTCGTGTACCACAGTGATGTCTTGTTCCATTTTTCTGAAAATTCTTAAATGAATAATTTTTAAGAATATTTTTAGTGTGTGACTCATTAGACTAATTGTACGGTGGTCATTACATTCCCTTGCATTAGGTTTTTTTGGTAATGTAATAAATGTTGATTTGAGCCAATTTCTCGGAATAATACCCGTATTATATATAGTATTATATAAGTCTACTAATACATTGATCTGATCTTCTGATATTAATTAAATTATTTCAGTTGGAATTGTGTCAGGCCACGCAGTTTTATTAGATTTTGCCCGATTTATTGCATGTATTATTTCATCCTTAGTTATATTTGGACCTATATCATGTTCCTCGCAATCGTTCATGCTATCTTGTTGTGTTCTGCCGTCCTCAAACAATTCTTGGACGTATTCTCTTCATCTGTTTAGTTTGCCTTTGATATTAGATATTATTTTTTCATTCGTATCAACCAGGGTGTTACTATTGTTGGACCATCTTATACCTTCTTCTTCTTCTCGTAGCACAACAACCCGGGGTGGGTTTTGGCTGACTGCACAACTTGCTTCCATCTTGAACGGTCGTCCATAATAGTTGGGTCACTGTGCAGCCCCATTGTTCTTAGATCTGACCATATATTGTCTCTCCATCGCATTCGTGGACGTCCTAAGGGCCTTCTTTCTGTGGGGGCTTCCTTCCATATTAACTTGGCAAGGCGGTTATTAGGGAGTCACCAAAGAAACTGAAACATCTAAGTTTTAGTTTATTTGGTCAGGGTCCACGTCTCACACCCATACATGAGCACCCGTCTAATCACCGTTTTATATATTCTAATCTCTAATGTTCGTGCTAAGGTGGGTACACATATGCGAGCCAAACGGTATACGTACCGTACGCGTACAGATCCTTGAAAAATATTCTACATCGTGCTGATCGCATACTTATCTCGAAAGTGACAAACCAACAACGAACACACATGTGAGAAATGATTCATTTTATTTATAATTTGGGTACTGATTTATGTTTCTGTTTTTGCTTGTTTAACAAAAATAAAAATATGTACAATAATCAGTTTACTGTTTTCTCACGTCTCTCTAGGAAGGAACACGTCATTCACACAATGTCGATTTGATGAGACAATAAAAATGTTCGCTGCGTCTAGTAAGCGCCGTCCAAACTGAAAGACGAGCTTCCTTTGAAGTCGTGGAATAAACCGCAACAATTTGGTTCGCGACGAGTCACGATGAAACAGTACGCAAGCGGTTTTTTCTGCCGTACACATTAACGAATATAGCGTTCGCATACCGTATGCATACCGTTTGGCTCGTATATGTGTACCGAGCTTTAAGGTGGGTACACATATGCGAGCCGAACGGTATACGTACAGTACGCGTACAGATCCTTGAAAAATATTCTACATCGTACTAATCGCATACTTATCTCGATCCATGGAAAGCGACAAACCAACAACGAACACACATGTGCGAAATGATTCATTTTATTTATAATTTGGGTACTGATTTATGTTCCTGTTTTTGCTTGTTTAACAAAAATAAAATTATGTACAGTAATCATCGACGTATAAATAAAGATTTTATCTTTATTTATATGTCCATGACAATAATCAGTTTACTGTTTTCTCACGTCTCTCTAGGAAGGAACACGTCATTCACACAATGTCGATTTGATGACACAATAAAAATGTTCGCTGCGTCTAGTAAGCGCCGTCCAAACTGAAAGCCGAGCTTCCTTTGAAGTCGTGAAATAAACCGCAACAATTTGGTTCGCGACGAGTCACGATGAAACAGTGCGCAAGCGGTTTTTTCTGCTGTACACATTAACGAATATAGCGTTCACAAACGGTTCGCGAACAGTTCTGCTCGCAAATGTGTACCCGCCTTTAGGCTTTTAGATTTAATAGTATTGTGAAGGCTGTACATACATCTGTTTACTGCCTGAATTCTTCCTTTAATCTCTTCTGCGATATCGTTATCTGCAGTGATTGTTGCTCCGAGATATTTTAAACTCTCCACCCTTTCAAAGGTATATGGGTCTATTGTCACATTTTGCCCTATTCTATCTGGTCCCTTTTGCTTGTTGATGCACATGTATTTGATTTTCTCTTCGTTTACCCTTAAACCAGTTTTTTTGCCTCTACCTCCAATTTAATAATATACAATAAACCGTCTTATACCTGCTAGTTCTTTAATTTATTTGTGCAATTTAAAACTGTCATGATTTCTCTGGAGTTCTTCCATCTCTAAACATTTGTCGTTATACCACTTCTCTTGAGCTGCCCGTATTTTTATCCTGATCTCCTTGTGTGTGGCTTTGTATTCGTTTACATTTTGGTTTTTGTATGATCTTTTTTTGTCCATTAGTTGCCGCATCTCATCTGTCTTCCATGGAGTCTTAGCTTCATCGATTTTGTGACTACTTAGCGTATCTTTAATTGGCATCATTAATGTGTTCTTAAATGTTTTCCATTTTTCGTTGGAATCTTCATTATTATTGATTATTGGTTTGCTTAACTCCTCGTCAATTTTCAACGTTAGTTCTCCTTTTATATAAGTGTGTTTTAGCAGAGGACTTATTTGTTGTGTATTTTGTTGATTTTTGATTTTCTTTAGGTGGATTTCGAATTTTACGATTACTGGATGATGACACATCTGTTCCTGGATATGTGTTTGCCGATTTAATGGACTTACGGTATCTCTTATTAATAAGGATATAATCTATCTGGTTTCTGATAATTTTTTCTTTGCTATCCATAGGTGATTTCCATGTATATAATCTACATGGTGGTAACTGAAAGAATGTATTTGTCGCAATCATTTCAAACTCCTGAAAGAATTCCGTCAGTCTTTCCTTCTTTCGTTCCTTATTCCTAGTCCGAATTCACCAATAATGTCTTGAAATTTACCTTTTCCTAATTTGGCATTAAAATCCCCTATTGTTTTTGATATATCTCTATTATTGGTACTGTCTAGTGCTTTTTTAATGCCATTGTAGAACTCTTCTATTTCATTTTCATCTTTATCTGCAGTGGGGGCATACACCTGTACGATATTAAGAGTTCTATGCGCTATTTGGGCTGTGATCATTAACACTCTATCCGATATAGGAACAAAACAATTTACAGCCTGGCAGAAATTGCCATCAACCACTAGCGACGCCATTATAGTGGTGAATATTTCCTGAGCAGTATATTTTGGCACCGTCGACTTTGCGATTTCGCCAGATCTAGGTCATCTGGTCTCGCTTAGTCCCATTATATTGACTTTAAGTCGCCTCATCTCATGTATTACATTGTGGATCTTCCCCGCTTCATATATAGACTTCACATTGCAGATACCTATCTGCAGTTCGTTTATATTTTTGTACCTGACGCGGGGCTTTAGCATGTTGGCGACCTGGGAGGCACCGCGGTATAACTGAGAATTACCTTACCTGCCGGATCTTGGTATCCAATGTCCATGATCAGTAGTTGTGAAACTGTCATTTATAATAGCTATGATAATTGACAAGAGATATCTATTTAAAGATCTTTAATGTAGTGGTTTCTCGTTGCCTTCTACATCCTTCTGCCGTTGACCACTTCTTTGGTTCATCCGCCTTTGGAGTCGATTTCTTAACTCCAGGACAAAAGAGTGCCCTATCACTTACCAACTCATCCACCCGTAGCCGTTGGTCAGTAAGTGAGAGATGGCTTATACCGGCAATCACTCGGTCCCTATCTGCATTGGCCATCTATATGATCGTTGCCCATCTTCTACCACGTGGAGGTTGCAGATTTGGATTTTTCTTTTATTTGGATTAATACCTTTCGGCGTTTCCTAATCCCTCCAGTGCTTTAGAAGATAAGAGTAAGCACTTCGCTACTGCGAACAAGCTAATTGTATCGTCTTAGGAAGCATAACTTATTCCTACATAACATAAAAAAATACGACTTTGAGATAGTTAACTTTTATAAATTGTACTCCGCACTTACCTTACCTAACCCTATATCCCCCTCCCCATACACCCGCCAATGATTCTTCTTCTTCTTCACGTGCCATCTCCGCGACGGAGGTTGGCAATCATCATGGCTATTCTGATCTTAGATGCTGCTGCTCTGAATAGTTCAATTGATGTGCATCCGTACCATTCCCTCAAGTTACGCAACCATGAGATTCTTCTTCTTCCTACACTTCTCTTGCCCTGGATTTTCCCTTGTATAATCAATTGAAGTAGGTTGTATCTCTCATTACGCATAACATGCCCCAGGTATTGCAGCTTTCGTGTCTTGATGGTTTCCAATACTTCCAATGATTCTACAAATGTAAATATACAGTGTAGTGCTTTCGAACTATTGATAAATAATTATACTCCATAAGAAATAATGTTCTACCATTGTTCTACTATTTCAGACTGTGCTGGTATTACCTACTAGAAAAATAAATTCCATTGAAATATTTAAAATACGGAAAACTCTAAATTATATCTTTTGATTATTAGGAAATCAACATGAATTGTAAAATTTATTTAAAATTATTAATATCTCTTACTATTAGGAAATATCTTTTCATCTTATGAAATAGGTATCTCTGTACAGATATTACGAAATAAACATGACTTGAAAATTAATTTGTAGATTACCTAGTTATAATTCCATATAGTAAAATCCAAAATATTGTATCGAATAAAAACTATATCTTTATATTATTTTCCATTTAAAATTTTGCTAATTGCTATTTATTAACGATAAGATATCTCGTAACACAACATGATACACAAATACCGGTATGCTATTGCGCCCCTAGCTCTATCTCTCTCGCACCATGTGACGTCATGTGCGAAGCCAAGTTTCTATTAGAACACTAAAGCTTGCCCTGTTATTCGGTTAATATCAAATATATAGGCAATCAAATATATTATATACCATGCGGTCCATATGTATGGAATAAATTCATTTTTAGCGTTATTATGTACTATCTGAAAAAAAAACTGAAACAGGTCAATTTTTATTCTTAAATTGACAATTTACAGTATGAAAATATTATCCTCTTCCATTACCCCCCTTGAATTATAAGCACCCCCTCGAAAATGCTAAATAACAAAGGGGGTCGTGTGGCACCTTGTTAGAAAGGAATTTTAGTCCTCTGTTCAGCAATATAAAGTTTTTTAAGTTTGTGCGATCATAACTGAGAAAATTTATTTTTACAATTAAATTAAATGTTTAACTTGACCACCATTATTCACTTATTCACTTCTTGACAATAACCGAGGCGATTTTGGAATTCTCGTACAACAGTTTGTATGACCTCAGGGGTTATTTTTTTAGTATCTTCCGTTATCCTAACTTTTAAACCAGCTATATTGCCTGGTCTATTAAAATATACTGTTCTGAAGCTATTTTCTTGTAGCATTTTAAAGTAATTACTATTTAAATGGAAATAAGGTTTGTATTTTGAGAACGATTGTTTTTTTTTGTCTGTTAATCTCACCCCGAGCATTGATCTTTCCATCGCTCTTTGTGCCTTTACAATTTTATCCATATTAAACTTGGCGAGTGTCCACATCTGTAAACCATACGTGAGTATAGGGAGGATACACTGATCGTAAATTCTGGTTTTCACAGATTGTTCTATTTAAGTGCTTTTCAAACTTAAACTAACCTTATTCTTCTGGTAATTTTGGCAGTTTGATTTTATTTGTTCTGTCATTGTCTGTCCCGGGTAGATGTATTCGCTTACTGTTTCTAAATTTATGTCGTTCAACGTTATTTCTCTAATATTCGGTGTATTTGTTATTATTTTGGTTTTTTCCAAGTTTATCTAAAGACCTATTTTTTTCGAAGTTTAAAATGGTTGCCTTATCATGGTCTGTAGTTCTTCGAAACTTGTAGCGAATATTACAATGTCATCAGCTTATCTCAAATGACTCAGTTTTCTTCCATTAACATTTATTCCTTTATCTGCCCAATTATTGTCTTCGAACATGTCTTCCAGTCCAAGTGTAAATAGCTTTGGTGAGATAACATCTCCCTGGCGAACTCCTCTGTTGATTGGTATAGCTTTGGTTTTCGCATCTATTTGTATTTCCATTACAGATTTCTTGTAAATATTATGTATGAGCATTCTGTATCGGGAGTCTATCCTGCAGTTGTTCATAGCTATCTCTATTTTCCAAAGTTCTATGGAGTCGAATGCCTTTTCATAATTAACGAAGCCAATGTATAAGTTTAAGTAATATTCATTGGCTTTATCTATTAGCGTTCTAACTGTAAGAAGATGATCTGCTGTACTGTAACCTTTATTTAGCTTGTTAACGATTCTATTTTTGTCCTTCTCAGTTCTTTATTCAGTCAGGCCTGATCTTTTGGCGAAATTAAATTTTCGTCAATAAACTTTGTTCTCTGATCTGTGAGGTTATCATTTCAACAGGGTACTTTCCTGTTGAAATTCCTCACTATCTCTGGACAGTTGTCTTCGAACTGTTCGGCAGCGATATGCAAGTCTGCTTGATATGTTTCTTAGTTTGTTTCACCAGGATTACGATATGTTTCCTTAAGGCTCATTGTATCTTATTTCAAAACAAATATTTCGATGGTCTAAACAGAACATCCCACCTGACACATGCCATTTTTTAACAGTTCTAGCCACGTGAGTCGTGGTTTCTGTTATATCAATTACCCTCTTTCGTTGTAAATTTACTAAAGTTGGTTTGTTTCGTACTTTTAGTATGTCTAAATTATGTTCCATAATAAACTGTAGTAATAATTCACCTCTTGCATTAGTGTTCGTACTGTCCCAAGTCAGATAGTGGACGCTCGCATTACATTGATTAATTGCAGTCCATTTTTCCTGCAATCTCTCACTAACTGTTCCAACTCCTTCGATAGTGGTTGTTCCGGATCCGGAAGATATGCTGATCCGAGAACTATCTTCTTCATATCTTCTTCCTCTAGGATCTGCATCTCTTTTGTAGTTAAGTCCCTGGAACAGAGATTCTTTAACGGTAATGTTTAGATATTTCTTTTGGCTATTATGCTGTTCCTTGAGACTTTGACAGACCGACTATATATAAGCTCACGACCAATACGCTATAAACCTCTTATTTTGCCGATGTAAACTCAGCGATCTTGTTTCAAAGCTAAATCGAACCTTCTCATAGCAACACTATGTTCTACCGAAGCTGCCTTACTGTGCTGTAGGTTTGCTTGAAGGACTTGGAGCCATCGAGGCCTCTGATAGTTTTAAAGGATACATTTTGGTCCGTAATACGCCTTGAAAGTAGCAGCTTTCAATGCTTTATAGGAGATCTTGTCGATCATGTGTACGAGAATCTGCGCGTCCTCGTCAATCTTCCAATCTCCAACAACTAGTCTTCCGTTTTAAGGTCTTTATTTTGCCTCCCTAAAAAGGTTCTGATTGTTGCTTTCTTAACCTCTTTCTTGAAGATGGGGTTGAGGGCCATGGGGCGTTTGGGCATGTTATTCGGATCGACTATATTCAAATCTACTCCCTCCCACATCTTCTTCATAGTCCATACCACCTCAGTAGTCCATTTTTTGGTGTGTCCGTTAGCACAGTTTACCCACAGAATCCCTGCAGTAAAAAATATTTTTTGGAACTGCAACAATTGATTTGGACTTCCAATAGAAGCCTCATCCAGTGCTAGTTTTGGTTTGTTGATAATCAGGTCTGCTTGAGCCTAATCTAGTTAAGTATCAGGATGGTGTCTGTATGCCACCTTCATCTTGAATACTTTTGTGACGTTGCTATATGACCCAGTTTACTAATTAGAGTTTCTTAGTCTTTTGGATAATGGTATTCTACCAAGGTCCCTTTTTAATCTCGGGTTTTGCCAATACTTCGGATTTGGTTTTTTGATGATTTACGATGGTTAATTTCTCAGCGGCCATTTTTGCCTCTCTCATCATCTTTTCTTTTATCTGCAGAAAGGCGTTTTTTGCTACTTTGCGCAGAGTCTGTTCCCCTCGAAATACCTTCTGGCTGCGTGTTTGGGACAAATACAGAATCCATGACTGACGTTCTGACTGTTCCCGTTGTTTGGTTTGATTTTTTAATCTTGTTCTCCATATATGAAATATATGCTGTACGTGAAATACTCTCACGTACAGCAGTGTGTTCTTACCAAACTAAGGCTATAATCCTCTAAAGTTCGCCAGCTCTCTAAGGCAACGTTTAAGGCAGCACTTTCTCCCTTGTACTATGCATTTCCTGGGATTTATGGTGGTACGCCTGGGGATCAAAGAGCTCAGCAGTAAAGAACTCAGTGCACAACAAATCTTACATCATAACGAATCAGTTGTGATGCAGATGTCTGTGATTTGGCAATTGAACATGGTTAGAGTTTATGGGTGTCTATGTGAGTGTGTTTATTTGTATATGCATGTCTGTGCCATGTTCAAATTAACAAATTTACATGCGTAACACTTTGTACGAGTTGTATTCCATGACTCCAGACAGGCTTTGTGATTATCTTGTATATTAGGAGGTTATTTTCCCGTAACATTCTATCTATCTATCTATAGCCCAAAATCTATTCATGTGTTGAATATAGGCCTCTCCCATTTGTCTTCATTTGTCACTGTCTTCTGTTTGTCTTTTCTACATTGGACCTGCGCTTTGCTCAATGTCATCTTTCCATCTCATTTGCGGTCGACCTCTTGACCTTTTTGCAGTGTATGGTCTCCAGTGGCCAATTTCTTTATTCCATCTTCCATCCTGATATCTTTCGTTATGCCCAGCCCATTTCCATTTTAATTGCAATGCATGTTCGAGAGCGTCTATTGTTTCAGTTTTGCATCTTATCCACTCCTTCCTCTTTTTATCTCTCAACGATATTTCCAACATTTGTCTTTATATACCTCTTTGAATTTTTTTTTATTCTAAATTGCTCTTGGTACACGTCCACGTCTGGGCACCAGATGTCAGAACAGGTAGGACGAATGCATTAAATACCTTCGTTCTTAATTTTAAAGGTATTTTTTGGTATTTGATAGTATATGAGAGTTTTCAGAATGCAAGCCCACCCCATTCTTATTCTTCTGGTTATTATTTTAGTCTGGTTACTTTTGTCTGCTCTGATAACTTGTCCTAAGTAAATATATTCTTGGGCGTGTAGCATTACTGGTGGACAATTATCTTGGTGGTTTGTGAACATAACATGTACCGAATTACTTTCATTTAATTTTAAGCGCCATTTCTTAAGAAACTGCTGCATATCATTTAGCATTCTATAAAGTCGATGCAAAGCGATAATTGGATTGTATTAGACAGTATTCTTCATACTAAAGAAGAAGATTGTCGGTTTTGTAAGTAGGATTAGACAATCAGGAAATAGTTAACAGGTAACAGTTTTCTGATTCTATAGAAGAGGCCAGTATTCCAGACAATGCCTGGAAAATGTCTAAAAATGCCGCAAAATAATTTATTTTGACTTTGAGGTTTTGACTTATGTTTTTCGTTACTCGATGTAGTTGTTCGATGGTTGCATGTTGCGGTCTAAAACCGAATTGATAATTTGGTATTTATTGGAATTTTTTAATATGAGTTCTTTTTTTAAGAGCAAGAAATTTTAAGCCGTTTTCCTGGAATTGACAACAGACTAATTGGTCTATCGGTGGCGACATTGCTCAGAGGTTTCCCAGGCTTGGGGATGAATATAAATTTCTCTATTTTCCACTGTGTCAGTAAGTTACTTTTCTTTAGAACGGAATTATAGATTTCTGTTAAAATCTTTAGCCCTTTAGTGGGTAATTCTTTAAGTATTGTAGCTGCAATGAGATCGTGATTATAAAGCTATTTTGGGTTCATTTTATTGTTGATGGTTTATTTGACTTGGTTGATTTTAAAATTTGCAAGTGGAATTTCACGTGGTTGAAAACAATTAGTTAGAATAATCTTTTATATTCCGTGCCAAATTTCTCATTGTTCTAGTTTGCATTTAAGATAAGACCTACCTACATCTGAGATAGAGCAGATCAAAGTCAAAACAATAAAATTGGCACCTCAAATGACTTTTTATAGTTACATCACTGAGCTGTCATTTTATTATTGAACAATTAGCAACCAATGATGTAGGTAGTAAGTCCACTGTTATACGTTAGTTGCTATGTTGTTATAACCATCGTTATATACTAAATGACATAAAATTCCAAACAACCATTATAAATTTTTTTATTTTATTAAAATTTGCTATACAAAAAACTCGGAAAAAACAATAAATCATTAGAACTTCAATCATATATCAGTTAAGGTTTTCGTTTTTTATTATTTTTTTTTTAAATTTGCTAACCACTAAAAATTTTAACTTTAAAGTTTAATACTGACTAAAATTTAGCAGTATGCGATCCAGGTTTTTTTTTAAAATTGTTTAAAATGCCTAGAGTCCCTACGAAGATGCGCTAATTTTCATTAAGCGAGGTTGATGATAGAGGGCGAATAGTTGGCCTAAGAGAAACCGGACTGTTTTTCGGAAATAGCAAATAGTGTTCGCAAAAGTTTAGATACTGTATTAAAATGTTATTGGACAGGTCATCAAGGGGGCTGAATACTAACATTGAGCTGTACAGGGTGGCGCCAAAGAACAACGGAAGGCAAGATCGTCGCCTAAAGTTGATCGAGGAGACCGCTTCTCCACTACTAGGTCTATTGCAAATTAATGGTTTGCATAACATAAAGGACCAATTAGAATGTAAACAATTTTTGTCGAATACGCATTTTTGACCTTTTTTCATTTCGGCCTCCCTTAGTGCTACCTCTTACCCTTGAACATCGACGTAATCGTCTTGAATGGTACAGACAACGATTGATCTGGGACCAAAAATGGAATAAGGTTATCTTTATTAATGAATATCGTATAGGGATGAATGATTGCCGATCCATGGTCAGAAGAAAACGTAGTGAAAGACGAAATCCACAGCACTGTTGGGCTTATGGTTCAAGATCAGATTAAATCTTGGTCACAGGGAACATGATCGGTCAGCGATACGCAGAAGAAATTTGGGAACTTTATCTCATATTCTACCTTCAGACGCACAAAACTTCAATTTTTCAGAAGGATAACGCAAGGTCAAACATTGCGAGGGTCACCATGGACTTCTTTAAATAGAACGAAGTGAATATTTCCTTGGTTCCCAAGACCCTCAGATTTATCCTTAATTGAATACCGGTGGTAATTGAGGGGGCGGGGACTTTTTTATTTGGAGCATTCTTTCACCAAACTTTGGGAGCACTTCGAAAGTCAATTAGGGCATAGAACGAGATACCTCAGGAGGATATTAACCACCATCAGAAGCGAGTCAGTTACGCATCAAGGTGTATTAAGATATCATTAATTGATTTACTCCTGTAAGTTGGTTCAATCGTATTAAAATTTTGATCATTTATTAATTTATGTTTATTCTGCTACCCTAATTGTACAAAATCTGCTAAAACTTTTTCATGCTTTCTGTGATGAAAACTATGTTTAGGCCTTTCGTTTTTCTGTATCATTAGTAGCAACTTTTATATTATGCACTTTTGTTTTGTCAAATGTGGAGCGTATATCCTGAATTTGTTGCCTGAGAACTATTGGTATTAGATATCCAATGATAAAGACTTTGTTTATATTTTTTGTACTGTAGTCACTTGGATTGGTTTTATTTACATTTAGATTCATCGTCATCACCCAGCACTTTGCTTCCACTGCTGGACATAGACTTCCCTCATTTTTGTCCATTGTGCTTTATGTTAAGAACTTTTCATCCAATTTCTTGCCTTTGTCTTGAGATCGTCAGTCCAACAAGTAGGGGGTCTTAGTAGCTTCTGTTCTACGCCTTAAGTCTTCATTTCTAACTCTGTCACAGCGATATACTCAGTACTGACCTTTTCATTTTCTTCTGAGCTATATGCAGCGTTTTAGAAGTTGTAGCTGTCAATGTCAAAGTTTCGGCCCATAGGTCATCACAGGCAACACACATTGGTCAAATGTTTTACGTTTTAAAGACATTGGTATATCGCTTTTAAAAATGTCTTTGAGTTTTCCATAGGCTGCCCATGCTAGGTTTATTCTTCTTTGTAGTTAGAATGTTTAGTTGTCTCTTGTGATCTTTATTTCGTGTCCAAGGTATATGTATTTTTCCATGAATTCTACTTTGTTGTCTTCAATATTGATATTTCCGCTAGGTACAAGGTTTGTCATGAATTTTGTTTTGGAAATGTTTATTTTAAGATCAAGGCTAGCAAACACTAACTAAAGATCATGTAGTATTGCACATATCTACTTAAGGTTGTCCGAGAACAAAACTATGTCGTCTGCGAATATCAAATTTGTTAATCTTCTACCGTCAATGCTCAGGCCTTTCTCTTTTCAGTTAAGTTTACAGCATGTTCTAGTACTGCGGTAAATAGTTTAGGTGATAAGATATCACTCTGTCGGACTTCTGTGCCGATTGGGACATGATCCGTGTTTTTATGTAGTTTCACCGACATAGTTGCGTTCTTGTATGTATTGTAAACTTTGTATATCGGTAGTCAATGAGGCATGCTTGTAGTACTTCCAGAATTTTGTCAAATTCTACCGTATCAAAGGCTTTATCGAAATCTACAAAAGCCAAAACGTGGTCTATTGTATTCGATAGTCTATTCTATTACCGTTTTAATGCTCTGTAGGTGATCTTTTGTTACAAATCCGGTATGAAATCGCGCTTGCTTTATTATCTGGTAGAAATCAAGTTTTTTCTCAAGACGATTCGTTTATATTCTTGTAAGGAGTTTGTATAGGTGACTAAGAAGACTTATAGGTTTATATCAATTCGTGGGGATCTCCTTTTTTGTACAATAGAATTACCTCAGCGTTGAGTACATTACCGTCTAAAAGGCAAATTTTAAATAAGTTTTTTATTTTCTTAAGTAGGCAGGTGTCTCCGATTTTGATTGCATCAGTAACTACACAATATTCGCCTGGATATTTGTTATTCTTAGCTTTTCTTAGGTTAGTTTTATTTCGTCTAATGTGATTTCCGTTTAATTACGTAGGTAAAAAATTAAATCAGTTAAAACTAAAAAGTTTTCCTCCAATACTAGCGATTCCTAAATAAAAGCAACTTTACTTCATTTGCTCGTTCTCTTTACGTATATATGTCAATATTTCATTAGTAACACAAACCACTGGGGTATATTTCATTGAAAATTGAAAGGACGCCTATGGATTCATCCATCATGAAGATAGGGCGAGTTAGTGACAGATAGTCTTTAATTAATATAGAGGCGCTCCGCCCTGCCTTTCACCGTTAGGTGACTAATGGATTTCCACCAGTGGTTGATGGTTTTTCAGGATTCTCTGTTGAGAATTCTGATCATTATGATTTTTTAAAGTATGCACTTGGAATCTATTTTGAAGACAGTATCATATGTAATTAACCTATTTTAGGAACATTGGAGTACACTACTAAATTTAATTTCTTTATATTATATTCGTGTCACATATTATAAATTTATCACATACGATATCAAATTATGTGTAAATTTGTTAGACAAGAAAAAAGCCTAACCTGACATGGCGACCTGCCCCAAATTTTGTTATTCTAACCTTTCGGAGGGGTCAATAGTAGGGTAAATTTAAAATCGCGACTGAATCCAACCGTTTTGTTGACCACCATAACCTTTTATGGATAAAAAATGTCAAAGTGTTGTAGTATGCATAATATCCACCATCTATCGAAAATTTTGCCTACATCATAGCTAGTACTTATTATACTACGCATCTGTATGTTTGGTTGCCTTTAAGTTTTTTTTTCATGGTTTTGGATTATTGATCTATTCAGCCACGATATATAATAAATACTGTTTGCTACAATATTAAATATACGGATACTATATACATATGCGCACATATACACACTTATGCACGCATATACATATATAGGTATTGTTAAATAAAAATAAAAAAAATACAAAAAGGAAGTAGAAACGTTAAATTGACATCTATATATACTCTTCATTCAGGGCCCTAACTAACTTAAATAAGAAATATACAAAAAATACTAAATGCTAATACTAAATACTAATAAATAGTAATCTTTTTTCACAGCGCTAACACATAAACCCGGTTCAACACCTCGGAGGTTTAGGCCTTCATTGTGAATGTTTTTTTTTCTTTTTTAATTTTTTTTAATAGGACTTTTTTTAATATTTTATTTATACATTTTTTTTAATTTTATTTATATGTTTTTTTCTATTATTTCCTTTTTTTTCTTTTTTTCTCTGTTTTTCCTTTTTTTTTCGTTTTTTTTTAAATTATTCTTTTCTTTTTATATACATATTTTTTTCTTTTTATTTTTTAAATAACAATTTTCATATTTTACAGGGAGGTACTTAATATTACATAAGAATAAACATGAAAAATAATAATTGCTAAACACATTCAAGCCGAGTCATTCATACAAGTTAGATTTTTCTCTTAGTCCTTTTTAAGAGTTCCCAAATAATTTGTTGTATTTTATAGTTTATATAATTAATATGTTATATTTTATAGTTTCGAGACAAGTATAAGAGAGAAGTTTGATTATGTGGTAAAGGTATTTGTTCTTGACCCAGAGTGTGCATCAAATACTTAATTGCATCATCATTATGCTTGCATTCAAACAGCCAATGATTAATATTATCAACATAACCATTGCAATCACAAATTTCTGATTCGGATAGATTTAGTCTATAGAGGTATGTCTTGACAGTGGCATGGTTAAAGAGACATCTAACAAACATGGAATAAATATTTCCATTGGGGTAACTTCTTACGGCAAACGGCTCAGTAAGTAAAACTGGATGAATTTTTGTATTAAGATTATTGCTTCAATTACAGAAAGCATACCTACATACATCAATTTCCCAATTTAGACTTTTCTTGCAAGTGGCTGTTAGATCTCTTCTATCTAGCCAAGTTACTTCTGATCCTTTTAAGATTGCCTCTTTAGCATAAAAATCTGCTTTGAGGTTACCGGAAATACCAAAGTGTTCCTTTACCCAGACGAAATGTAGTGTCCTTCCAGTAGCTTTAGTTGGTTTTCTAAAATTTAACGATAAGACTATTTTTATATAAATGTTTACGTGAGTTTTCTAAAGCTAATAACGCAGACATTGAATCTGACATAATTACAACTTGGTGGTTAGAAATTTTTTTGTTGACAGTTCCTGTGTTGAATTCCTCGTATATTCAATCTTAAGATTGGATTTATACATTTTAAAAGAATTTTTCCTCAAATTCGAAACAGTGAGACATTCATCATCCCACCATGGTGGCGTTTTGAAAGATTTGGCTGAGGGTTTGATAATTTTAAAAGATTTGTTGGCTGCAGTATGCCTTCAAGTTAAGAGAAAGATCGTTATAACCCCATTCGCTTGCACACTACTTGTAGTAAATGAACGGTACCTTATGTATGACTTTAATTTCAAACAATATTTTTTATCGAAATAGTGAATTTATTTGTTGGAAAAAATTTTTGGGAGAAAGTATTATTTTATAAATATTTTTCTACATCGAATTTCACATTATTATCTAGCTTTATGACGTCATTTATTATCAAGCCATATATGGTTTCGTAAGCATTCCGTCTAAATTTGTATAAATCCATAAAATCCATAAATGGTTTTAAATACATTCAATCTTATTTTAGTTTAACCGTTTTTAGACATATTATCATTTGATTTTTGTTTTCAGAATAGATCCTGAGAAGTTTTATGGCTCATCTAAATACGCTAACTGTATTCCTGGTAATTTACACTATTTATGTAGGTTCAGATTCCGATAATGAGTATATTCTTCGATGTCGTCAGTCCTAGTCAGATGACAGAGATAGCAATGAACAAAGAAATTTGGTTGAAAATATACCTATTTATTAAAGTGATTATGCATTTGAAGGCGTTGTAGAGCAACCAAACTGTAGCCTTAAGATAAAAACGCCTGCAGATTTTTTTGCTTTTGTTTACAAAAGAATTATTAATATCCATGGTTGTTGAACAATCAAACATAAAAGCTCTGCAGGAAAACATAAACAAACCTGCCAATATTACGGAAAACGCAATGGAGTAATTCATAGGAACTGTAATATTTATGTCATTGGTGAAATTATCATCAACGAGACTTTAGTGGAATGTAACTGACCACAAGTATTTGAATCTATGACCTGCAATAGATGGAAAATTATAAAGAAACACCTTCATTTTAGTGATAATAGTATTCTACTATTGGTAATCCAGGCCATGATAAACTGTTTAAAATTGGACCTCTATTAGACAAGATTAAACAACGCCTTTTACTGGTTCCCAAGGAGGAACATCTAGCTGTTGACGAACAAATTTTCCCTACGAAATGCCGGCACAACCTCAAACAATATAATCCAGCAAAACCTCACAAGTGGGGATACAAAAATCAAGTATTTAGTGGTATATCAGGTTTTAGTTATGACTTTGATATTTTTACTGGTGAACAGCGCAATACATTTCAAAGTGGAGCGCCTGATTTATGAGTCAGTGGAAATGTTGTCACTAGACTGACAGAGACAGTGCCGATGTACATTAGTCATAAAATAGTTTTCGATAATTGGTTTAATAGTTCAAAATTACAGATTTATCTTACAAAAAATGGATTATTGCCTTTAGGTACGGTCCGAAAAAAAAATAAAGAAAAAAGAACGTGGTTTCATTGTAAAAAAGTTGCCCTTGTTGAAGACGTAAACATCAGTCTAATAACTAGGTTCGATAATAAGCCAGTAAATATGTTTTTAACTTACGAATCATAAAACGTAGGTACTTCTGAAAAGAAAAAAAAAGTTCAAATAGATTCCATGCCCTCAAGGTGTTGAAGTTTATAATCAACTGATGGGAGGAGTGGACTTATTAGACTCGATGCTGGGGCTTTACACAATCCATCTAAGATAAAAAAAAATGGTATACACGAATTTTTTTTCATATGTTGGATCTATGTGTTGTGAACGCATGGATACCTTGGCGTAGAAAAAAATTAACAAAATTGCTATAAGCCATTATTTGACTTCAAACAAGTCAACGTCTAGTTATCAAGGAACTCCAACGTCTAGCCGTCAAGGAACTGGACCTGTGTTAACCAATGAAATAACCCCAAAACCAACAAAAAGAACAATAAAAACTCCTGCAAGACATCAAGAGATACCGTTAAATTCTGTGCGTACGGACAACATTGGACATATGCCAGAATGGCAAAAATATCGCCAACAGAGTCAAGTATATACAAAAAAACTTACTCCAAATTTATAAAGTGTAAAGTATTTTTATATCATAACGAAAAAGAAATTGTCTCTTACAATTTCATAACTAATGTATTTTTGTATGTCAACATTTTGTTAAAATATGTTCGCATAATGGCATGTGAAACCAAATATGAATTTTCAAAAAATCTTCCAGTGTGTAGTTATTGCATATGAAAGCCTATGTGGGTTTAGAGAAAAACTTCTATATATAGGACTCAACAGTTATTTTAATTGTACTAATGCCTTTTATGCGCCTTAATAAAAATCACAATACATAAAAATATTTTTTATTTAATTTTTGCAATAATTCATGCAGTAATGGGTTAAAGGAGAACTGTTTTTGTTCAATATCTCAGCCATTTTAAAATTTTAGACAAAAATGGTAGACACTGAATTTGTTGCCAGTGGGATTTCGTACAATTTCTTTTTATAAATTTTTTCGTGCGGTCGGCATTTCCTGAGATAAGGAGGAAAATAGTGGAAGGGGTGTGGAGCATAATTATTAAATTATCTCGTTTAATATTCACTTTTCGATAACACATCAATATACTTATATAAAAATAGAGAAAATTATATTTTAAATAATTTTCATTTCCTTTATTTTTTTGTAACAATTAATATTTGAGCATAAGATTTTCCGTCTTGGGTCTGTCCGCAAGATCAACCAGGAAACATAATAAGGAATCAAATTGATTACATAATGGTGAACAAGAGATTCCATATATATATATATATATATATATATATATATATATATATATATTTAGGGATTCTACAGTATTCACTGCCTTCCCTCGCTCAACCGTTTCCATCTCTCTCTGTTGTTCCATTCTCCATCGTTTAGGCCTCTCTTACTCATGGCGTCGTCTACTTCGTTCCTCCAGGATTTTCGGGGTCGTCCTCTTTTCCTCCTTCCTATGGGGCTCCATTCGGTTATTCTCTTTATCCATCTGCTGTCGCTAGTTCTTCTTACATGTCCATACCACTTTAATCTTTTTTGTTCTATATATGTTAGTATGTCTGTTTCTATTGATGTTCTTTGCTTTATTTCGTCATTACTTCTCCTATCCATTATTGTTACTCTGCAGCATCTTCGCAGGCATTCCATCTCTGTTGCTACTATCTTACTGCTGTTTTTCTTGTTTATGATCCAATTTTCAGCCCCATATGTCATAATACTTCGCACTGATGTTTTATAAATCTGCGTTTTTGTCTTCATATTTAGGTGTCTATCCCACCATACTGAGTTAAGTTGTCGGATTGCTGTTCTTGTTTGTCCTAATCTTTATGTAATTTCTTCCTCTGTTGTTGCCTTTTTCGTGATTATAAACCCCAGGTATTTGAATTTATCCTTTCCTTTGATTGTTACGTTGTCATCAATCTGTAGATCTTCTATGTCTTCTTCACTTGTAGATAGGTACAGTGCACAGATTCTAAACATGCCGGTGGGAGATGGCTTCTACGCGTTGTATTATAGTTGGTGTATGAGAGAAAAAATTTTCGAAATAATGAAATAACAAATTTTATATTATTATTTGTTATTTCATTATTTTGAAAACTTTCTCTCATACATCGACTATAATACAGCGCATAGAAACCATCTCCCACCGGCACATTTAGAATATGTGCACTGTCGCGAGGTTAATATCTAGGCCAGCCTTGGTATATTCTTCCATATAGTTTTCATATAGATTCCATATAGTTATTGGTAAATTTAGGTTTAGATTTAAAAAGGTTACAAAAAAGAATAGTAATAAAAAATGTAATATGGAAAGACTCAAAGATAAGGAAACAAAGGAGCCAGTTGCACGGATTCTTTCAGAAAAGCTAAGTAACACGAAGCAAACATATGATCCAGAAGAATCCCTCCAGAATACATGTGAAACCTTTAAGAAGATCAGAGAAGTACATCTAATAAAAAATAAAGAGAAAAGGAAAAGTTGGATGAATGAAAATATACTGCAACTCATGGAAGAAAGAAGAAAATCAAAGAATAACAAAAGAATGTACAAAAATATTCAGAGACAAATAAGAACCGAAATAGGAAAGGTAAAAGAAAATTGGTTAAAAATACAGTGTAAAGAGATATAGTTGTTGGAACAAAAACACGATACATTTAATATGCATAAAAAAGTTAAACAAGCAGCTGTTCTTCAAAAATCCAACACAGTTTGCAAACTGCAAGATCAAAAGGGGAATATCATCACAGATAAAAATCAAGAAATATGCATATGGACCAAATACATACAAGAAGTTTTTGATGATAATAGGTCCGAACAACCTCAATTAATAGCAATTTTTACTGGAATCAAACATCGTCTATCCGTACAGAGGCAAAAGCATCCAATTATATTAAAATCAAACGTGGGGTCCGATAGGGATGTATACTATCAGCCTTACTGTTTAACATATACTCTAAAGAAATCCTTCAAGAAGCAGTAGAGAATGTTGAAGCCGGAATTCGAATAAACGGAGAATGTATCAATAACATAAGATACGTGGATGTCACGGTGGTATTCGCTGACAGTTATGAAGCTCTCCAAGAGTTAATGAATAGAATCACAGAAATCAGTCAGGGATAAGGATTTTTACTGAACATTAAGCAAACAAAATGTATATTGATCTTTAAGAAGACACAGCAAATTGAAAAAATCAGAGTAAATAGTCAACCAATAGAAACAGTAAAAACATACACATACCTTGATACGAACGATAATGAAAATTGGGACATTCCCTAGAAATAAAACGTAGGATAGAGAAAGCAAGATTTGCATTTCAAAAAATGGCTAAGCTATTCAAATGCCATGATTTATCAGTACTATAGTACTGATAAATCTATGTACTACTTACATAAGAATCAAGTTACTACAATGTTATATCTATCCTACTCTTTTGTACGGAGTTGAGTCGTGGACTTTCACAGACGCTTCTTGCAAGAAAATTGAGGCTTTCGAAATGTGGTTTTATCGTCGAATCCTGAAGATATCCCATACGGACCATGTTACTAACCAGGACGTTTTATTAAGAATGCAAAAAGTAAAAGACTTGCTAACCACAATAAAAACAGCCAAAATCGAATACCTTAGTCAAATGATGAGGAATAGCGAAAGATATGGGTTGCTGCAATTAATTCTACAAAGAAAAGTAGAAGGAAAACGTGGACCAGGCAGGCGAAGGACTTCCTGGCTGAAAAATCTACGTTGGTGGTTCAACACAACAACCACAAATCTTTTCAAAGAAGCAGTTTGCAAAATAGAGATTGCCATGATGCTTGCCAACATATAAAATGGATAGGCACTACAAGGAGAAGAATAAGATCTTGTGGGGATTGATTATATATAAATTGATTTTGTTCAATATATCGTCCATTTTAAACTTTTCGACAAAATGGTTAACACTTAAATTGTAGCAATTTTCGAGTTATGGGAAAAATAGTAAAAGGGGAAGGAGAGCACAAATATTTAATTAATTCGTTTATTAATAACTTTACGACCTAAATGTATCTACACAGAAATGGAGAGAATTATATTTTGTACAATTGTGATTTCTCTCATTTTTTTTATAATCAATAATTAAGATCCTTCGTATGCGGTAAAGGCGCGAGCGTTAGGTCTTGCGAGGATTGGATATCTAGGAAATTTTTTTGTTTATTATTTCAGTCATTTTAAACTTTTCGACGAAATGATACAGTCTTAAATTATCTATGCTAGATACTACTTCGTTGTTATGATCTATTAGAGTTGTTGCAGTGAATTTTTTCTTCATATTTATCTTTTTGTATGCATTAATGTGGTCACGTTCTCTTAGTAAATCTCCTAGTTCCGCACATCTGCTGTTCAACCATGCTTTTTTCGCTTTCGTGATTTTCTTCACATGATTTTCTGGGTTTCTTTAAGTTTCACTTCCTTTTTATTTTTGTAAGATCTATTTATGTTATTACGTAGCAAGGTACGTTAAGCAAGTGGATAAAAAGCAAGTGAAAAAAACAGATGGTAAATTTAAACAAAATTTATCTAGAAAATATTTACTGGCTCTTAACAGTAACGACATACCGGTTTTGCAAACCAAAAAAAAGACCCATGCAGTCTCTATATAGCCTATCCACTAACAAGTCCAGAATATAAAATAAAAATACAAGATAGATTTAATAAACACCTTTCTAAAAAAAAGCTGCCAGAGCTTTAAAGGATGCAGGTAAGGAGGCGGCGATCAATGATAAGTCAGTTTGGGCCGTTTGTTTTGATTTCCTCAAATTTGCCGTGAGCAACTTTTACTGTAAGAGTAAACTCGCAACATATAATTTTACAATTTATGATATGGGAAATCACAAAGGCTACTGTTATGTGTGGTACGAGGTAATGGCGATTGTATACAAGCTTGCTTAAAATAGATGCCAAAAAATTAAATGGTGTACTCGACTTATGTAAACCCAGAGGAAACCCTCTTCCTAACATTCCTAAGGTTTCCCATAAGTTTTGCTTTTTCCTTAAAGCCGAGAATGGGATGAAAATACAAAAGGGACAAAAGATTAAAATTAATAAAAATATTGTAGCCAATCACGAAGAATATGAACAAGACTCTAATTTTAGTTACTCCGATTAACTGTTGAAATGTTTCTTGTCACCATTTTTCATTTTTCTTCAAGTCTAGACTCTAGATCCAAGAAAAAATTTCGTTACTATTTTTACATATTGTTTTTCTACACATATAAGTAATTGTTGCTAAGTCATGGATGCCTGGAACTGAATGACGTTTTACAAACTGTTGTGAAAATGGGGAACTACATCAGAAGTAGGCCTTTAAAAGCGATATTTTTATCAGTTTGTGTTCTGCTATGTATTCTGAGCATACGCAGCTATTTTTGCATACAGAAGTAAGATGGTTATCCCGTGGACGTGTTCTTCAAAGATTCTAAGAACTTAAAGAGGAGCTGTTAGTATTTTTTACTTGTTAATAGTTTGTATATACCAATTTCCTTTGTGATGACACCTGGTGCACCAAACTTGCGTTTTTGGCAGATATTTTTGAGAAATTGTATGTTTTAAATAAGGGCATGCAGGAAAAGCAAGAAAACTTCCTCACCTCTACTGATAAAATCAGTTCCTTCCAGCAAAAGTTTTAGTGTGTATAAGGAGAGTTAAAAATCAAGCCACGTGAGACATGTTTCAGCTAACAAACAATTGCAATGTAGAACCAAATCTGTCAAATCTTTTTTAAAAAGTAAGACGAATGACAATATCAAAAAGTATTTTTTCTCCCTCGATACGTCATCAATAGACTGGGTGCGAAATCCATACACCAGGTCGGCTTACACGGCCTTGTTCACTACTGATGAAGGCAGTGAACTGATAGATATAAAAAACAACCGTGGACTTAAACTAAAGTACAGTAAACTAGTTGAAGAAGTAGAGGCTCAGTTAAAACTGAGGCAAATCAAAGTTAATTTAGATGTTGCATCATTTTGGATTCCCCTCTTCAATGAATATCCACTAGTCACAAAGAAAGCTATGAATGAATAATACCGTTTTTAACTTTTTATATCTGCGAATCAGCTTTCTCGTCGATGAACGCCATTAAGAACAAAAACCGTTTACATCTAAAATCTTTAAAGGGCGATTTCAGGGTGTGCTTGTCTACAATAAGTCCTAGAAAGGATTTTATAATGAAGGGTCACTAAGCACAAATATCGCATTATATATGGTGTCACTATTTTTAATTAGACAGACATTCTGTTTTATGCCTCATTATATTTTTATTATCAACTCGTCTCTTTTAATCCAAAATATATGTTTGTAAAACAATGTAAATAAACCAACGTTTGATTGTACAAAATTAGAAAAAAAAGAAATACATGAAAAAGTGATCCAACAAGTCAACTCAAATCTAACAGAAGTAGGAGAAGAAATCTTAACATCAGAAGATGTCAATGAAAAGTAGAGTAATATTCAAAAGGCATTACTAAAGGCTGTAAAAGAAAATTTAAAGCCTGGAAAGACAAATAAAAAACAAAAGTGAATGAAAAGCAGAAATTCTAGCATTAATGGAAGAAAGGAGAAAAGCCAAAGACAGAAATGAGCCAAACTATCAAGAACTAAAAAAAAAGAATTACAGTAGAAATAAAAAAGGCCAAGGAAAAGTGGTTAACAGATGAATGCATATAAATAGAGGAGTATGACACAAAATACGACAGCTTTTTTTCGCATAAAAAAATAAAACAACTAACAAATACCAAAAAACGAGCTCACTATGGGATACTCAAAGATGATAATGGTACTCATTGCAGACATCAAAGATAAACTAACATTTTGGCAAGAATACATAATGAAACATATTTCTCAAAATAATACATGGAAGACTATACAAAAAAATATAAGAAGATATAGATGACACCCAGTTTGGATTCAGAGGACGACTAGGAACAAGAGAGCCTCTGTTCGCTTTTAATGTTCTCGCGCAAATACAACTAGATATGAACCAGGATCTCTATGTCTGCTTTATAGATTATCAAAAAGCTTTTGATAGAGTCTGACATCAGAAAGTCATTAAACTGTTAAAAGAAAAGAATGTGAATAGTCGAGATATACGGGTTATTGTCAATCTGTACTGGAATCAAAAAACAAAGGTCGGAATCGAAAATGTCGATACAGAAACTATAGAAATCAAAAGAGATGTTAGATAGGGTTGCGTGCTATCTCCATTAATATTCAATCTGTACAGCGAAGCTATTTTTAAGGAAGCATAATTAGAGGAACAACTTCTTCTTTGAGTGCCTCTCCTATCAGAGATTGGATCTTAACTAGGGGTACTCTATGAGTCCTTAATGCAGTGGTTCCCCGTTGCATTTTTCATCCTTTCGCCGTTGACCATCCTTGGTTCATCTGCCTTCGAGACCGATTTCTCGATCTCAGGACAAAAGAGTGCCCTTCCACATACTAGCTCATCCGCCCGAAGCCGTTGGCCAGTAAATGGTGGGATCGCTTATATCGCCAATCATTCGGTGAATTACCTGTTGGTCCACGGGAGGTATTTTATTTCCCTCCTACCCACCGGTCAACCGTGTCGGGCATTCCCCTATCCGCCACCTGGGACGCGCTCTCTAAGGGTTTCAGGTTCCCCCGAGAGAGAGGAACAACAGGGTATATCAATAAATGGAAAAATTTTAAACAACACAAGATTCGCAGACGACACCGCTGTTTTTGCAGATAGTCTAGAAGCACTGCAACACAGTAAATAGATTACATCAAGTCATCTTACAAAATATGGACTACAAATAAACTTTAAGAAAACCAAGTGCATGATTATTTCTAAGCAACATACAGTAAGAAGGCTAAATAAGAGGCTTAAGATGCTACGTGTTCTCGACTTTGTTGTATAGAATGGAAAGCTGGACACTAAAAGTGGATAATATAAAGAAGTTGGAATTATTTGAGATGTGGTGCTATAGAAGGATTTTGAAAATACCATGAACCCAACTAGTTACAAATGCAGAAGTGTTAAAAAGTCTACAAAAAGATTGCGAGGTTATAAAGCACATCAAAACAAGAAAGTTGGAACATTTAGGCCACATTACCAGAGGTGCGAAATATGAATTATTAAGGCTCATAAAGCAAGGTAAAATCAAGGGTAAAAGATCCATAGGAAGACGAAGAATCTCCTGGCTAAGAAACCTAAGAGAGTGGTATAGTTGCAGCTCAGTAGATCTTTTCAGAGCAGCAGCCAATAAGGTACGGATAGCTGTGATGATAGCCAACCTCCGATAGGGGAAGGAACTACAAGAAGAATATATGTTTGTAAGTGAATTAAAGATTTGTTTCGTTAATTTTCCTAATTAGTTTTATAATGAGCACAGCATTAACTCAATGAAATATGTTTTAAATTATATTTCTAAAGAAAGAAACATAGTAAAAAAATCACGTAACAATACATTATGATTATACTCACTATAGAAAATATTTACCCAAGTGTTCCGTGGCAGAACGAGTTTTTAAGTAAAGTAGACTTTACACTACATGATTTTATCATATGACAATATCATATGAGATTTGTTATGATTCCTCGTTTCTACCATGTGTTAAAAAATCGTGTTTACATTGCATGATAAGTTATGACTTATGATATGAGTGACAATGAGTGAGGTTTTATTGATTTTTTTTTTGTTTATGGTCATAGAGATATTAGACACAGTATAGATATCAACTATTAGATTTTGAAACCATTATAATGGAAAATAAATCTTTGATTGCATTGACTTCCCGACTTTTAATAATAATACGCCGGCAACAACTGCGTACAGCGTACAGCAGTAAGAAGAAAAAAATCAGACGCCTTTGGGGTTCGCACGTGGCTCTTACGAAGAAATCGTGGACAGGGTATATCAAATTTAGTGTTGATATTATACCAAATTAAAAATAATTAATAAAGAAACTAAACTAAAATTATGACTAAGAAGACTATAAAACACTAAACTAAGAATAAAATAAACTAAATAAATAATAAAAGAAAAATACGACACAATAGCACACATTAGATAATAGGTTCAATATCAATGCAACAAACAAAAAATAAATAAAGAATGTTGTCTCTGGGTAAGGGAATGTTACTGAATTGACATAAGAATAAGGCGCGATATTTAAATATGTTGGTGTTACCCGTATTATTACCGAAAATCATATGATTTTATCATGCGGAATAGGCACCGTCCTATTCTCCTGTGACAAGCTATGACTAGCCGCATGACAGTGCTTATGACAAAATCATATGACAAATCACACAGTGTAAACATGTAAATTTCACTTATGACCAAATCATATGACAAATCACACAGTGTAAACATGTAAATTTCACTTATGACCAAATCATATGACAAATCACATGATAAATCATGTAGTGTAAAGTGTGTATAAGTGTACCTCATGCTGAAAAAGGTTGGGAACCGCTGGTCTAGAGTAGGTATTTTTTTTCTTAATTACTTTAACAAAAACTATAGTAAGTCTACAAAATTAAACAAAAAAATGTGTTTTTTGTTATGTTTGATTCGTGAAATCCATTAAAACCTATATATATATATATATATATATATATATATATATATATATATATATATATATATATATATATATATATATAATATAATAAATTTCATTATGTAAGACGTATTTCTTCCAAAGACGTCCCGACCCTAACGTCATTTCTTAGAGCGAAATCTTTGCGAAAAATTTTCAAACGCGATTACCTCAGTTCAACTAAAAGTGAGATACAATAGTCTTCGTTGCATGGGTCAACATGTTAACAGATCTGGTAAATTCTTTTTTTTTTTAAGTAAATGCTTAACCAGCCCGAAATATTGAAAGTATTGAAACGATGTTGCAAAATAGTTAGATTTTATGGACTAGTTTTAGCTTATAAAAACTTCCTACAACCCCTTTCTGAATATAATTACATATGATTACCCACTGTACATCCATTATAGCCACTCTCGCCATACGTTTATAAACAGTCATGACTCATAAATATTTTGAGAAGTAAATGCAAACTAGGGTGGAAAGTCATAACTCATCTCTACAACGCCACCAGACGATATGGACACCACATAAAAGAAGCTCTATGGGATATTTTACGGTTTATATCTTTTTTATTCCTTCCATTTTATGTAACGTCGTGATTTCGCCAAGTAATAATAAAAAATATATTGCGTATAAAGCTTAATTTTTATTTGAAAACTTATTTTTATGCAAAATATACGGCAGAGAAATAGATAATTCTGTGGTTAATAAAACTAACACAAAAGTGGCATTCCATTGTTGATCGTTAGGCGTATCGAAATAAAATTATATAGTAATATTTTTGTATTTTATTTTATAGAAAAAAATTCATTAACAATAAGGATTAATTCAGGTCACAAAACAAAAATAATTTTATACAAATACAATTTAATTTGTTCAGCTTTTTAGTTTGATGTAAATTCGGTGACTAAAATGTATTTTCGGTCTTCTATATGGAGTAGAGGCATGGACCTTAACTGAAATATGACCGAAGAATGAAAGTCAGATATATTTTGTGCTGTTTAGAAAAAGTCAGCTAAAAGAAGTTATCAATTGTAAAGTGATAAAGGGTGACTGTGTAGTTAGTCAACACCGACCGGTGATAGTGGATACCTTAAATAGGATGAATAATGGTAAGAAAAAAAAAATGGTAAATGGTAAATGGTAACAAAAAATTTAATGAGGTGCAGAACAGTTGTTTTTTTTCTATCAAAGGCTAGTTTTATATCAATCCACCCTCGTAGAACATTTCATAAAAATTGGTCAAGCCGTTTCGAAGAAGTATGGCAACTAAATATTTGACACTAATATGGTAATTAAAAATAGATGTTGGTAATATTAGGGTGAAAATTACGGCGGAAGAGTATGGCAACTAACAATTTTTTTTAGCATTCCAAGCAATTTTTTAATGCCACATCATAGAAACATAAAAAATTTTGTTTAAAAAGCAAAAAAAAAATGTTTGTATAGATAACAAGCCATATTCAGATAGATAGAATACACGTATAAAATTTCATAAAAATCTGTCCAGCCGTTTAGCAGAAGGAAGGTTTCACTTGGCAATAACATGCGGTATTTCCAAGCGGTCACCCATCCAAGTACTTGAATTAATCTTCAGTTGAATCAATTATACTGGAAATAAGTTCCTTAAACAGATTAGCGATGGAATTTGCTGTACTACTAATTTCTACACCTGACTGCATCCAATTACCTGGTGGCATCTTTTTGTAAATCTTTACAAAAAATATCCAATTTATTCAGAATTTCTTTAGATTTCTCAGGAAATAGAGAAAACAGGAAAGACTTTTCACTTTTATATTGGCAAATTTTGAACAATTAAGAACTGGAATATTACACATTTTTCCAACATCGTCATCATTATTTTCATGGGTTTCATTTTGTTGGGATCCAAAGTCTCATTGTCTATTAAATAACAAAAAGAGATTTTCTGTTGGTATTTTCTCCATTTTTAACTTAAAATTTAATATAATGGGATCTTAATGAAAAATTTGGATATACAATATAAATGTCAGAATCACAATGATATATTTATATATATTTATAATATTTACTAGACTATCTAGCCTATTTGTCTTATGACAAATCAGCAATTACTTAAATTGCTTTGAAGTCCCCTCTTAATGTTCGGTACTTGAAAAATATTTAACACTGTATAATTTTTAGTTAGATATTTAAAATTATTTTATGTGAATTCACGAATAAGCAGAGCAAACAAAAACATTTTCTGTCGCTCATAATTATACACTACATAAATTAAATATTGTAATGATCTGTTCGTCTTCTAACATCCCCTACCAGTAAACCAAATGCCTATATGGAGGGTATCTAATAATAAGCAGTTAAAATTCCGATAGAGTTTTCTTCCGCCACCGTAGAGGAAAAAACGACAAAGCTCGAAAATAGAGCTAAAAGACGTGGCCAACAGAATGCAGCTTTCCTCTCTGATCCCGTTGGAGAGTTATGTATCTTGTAGATTTATGTATAAAATGTAATACCCATAAAGCCCGTCGTGGCTAAGCCGCAGCCGTGAAACACGATATGGACGTTTATTCCCATATATCGCAACGACAAATATCCCCACATAACAGCAGGATAAGCTCGATATACCAGAATTAGGATTAATTAGTGCTAAATGACAGAGAAATAACCACTAATTTTTATACTGTTCGATAAAATAATAAAAGAATGAGTTTATTCATTATTGTATAGATATGCCATAGGCCGGATAATATATTTTTTTTTTTTTATTATTTAGAAAATCGCATCGACCAAATAGCCATTAGCGAAAAATTAGTGGATTACATTAGGTACAATTACTTCATTACAATTTGGTTTATTAAATATTGTGGTACTTATTAATGTCTTTCAAGAAATTCAGAGTATTGTTAAAGTTACAGTCTGCACCTAGAGCTTCTATAAGTGTTCCTGGTATCTTGTTATTGCTTCGTTGTTGATTGTAGAGGGGACATTCACATAGTAGGTGCATTATTGTTAGTGTCGTATTACACGTTTCACATCGCGGCGGTTCGCACTTTTTAATTAAGTAATCATGTGTTAACCTAGTATGTCCGAGTCTGAGGCGCGTTATTATTATTTCTTGGCTTCTTGACTTAGGTAACACATTCCATGCCTCTATGCTGGGTTTCACTTGTTTTAATTTTAAATTCGACACATTCCATTTATTTTTCCACGCACTTAAGATTGATTTTTTTATATAAGCTTTTATATCCGTTGATACTGATGTGTTTACGATCTCGGAAACGTCACTCACTATCGCGTCTTTCGCACTATGGTCAGCAGTTTCATTGCCTTTTATTCCTATATGGGATGGGATCCAGATGAAATTTATCTCATTGTGATTGATATAAGCCTGAAGAAGGACTGTTTTAATTTTTTTTAAAAGCGTGTTTTTTGGATACAGTTGTCGGATGCTTTGTATGGCACTAAGTGAGTCTGTCAAGATAATATATTTGGAGTTTGTTGTCAGATTGATTAGTTCTATGGCGCGATAGAGAGCATACAGTTCAGCTGTATAGATAGTACTAACATTAGATAGTTTGAATTTAAGGACCTTCTCTGGAGTTACTACAGACGCTCCCACACCTTCGGATGATTTTGAACCATCAGTGTATATCTGGGTATGATTTTTATAACGACTAATGATTTTTCTAAAATGGGAAATAATTAGATCAGGATTAGTGGAGTTTTTATCAAATGACGTAAGTTCAAAGTTATATGATGGTATGTTTTGAATCCAAGGTGGATTATGATCATATGTGTATGGAAGACATTCAGGTATGACAATATCAAACAGATGCAAATGGTCTTTTATTCTTTTATAGAAAGGTTTATTAGAACGGTGATTTGCATTAAGGTTTGGGTAATTATCAGTAAAAGTATTTCTATAGACAGGATTTTTTGCATTATCCTTAATTTTTGTTGCATATGTTAGACTAAGGTAAGCTCTTCTATCATTTAACGACAATTCATTTGCTTCGCAAAGTAAACTTTCAATCGGTGTTGTACAAAAGGCTCCCAGGCATATTCTGAGTGCTGTGTTATGAATAGTATCGAGCTTTTTAAGTACTGATTTCGATGCTGAGTCGTAAACTATAGCCGCGTAGTCTAGCTGTGATCGTATAATAGTTCTGTATACAATTAACAATGTACTTCTGTCTGAACCCCAATTCTTGTGTGCTAGAATTATTAGTAAATTTAATCTTCTGTAACATTTACATGCTAGATTATTGATATGTTCTTTCCAATTCAACTTTGTGTCAAAAGTAACTCCTAGCAATTTTAGCGAATCTTTTTGTTGTAGTGATTGGTTGTATAGATATAATGAGATTGGTGTACTGACTTTGTTTTTAGAAAATACTATATATTTAGTTTTAGTTGTTGAAAAGATAAATCCAGTTTCCTTTGACCATTTGTCAATATCTAACAAGAAACTCTGTGCAAGTTGTGAGAGGTTGTTTAAGTTTTTGCTTTGACCAAATATTACGAGATCGTCAGCATATAAGCGGCCTTTAAGTGGAAGTTTTAAATTTCGTAGAACATCATTTATGGCAATTAAAAATAGCGTAGGACTTATAACAGATCCCTGAGGAATTCCATTTTCCAATTCCACTTTTGACGACAAATTACCATTTACTCTAACTTGGATATATCTTTTATATAAAAAGTTTTTTATAAATGCAAGGCAATGTCCTTTGATTTCTAAATCGTACAGTAATCTGATGATACGGTGGCGCCAAGCTGTATCAAAGGCTCTTTCAATATCGAAGAATATTCCAATACATTTTTTATTAAGAGAGAAGGCTTCATGTACACTGCTTTCTAGGTCTATAATATTGTCTAGAGTTGATCTATTTTGTCGGAAACCACTTTGTTCAGGAATAATAATATTTCGATCTTCAAGTGTCCAGAGGAGACGACGGTTGACCATTTTTTCTAACAGTTTGCATGCAGTACATGTTAGCGCAATTGGTCTATAAGACTCAGGATCTGTTTTGGAGCATTTTGGTTTTAATATAGGTATTATAATAGAATCTCTCCATGCTGTTGGAAATTTCTGTTCTGTCCAAATAATATTAAATATATTAAGAAGATGATTGTGTGCATTCTCAGGTAAATGAGAAAAACCATTGGGATGTTATCTGGACCCTCACTAGTCTCTTTAAATGAGTTTAATGCATCTTTGTATTCATTTATACTAAATTTGGTGTTAAAAGCATCTGTGTCATCTACAAACGGTATAATTACATTGCATTCTTCGTTCTGTTTAAAGTTGATAAAATTATTATTATAATTGCTTGTATTAGATCTATTTTTATACGTATTAGCAAATTCTTCTGCTATTTCTAGGTCATCTGTGATTATTTTATTATCTTTCTTTAGTTGAGTGATTTTGTTATAAGCCGGTATTCCAGATATTTTTTTGACATTCTTCCACATTTCAGACATAGGGGTCCTACTGTTTATACTGGACACAAATTGAGCCCACGAATTTCTTTTTGAAGTTTTTACTACTAACTGAGCTTTAGCTTTAAGTTTTTGAAATTCTATTTTATTGTTAAGTGTTTTATGTCTTTTGTATTTGTTAAAGGCTTTTTTGGAAGCTTCGATCGATGTCTTACATTGTTCATTCCACCAAGGGACTGGTTTATGTTTTGTAATAGGTGCAGTTTTCTTAATGGTTTCCTCGGCTGCTTTTAATATGATGCTGAAGAAGGTTTCGATGTCTGTGTCAATACTGTTGGATATTTTACAGTTTGTGACATGTTTTTCTATAATATCTTCAAATATTGTCCAATTTGCTTCCTTCGTTTTCCACCTAGGGGCGTGCTTTCCATTTTTGGGCTTAAACAAGTTATTGTTGATTATTATTGGGTAATGGTCACTGTTATAAGTGTAGTCTAATCTGTTCCATGTCATTAATGCAGGGAAGTTATTATCCGCTATCGTTAAGTCCAAGGGCGTTGATTCGCCTGTTTTTATATTGAATCTTGTAGGGCGTCCATCATTCAACAGTGATAAGTTATACTGATCTATTAATTTTTCAATAATAAGTCCTCTTTTGTCGTCATATGTAGAGCCCCAAATACTGTTGTAAGCATTAAAATCACCTGTTAAAATACGCGGAGAAGGTATTTGTCTCACGAGGTTAAAAAGGTCCTGTTTATCAATTGGTTGTCCTGGGGGTAAGTAAATCGTGCAAATATTTATTTTTGTGGTCCCTTCTAGAGAAATAGCTACAGCTTCTAAATGTGTTTGTAGGGGTAACCTACTTGCGGTTAATTTGTTATTTACAAGAATTGTCACTCCACCGCTTGCTATTCTTTGGTTTACTCTATTTTTTGAAAAACTTTGATAATTATGTAAACAAGATTCTTGGTTGCTTTTAAGATTCGTTTCTTGAAGACAAATAATATCTGGTAGATACTCTGATTGTAGAATTTTTAACATCGGTAAATTATTATAGTATCCGTTTATATTCCACTGAATAATTGAATTAAACGACGCCATTTTTACTTTCTAGTTAGTAATAAAAAAAGTTTTAATTTTATTAAGACTCTAGGTCTGTGTCAAGTAAAATGTCATTTTCGTTGTCGGTAGAAGAAAGTTCGTCATTTAGGTGTTTTGTGATTTTTTTTTCTAAGTTTGGTGCATTTGATTTTAAGAGATCTATCTGTTATGTGAGCATATAAGTTACTAATCATTGCTAGTAATCCAGTAAAATCATGTGTATAATTAGTTATAGTGGTGATAATATTTGGAGAACCTGGTGCGTTTTCTAACAGATCTATAAATTGGTCGTGATTAAGGATATCTGGTGGTGAATGTTCATTTATTATTGTTTTTAGGTCAGTATCAGAACTTTTCTTGGGTTTTTTGTTGGGTTTTTGTGTAGGTTTCCTAAAATTTATTTCTGTTTGTTTATCTTTTTCTGACAGAGCTGGTGTATATGTTGGTGAAGGTGATAGAATTTCATCTACGTCACGCTTACGGCTTGTCTGTTGAGTAATATCTAGTGATATAGCGCTGTTATTTTCTGGAGGTGTAATGGTATTGGTAACTGAGGATGCTTTTGGTTCGACATGTTCAGGATTTGTACTGTTTGTTAAGGAAGTAGATTGCTGATTGGGAAGTTTTTGTATGGTGTCCATTTGTGAAGGAGTATTTAACGATGTTGAAATAGTTTGAGGTGTGGGTGTTTGTTTAGAGTTTGTGGGATTTTTACAATTATTAGCATTATGTCCTTGCTGTTTGCAGTTAAAGCATAACTGATTATCTTGCGATAAGAAAATTCGATAGGATTTGTTATCGTAATTAATCAAAAAAGATTCTGGTAAAGGATTTATAACAGGGTTGATAAAAACTTGTCTTCTAAAACTGTAAATATGATTGAATTCCGGTAAGGTAGAGCTAATACGAAGAAAGGTCATTGATGACACTGGCTTGAGACCTAGGTTTTCTAATTCGTGAATAAGAATATCATGGGGAATTGAGGGGCATACATTCGATAGAGCTAACCTATCCGCTGGAGTAATATATTTTCTAGCTTGAACTGGTTCACCATTTATTAGTATTATACCATCATATACCTGCATAAAGTTATCCACAATTTCTTTGCTCACTAGATACATGCATACTCGATTATTGGAGAGCCTTGAAGAAAATAAGATGTTTTTGGGCTGTATAAGTGCTCCTAGTGGTATGAGGTAGTCCTGTAGGCGTAATCCATCCTTTGAAGAGAAAACAATCGCTTGTTCAGGATTAGGATATGTATGTTGGCTTAGAACTTTTGAGTAGGATTTAACTGTGTTGGTATGTTGTGGTACAGAGTTAATTACGTTGGAACTTCCATCTGATGTTACGGACATGATGAATTCTCTATATGCGATTTTAACAGGACTTTATTTTATATATAGATTTAATCAAATAAAGTCCGACTCTGTTTATTTTAAAACTAGTTGATCGGCTGGTAATTACCAAATTAGCTGAATAACGATAAGAGTACAACTAGTTTTTTGGTTAATTTGTGACTACAATTATTGATGAGAATATGTTATTGATGCTTAAAAGTGATATTTCTAATCAAACTATGATTAACTGGAAAAAAGTACTTACGGCACTTAACAAATCACTGTAAACTTTTTTGATATATCACTTTTAATTATTTAAATTTATACTTTTTCTATTAAAAACTATAAAAGTTTTGGAGCTTAAAATTAAGTCGACTTTAATGCCTGACATTCAGGGCCGGATCCCGATAATATATTTTCTTTTATATTATGTCTAGAATTTTACCTTAATCCTAATATTATATTAATGATATTTTATATTATGAATATTTATATTATTTATTTTGATCGTTTTCAGGTGTATAGATATTTGGTTTGGTTAAATGAAAATTCTTTATATAATATGAGAATTAGATGTCCTTTTACAGATTGGTCAAAAAACATTATTAAAACGCTCAACCTAGCAGGTCTAGAATAAAAAGTAGCATAATTCTTTTTTCTGCTGTTATTCTTTTCTTGTTGAAAACATTAGATCACTTTTCAACTTGTCTGTCTATCTTATACTCGGCTCTCTTTTCTTTCTTTTTAATATTTTCTCAGTTAGTTCTTTCCAAATATTTATAAGTATTTTGCACATCTGTTGTTTCAACATTCAACATATCGACCTGAATATTGTAGCCGAACGTATTGAAAGAGTACACCGATTGAAATATCTGAGATATACAGTAAATGATAAGTAGGACCCAGACGTAGAGATTAAGATTCGAATTGAAATAGCAAGACCCAAATTCATCAAATTGAGAAAGCTCTTAAGCAACCGCCACCTAAGCGTTAACCTCCGATGGCGCGCCACGAAATGCTACGTACTCTCTACGCTACTTTACGGAATTGAAGGGTATACGTTAACAGTAGCAACTATAAAGAAGTTAGCGGCTCTAGAAATGTGGCTGTAATGACGCATACTGAGAATACCTTGGACAGAGTGACTAACACAGAGGTATTAAGTCGAATGGGTAAAGAGGTGGAATTGTTAACAACTGCTAAAAGGAGGAAAACGTCATACCTAAGCCATGTATTCCGTAATGATAAGTACAGTCTGCTACAGCTTATCGTGGAAGGCAAGATTAAAGGTAGAAGAGGTTTGGACAGAAAGAAGAAATCCTGGCTGAGAAACTTGAGAGAATGGTTTCAAATACCTGCGGACATAATGCATGCGGCACAAAACAGAGAAACCTATAGTTTGATGGTCGCCAACCTTCGGTAGAAGACGGCACATAAAGAAGATTGTTTCAGCTGTTCATGCTCACATAAATAAATACTGGTTTATCCAGTATGATATCATACATAAGATATTTAATAATAAGTCAGTCCGTCTAGTTGGTGGGCGTCCTCTGCTCTGTATTGCTTCTTGTCTTGGTCTTCACTCGACAATACGTTTTTTTCATCGGTTGTCTGATAATCTGGCGACGTGTCCTGCTAAATTCCATTTTAAAGACGCGATTTTATCGATGTCGTCTGTTGTTTTTGTTCTACGACGTATTTCTTCGTTTGGGATTCGGTATTTCAGAGAATCACCCAACATCTGGCGCTCCATAGCACCCTGAGTCACGCGAATCTTATTCACTATCTTTTTTGTGAGTTTAATGTTTCCACTCCATAAGTGAGTACAGGTAACACACATCGGTCAAAGATTTTCCTTTTGAGGCAAATGGATAGATCCGATTTAAATATAGTTTAATTTACCAAACGCTGTCCAGGCTAATTCTATGCGACGTGGGAGCTCACATGTCTGGTTATCTCTGTCCAACCGAATTTCATGTCCTAGGTACTTATACGATGTAGTCTGCACAATATTTCTTCCATCAACAGCAATATTTCGATTTAGCACCAGATTAGTCATTATTTACGTCTTGTTCATATTAATATTTAGTCCGACCTTCAATTAAGCGTGATATAATTTTTTAAACATTAATATAGCATCATCCGTACGATCGGCTATAAGGACGATGTCATCAGCAAATCTCAAATGAATAAGCTTCTCTTCATTTATGTTAATACCATGCTCGTTCAGACGTGCCTTCTTACAAGTATGTTCTAAAAGTGTCATGAATAGCATGATACTATGACTAACAAGATAGGATCTTACCGTGGAACAAAATCGGTCGTGTTCGCGCATGCCGTCATTGGAGAGTAGAATTTGAATTCTTGTTAAAGTTAAATGGGATTTGTATGCATTCTGTGATGAAATTATTCAATTAGCAAAATAATAATATTAAATAAAGGTTTAATAATTACAATAATCGTACACAAAAGGATATCTCCAAACTATTTATTAAAGATAATTTATTGATATATAAAAAAAACTGACATTACGAACGTGCAACTCTCCAATCACTTCACGACTTATGCGCAATATCTTATCTTCTTAGTCGTAGTATCATAATGAATAGCTTTGAAGAGACGGTCTCTCCTTGCTATACTCCTCGCTGTATACATAAATTTATTTAGTTTTAGTTTGTATTGTAGTTTTTTAGATCTGTTATGTCTTCTTGCTTATGTAATAAAATAATGACTGCATTGATCAATTAAAAATGAGTTTTTCCTTGGTAGATGCAAGGGTAGATACTCTGTCACCGCCAAGGGATTTGTTATTTTTTATTTCTAAAACTGCCGTTTTGATTTCGTATCAACAAGCATCCTTCTAAGTAATAGAAGAATTTCCCTTTATGTAATCGCATGTGTTAACCTGTGTAGCCTAAAACTGAGGCCTTGAATGAGGCTAATTTTAGCTTTAAAAGGGTGATAAGAGAGGTAGTTGAGAAACCTGTTGGAAGCCATAGGTTTTCTGTATTAACTTGTAACTAAGGTGTTGTTTGCACTCCTGAAGACACGCATATTCAAAAAGGTATGCTAATAGTAGTGAAATCCTCTAATTCACAAGTGAGGGTCAAAACCGTTGAACACTGACAGGATGTTCAATGGTCATGCTAGAATTAGGTCATTCACATAACTTTTAATAAAAAAGATTTGATAATCCAATAACCGTAATCGATCGAATAATAACATATCCAAAACAAAGTTAGCGATAATGGGTATAATAGAGGAACCCATAGGTGTTCCAAAAATTTGTAGATAATATTTATCATCGAAAACTAAACAATTAGTGTCAAAAACTAGTTTTAATAATTTTGCAAATACGTTCCAAGAATCAGGTGAGTTAGGTTGGATAGAGCTTTAATTGTTATTTAAAGAAGACAAAACACTTGCTAAAGATAAGTTGGTGAAGATTGAAACTACATCAAAACTTACTAAAATGTACCCTTGTAGTAACTGGAATTGATTGATAAATTTACTAAATTTAAATGAATTAACTATGTTAAAGTCATTATTATAGTCATAAGATTTAGACAAGACATCTATTAAAAACTTAGCAAGGTTGGTGTTAGGAGAGTTAATTGAGAAAACAATAGGTATTATGATAAATAATGTAGGCCTGTGTATTTTAGGTAGACAAGAAAATCTCGGTGCATAATCGCCATTATTATATAATGATTTAGCTCAGGGTT
The DNA here is from genome assembly GCF_040954645.1 of Diabrotica undecimpunctata. Lineage (NCBI taxonomy): Eukaryota > Metazoa > Arthropoda > Insecta > Coleoptera > Chrysomelidae > Diabrotica > Diabrotica undecimpunctata. The sequence continues at coordinate 135,117,021 of NC_092804.1, read as the reverse complement.
GATTATATAATATCCTTTTTTAAGTAAGTGATGTACTTATTAATTTTATTAGTAAATTTGGAACAAGGTAAGAGGCTAATAATATATATCCCCATCTAATAGAGATTGACTTAACCTAAGACATTGATCTTTATTCAACAAGATAGTAGCATTACCTTTATCATTAGTGAGAACTAAAAGATTAGTGTAGGCTTTTAAAAACGATAGCGTTTTTCTGTAAATATTATCTACCTCGAATAGTTTAACTAAAGGACAAATTTTGATTAATTGACTCGAAGAAGGCCTCTGCCTGAGTACAAAATAAACATCTAATCGAATCCTAACATGGCAAAAATCAACAAGGCAACTACTAAAAGGGCACTACACAGTACCTTCATTACTAATAAATGTATAGCAACATAGGAGATATCATAGGACACTATAAATAAAAATAGATTTATCATAAGACAAATTTTGATTTATTGACTTAGAGAAGGCCTTAGGCTGAGTACAAAATAAACAACTGATCGAATCCTAACATGCGACATAGAAAATAAAAGGGGGATGATATAACGAATATATTAAGATACAAAAAGCAAACAAAGAAACTACCAAAAGGGCACTACACATCGTCTGTTATTATTGAACGTATAGCGACATACGATGTTATCACATGACACTATGTATGGTAATAGACATATTTGCTTTATATATAAAGCATAAAGTAAATATAGGGTAAATTCGCTTTATTGACCTGAAAAGGGCCTCTGACTGAATACAAAATAAACATCTAGACTAATACTAGCATATGACACTTCAAATTAAACGACGTGAGATGTATAGTACATATAATTAAATATATATATATATATATATATATATATATATATATATATATATATATATATATATATATATATATATATATATATATTGTTATGATATGTAAAATCAAGAAAATATTGGTTTGTTTAAAATATTTCAAAGTTCAACAAAAAATTAAAATAATTTAGGATAATATCCAACAAACATTTCGGAGAAGGAAAGTTATTAAATCCTTGAATTACCTGTACCAAACAAAATGTAAGCTTTACATCAATCATTTCTTTGTTATACTTAAGTGACCCGCATAAGTTTAAGTGAAAGACAAATTGAAACGGGTTTTTACAAATACATTAGTGCAGTAATTAAAGACAATAGAAGATATTTTAGAAAGAGGTTTTTGTTAGTTTTAAGAATTATAGAAAATAATATTTGTAAATAAGTTTTAGGAAAATTTATAATTATAGGTAAAAATTTGTTTGTTATCGAAATGAAAAAATGGGGAATTGTGACGAGTTTTGATTGGCGGAGATTGAAAAAGGTGGGATAAGGAAAGTTTAGCTAGATTGAGGAGAGAGAAAAGATAGGCAGTTGGTTTCCAAGTCTTCAAGAAAGAACAGTGTTTGTTCTCTGTCGGTTCCCGAAATGTAGCAAGCAGTAGTGTTGAATGTTAGTGAGTTTTTGTGGAGTTAGTGTATCTGACAGAAGCTGAAACAACAAAATATTGTAAGTCATATTTCTCTACTTATATTCCAAGAGTCACTGTTCAGGCCAACGAGAGATTCAGTTTATCGTAAAGAGAAGATATTCCAAGAGTCAATTTTTCACTCGGGCCAACGAGAGATTCAGTTTATCGAGAGGAGAAAGGCTATCATAATTTGAATGATTTGTGCTTTTGAAGGAGATCATTAAGGACGATATACTTGCAACAATCTGATGTAAGATTGCTGATTACATAGGGAGAGGTTGAGAGGAGATAATATAATCTACAAGGAACAAGGATTTGGACCACTCATCATCAGAGAGAGATAATTTTGTTTTCTGCAGTTTTTTTTTCTTTTATTGATAACACAATTTTTACACGTAATTTAGAAAGGATATAAATATTTGGATTAGGAGAGTTAGAATAGTCTGGGATTTTGAGATTTCAATTAATATTGTTTGTACCATTAATTTTTGATTGTTCACGTACGGAGAACAAAATTTTGAGAATCCTTATATGAGATTTGTTTATTGAAAACTTTTGAGTGTGAATTATTTCATTATTATTTATTTCAATATATAGTGTTAGATCATATGTGTTTTTTATTGTTCCGGTATTCTCTGGACCTTACCTTTCACATGTAATAGCATAGATATAGAAGCACGAATTGAACCCTAAGATAAAAGAATTAAAAAAATGTGATAGAGTCATAATCATATCATTTAAATAATATTAATTATTAAAACAAATTAATTAGCTAATTATTGCTTGGCGCACCAAGACTTTAAATATCACAATAACTGGCTTCCAAAACGTGGGGCTTGAAAATATCGCAGCTTTACATTTGAAGGAAGGGAAAGAGATCTGGAATAAGTACAGGTAATCCAGAGATAAAAACATATAACATTGAGGGAATTTGAATTTGAAAGTATTTTGACAATTTTTCCAGGGAATATAAATTTGATTTATTGATTGATCATAGTTAGTGGATATTTACTGCTATTGAATTATTTGATTTTATTTTCTTTACCAATCATACATTTGATATTTATTTTGAATTATTTGAATTTTACTGATTGCATATTTGATATTTGTCGTGAAAATTTAATACATTTGGGGAGAAATATTGTCGTGTTCTGAAACATATAGAGTGTTGTAAAATTTCACATTTGGCGGGGACAAAAACAGTAACGAAAAGAAACAACATGTCGACCACAAGGAGTCAAAGTAAAACGCAAAAAAGGAAAGAGGATAAGATAGAAGAGGAAACAATTATTGATGAAGGATCGGATAATGAAGGAAATGCCACAATAATGGAGGAAAGAAAAGAAACAGGAATGCTGGAAAAATTATTAGCAATGATGCAAATACAGACACAAACAATGAATGAAACATCAAAGAAAATGGATAAAATGGATAGAAATCAACAAGAAACATCACTAAAAATGGAAGAAAACCAACGGGAAACAAAACAAACAATGAGCAATATAGAGCAGCGTCTGGAAAACTATGAACAGGAAATTAGAGGATGTGTTGAGGGGATAAAGAAAGAACTGATACACCAAATAGAAGAGATTAATGAAATTAAAAATGATATGAAAGAACAAGAAATGAGAATTAAAGATAATTTGGAGGAATTAGAAAGCAAACTTGAAAATGTAATGAAAGAAGACAAGAAAGAAATAGAAAAACAAATTGAGGATATCAGAAAACAACGAGAGATGGGAGACAGGAGAGAAGTACTCATCCAAAGTCCGGGTGACATAAAAATACAGTTTGGCGGGGATATTCGGAAAACACACCCAGTACCGTTTGTCAAAAATTTGAAAACCAAATTACAACATATTAGATATTTTGACGATTGCAAAGAAACAATTAGAAACCATTTGAAAGAAGGAGCAGCGTTATGGTATGAAAGCAAGGAAGATGAGTTTGAAAATTGGACAGATTTTGAAAATAAATTTCTCAACTATTTCTGGGGGAAAAATAAACAGAGAGAAATCAACCAAGAGCTACAGAATGGAAAATATCACGAAAAAATGGGAATATCTGAAGAAAAATATGCTTTGCAGATATATAACAATTCAAAATATCTAGAATACAAATATTCTACCGAACAGCTGGTAGAGATGATCAGCAGACATTTTGAGGAAACGTTGGAAGATCACGTGATTTTGAGAAACTATCAAGATATTGATAGTTTGTGCCAATTCCTTCAATTAAAAGAAGCGAAAAGAAAAGAAATGAGAAATAGAAGACAACATGACCAATATAATGGACCGGAAAGAAGGTATTCATCAAATTATGACCAGAGAAACCGACATCCCAGATCAACAAACGAATATAGGCCGAGAAATTACAATAATTACAATAGACAACAAAATTACGATAACAGGAATGACACACAACATAGAACATATGAAAATCACAACAGGAATAGAGATGCACAAAATACTCCGAATAGGAATACTAACGAACAAAGGGATGATAGAAATAACCAGAGCTTCCAACAACAAAATAGAAGGGAGATGAATCATGTAGCAATAGGAAACGAAAGACAAATCTCTAATTCTAATCTAATATTTTTAGATGCATTTATAAAACATAAAGCAATTAAAATTGTGATTGATTCTGGCTCGGAGATATCGCTAATCAATAAAAAACTAGTAAAAGAATTAAATTTGGACAGATTTGTGTATAAGATTCCTAGGGTTGATTTAGTGGGTGCAAACAATAAAAATTTGACGACAGTAAACGAAGGTTTGGGAGTACAGATAAGAGTGGGAAACAAATTCCATATTATGAAATGTGTGGTGATTGAAGACTTAAATCATGATATGATAGCGGGAATTGATGAATTGAGAAAAAAAGATATCACCATAAATTTTGCGGAAAATAAAATGGAAATCAGAGCAGAACCAGACAACACAGGAGAAGAAAAGCAAACAGATAGGAAAACAAATTCTGGAAGGATCAATGCACAGGAAAAACACAAAGAAATCGATATGACTGTAGAGAATAAACCGAAAGTACAAGAACAAGATCTAACAGAAGAGAAAAAGAGAAGGAAGAAAAAGAAGAAGAGTTCGAAAAGAAAGCAGGAAAATAAGATGGAGACCAGAGAAAAACAGGAAATAGAAGGTACAGAAGAATTGTCGGCAACCGACGATAAAACAGAATGGAAGCAGGAAGAAAAAGAAAGTATCATCAGAGAAATGAAAGGAATAGAAACATGGTGCTCGGAATACCAAAGGGAATTAGAGGATAAAAGGAAAACAGAAGAAAAAATGGCACTAATGGACGAGAATCCAGAATTGTGTGAAGAAGTATTATGGACAGTGAACACATATGAACAAAAGGAGGATGAAAGAAAAATAAATTGTGGAGAAAACATAGAGAAGATTTTAAGAAACCATGGAGATCTTGTTAATAAAGTAAACCGAGTGGCTAAAAATTATGAACTTTCTTTGAAGGGAAAATACTTGGAAAAATTTAAAACGAAAATATATCCAATCCCGTATAAAGACAGGCAATATACGGGGTATTTTAACATTCACGACATTTATCAGTATCATAAGTAGATTTTAATAACATAGTGAAATGATTTGATCCTGGAAAACTTTTGTCATTTTAAAATTTAACAAAGAGTTTTCGGCAGATCAAATGGCTGGGATTTGTTATGATATGTAAAATCAAGAAAATATTGGTTTGTTTAAAATATTTCAAAGTTCAACAAAAAATTAAAATAATTTAGGATAATATCCAACAAACATTTCGGAGAAGGAAAGTTATTAAATCCTTGAATTACCTGTACCAAACAAAATGTAAGCTTTACATCAATCATTTCTTTGTTATACTTAAGTGACCCGCATAAGTTTAAGTGAAAGACAAATTGAAACGGGTTTTTACAAATACATTAGTGCAGTAATTAAAGACAATAGAAGATATTTTAGAAAGAGGTTTTTGTTAGTTTTAAGAATTATAGAAAATAATATTTGTAAATAAGTTTTAGGAAAATTTATAATTATAGGTAAAAATTTGTTTGTTATCGAAATGAAAAAATGGGGAATTGTGACGAGTTTTGATTGGCGGAGATTGAAAAAGGTGGGATAAGGAAAGTTTAGCTAGATTGAGGAGAGAGAAAAGATAGGCAGTTGGTTTCCAAGTCTTCAAGAAAGAACAGTGTTTGTTCTCTGTCGGTTCCCGAAATGTAGCAAGCAGTAGTGTTGAATGTTAGTGAGTTTTTGTGGAGTTAGTGTATCTGACAGAAGCTGAAACAACAAAATATTGTAAGTCATATTTCTCTACTTATATTCCAAGAGTCACTGTTCAGGCCAACGAGAGATTCAGTTTATCGTAAAGAGAAGATATTCCAAGAGTCAATTTTTCACTCGGGCCAACGAGAGATTCAGTTTATCGAGAGGAGAAAGGCTATCATAATTTGAATGATTTGTGCTTTTGAAGGAGATCATTAAGGACGATATACTTGCAACAATCTGATGTAAGATTGCTGATTACATAGGGAGAGGTTGAGAGGAGATAATATAATCTACAAGGAACAAGGATTTGGACCACTCATCATCAGAGAGAGATAATTTTGTTTTCTGCAGTTTTTTTTTCTTTTATTGATAACACAATTTTTACACGTAATTTAGAAAGGATATAAATATTTGGATTAGGAGAGTTAGAATAGTCTGGGATTTTGAGATTTCAATTAATATTGTTTGTACCATTAATTTTTGATTGTTCACGTACGGAGAACAAAATTTTGAGAATCCTTATATGAGATTTGTTTATTGAAAACTTTTGAGTGTGAATTATTTCATTATTATTTATTTCAATATATAGTGTTAGATCATATGTGTTTTTTATTGTTCCGGTATTCTCTGGACCTTACCTTTCACATGTAATAGCATAGATATAGAAGCACGAATTGAACCCTGAGATAAAAGAATTAAAAAATTGTGATAAAGTCATAATCATATCATTTAAATAATATTAATTATTAAAACAAATTAATTAGCTAATTATTGCTTGGCGCACCAAGACTTTAAATATCACAATAATATATATATATATATATATATATATATATATATATATACAGGGCGCAGTAAAATAATTTATATGTAGTTGGATTATATGCCTATATATATATATATATATATATATATATATATATATATATATATATATATATATATATATCTATATATATATATATATATATATATATATATATCTATATATATATATATATATATATATATATATATATATATATATATATATATATATCAACTATATCCAGAACAATTTTTGGTTTCATTATCTATATAAAAAATGCATGTAAATAATATTATTTACATAAATCATAAAGAATCAAAAGAATTTTCATCACTGGCTGACGTATCAGTTTCCATTTTTCTTTTTTTCGCTTTTCTTCGTCTATTGTCATTCTAAACTGTGACTGACCTGACACTCCAAAAAAAATTAGACACACGACCATTGGGAGCAAGTGGCTTATATAGGAATATATCCTTCCCCAGGTATTAACTATAATTTATTAAACCTGAAAATTTAATATAGGGTATTCCCGTTTGAACATCGACCGATGACGGAGAAACATAACCTTATATATTCAGACTAATTGAGCGCTCATGTCACTATCAATAAATCAAAGGGCCCAACATATTGCGGATAAAGTAATCCTTGGTCACGTGTTCGGCATTATCATTGAAACCAATAGTTCTCCCCTATTCAATGGTGTAATCCAGTTGTAATACACTTATTAGTTCAGAAGGAATGTTAATAGTGACACTACTCTAGATGTAATAATCATTCTTTGAGTATTTGGTATTGTAATAAAAATTATTTATATATCACTGTTTTTTTACCAAAAGATAAGCTTATGAGAGCAACTGAAATACGTAGTATTGAAATTCGTGAAATTCGTTAATATTTAATTTACGAATATTAATTCATTAATAAGAAAATAGTCACTGCAAATATGACCTCAGAAATAAAACTACTTAATAAAAAACTTAACATAAAATTGACAAAATCACAAAACCGTTGATAAAAAGGAGCACTGTGGAATTTGCAGAAACAACTTAAAGTTAAATTAAAAATTAAAGACAACTTTAAACGAAAAGACGATGAAAAAGTAGAAAAGATAATAAAGGAAAAAAGAAATTTAAAGTTTTGGAATAAATTAAACAAGAACAGTGTTTAAAAGAATCTTAAAAGAGAAGACGAAAAAGTAACAAAGTACTAAAATGAAAAGAAAGCACATAGCTACTCTGAAAAACTATACAAATTAAATTTTAAACATAGATACATAATACAACATGTCTATAGTTTTAAGCATGGAACTGGATTTTTATAGATTTTAGTATGTAAGAGTTTTTTGCTGCAGATATTATGGTGGTATTTACATTTCTGTCCAGAACAAGGTGTCTCACTGTCCAGAACAAGACAAGGATGTATACTGTCTCCACAATTATTTAATATATGTTAAGCGCATATTATGAGAAAATCGCTTGAACGATGGGAAAAGGGCATCTTAATAAATGGCCGAAAAATAAACAACTTACGTTCTGCAGACGACACAGTTTATTTTTCAAATAGTCAGGACGAGTTAAACCTCATACGTCTGGTTAAAAACGAAAGTCAAATATTTGGTCTGCTCTTAAACATATCCAAGTCAAAGATCATGATAGAAAATAGACTACATAGCAATCACCTAGACATAACCACGATTGACCGTTGTGAGGTTGTAATCTCATACTTATATCTGAGATCATTGATCACAAACACAGGGTTACTACAGGAAGAAATAAAACATGTATGTGATCTAGCAACAGTCTCTGTAGAAATATGACCAGAATATGAAAGGGCTCTGAAATTTTATGATTTTTAAGAATGAGGTTGATCAACTGCCTAATCTGTGAATCTTAGACACTACTACAAGTGAAATGTTCTGTTGAAAAGTATGTTACGAATTCCGTGGACCGATCACAGGACAAATAATTCAATCTAAATGAGCTAAAAGTCATCAAACGATAATCCAGCAAAGTCCATCTCCAACAATTAAAATACTTTGGACATGTTATGAGAGCAGATACAGAAAACATGGAAACACTTGATATTCAAGACAATGTACAAGATGGAAGATCATGAGAAAGATACCCAACAATATGGATCGATCAAATTACAGGAATATGCAAAAGTCATTTGCATGATTCAAAATAAATTACCAGAGATCGAGATATTTGGAAACGAACAATACACGACATCACGATGACCACTACACTCTTTTTGGGGCTTAGGCTTAAGGAGAGTGACATTGTTGTCAAATCTTCCGTTTTTCTGGAAATCTAATGAACTTTCTTATTTCAAATATATCACCCCGTATATTTTTTAAATGTTAAGTTTTTAAGAAACACTAATTATTTTTCTTGTAATATTCCCTATACCCAGATGCCATATATTTGGAGTTACTTCTTCAATTACATCATATTCGACGAAGTTAAAATAAGGGCATATACTCGTTCGCTCTTGAGGTCAGATTTTAATACCATACAGAAAAGGGTCACACCTAAATTCTCTCCGGCCATATATTTCTTAGAAAAAAAAGTTTAAAAATGTCTTTAGTACGTACACTAATGAATAATCATGAATAACTAGGGTCAGCGTAAATTAAGAATGTTTTCTTCATAAAGCAGACACTTTTTATGCTTTTAAATGTTTAATAAATATTTCTCAAACTTTTTTAGATAGGTAAATACAGAACTACTTCTTACTTAAAATTTTATAACGTTAATATCACTAAAGTATTATAATGTTAGAGCTCATATTCCCTTGTTCAATATTTAATTGGGTTGGGAAGTGATGAATTTCTCAGAAAAGATTGGTAATTATTATTATACCTAAAAATTTATGATAAATAATATAAGTGGTGCATATTTCAATATTAATCCTTTAAATTCGGTTTAAATGTCTTTAGTTCATCATAAATAAAATTGAAATAAGTGAAATGTTAAGTAAAAAGGGCAAGTCTATGTTAGTTATTGACAATTGCAAGTATATTTTTCATAAAATGCTTGCTAATAATATCAAACGTTGGCAGAGTATAGGAAGAAGTTGCAAAGCATTTGTTCAAACTTCAAATATTTGTAACAGTGTAGTTGAATGTAATCATAACCACAACCATGAAAGTTTATCAAAAACATTATACCCGCAAAAATTAAGTAATTATGTTAAGCGGAAGGGAATCTACGATTTGTGTGAAAAACCAGTGAAGTTGATACACAGCGAAATTAAACGAACTGTCGCTGAAACGCTTTCTGTAGAAGATGTACATTTGATTTGAAAAAATATTTGCAATGACAGAAAACAAGTTATTCCCAAACATCCGAAGTGCGCGCAGGTACTACATGACTGATTGAACTCCGTGGAAGTAATAACCAATTAAAAGAACCGTTTGTATTAACAAATGGTCCCTTACAAAAATTGGTTGCTTTTTTTGTTTATCCAACTTAACATTTTTAAGTAAATTAGAAGCAATTTATGTTGATGGAACTATTAAATACTGCTCAAAATATTTTACTTAACTATTTACAGTTTACGGACTCGAAGATGGACACTCGGTGTCGTTCTTATTCTTTTTGCTTTCAAATAAGTTAAAAGATTCATATGTGATTGCCTTAGATTGTTAAAAAAACCTACATTTTAGTCCCAAGTTTGTGTATGCTGGTTTCGAAAAAACGATCCATGTAGGAGTAAGTAAAGTGTTTCCATCTGTAAAAATAAAATGATGTAGATTTCATCTTAGACAATCATATTGGAGAAAAATTCAAAAATTCAAAGTTGGACTAGCTACTGAGTATTCAAAAGACAATCACGTCGGCAATACTTTAGATATATGTTTGGTATACCTTTCCTTGATCCATTAGACGTAGGTGAGAGTTTTGCTTTAGAATTTAATGAGATATTACCAGCACAACACGAAGCTGTGCAACAATTTGCTGACTACTTGATGGACAACTATATTTCTAAATAGGCAAACTTCCCTTCTGATATATGAGAGGAAAACAGTTCATCACGTGAGCTTACAACCACTGCCTGTGGAAGTTTCCATTCTAAATGTAATTCGTAATTTTGCAATACTCTCTCTCTCCAATGGCGCTATAGCTCAAATAAAGTCTTTGTCTTCTCCAACCTATGCCACCAACCTTGCCGGTTCCACGCCGATCTTCTTCAGCTTCTTAAGTCTAGAAAATTCCCCAAGCTTTTCCGTGGCCTTCTTTTTGACCTTAGACCCTAGATTTTACTATCTAGAGCTCTTTTTGGCAATCTTTCGGTCTCCATTCTCACTATATACCCAGCCCATCGAAGTCTTTAAAGTTTAACGAATTCTGAGATCGGTGCCTCTTTGAACAATTGCTAGAGTTCATGGTTGTACCTGGATCTTCATACTCTGTTTTCATATTAGCTCTAAATATCTTCCCAGCTTTCGTTTTGTGTCTCCTGTCATCACCCATGCCTCGTATTCATACATACCATTAGTCTAATAATATAATTTTGTAGAGCCTGTAGCCTGTAGAGTCTAATAATATAATTTTCTATTTTTTTTTTTCGTCTTTGTAGAGGGGCGTCTTAAATCTTCAAAAGACATCTCAGTCCAGAACGCCGCCTAACTAACTTTAGTGTAGGATTCGTTCTTCGTACTCTCGGCAATAGTTCCCGAGGTACTTTAAAATGCCCTCTCGTCGCCCTGTCTACGCCGAACGCCTACCTGCTAAACCAGACCCTCCTCTGTCATCCAGCTATCCGGAAGCGGAATGGTCGCTGTAGGTCCGGCATCACTTTCGAAGCACTACCTTTATTCATTCATTCTCCATTCATACACATTCACACTCTATTCATTAGCAAGGAGGCTCCCTGTCTCGTTTCAGGTAGCGCGTAGAAGACACTCATCGCTCCTAGTTCGGCATGACTTCCAGATAGGCATTTCCTCCTTGTCTAGCTGTCTTTCTTCCTCTTCCTTTTTCTTAATCACTGCACGGATATAGCTGTGTATGTTAGTAAAACCTAATTTATTTTCAATCAACATTCTCTCAATCATTTCTCTCACTGTAACAAAATGCACACTTATCTCTCTCTCTCTATTCTCTTCCTTTCGGTTATCTATCTGCTGCAATCTAACATCGTATGTGCCACAGTATCCGAGTATCCACAGCATAGGCATTCATCTGTATCAGCGTTTCAGATCCTATAGAGGTAGGCCCTAAAACACTCGTATCCTGTGAGCACCTGCGTCAGGAAATAATCCAGTCGCCTGTGACCACAGTCCACCCAATCTCTTATGTTCGGAATCAGCATTTTCGTCCACTGTGCCATATCTTCCGTGTTGTTTCATTGTTTTTGCCATCTTTTAACTAACCTTTCCCTTTCCTGTCTTCTCTCGGCCACAGTAAGGTTTGGGCCTCTTCTCTCATAAAGCTTTTTTCTTTCCACGGCCAAAAAACATGCAACGGAACACATCCAGTGATGGTCCATAAGGCTGTAGCACACACAGTCCTGTAGGCACATGCCACTCGCAACAGACTTGTTCTGTCCACTCGTGTCATCATACTACTTTAGGCCGGTATCTCTACTGCCTCGCTCCAGACTTGTACCGCGTAGAGGACGATTGACTGTACAACACCGTGTATTTTCTATCTACAGTGCATGTTTTTGGAGTGGAACACATGGGTTAAGTTTCTTTTTCCTTTACTATTCTTCTTTAAATTTCGGGTTGTTCTGTTCCTTTCGTATTTAATGAAACATCAGATATACAAAACTTCGTACAGTTTCATTACGTTTTTTAATTCAACTTTGCGTCCCCTAGATCTTGCTTGTGGGAGCTTTTTTGTCTTTTTAATATTTATTTCTAGTCCGGTCTCTTTTGCCAGTGTTTTTATTTGTGAATATATTTCTGCCGGCTATTCTGTTTTACAATCCGCACCCTAATATATTTCACTTTTTAAAAGTTGTAACAGATATTCAAGTTGACACTTATATTAATATACGTTATAAAAAAGTACTGTGAAACCAAACCAAGTTTACCGAAAGGTACTTCAAGAGCGTGAAAAATTTGTGGTTCACAAAATAGCGCAATTAAAACAAAATAAAATTAGTAGATTTGCTTTTGTCAAATTTATTTTATTTGATTTTGTATCATATTTTTTTAATTTTAAAAAGGTATAGGATATCCCTGATGTTTTTACACTTGTATTGGTTTGTCTCATATATTTTCGAATTACCACAAATTATTTTACAAATTTTTAAAAACAGAATAAATATCAAAAAAGCTAATAAAATCCGTAGATAAGATCAAAATTTCTAAATCATTCACTAAGATTTTTTAAAATACGGACAAAAATGAAGAGAATATAATCTAAATAATCTAATTCCACTCTCTCGTGTATAAATACGTAACAATCAGTATTTTATATATATATATATATATATATATATATATATATATATATATATATATATATATATGTATATATATATATATATATATATATATATATAGATATATATGTATATATATATATATATAGATATTTATATATAAATATATATAAATTTATTATTTAGATTACTGTACATATTTACAAAAAATCTCAAAACACGTCAAATTTAAATTATAACTTGACATTCTTTAACATGAAAATGCAACCCCTACCTTCAACCGACTTAGAATGACAGGTACAACCCCCAATTTTTAAAATAGGAAGTATAGGCTTATGATATATCGTTTGAAAGGTCTTTTCATTCTCCATTCAAAAATGTTTTCGTTTTCAAGTTTATTAAGATTAATTAAGATAAAATAAATTAAAATCATGTGGTTACCGAAATTCGCTACAATACAATCAAAAACTGAAATTTAATTCAAAACGTAATAAAATGTAGAACACGAAAAAGAACTATGAATGTTAATGAAGTAGATGTTCAAAATGTTTACCGCGAACGTCTTGGCAACATCCTAATCTCAAATAAAACTCACATTATTTAACATAACAAGCGTGATCGACCTAATCGCAAGCGTTATTCGTTCTTTTAAGTCATTTAAATCAGAAGGTTTAGTTTTGTACACATGGCCATATCCCCATAAAAAGTAATCTAATAATGTAAGATCAGGTGATCGCGCTGGCCATTCAATCGATCCTCGCCTCCCTATCCACCGATTGGGAAATATTGTATCGAGGTACTGCCGGACATTAAGTTGGTAATGTGGTGGTGCTTCATCCTGCTGAAACCATATCGTATTCGCTGGAACTTGAGGGTTTCCTGGATCAGGAAATTTGCCAAGGTTGGAATGACATCATTTTGAAGTAGTGTCAAATAATTGTTACCATTCAAGTTGCCCTCAATGAAAAAGGGACCAATGATATTGTTTCCTACAATCTCTGCCCAAACATTAACCTTTTGAGGGTATTGAGTGTGTTTTTCTCTCATCCAGTGAGGATTTTCCGTGGCCCAGTAGCGACAATTTTGCCAATTAGCATGACCGTTAAGTGAAAAAGTACACTCATCAGAAAACATAAAGTCTTCTAATTAGATAATATTGTTATCCAACAGTGATGTATGGCTAGCATTGAATGCAGTGGATGCCTGTCTACTCGATGTATGTGGATTTTCCTGAAACTCAAGCAACACATCTAATTTGAGTTCATCACTCAGTGCATTGGCAGCTGCTTTTTTTATCTGCCATACATGACCAAACTCGCGAAACTGCTTCTCTATTTTACTTATTGTTCCTTGGGATATAGGCGGTAAATTAGGAAATTTCTCATGAAATAGGCGAGTTACTTCCTGTTGTGTTCGGGTGTTATCTCCGTAACCAATAATTTGTAAAACTGTTATTTTATGCATTTCCGTTTAATCTAACCATTTTTCAAAATTGAATTGAACGAACTTTTTACTTAAATTAAAATACTGACAACTTAAATAAAACAATTTACTAATGCGTGTTAAAATAACGTTACCACGGAAATTCTTTAAAGTTTTTTAATGGTTACCATCTAAAAACCACATTGCTATGGTTTTTGTTCACTTTCTCATTATCAAGACCTAAACGGGAAATAAGTTTTGAGTATATTTTAGCGAATTTCTGTAATCACATGATTTTAATTTATTTTATCTTAATAAACTTAAAAGCGACACCATTTTTGAATGGAGAATGAAAAGACCTTTCAAACGATATATCACAAGCCTATACTTCCTATTTTAAAAATTGGGGGTTCTACCTGTCATTCTAAGGGGGTTGAAGGTAGGAGTTGCATTTTGACGTTAAAGAATGTCAAGTTATAATTTAAATTTGACGTGTTTCGGGATTTTTTTATAAATATGTAACAGTAACCTAAATAATGAATTTATTCCATTTGGCTTTTATACACTGTATAGGGTTTTTATCGCGGTTCTCAAAGAATTAGTTTGTAAGAAAACTTATAAATTTATACTTTTAACTTATACTTTTTAAACTTATTATTATGTTAATTTCTTAAGAATGCCCTCATATAAATACTTTTTATAATATTCTCTAGTATATAACTTATAAATTATTTCTTTAAACACTACCTTTGTTTCTCCTATATTTAATATCATCTCAATATATATATATATATATATATATATATATATATATATATATATATATATATATATATATATATATATATATGTATATATATATATATATATATATATATATATAGTGTTCTCATCTATATATGTTCTATATATATATATAGTGTTCTCATATCTATAGTGTATATATATAGTGAACTCATCAGTTCATCACTGTATATATACAGTGATGAACTGATGAGTGTCTTACCACCCGGCCTTTTAACGTAAGAGATAGAAAACACAGTTACCTTGTGAAATAAAAAGAGATGAAACTCGTAGAGGTGAGAAATAATCGGAGAAACCTATAATTTATATTACACTACATTACCACTATCAATAGTCTCACACCTTTAGACGTTAGCTTCGAGCTAAATCACCTCGGTCATAATTATTATGAGTAACGTCCAATGTGTGACGTATTTCCATTTTTTAATTTCGCATAAAGTAAAAACTGATTGACCACAATAAAGCAAAAATGTGAATAAAATAATTTAATTAATAGTGATTATTTAATCTAAAGTTTTAAAATATTAACCAAGAATACTTTCTACCATCATTTGAGGAGTTTCATACACTCTTGTGACGGAATAATTATAAATCCTTCGTGGATTAGTGGTAAGAATTCGACATTGCGACAGAGACATCGCATTAGAGTTCAAAACCCACATGTGGTTTTGTTATGTCATTAGTAGTGTTTAAAGTTAAAACAAAAAATCTTATTGACAAAACAGTATTGTCGTACTTTCGAAAATAAAGTAAAAACTCTTCAAAATTAAAAGAACGACATTAAACAGTCTTCAATGGATTATTTGCCATTCACAACTGAAGACTGTAAAACTGGAATTGAATTTGAAATATTTTGTATTTCTATTTTATAACATTGGAATAAGAATAAATTGTAAATAATGAGTTTTTCGAAAACTTGTTACCTAATATGTATCATATTTTCTATTATTTTTGATTGAGTAAAACAAAAATTTTACCCTTGGTGTGAATTGAACCCCAGTCTTCTTGTCAATAGACAACGTCTCTAACTATTACTTCAATTTCACATACAATAATTGTTTTCGGACCTTTAGTTTAGTCAAATATTTCAGTTGAGTTATTTTTATTATTAAATAAACTTAAGGATTTATAATTTAAAATCGCTACTAATTAATGTTTTTTACTATAATATATCTTAATATATTTAATCATTTATTCTAACATTAAAAATTATTAAAATAAAATATTTTCGAGGTCATCCGTACAATTATGACAAGTCAAACAGACACGTCTAATACTATCTCGTACTATCTCACAACTTAATCTGTCTTCTATCCTTTCCGCTATTTTGCCGGGTGGTAAGACACTCATCACTGTATATAAAAGACACGGTAGGCCTAAATTTTCCTAGAACTTAGTAGATTAATATTTAATCCGCATATCCACGTGAGCGAACTACATAGTATACCAGCTTTTCCCATACTTTTTCCATGGCCCGGTTATTTTTGTGCTTATTCTTCGTGACTCACTAATTTTTTGCATACCCTGGTTGTTTTTTTATTATTTTACGAAATACAGCCCAAAATATGGAAACATAATCCTTTTTGCAAGTTTTTTGCAAAGCGGAGATACCTTATGAATGTAAACTTTATTTTATTTAACTTTTATCTAGCTATTCCCAAATTTTCATTATTTACTTTTTTTTAGGCTTGTTTCCCTGATCGGGCTGAATGTTAAGGCCAACGTATCGATAGATGTGTTCGCCGCAGGTTAATAATGTATAGATTGTTACTGAGACTTGGCCCTTAGTGTTCATTTCACAGTTCTATTATAGTATTTTCTGCCAACTATTCTAACAAAACTTTGACTTAAAATTGTGTATTTTATATTTACTCAAAAAAAGTAAAATATTGTGGCTTAACTGTCTTGTATTTAGATTATTTAGTAACAAAAAGTATTGCTTTTAAAACCTAACACCTTTTTAAAAGCACATTAAAAAATACTTCGAAATCGATATAGCTACTGAGGATGATCACTGTGTTTCTCTCCACCGCTTCTAGTCCCACGGGAGTCGATCGCGAGTGCAGTTTCATGTCCGCATTATTCTTGATTTCCTGCCATGACGGGTGAAGCCACGCAATTCTGCTCCTATACTCCTGCTCCTCCTGCTCTCTCGCACAGTCTTGCCGTAGCCGAAGTCGATGCTGCTGGCGTAACGCAAACGTTCCAGGATTGTTGAAATTTTCGTATTTAATAATTTTGAAGAAATGATTAGATGTCATTTAATCTGTTTTCAATTTATCTCGCTTTGTGTTCCAGTACAAAATAGCATAACAGTGAAACTGTTGAATAATAAATAGCTAAGACGTACCACTAACCATAGTAGCTATGCAACTCTCAATAATGGTTTTTTCATATTAAAACAAAAAATTTAATAATATATTTATGTTGGTATTGTTTAAGTTACTAAATGTGTTCAAGGATTTAGATTTTTAAGTACATATCAGGAATAAAATTTAATGATGTTGTAAACTTCTACAAGAACTAGAGGATACAAAAAATATTACACTCTTCTTGAATTTGTGTATATTATTTAGATATTTAAAAACACATATTTGTTAAAACTCTTATACAGAATTGATGTAAAGTGTTATCACAAATTTAAGATTTATATAGTAAGCGATACTGTGAAGAGACTATACAACCGACGGTTCATGCCATACAATAAAAAACTCTCAATAGTCCGGCAGCAGTGTACCTTTCTCTGTATGAAAGGGTAGATAGGTGAAAGCTATTCTATCCTATATAAAAACGATAAATATTTCGTTAAATACGAATATGTAGGTCCCCTAGATCAAAAACTGGTTCTAATTTTTATTAACAATTTTTTATAAATAAATTTTCAAATTTTAGTATTTTAATTTACAACTAGTCTGATCGTAAAGTATGCCAAAAGTACCCTAAAAATGCTATATATAATGTTTATAAAAAGTTTTAAAGTTATTCAACAATTTATGTCAAAAAATCGAAGATTTAGTCCTTTTAGTCCTTGTAAATTTTTACCCAGTGCATATGTCTCTAAAAGCTGCACACAAATATAAAGCTTGAACCTATTTTAATAATTTACTATTGAAAAAAATGAAAGAAACTTTCTTTTTCATTAAGTTAACAAGCAATTAAAAAATAGCTTTTTGCCGTTGCAGAATCACAGGTACACTGCGGGTTAGTACGTGTTAACATTACGCGTCCTAAATATCTTTTAAAATTTCAATGACCGCTCAATGCAGGTGTAATGTCGACAACATATTAGCCCGCCATGTGTCTTTGGTTCTGCAAGGACGAAAAAATCTTTGTTTATTGCTTGTTAACTCAATGAAAAAGAAAGTTTCTTCCGTTTTTTTTTTCAATTATTATTTTCGTTGAGAATAAACCACAATATAAGTTTAAAATAAGTTTACGTTTGACGTTTAGATTTCCACTTCAGAAATCATTCTCAAAATACAAAACATAAATAAATTAATTAACAAATTTTGTTTTTTTTACTTGGTGAAAAATACTTCTAATAATTTAATTTTATCTGACTTATTTATATTGGCAATTCAGACTTATATTATACAATTTAAAGAAGACTACTTTAAAATGATATTGCGAATATTGCTGAGTTGCGTTCCTGGGACGACTTTATTGTAACATAGTTCATTCGATTATATGAAATCAACTTTAACTTAAGAATATCAGTATTATAGAAAAATCAGGGCATGTGATTCGTCTTTAAAAAGACAACCACATGAAATGATGACAGTAAAATTCCCCTGTTAGTGATTCCATAGTAAATCATGAGAGATAAAGGAAAAAACCTGATAATACTATCCCGACATGGTAAGTATTTAGTCTTACATTTAGTTTACTCTCAATAAACACCAAAATCCAATTTCATACGTATGTTATTTAAAAATATAAATGATGTATCCTCCATATGTTACGGACTTGATAATGGTGATATTTTCCTTTTATTCTCTTTCTCTTTTAATATGGGTAATCAGCTCCTATTGAATTCTGCAGAAGAATTTGCGACGCAATTGGTCTCAATTGATTTTTTGATTTTTCTCTTTTTACCATCTGTTTCTTTGTTTCTTTTAGGACTATACTTGAATCAGTAGCTAACCAAGAATTTGCTTCTGGGGGGGGGGAGGGGGAGGGGATTTGGTTGGTCACCCTCCATTTTGAGGCGAGGTTGAGCCGCGAATTAAATGCGCCGACGGGACTGAAGATACCTGACCTTGTCGCGCAACAGGATGAGCAGGTAATTGTCGTGGAACTTGCCGTCAGCTGGGAGGGTCCTGAACCCCTAAGTAAAGCCGCTGCCAATAAAACGGCACTGTACACAGAACCTTGATTTCATCAGACAATGCAGACTCGATATCCAGGGAAACAGATTTACATGGCACCTCTAATCGTGGTAGCTCGCGGAACATGGTGTCAATTGAATTCTCGTATCATGAGAATTTTAAACCTTTCAAGGTTCGATGTCCGCAATTTTATCACTAAGGCTATTTAAGGTAGTATGCATATTCATAGTTATTTTATGAGGTCCTAACATAAATGACTTATGAGAATTTCACTTCGAGTATATATACCGGCTTCTTTCCTATCGTGGGGTCTACGTTCGTCTAGTTAGGATTTTATTTTATTGACTTGATTACGTAGATGTTTGTGTCGTCCTTTATGTCATATTTTTTTATTCCCTTATTTTAATAACTATTTTTAAACTTTTATTCTTTTTAAATAATTATTTGCTAATTTTTGCAAGACCTGCGATTTGGCTTGGTGAAGCTAGTAAATGCAGAGGGGGGTGGTAGATTTCTCGAGCGATATAAATCTGGCCAAACATCGGGCCATAAAGGGCCACACGCTGCTGGTCTGTTGCTTTCCGGATCGGAATGGAGAGGAACAGACCAGCAGGATCAGGTCGGTTTTCGGATGGCGAGGGTTTGATTGCGTGATGAACGTAGCCACACAGCTGGCATCGCCCGGCCTGCAAACTAAAAGAGGTTATGGCTCCACTCTGATACCCTGCAGACCAATGCAGTTGCTCAGGGCGTGGCACGTGGAGCCAAAGTGAGAGTTAGGTGTCTTATGAGGACCAGTTATCAAGAACCATCTCCCGTCTATGACGCTCGATATGGTCGTTCCGATAAAAGGTACTACCTCTATAACACACCCCAAACACCCCGTATTTTCTTTATATGTGTACCTATTAATTGCCTACCTATCTAACTGTGGTTTATGTCTTGTCTATTATAATGAAGTCACTCTGATGAACTCCTGACCGTAAAAAGTGTCCTTCATGTACAATTCTGAATAAATTAATGCTACTATTTGTATGTAATTACGTAGCTAAAGATTCTAATCAAGGCTGAAATACAAAAAAAGGGAAATTTACCTTGTATTAATTATTTTTCTAACTTTCAGGATAATAAATAACATTTACTTAAATAAAGTTATATTTGGTAATCACCAAAATAATAAATTGTTTACAATTTAGGTACATGTACATGAAATATGCGTTTCCCTAATATGAGATACCCAATCCAGATATGCTGTAAATTGTCTAATTTTGGTTTTTTAAACATTTTATTATCGCCTAAAAGTATGTTCCAGAAATATTTCAATCCTACCAGAACATAATAAATAGTTATACCAGCAAATTACTAAACAAAACAAAATTGGAATTATTTTATTGTAAAAAGTAGCAATTTAAAAAAATGTATGACTCTCTGTGACTCTCCTCTATCTAATATTGAATTTAATTCAAATAATATTTTAGTAAGTTCTGACATAAATCTTTTATTTACAATAAATGTGCCACTAGATAGGATTTTAAATATTTTTTCTCTTGATGTGCCTATCCGTTACGAATGTTGGCGATCATCATTTCAATCTTTTTCTTATTTGCAGCAGCGCGGAAAAGCTGCACAGAGGTTGTATTGAACCAGATTCTGAGGTTCTTTAACCAAGATGTTCTTCTTCCTAGACCTCGTTTTTCAAATATTTTTTCTTGCAGGATGGCTTAAAGGAGAGCATATCTGGATTCATTTCGCATAATATGTCCGAAGAATTGTAACTTTCGAGATTTGATGGTGGTCAGTACCTCTCGGTTCTTATTTATTCTTCTGAGAACCTCCTCACTTGTGACTCGGGATCTTAAGTATTCTTCGATATGGCCACATCTTAAATTCTTCCACTTTTCTGCACATATCTTGATTCAAAGTCCACGATTCAACACCATAAAAAAAGGCAGAGAAGACATAGCATCGCAGCATTCTTACTTTTGTATCAAGAGAGAGGTTGTGATTCTTGAAGAAGGCCCCCATCCGATTTTAGGTGAATCTAGCTTTTCCGATGCATGCTCTAATCTCCTGGTTGTGGGTAAATTCTTTATTTATTATGGTGTTAGGGTAGTTGTAGTGCGTCACTCTTTTTACAGGGGATTGGTTGACGTAGAGTTGACCTTCTGTTATCCTTTTCTTGCTAATTATTATAAGATTTGTCTTCTTAACGTTTATATTAAGTCCATATTGTTGACTGTAATACGCGATTTTATTCATAAGAACTTGTGGGTCTTCTAAATTGTCCGCAAATACTATTGTGTCATCTACATATCTGATGTTTAGCTGGTAACCATTTAGTAGAATAAATATTCTTTTAGAGTACAGATTGAAGATTAGATAAGACAAAATACAGCCTTGCTTGACTCCACGCATGATTTTCACATAGTCAGTGTGTTCACCTTCAACTCTGAGATTTGCTGTCTGATTCCAGAAAAGATTTCTAATTATTTTCAGATCTTGGTTGTTTCTTTTGGTATTTGCATCATCTTGGCGTGCTATACTTGATCAAACGCTTTCCCGTAATCAACCAGATATGCGTATACGTCGCAGTTGACGTCTCTGCATATCTGGAATAAGACTTGTACTGAGAACAAAGCCTCTCTAGTACCAACAGGATTTGTGAACCCGAACTCTCTTATGAATTATCTTTAGGAACAATTTTAGGAGATGACTCATGAGGCTTATAATACGGAAATCTTCGTATTTTTTGGCTCCTGGTTTTTTTTTGAAGTGCAATAAACTCAGATTTTAGCCATTCTGTTATAATTTCTCCAGAGTTGTATATTTTGTTAAATATCTTTGCGATTATTGCTATGGATTCGTTGTCCATTAGTTTAAGTAGTTCTGCTTGTATATTATCAGGGACTGCCACTTTGCCATCCTTTAGTGTTATTACAAAATAAACTTGTAATATTCTTGGTTTATCATTTACCTTTTCTTCTAGCTCAAAGTTGTTATCTTTGGTCTTCAAATAGTTTTTCTAGATATTCTTTCCACGTTTTTATTTTAATCTGTTTTTCCAAGATGATGTTTCCGTCAGAATCAGTTATATTTCCTTTTTACCTTCGTCTAAATCCCCCTGTGAGTTCTTTAACTTTCCTATGTACATTGTGACTATCGTACTTTGACTGCAGAGTCTCACTTTCTTTGCATCCTTCCCTTGCTTCTTTTCTTTTGCTTCTCTGATTTTGGTTCTCATTAATATATTTATGGTTTTATATTTGTCTGGGTCATTTTTGGCTTTTCTTCTCTCGTCCATTAGTTTCAGGATCTTATCTGTCATCCATGATTTTTTCTTTATTAATCTATCTGTCTTTAAGTGATTATCCTTTACATTTTGCACTATTTCTGTAATATGTTTGATCGTTTGTTCTTCGTTCGATTCGTCTCTAATTGCAGCATACGTAGGTCGTATGATTGTGTTTTCCTTTTCTGCACTGTTTTGAGTTTGACTTAAAATACCTATGACCAGTGGAACGTGGTCTATCTCCAAGTCTGCTCCAGCATAAGTCTTGACAGACGAAAAGCTGTTTCGGAATATTTTATTTACTAAAATGTGGTGTATTTCATTCCTAATAATTCTCCCGGGTCTGTCTTGAGGGAATTTCTACGTGTACAGCTTGTGAGGTTGTAATTGGAAGAATGTGTTGGAGACAACTAGTTCTGAGTTTTCTTTGAATTTTTATAGGAGGTCTCCCCTCTCGTTTCTGACCTTAAGTCCATGTGCTATACTGTGTCTTATCTCCAGCTCCAATCTTGACATTAAAATTGCCCAATTTTTTTTTTCAAATTTTTTTTAACGGTTCACATTTTTCTAGTCAAAGGGAAATATAGTAAAAAGGGAAGGCATAATGATTAAATTATCGCATTTATTATTAACTTTTCGAGATAAGTGTACATAAATAAAAATGGAAAGAATTGTATTTCATAGAATTTTAATCTTTTCCATTTTTTTTTGCCAAAAATCTATATGTATTTGAGGTCGTACGTATGCGGTAAAGGCGCGAGCGTAAGACCTTGCGGGAATTGGCTATATAGTAGGTGTTTTTGCTCAATATCTCGGCCATTTTAAACCTTTCGACAAAATGGTAACGACTTATTTTCTACAATTTTTTCCTTGCAAATTTTTTCGTGCTGTCGATATTTTTAGAGTTAGAGGGGAAAATAGTGACTAGTATAATTATTAAATAATATCATTGATACTAAAACTTTACGACATTAATATCTTTGAGTTTTTATGCTACAACGGAAATTGACGAGAGGGTCTACAGTCAGGTTAACAATTGATATACTTTATTAATTTCAGGTTAACTATTGATATACTTTAAAACCATATAGCTCATAGAAACAGGATGACGCCTCTGAACAGGAACGATTTCATTATGACGACTAACATGAGAAAGAGGACAACGAATTTATGGAGAACGAGAAATATACTTCGCATCGGTGCTTGGAACGTATATATATTCAGGGATTCTACAGTATTCACTGCCTTCCCTCGCTCAACCGTTTCCATCTCTGTTGATCCATGCTCCATCGTTTAGGCGTCTCTTACTCATGGCGTCGTCTACTTCGTTCATCTAGGATTTTCGGGGTCGTCCTCTTTTCCTCCTTTCTATGGGGCTCCATTCGGTTATTCTCTTTATCCATATGCTGTCGCTAGTTCTTCTTACATGTCCATACCACTTTAGTCTTTTTTGTTCTATATATGTTAGTATTTCTGTTTCTATTGATGTTCTTTGGCATTCCATCTCTGTTGCTACTATCTTACTGCTGTTTTTCTTGTTTATGATCCAATTTTCAGCCCCATATGTCATAATACTTCGTACTAATGTTTTATAAATCTCTGTTTTTGTCTTAATATTTAGGTGTCTATCCCACCATACTGAGTTAAGTTGTCGGATTGCTGTTCTTGTTTGCCCTAATCTTTGTCTAATTTCTTTCTCTGTTGTTGCCTTTTTCGTGATTATAAACCCCAAGTATTTGAATTTATCTTTTCCGTTGATTGTTATGTTGTCATCAATCTGTAGATCTTAAATGTCTTCTTCACTTGTAGATAGGTACTCTGTTGTCACGAGGTTAATATCTAGGCCAGTCTTGGTATATTCATCTTGTAGTTTCTTCATCATGTAGCTGAGGTCGTCTTGGTCTTGTGCTTGGAACGTAAAGTCTCTAAATACAAGAGAGCAGGAAACGGCAGAGATAAGGGTACTGAGTAGAATTACAGGAAATACGCTGGGAGATCGATAGAGAAGTGAAGATATTAGAAGATAATGTAACGTACAGTGTATAAACAAATCTAAAACGAAACTAAATCGAAAAAAAAGAATGAAATAACTACATAAGCAGAACAAGGGAGACTTGTGTCGTCAAAATAAAGAAATGAGTCATCAATCGGCAAAAAATGAAGTGACAAGAGGTATGATTCCGCGAATGAACAATCAAAATTGCTTATAAAGAAAAAGAAAAAAAAAGGAGAACAAGAAGAAGAAGAAGAGTTTTTATGCTAAAATCAACATTTAAGATCCCAATCATATGACAAGCTTAACAAGACATAAGCAATTAACGAACCCTAGACGTTCATCGTCATCAGCAAGCCATAAACAGGAACGACATAATTCATTAATTATGTTTTACCCCCTTCAACTACTTTTCCTTTAACTCGAAAAATATCGACAGCACGAAAAAATTTTAAAAATGTAGGAATTCGCATTTGCAACAATTTCTGTTCTTATTATTTTTGTCGAAAAGTTGAAACTGGTGGAGATATTGAGCAAAAACGGTTCATTTTTAAATTTACACTACTATTGACCACCCCTAAAGATTAAAACAATAGAATTTGAGGTATCTCACCACGTATGGTCAAATGACATCCGGACTGGACTATTAGATTAGCATTTTTGGAAATAATTTCCGGACTAAAAAAGTCAAAACTTCAAAAACAAAAAAAAAATCAATTTTAATTACAATCATTGTGGTTTATTCTCAATAGATATAAAAATACTACTAAGTAGTTAAGAGCTGTTTATAACGATATAAAAAATATATCAAATCAAATATATTGCCGTATAAAAGAAAAAAGCATGTCATCCAATATCCATTAGTTCGTGTAGCTAAATTGGAAATACGAAAAATATCGACATAGGTAGGTAATATTAGCTGTCGAGGGTTTTTTCTAACTTTTTCGAGTGGCGCTGCAGCACTGGTATGGTGCCTATTGCCTGCATTCCTCTACCTACGCCGGTGGAAAATTTCCTTTGAGAGGCCGCTTCGATAAACTTCAAAGCTACCAGGAGAAATTGCTAGGCAACCACGTTTACCTGCAAGCTTAGCGCAGTTTTTCGTTGTTGGTATATATGAATTTCTGAAAAATTAATTCATCCATAAATTTATCAATTCTACTGTAGATATCAATATCGTAGAAAAAATTATATTTGTTGTAAATATAAATAAAAATAATCGAACTATCAAACTAAATTTATTTATCGCAATTATATTTTTGTTGTCACATATTTTTATCAAAATTTAATTAAACAACTTAGAACGAGATCCTACAGCATATGCAAGGAATAATACGAGAACAATAACAATACCATACATAAAAGGATTATCGGAAAAGCTTAAAAGGATAGGAAATAAATTCAACATTTCAACAACATTCAAAACAACAAACACGTTGAGATCTATCTTGTCCAAAACCAAACCTAACAATGAACAAGAAAGGACAAAGAATTGCATTTATAAAATACCTTGTGAATGCGATCAGTTTTATTTAGGTGAAACATCAAGACCATTAAATGTTAGAATAAGTGAACATCAATCCTATATTAAAAATAGAGAATTTGATAGATCTCAAATCTGTAAACACGCATGGGATAATGAACATAGGGTTCAATGGAATGATTCTAATATAGTCCTAAAAGAAACGGATGGTAAAAAGAGAAAAATCAAAGAAGCGGCTCTAATTATGCTAAATGAGACCAATTGTGTCGCGAATTCCTCGGCAGAATGTAGTAGGATCTGGTTACCCATATTGAAAGAGGAAGTCATTAAAAGGAAAATACCAGTATTGGTAAGTCAGTAACATATAGAGAATACATCATTTATGTTTTTAAAATAACAAACATATAAAATCGGAATTTGGTGTTTATTGAAGGTAAACTAAATGCACGATCAAATACTTACCATGTCGGGATAGTATTATGAGGTTTTTTTCCTGGTTTTTCCCTCATAATTTACTATGGAATCACTAACAGGAGAATTTTACTGTCATCATGGCATGTATTTGTCTTTTTAAAGACGAATTACATGTTATGATCTTTTCTGACGGATATTCTCAAGTTAAAGTTGATTTCATGTAATCGAATGAACTATCTTATAAGTAAAGTCGTCCCAGGAACGCAACTCAACAATATTGGCAATATCATTTTAAAGTCTTCTACTTTAAAATGTATAAGGTATGTCTGAATTGTCAATATAGATGAGTCAGATAAAATTAAATTATTAGAAGAATTTTTCACTAAGTAACAAAAAACAAAATTTGTTTAATTTACTAATGTTTGTATTTTGAGAACGATTTCCGAAGTGGAAATTGAAACGTCAATAAACGTATTTTAACCTTTAATTGTGGCTTATTCCCATTTAAATATAAATTAATTTGATAAAACATATATAGAGATTGTTTTGTAAAAAAAAAGAAATAACTTGTACCCATACTTCAAGACAATCACAACGCAAACTCTAATCAACAAAAACAATCAGAAGGCAAACTGAAATCAACAAAAAAGTGTAACATTTTAGACTGACATGGATTTAATAATCCAAATAAATCATCATTCTCTTTGCATTTGTTGCTATACGGGGTTGGCTTCCCTAATTACATTTCTGTATAAACTTCTATCTTGAGCAAACCAATAGAAACTTTAATATCCTTGATCTGCTTAAGCGTCTACTCAAAGTCTTCTTTAATCTTCCTCTCCTACACTTTCCAAAAACTTGCAAATCAAAAAATTCTTTGTACTGGGTGATTAACGTCATGACGTTGAATGTTCTTTTATATTAATATCAGATGGTGAAGCCCTTAATGTATTCATTCTTAATTTTATCATTTTTTGTTAATCTACTTATCCATCTACATCCATTCTGTATAACATACCTAGACTTATGGAAATTTTATAGAATTTTCCTTTTAATTTTATTGGAACTTTATGTCCCACAACATATCACTCGCTTCATTCATTTACTTTATTCTTGCCACCATAATAACGTATATCTTAAAAGGTTTGGTACAAAATATTTATCGGATTTTTGATGAATGAAAAAAGTTATTTAAACACTAACTCTCTCGCTAGTTTCAGCCCTCCTTGTGGAGTATTAGACGCGTATATGTTTCTTGGCCAAAAATGTAAGATTGCTAACTGTCTAGGTCAGCTCATCTTCTTTCTTGTTTATTTTCTGGATAAACTGTGTATTAGTTCCTTTTATTCTTTTCTATTTCTTGATCTGTTTTTAATTACACTCCATATTAGTCCAATTTGTTCGTGTTCTCTCGTTGTAGTTCTTTTCCAGCTGTTGTCTGGTCTTCATTTCTTCTGTCTTTTCTCTTCTGTGTGGTATTTAAATGCTTGTCTGGTGATGTTGCTTTTATCTTTCTTTTTTAAAGTATGGCCAATCCATTTATATATTTTTTTAATGAAATAGTGTACAAAAAGGGTGTACATATATGTGAAATTATTAATATAATTTCAGTGTATGAGGACTGTATTAAATGGGACTGGTTCAAAATAATTAGGATAGGTAGTAAAGGGTTATACAGATAATAGCCAAATCAAGTTTATAAAAAGTCTTACCAATACTGCTGTTTCACAGACACTCGCGGTGTTTATAGGCTTTCACTTGCGGTTGTCCCTCGTACGGGGGAGCTGTCTTTACCGGTTTCTAACCATGTGTCGAAGGTAGGAGAGGAGCCGGCCGCAAACAATTATCCTGGTTAAGGACTATTAAAGAATGGACAGAAATACACAATACAGGCGAGCTGTGTCACGCCGCCAAGAACAGAATTCTAGTAATGAGATAGTCGCCTACGCACTTTGGTGTATGGCATGTTAAGAAGAAGAAGAACCATGTGTCACGCGGTACTAACACTAAGATGAACAGATAGAGCACATTGTGTTTGTTGTCTCTACGATTCAAAAGAGAATTCGAGGTATTTTTCGCGTAACTGTCAGAGAGAGAGAGAGAGAAAGAGAAAGAAAGAGAGAGATAGAGATAATGTCTGTTACCAGCGGCAGTCAACATCCAAGAGAGAGGACGTCTGTTGCTAGCGAAAGTGAATAGTCAAGAGAGTACGTCTGTTGCTAGTGGGAGTCAACAATTGAGAGAGAGTCTTTTTCGTATTAAGGTGAAGAATGATAGGAATTAATACAGTGAAAAATGACATGGTTTTTCGCATGTGAAAAATTGAACATACTGGGGGCGGGTGAGAAAAGTTACGCCACTGGGATAGGATATCAAATAATTACTTCAAAAATGAGGGTAAATCGGTATACATTAGGAACATTGTTGTAAAATCCAAGATAACTAAGAACTCTTTAAAATCTAAAGAAACTAAAGTCTAAAGAAACTATATATTTGGCTTAAAGCGCCACTATTTGTTAAAGAGTAATTTAGCTACTTTTTTTATTAACCCAAAGTATTTGCCATTAGCTGTGGATAAACCTGTTTGAGCAAGACAATTTTTGCCTGGGAACAATTCGATGATCTTTGCCAGAGGCCAGAGGAGTGGGGAAGTCTGTTTATCTTTAATTGGTACAACATCACCTATCTTAAAAGGATCGGTAGCGATCCACTTACTCCTACTTTGTCATAGTAGCATATCCGATACAAGCAGTAGAAGTGTCAGGTATCTGGGAAATGTAATTTTATATATTTATTACAATGTATCCAATAATGATCTCCAATCCGAGATCAATAGGTCAATAGGTCATCCAGTATTTCACTGTCCTAGTCTAAGGACAATGACCAGAGACGTTGTAAAAAATGTTTAGAATGTACTATAAACAGTTTTCGTACATACATCGAGCCGCTCTTCGCCGCCTCTTCACAAACAGGCGACTTAAAAAAGAATTTGTCTTGAGAAGGTGACCAGTTAATACCTTAGAGGAGATATTAACTAAGTTAAGATTAACTTTTGAAATATCCAGACTACAGTCATTTGAAAAGGCACCAGAATTTAAATATATTTTATAGAGTTGGAAACCGTGAGTGTTCAGAAGCAAGCATAGTTAAGAATAGAGTAGGTGCGACATTTTGAAATTATTGGCGCTGGTCAAGATATTGTCAATATTTGTAGAACTTTTTAGAGTAAGAGAGGTTACTGAGTGCATTGTTTGGTTAGCAAAAATTTGAACCTAAAGCGCAGAAAACAACGAAGTAGGGCACTTTACATTGACGTTTACCATATCAGGAGGCGACAAGACAGACTGAGCCTTTAGAAACAGAATATTGTTGGTCACTACAGGGGCTGTTGTTGCTTGGCCCTCTACGAATGGTAGGGCTACGATAACAGAAGAAAAGGCAGGTTCGACTGAATCTAATGAATAAGATTGTGGGATGGTACAAGTAAGAATAGTTTGTTTTGGCAGAACTTTGATGGCAGCCATGTCAGTACGAGACTGCGAGAGGAGTGTTTGATTTTCGTGTATTACTGAAGGAAGTATGGACTTATTTATAGGAGGGATAATTTTCAAAAAATTTGAAGGTATACCACTTTCTTCACGAAGTGTTGCAATTTATAATAAGTCTATAGATTTTTGTGTTGTAGATGTAAAAAGACTAAAACATTTTGTATAGGCAGAGCTTGGCTTTAAAGTATTAGATCCTTGCAATATTTATGAGTGAGAAATGTTAAGAAGCACAGGCGATGTAGATATTACAGTTTAATAAGCTTATTGGAAGTGATTTCATAAGTCGGCTTTTGAAGCTATTGCATCTGAACAATTGCAGAACTAAACGAAGTACTTATAATTATTTCTTTCATCTGTTTGACCTGATTGGCGAGGAAGTTATCATTAAAAAATGGATTTTTAACTTCTTTTTGGCCATTTATATTTAAATCAGTACTTTTAACAATGTGTCTACTGGAAGTGTTTGTTTTGAATTTTGTATCAAATTTGGAAGCCAGTTTAGCTTTCAGATTTTCTTCTAAGAAACATTAAGCATCCATATATTTTTCATAAGTAATATCTTCTTCTTCACTTTCGAGAATAGTTTCGTCGTCAGCCAGGTTTTTCAGAGCATCAAAATACGATTTATAAGCTGTCCTAAGCTGAGCAATATATTCTCTGATTCTACAATTAGAGAGGCCTTGTTCATTAGAACCAACAACATTCCCAATTCTTGTGAAACGTGCATCGCATGAAAATATTTTGCAATTTCTGCCATTTTTATTTATAGTACATATATTATAAGAAGACACAGAGAAAAAATAAAGAGAACTACGTACACGTTAGATAATCTAGATAACGAGAGCACACAGTTACTTTACTCCTGGAGACTAACACAAAAACTACAGGAATCACACAGATCAACGACGGATGAATACGAACATATAAAAAACTGCATGAAAGACGCAGCGCTAGAAGCCTTAGGGCCACAGGTACGAAGAGTAGATAAACCATATTGGTGGGATAAAGAAGTGAAAGAAAAGATAAAAAGAAAGAAGGAAGTATATCTACAGTTATTACAACAGGGAGACGAACATACAAAACAGCAATATAAAAACTTGAATAAAGAAGTCAAACGAGAAGTGGTTAAAAAGAAAAATAGTACATGGGAACAAAAATGCCATTACCTAGACAACCATATAGGAGGGACAAAGAGCTCTGAAGCCTGGAGAACTATAAAAACGATGAGAACAACGACAAAAAACCAAGTCATAATAAATAGAATACCAGAGAACACATGGGTAGAGCATTTTGAGAACTTATTAACAGAGAGAAGAGAAAGGTTTAAACAGACAAATGAACAAGTGGAAGTAGAAGGAAGAATCGAAATATCAATAGAACAAGTGAATGAAGCAGTTAAGGGAATGAAATTAAAAAAATCCCCAGGCCCAGGCGGAATACATCCAGAGTTGATTAGGTATGGATCATCAAAACTGTTTGAGATGATCCGAAAATTATTCGAAAGATGCTTAAACGGAGAAGAAGTTCCAGAAGAATGGAGACAATCGTATATCTCTCCAATACACAAGAAAGGCACAAAGATGGATCCTAAAAACTATAGAGGGATCGCAGTGATTGCTACTATAGGCCGACTATACTCAAAAGTACTACGAAACCTGATAGAAAATGATATTAAAGACAAACAACCCGAAGAACAAGCGGGATTTAGGGCCGGACGCTCCACTATGGATAATATCTTCACATTAAAAATTGCAATGGAAAAACGAGTGCAGAGAAATAGAGAAACTCAAATAGCTTTAATAGATTTGGAAAAAGCATATGACAGTGTACCGATCTCCCAACTATGGATTGAAATGGGTAACTTGAAAATAAACCCAATTCTTATTAACGCCACTCAAAAATATTACGAACAAAACTTTGCAAGAATTAAAATGGGACAAGAAATCACCTCTCCTTTTCAAACAACAAAAGGACTAAGACAAGGCTGCTGTCTGTCACCCACCTTATTTAAAATCTATTTGGACAGATCCTTAGTGAAATGGGTAAAAAAATGTAGAAACATGGGAATAACGGTGAAAGAAAACAAGCTATATACACTTTTCTTTGCGGATGACCAGGTAGTAATTGCCGAAGACAGCTACGATCTTAGCTATGTGGTAAGAAAACTGCAAGAAGAATATGAGGTGGCAGGTCTAAACATGAATATGACAAAATGTGAATATCTCTCAGTAGGAACAGATGAAATATGTGACCTAGTCTTGGAAGACGACAAAATCAAAGGCGTGCAATCCTGCATATATTTGGGGGTCATTTTCAACAAGAAGGGAAATAGCGCAGATGAAATCAGGGAAAGAATAAACAAGGGCAGAGCAGCGACCCGTGCCTTAAACTCTCTTCTCTGGCAAAAAACAATTCGACGAGAAACCAAAAAACACATTTACGGTAGTATAGTCCAAAGTATTACACTTTACGGTTCGGAAGTATGGGACGTCACCAAAGCTAATAGAAACAAACTTATAACGACAGAAATGGATTGTCTGAGACGAAGCTGCGGTAGATCGAAACTGGAGAGAGTTAGAAACGAACAAATAAGAAACGAAATGAAAATGGAGAGAAATATCAATGATGACATAGAAAGAAAACAATTAATCTGGTTCGGACATGTTAAAAGAATGCCAGAGTACAGATGGCCTAGGAGAGTACTGGAATGGATCCCTCCTGAAAGAAGAAAGAGAGGACGACCACGGAGAAGTTGGCGCAACGATATTGATGAAGCAATGGCGGCAAGAGACTTAGAAGAGGCAACTGCATATGACAGAAAAAGATGGAAATTGGGGGGCGGAGAAGCGGCGACAGCCGTAATAAATCCGTTATTATATATACATATATTATAGTTAAACAGAGTAAAATAAGAGTGTACTAGACAGAGATGAATGATGAAGAGAATAAAAAACAGCGACTCTTGAAAAGGGTACAAAGAGAAGAGAAAAAAGTATGTATATATAAGAGTGTAATGAGATTATCAGTTTCTTTTTTTTGTGTGAAAATTATATTTGGTATCGTGCATTAATTTAAATTAACACTGACTGAGGTAATTTTTGTTAGTTAAGTAAAGCAATTAATACAAATAATTTATAAGGGAAAATATTATTGTAAAAATTTAGTTTGTTTCATCAAGCTAGTTGAATGAAGCAATCGTGATTCTAGGGATTGAAGCGTACGCGTTTTCATGTTAATGCTCACTAAAGCAGCATACTTTTGAGGCAACTATTAAAGATTTTAATTTTTGTTGATTTTGATATTTCGTTTATTTGCCAGATTTTATTTAAAGCATATTTTATTTTATTTAATACACGTTGAACCTTTCTTATGCTCGTCTGTATATCCCACTGTTCCCTGCCATGGCTGATCTCAAATATGTGAACTTGCCTACGTCTTCTACTTCCTTACCTTTTATCATTATTTTACTAATTAGGTGGTTGGTTTTTTTTTAAGTTTGATTTTCTCTGTGTTTATTCGGAGTCCAATCGTGCCTGACTACTATGCCTTGTCAAGTTTTGTTTGCATATGACTTCAGTGTTCAGTTAGTAGGCAGGTGTCAGATGTCATCTGCAAAGTCAAAAACTTCTAGCTTTTTAAATAGATAACTGCCTCATTTGATGCCTGTTCGATCGTCAGTTACTTTTCTTCTATCATAATAATGAAAAGGATGAATATATCACATATAACCCTGTTTTACTCTACATGATTTTCAGTTGTATTCTAAACTAGTGGTAACACTAATTAGTTATTATAAAATTATAACTCAATTTAAACTATACTATTGAATTATGTGGAGTTGCCTATTCTGCTCTACCAGACGCAAATTTTTTCGAATGTCTCTCATGAGGTTCTGGACGGAATTCAGATCAATTGCTCCCAGCTTTCCGTAAATTCGCCGTCTTAATTGTTCTTCATCTTGAGCTTCCCAGCTTCCACGATAAACCTTCCTAGGCAGTAAAGCCCAAAAATCCTCTATTGGACGAGCCTTTGGCAAGTTTGAAATACTTTTTTTTTTGGTCAAAGTGTATCCGACTCAATTGACGAGAGAATCTTAGTATACGCGGAGTTGCTCTCGAGAGTATTTGGCACACGTACATTGCTTTCGATTAAAAACAAATCCTCCTTAATTCCAGCGTTATCGTGCTCTAAAAGATCTGTATTGACGAACCAGTCTTCTTATTGTCATTCAAACCTAGTTTTTTGCTCTTTTGACCAATCCCTCTGAATTCTGTGCAATTAATGCAGGTCCTCTTTAACTTTTTGGGGAATTCAGACATGGTACTCCCTGCGCTCTAACGTTCTATAAATGGTTCTGCGTAAAATGCTTTCATTCTGGAATATCCGACAGTTATCAGCTTTGGATACCTGCTCAACTAACATGTAGATACTTTTTCTTATCTCTTATTTATACGAATTTGAAAGCAAAAACTTCAAAATAAATAAAGCTCAACTGACAGTAAATAAAGTAAACAAACTGTTCTTTTAAAAGGCAACTTAATATTATGTGGTTTTTGTTAATATTAAAGCCAATAAATTTTGTGCATCTCCAGCTATTTCTTCATTTGTCTGTAGTACGGATCTTAGGTACATAAAACTATTACTTTTCATTATAATTTTACCATCCAAATAGTTATCATTTTATTTGTATTAAATTCAATAAAATTGACTTTTACAAATATTTTGTTTTTGTCGTAATAAGTGTTAAACCTTATTTCTCAAGAGCTTGTTTTCACTGTTTCAGTTTTTTTCTAAATCTCTTTTAGAATTTCCTAATATAATTACATCATCAGCATAAACTAAGCAGCAGGGATGTTACCATGTAGGTTCGCCGTTTTCTGATCCAACAATAATAAGAATAAATAAGAACTAAGCACCCAGCCCATAGTGTAACCCTACTTTCATGATTGACTTTTAAATAATAAATAAATAAAAATAATATAAACAATAAATTTCATTACCAGTCTCTTCCACATTTCTCGTAATACTAGCTGGTACTACTCCTACATGTCTTAATCTCAATTTCCATAAGAATACAGGAGACAAGGCTTATTCTGAGCACCAGGTGCCTCGTAGACCACTACCGACATAATATTCGTGTGCAGCGCTCACAAAAACTCGCATGGTAACGACTTTGCATTAATTTTGTATCAAATTTCCACAAAAATCCAGGTGGCTAGGCCCATACTGAGCACCAGGTTCTTCAGTGACTATCGCCGATATGATATTCGTGTTTGACGACCTCAAAAGCCAGCCGAATAATGACTTTGCACTGATTTGGCATCGAATTTTCACAGCACTCAAGATCAGGCTCATCCTGGAAATCAGGTGCCTTAAAACCACCGCCGACATGATATTCGTGTTTAGCGACCACAAAAACTCGACGAGTAACGACTTTGCACTAATTTTGTATAGAATTTTCACAAAACTCCAGAAGACTAGGACCATTCTGGGCAGATGCCTCGGAGACGATCGCAAATATGATATTTGGGTTCAACAACTTCAAAAGGTAGCCAACTAATGACTATGCACTAATTTTGTATCAAATTTGTACAAAACTCCAGGGAACCAGGCTCGTCATAGAAACCAGGTGACTCCGAGACCATCGCCGTCTTGATATTCGTATTCAGCAAGCCCAAAACCCCGAGTATTAATATTGACCTCATTATTTCCGAATTACAAATTTAATATGTTACCGAATGCAATTAGATTCATTAAGATTCATCCAACTGCAAAAAAATATATAAAAAGTATATATATATATATATATATATATATATATATATATATATATATATTTCATATATTTTAGACTTACATTCCTTTGTCATTTTCCTCCTATTTTAGTACTTTATCTGGCATATCGTGACTACTAACTAATACTTTTGTTATTATTTATATTTCTCAAGACTTCTCTCATGGTTAATCATCTACTCTTCATCCCTTTTCTATGACATATTAATTTGGACGTGTACGAACTCATCACTTTATAGCCCCATAAAATTATTAGACCCTCCGAGATATAGTAAACTGATCACCGGCATCCTTTGGAGATAGGTAAACTCATCACCGCAGATAGGTAAACTCATCACCAGTATTTTTGTTCCAAGGCGCTGGTTTCTAATGCGGAAGAATGCCAGTTACCTGTGGTAATTTATTAAATCTACAAATTATTTGAAGCAAATTGCTTTAAAATAGCAAATTTACGGTGTGGCCTATTCGACATATTTGCCAATCTAAGCGGTTTTGAGTTGCATAATTTTCGATAGTGACTTTATAATGAAAATACTCATGAGCATGTGCTGTTTTCGTTTATATCGGAAATAGTCCTCAATTTATTAACTAATTAGAAATCTATTAATATGACAGAATGAACCAAAATGCTTAAGTATAGTCTCCTGGCTTTTATAAACAGTTAAAGCCTACTTAAAGAAACATTATGCTGTGAAAACAGGACAGGTACATTGTAAACTCTGCAGTTTTATGTACACCATTGTTTAATACTGTACAAGCGTAGATTCAATAGTGAGGATATTGGGATGAGAATGGTAAAAATGGTTGGAAAATGGGAATTAAAGGATTCGCATGGATTTGTGGTGAAATGTATATAGCTAGACTGGGATGACCAAAACAGTTAGAGGGAAAAGAGACTCATTACTTACGTAGTTCTCTACCACATAATTGGCCATTTTAATAAATGAAGGCAGGTTAGGGATATCCGCATGAAATCGTTGACAAAACTATCGCCGACTCTGGGTTAAAAAATGGCCAGCCAAATAAGTGGTGCAGCCACTTGCCGTTGGAATCTCCCCTCTTGTAAGTTATTACCAAACCAAGTTTTTGGTTTGGTAAGCTATAGATGGTAAATAATTGCAAAAAAAAATTTTGGAGCGTATTGAGAGAAAGAATGCTCAAAATAATAATATTTTATAAAAGGTATATAATTAAAACACTCAATCGGGCTACATCACAAAACGTTTTCGGAATCTATATTCCATCATCAGTGTGTCTAGGTGTACATGTTTTGAGCCACCAAGTATTTGGGTAAAAACCCGTTAAATGTTATTAATTTAAATTTAGGTTACATTATTCGATCGTATGTGTTATGATGTTAAAGTTACAAGTGAAATTGATCAATTCCACTGGCACTTTGAATTTTTATTAAAAATATCTAGCAAGAGAAATAGAGTATTTCTTAAACTTTAAAGAACAATATTGACATACATTTGTGTTTGGATTTCAACTTCTAAATATGCAGGGTGTTTCACTCTATCACCTTTCACGAAACATGGAAATTTTGTCAAGTAAGAAAAATAGCGAAGTTCTCTAGAATTAACTGGTCGATCACCCAAAATTATTTTCGGCTATACGAGATGTTGCATGTGGCATGTTTTAGTTAGTTTTTAATAGAACACTATCTTTAATATTACACTGACTCACACTTATTATTATTACCGTACTTTTCTGAAATTGATATTGCATAAGTAACATACATGTTTTATATACATACATACTTTGGTTTGTATCTAACAGTTTTTGCAATTGAAATTTGAAATTATTGATATGCATCATTTTTAGTCCGCGTTGGCTTAAAACGTAATGAGCAGCTCACTATCCATGTTAAAGAAACAAGAGAACAAGGGCAAATAAAGAAAAATTTTTTTAGGCGTATAGTTTTTAGGTAGCTATCAATAGAATTTTGCAGAATTCCCAAATAAAAACCAATAAATTACATTTGTATTTAATACATCTATTTTAGATTTATTCTGTCAAATTACCAAATATTAGCGGTTTGCAAGCGGTTTATGGTCTATACCTGCCACGGGGTGCAGGTAGGCCAGTGATGAATTTACCAATCTCTTGGGGTCTATTTGAAAATCCTTACTTTTATTTCGGTGATGAGTTTGTACTATGTACGAGGGTATTTATGGTAATTGGTGATGAGTTTACGTGTACCCATTAATTTTTCTTATAACATAGTTTTGTTAACATATATTTTGAATAACTTTTTCCCTTCGTCTTTGTTTTTTAGTTTGCATGCATCGCAATATTTAATGAGGTTATGTTTGTCTTTCTCGTTTCTGTATATTTCCTCTTAATGTCTTAATTTAAATATCAGAACATTGTGTGATCAGCATCAGAGTCAGCTCAGTAATAATATTCACACAATAACAATCAACACAATCATTCACATAAAATAACAAAATCTAAAGTAATGTTCCACCAAACATTATAAAATAATATGCAAAAAATAAATTAAGGCAAATCTCAAGCGCCACATGCGATACCACAATAATATTAAAAAGATGAACCGTATTTTGTTTCATCGGGTATTGCCAAAAAAGAAATTTAAAAAAAGGGGAAAGATTTTAATAAAACATCTAAATCGGTTTTTCTATCTCTTTTCATTGTTCATTAAGTTCTAAAGTAACATTCAGTTGACTCCTTTTGACAAGTAATAATATAGAGCGTATTTCAATAAACCATTCTTGTCAAGGGAACCACCTGAATGATGCCTTTTGCATGCATAAAACCGATTGTTTAGAAACTAACAGACGTTGTTCGGTCGCGCGACCCGCACGTGCCACTGTCAGCGCTTCCCTTGATTGATTTATTGATTGCCAACGCCTGCTCTTCCTCTTTTAATGTCTACCTGCTAAGCTATCATCTGCTTTATATGGGATAACTTATGAACTTCGGAAAGTTCTCCTATTAATTGTTGACTCATTCATTAAACTCATTAGTTTTTGCTGGATTGTTTATCCAACTATTTTAGGTTTCTTTGATGTATACATGGAAACACTACTATGCCTCATTAGGTTTTTTAAAATACCAATGAAGTAAAAAAATATTTAACGAACATTTAGTTCGTAAATACGTTAGTACGTTTTTAAACATTTTATTTTATGAATAATATAAAGTTTCTTGATTCTAGAGATCATTAAACACTTAATCTTTAAAAAATAATTTAACAGTTGGTGATTAAAAGTAAATGAATATTTTTACATTTTATGGAACATATTTGTAGTTTGCTGGCAGATAACTGTGTGATGAATATCAGTTAATGAATTTATAACTTAATTCAGGTTATCTGTGTGTTCGTCGTATCTTCTTTCCATCTACCAGAGCCACGACAGACAGATTTAAGAAAATAAATGTCATCAACAACAAACCAGAAACCAGAGCCAAAGAAGGAATCGCACTGTTCTTCTTCTTCTTCTTTCTCTTAATAAGCAATTCTGCTTGTTCATTGGCGGATTAATGCCTGTATGAAAGGTTTTCACTCCATCTTTTGCGAGGTCTTCCGATATTTCTTCTGCCGATTGGTGACTTATCTCTTGCTAATTTGACGATACGGGTCCTCTTCATTCTGCTTATGTGGTTATTCCATTCTCTTTTCTATTTTGTGTCCATTCATTTATACACTGTACGTTACATTTTCTTCTAATGACTTCACTTCTCTTTCGATCTCTCAGCGTCTTACCTGTAATTCTTCTCAGTACTCTCATCTCTGCCGTTTCCAGTAGCCTTTGGTTGTGGCTGTGTCGGCTCTAATTTCTGAGGCGTATGTCATTATTGGTGTTAAACTTGACTTCATCTCAGTGTCAATGTGTCTGTTTCGCCATATAGTGTTATTACCATCCTGCCAGTCTATTTGCTTTTTGTACTTGATCTCTCACTTATTTGTCTATGTATCCATAGATAGACAGTGTAATTCCCAGGTATTTTATTTCCATTACTTGTTCAATACTGATGCCATCAATTTCTATTTTACATCCGGTTAGTTCTTTGCTTACTACTATTGTTTTAGTTTTCTGAGATGAGATAGTCATATTAAATTCTTTTGCTCTTATATTAAATCTGTGGACCAGTCTTTGCAGACTATCTTCATCTTGGGCTATCAATATACCTGTTAATACACAAGTTAGTCGCCCTGTTAGTACCCAAAAAAATTTTTTACACCAAGTACAAGAATGTAAATACACCTCTGAAAAAATAGTAAGTGTAAAAATTAAACTGGATGTCAAACCTCTGAATGTGATAGCAATCTACGCACCAGAGAACAACAGAGATACCACCACAAGGGAAAACTTCTACAAAAACCCTCAGACTGTAATAAACGAGACCCCAAATGACGAATATAATAATTATTATGGGTGATTTTAACGCCCGTGTTGGCAATGATATAGTTCCAGGAATAAAACAGCGATATACCGAAAGTATAGGAAATGAAAAGGGAGACCTTC
This sequence comes from Diabrotica undecimpunctata, assembly GCF_040954645.1. Lineage (NCBI taxonomy): Eukaryota > Metazoa > Arthropoda > Insecta > Coleoptera > Chrysomelidae > Diabrotica > Diabrotica undecimpunctata. Next base: position 135,076,484 of record NC_092804.1, on the reverse strand, counting down.
TGACGGACCTCTGTAGCATAAACGAGATACGTATTAATAATACATTTTTCCCTCACAAATACACTTTTGAAAACAATAGAGGATAAAGATCTATGATAGACTATATTCTGTCGAATAGAATTATAGACCTCTCAAATCTTGGATGTAAGAGCACTCAAGAGATCAGCAGTAATAGGAAGCGATCATAAATTGGTATTGTGCAAAATCCCAATGAAAACACATATATGTGATAACAAAACTCCAGAATACACCACAAAGATAAAAGTCGAAAGCTTACAGGATGACTCCACAAGATACCTATTCCAAAAAAAAACTAAACCGAAAAATGCAGAAATACATATTATATCACAGAAACTGATCGAGTCGAAGAAAGCTGGGCAAATGGGCAAAAATTAAGTCTAATATCTTAGCCTCGGCCAAGGGAAGAACTCCATGGATTTGTACAGAAGTGTAGGAAAAATGTAAATAAAAGAAAAAAGTTTACCTGAAATAGATGTCAACCAAAACACAAGCGGCATATCATAATTACAAGATAATTATAAACGAAACCCATGCCCTTGTAAGAAAAATAAAAAAAAAGATCACTGGGAACGCATTTTGAAAGAAATGGAACATGATTTTTATGGTTTGTAAAAGGAAATCTGGCGCTTGATAAGAAGTCAAAGAACGGAGGTAAAGAAACTAATAGAGCCAAAACACATAGAAAAGAATACGTGGATTGACCGGAGATTTCGGAGTCAGGATGTTCTTCTTCGGCCTGGGTCTCTTCTTTCGGCGATCTTGCCCTATATTATGAGGTGCAATATGAGGAGTGTATATCTGGATATCCCATTGTGTGGCCGAAATATACTTTCAAATTTTTATTGTTTTCGTTATTTCTGTGCTCTTTTTCATTCGGTGTAAAACTAATTTATTTCTTATTCTATCAACCCAACTTATCCGTAACATTCGCCTGTTGATCCACATCTCAAAGGCCTCTAATTTTTTCATTATTGTCTCTGTAATGTTCCAGCCCTTTATACCATACTGGCAATGTGAAGAATATATAGCAGCATAATAATCTTCTTTTAGGTTTAATGTAATATCTCTATTAATGAGAATTTTCTTTAGTTTATAAAAGGCTTCTCCGGCTTTTTCAATGCGTATTTTTTTTCTCTGCTCATACCCCAGTTATCGTTAACGTTGACAACCAAATAGATGATATTGTTTACTATGTATTTCTAACTTTGTTCCACACGCTCTCATGTTCGTTTATTGTAACTCAGTTTTGCTGACAACAATTTTATCTGAGATTGTTGACATTAATTTCGTCGATTTTACTGCCTTCATTTTAACGTTCTGACTAAAGTACACCGGAGTAAGTGGAACCCCTAAAATTAAAAATTTATGTTCAGACATGCATAAAAAATGAAATTGCGTATCTAAGTCCAAGTGATCACAATATGCAATAGTGCTAAGTATATTGTTCAAATTTATATAGGTATACCGCTGCTTCTCTTAAAAGAAAAAAAAATAAATGGATCATAGAAGCTTGTTGCATTAGGTGCCACTTTCCTTTTGTATGGGGTAAGTGGACCACAATGTTATTTTCTTTATTTAACTATTTGTAAACAAGGGGCCATTGGAAATAAATTTTGCTTTTAAAACATAATATACATATTAAATTATCAAATAAAATTTTACTGAACATTGTATTCGTGTAATGCGAAATAGAACGAGATGAGAGACTGCTCTCTTTTTGTCTGTAATGAGATGTACGTTGGTTTTGCCATAACAAATAGAATCTGATCATTAAATGCTACTCTAATACCAGTAATAGAAGGAAAATAAAATCTTTTGAAGATCTCTTAAGATAGCTGACTTCAACTTCGTTAGCAAAACATTATATTACATTTGCACCGTCATCTGTAACTGCATTTTGATTAATTTTTTGCTATATAGAAGGACTAGGAAATTTGGAAACTCGGAAACCATTCAAAATCAGCTGCGGACTCTGAATCAGAAACTTCAATATTTTCTTCATCACTACTGACGAGTATCGAGTATCGCACGCTACTGACAATAATTTCCTCTTATGTCTTTTCTTGTTGTTTTTGACGTGACAACGTCTTAAATTATATATTATATATATTATATATTATTATATATAAATAAACAAAATATATTACAATTCTTATTTTCATTCAATTCCTTGTTCCTATTGTGCAATTTAATAATATTCATATCAATAAATATTCTACCGAGAAAAAGACGTTGTCACGTAAAATCTTCGCCCGTAAAACCGACTTTACAGGCAACCGATTTTTTTTTGGTAACAATTTAGTTTTCTCTTTCAATTACTTTTGTATTTGTACTGTATTTTGTATTTTGTACTTTTTTGTAATCTGTACAGAATCAGAAAATGTAATGACTTCTGCTGCAGGACATATTTTCTTTTTCTTATGTTGATTTATTACTGGCGATTGTTTAACATGTTGAAGTAATATAGCCTTAATGAATGTTGGCTTTAAAGAAGCGGTTAGGTCTCTGGCATGTTCAAGGCCTATGTCTTTCGGAATTAACGTTTAAATTTGCGTCCTATGTTGAGGAAATGGATATATTCTCTTCTTGCTAATGCAATTAAAATCTTTTAAAAACCGCAGGTTCCAGTTTATCCGTTGACATTACCTGATTGCAAAAGGGATAAACTCCGGCTTTGCGAAATCCACTTATAAAAATTGCTTTATCTAACTTTTGCCAAACTTCAGAAATTGTAGTTACAAATAGAGATTTGGGCATTTTTTATTTCCTAGTTTTTTTTGCCAATTTATTAGGTGTTCGGCATATTTATGCTTTAATTGCTGAAATACCGCAAGGTCCATGGGTTGCTGAAGATGACTAGTATAAGGCGCTAGCATAAACATAATTATTTTTCAGTGCACAGCTAATCCTATCAGGCCAATTGTTATATGTGCCGAATGTCTATCATAGATGAGAACTATTGGTTTATCTTTTTGAATAGTATTTAAAAAGGTTCGTTGAAAATACTTTTTAATTGCGTCGCTTTCCGTCCATCCATTTAATGTAGCAGCATAGGACATACCAGGGTATTCATTCTTATTCTCTAGTAGCTAGCTACTTCAGAGATTTTTACCCTTTAAAATAAGTAGTGGGAGCAATTTTTGGCTCCCTGGATTAGCACCAAATAAAACAGAAAAAAATTTCTTCAACTAGTCCTACAGTAACTCTCTGTGCTGTGCAGTAGTCTGTATTTGTTTTTCTTACCACTATGTGATAATTTTATTTGTGTTTGGTTTTTTCTTGACATTCTACGTACAGCTTTGCGGTTTTTAATGCTTTGTATCTCAAAACAGCCATTTTCATCCCGCAGCATTTTTCTTTAACGTCATAAGGAAGAGAATGTTAATAAAAATTTTCCTATTAATATTTCTTTCTCAATATCACGTAAACTTCAAAGAGCATGGTTCAATGGATCAAAGAAATAAGCATTTACGTATTGCTGTATAATGTCCTCAGAAATAGAATGTGTAGAACCTGTGGATACTGCATCGATATATTTTTCATTTCAGGAATTTTTTTCTGCAATGTTCTTTAAAGGAATACTTCTATTTGCTGCAGATCAATGTTACTTTAAAGATGATATGCTACTAATTCCAGCATATACCGTAAAACGGGGTGAATAAAAACAGTGGGGTGAATAGAAACAAAACTTTATTTATATTATTTAATTTATTTCGTACATAACTATGGATAAATAGTGGCAACCATTATTTTTTTTATGTTGCTACACTTTATTCTAAAAGGAAAATAATGTTTTGTTTGGTTCGCAGCACTGGTTCCCGTTTGTTTGTCTTGTTGACATTTACCACGCGATTCTTGTGTTTTTTTATCCACTTAGAACTTTCCAGGTAAGTCAGAATACGTATTGTTATTAAAAGTAAATAGCTGCACAAAACATAGTTTAATTATCCATACAAAAGATTACGGCTTACTTTAAGCTTTAACTTTAACGATACTATTTCAAAAACTATTCTAATTTTTAAGGTTATGTTTTCAGAATTTATGGGGTGAATAGAAACACATAATTTTTACTGTTTCTATTCACCCCACAAGAAAATTGTAATACTAAATCACATTTATACTAGATAAAATACATATTGTGTGTTAGATATTTATGTTAGATACTTAAATGGCATAGCTGTTTTGTTTCAGGGCCCTGTAAAATGCCAAGAAAGTACAAACCGGTGGTTGGAGGGGGCTACAAAAAGCAGGATCCAAAAATAATCGAAAATGCACTTTCTGACATACAGAAGGGACTAAGCCTTCGGAAGTCTGCTGAGAAACATGGTTTGCATTATAGTATTATATATCGGCACTTGAAAAGAGGCCTCAATGTGAAGAAACATGGTGGTCAGACAGACCTGAAAAAACAAACGGGTCAAAAATTTCTGATTGGGGACAATTTGTCTTCCCATTTATCAGTTGAATCTGTGAAGTTGTGTAAAGACAAGACAACCTCTGGACGTGGCATTTTTTCAGCCATTGAAAGCAACATGGCGACAGATTCTCGAAGAGTGGAAAAAGGGCCCAGGAAGAGCGGAAGCAACTGTTCCTAAGGATAAATTTCCAATGTTATTGAAAAAGTTGTGTGATTCATTGAAGAAAGAAAATGTCATCGCCGGGAAGTGCGGTATAGCGCCTCTAAATAGGAACAAAGTGCTGTCTATGCTTCCACAAATTATTGATGAAGAGAAAAACTAAAATTCCGAAAACATTCAGACGAACCACGAAGCTGTGGACAATAGTTTCAAAGAGCTCCTTCATAGTCTTAGAGAAGATCAGACTCCTAAGATAAGGAAAAAGAGAACCAAAGTTAATGTGAAACCCGGCAAAAGTATCAGTGTTGAGGACTTTGTCGACGACGATGAGAACTTAAATCCCCAAACTTCACTTGCTAGTGACCAAAACCCATGTTCCTCCAAACAGCTTCAGCCAAATAAAAGCCGAAAGCGTGTGGAGTTATCATCAGAAGATGAAGATGACTTTTCAGTGCAGGATACTGACTCTTCAGATGCCCCTGATCTAGATGAAAGTACTGACAAGGCCTCAGGCGAAAACCTCGTCATCAATGAAGATGACTACATGTTAGTCAAAGTTTATGGTAAAAAAAAAAACATCTTTTAGATGTTATATATGCAAGGTTGCTTTCGTTGAAGATGACGGTTTCGTTGGAATATTTTTGAAAAGAGTGCAACAAACTAATAAGTTTACCACAACTGAAGAAGAATCACTTGTCTCCAGAAACGACGTCATCCTAAAACTATACTCCCCAGTATTTTCCTCAAGTACGCGATTTAAAGATATGATATTTTTCGAAGATAACCTGTCTAATTTCACAATTTATTAATCATTATTTAATCTTATTAAATACGATTTGTTTACTTAGAGTTATGTAATTTCTTTTGTTTATATAGCTATCTACTTAAATAAATCATTATGTTGAGAAATAAATTTGTATTTATCCATTTATAAATTAAAAATACCATATTTAACTGCTTCTATTCACCCCCGATTCCTTTCAATAGAAACAAACATAAAATTAAAGTACTGTTTCTATTCACCCCCCTTTGAGGGGTGAATAGAAACACCATGTTTTAATTTTTTTTCTTTAAAATAAAATAAAATTAAAAAATTTAAATCCTATAAACAAATAGGTCTAACAGAGACCTGTGTTTGGGCAAAAAATTGTGTATCTAGAACAACTACAAATATAAAAAATTTTAAACCAAAGTTGAAAATTGTTTCTATTCACCCCGTTTTACGGTAATTTTTGCTTCATTTCTAGCTCCAAAACTTAATTCATGATGTATTGCTTTATATTCTCTGTTGGACTGGCCCACTGCGTATTAAAATCAACTTTTATTATGACTTTATTTAGCCTTATGGCCTCAACACATTGTCAGGTATTTTAGGTATACAGGTATTCTATCAGCATTTTGATAAAAAAATGTTGCATCTGTTGTTGCACTTATTCAGGACGGAAGAAGTCAAGTTTACATAACTAACAGATACGCACTTTCACGTTGCGCAGTGCAACGTAACGTTGCGTATTTTATAGAGACATGAGCTTACACTCGATATCCTGGAACAGGTCTTCAGAAAAAAACTACTTAATCATCCGTTTCTAGTGTTTTCGGTAATAACAACTAAATGTTACTAAACAAATTGTTAGAAGGCGATGAAACAAGGGCTCTTCTAAAACCTAAATGATCAACGCACTGCTACAGGTCCCGAACTTTCCAGGGGACATCGTTAGCCAGATTACATTTTGCTAGGGAGCATCTCGATTGGAATGCAGACGACTGGAGAAATGTGATATTTACTGATGAGTCCATTTTTCGTTTACGTTCTCCAGATGGTCATAAAAGAGTCCAGAGAAAAAATAGTGAAGTTTGTATAGCTCTAAATAGAACACTTGAGTGCAAAGTAATCGACTCAAAATTATTTTGCCAAAGTACGTCTCCTGTTTCAATTGAAAAGTTAAAAAAAAATTAAGTGTACAGTCATTAACCTTATTATTAATTTTTAAATAAGTTTTGTTTTTTGGTAAATCAGAAGACCTATTACAAAGAAATAATTCAATACGTAGCGAGGAGTTCAGAATTTGATTGAAATCGACACGCACCGACTTAACGCATTTGGTTAACATCATACGTATCAATTTTCATAGTAACCCACCAATACACCAGTCAGTTAAGTTCGCAACTACATTACAAATAGATACCATATCAGAAAAAGCAGGTCAAGCAGTTGCATTATTGAGAGAAGGTCTGAGCCAGAGGGCGGTGGCAAATCGACTAAATTTAAGCCAATCTGCTGTGTTCCGAGTGTATCGTCGGTACCAAGATACTGGTGATTATGTCCACCGACAAGAAGGAGGGGTAAACGAATAACAACGGAGAGATGATCGATTTCTTGTATGGAAATCCTTAAAAAATCGACATTTGACTGGTGCTAATCGCAAAGAAGAGCTTAGAGAGGTCTGCGTTGTGGTTACCAGCATTTGGACAGGAAAGAGATTGAAGGCAGCCAACCTGATATCAAAAAGGAAGCTACGGGCCCAACCCAACTGCAGCCCAGAAGCGATTAGAATTTGCTCACGAACATCTGGATTTGGACGACTATCAATGGAGTCAGGTATTATTGTCCAACGAAAGCAGGATCTGCCTACATGGCAATGACAAGAGGCGCCGAGTTTATAGAAGGCCAAGAAAGCGATTTGCTCAATGTTGTATACAGAAATTGTGTCATATGAAAGCGATTCTTGTATATTTTGGGCAGCTATTTCCATGAATGTGTAAACCGAGTTGGTTTTTGTGTGTGGTGGAGGATGTGGAGGAGGTTTAACGGTGGATCGTTACATCAGAGACATTTTGGAGAAACATGCGGTTCCAAACGCGGGATTTATTGGTGATGCATTTATTTGAATGCACAATAATGCACGATGCCATTCCGCAAGGGTCACTACCATCTATCTGACTGAGATCGGTATACCTACAATCAACTGGCCTACGTTGAGCCAGGGAATCTAATAGAACTGTCCGGCACAGATATCATACACCAAGGAACATAATGGAATTGAGAGTTGTGCTTAATGATGTATGGGAAGAAATGCCTAAAGAATTTATTAAAAAAGTTATTCGATCCATGCGAAATTAATTGAAAAGTGTTATTAGGATTGGGGGTAGTAATATCAGATACTAAAAAATAAAAAAATTAATTTTTTAATTGATGATTTCTCTGTTCATAACGTCTTTCTTGCGTTAGTTTCAAAGATGAATATTTAGGAAACTCCGTTCGTATTGCATATTGTTTTTATAATACGTCTTTCAAATAATGCAATAGCAGTTTTTGTAAGTTCAATAATAAAGTTATTACTTGCACATTACATCAATTTATTTTTATACTTCTTACATTGAAACAGAAGGTATAATTTCAAATATCAAATATCGCTTTTTGAGTCGATTGTTTTGCACTAAAATATATATATATATATATATATATATATATATATATATATATATATATATATATATATACCTATTCAAATACCTAATATTTTTTTATTTTAATCGTAACCCGTGTTAGTTTAAAGTATCAGCTATTACTTATTAAAACAGTGTTAATATATGATAAACGATTTCTACTTAACATGAAAGATGCCATTATTACAACGAATTTCTGCTTTCAATTAGTAAGTGGTCTCTAAAATGACTCTCGCATTATTGTTGTTTCATGTTATGTATCCAATGCACTTGTTTTCCTATAGTTTAAGAAACATTTTTATTAAAAAACTTTTTTTATTAATAGAAATATATTACAATTAATTAAATGCATTAAAAACTTTTTTTGTTGTTATTTTATTTCAGTAAAAAATGGAATTATACTTAGATCTATAAAAAATTACCAGAAAAATTAAATGACACTACTGGGAACTATCCGCTAATGACTAATTGAACTCTTGGTAAGTTTTGTGGGAAAATGTAACTTTCTTTATAGAAAAATATTATAAAATACACTAGATTGAAGAACATGCAGGATTTAAAGTTGGACGATCTATAATCATTTTGACATTTTTTTTTGTTTAAAAGAAATGGCAGAAGAAATACAAGCAAGAGCCGTGTGTAATTTGTTGGAGATTACTAAGGCCTATTACAATATACCAGACAGTTAAATTTTCAATATTCGGGATGAATCGCTAGTTATTATTACAGTAATTTTAACCACCAAACAAATGTACAAGAACATCTTCATCATTCTGGCTTTAGAACCATGCGTGGGTCTTAGCCTCCTCAAGAATTTCTCTTCAATCGTCCCTATACATCGCCTTTGTCCGCAAAGCATGTATTCTTGATTCTCCGCTAAACATGTATTCTTCCTATCTTAATATGCTTATTGATATCTGGTTCCTGGTATATTCTATAAAGTTTAAAGTTGTATCGTCTTCTCTACACTCCATTGCCATTCATTGCTCCATATATTCGCTTTACTACTTTTCTTTCAAATCATCCTAACATGTTTTCATTATTTTTTGTTAGAGTCCAGGTCTTCAAACCATAAGTTAGGACTGGGAGTATTATTGTTTTCTAGAGTTTTATTTTTGTATTTCTCGATATAATTGTGGGTTTAAGAAGGAGATTGAGTCCAAAATAGCATCTGTTGGCCGTGCATATTCTGCGGTTTTATTTCTATGGTAGTATTATTTTCAATATTAAGGGGCGCTCCCTGGTATACAAATTCGTTGACTGCTTCGATGACGTCGTTTTCTGTATTATATAACAAGTGATCGTAGGATTTGTGGTTGCTTACTTATTTTCATATACTTCGTTTTATTTGTGTTTAATATTAAACCCATTTTTGTAGGTAATTCTTTTAATGCTACATAATGCTCTCATACAGCGTTTTCCGTTATATATTAAACCAATGGTTGTAATTTGTGACATACGTTTTACTTTTTCCAGAGCCAGATTAAACAGTATACAGGAGAGAGGGTCTAGCTGGCGCAGCCCGTTATTTTTTTTTAAAAGGTTCAGACAGTTTTTCCTGAATTCGTACTCCTACTATTACATTTAACTTTTTGAAAAGTTAGTTTTGTTAAATTTACCAACTGATTTGGCATTCCTAGCTCTTTTATTGGTTTAAACATTTCTCTTTTATTTACAGAGTCGTAGGCTGCTTTGTAGTCTATAAATATGTGATGAGTGCCAATGCTATATTTCAGTGTTTTTTCTAAAATTTGTTTCAGGATTACAATCTGATAAATTGTCGATTTACCACCCCCGAAACCATCCTGGTATTTTCCTACTATCCGTTCTGCATATGGTTCATGCTGCACATAGTTGTGACATAGTACTGTGGAAAATATTTTATACGCTGCATTTAGAAGCGTAATTCCTCTGTGGTTAGAGTATTTAAAGATATCTCCTTTTTGGTGAATAGTGCAATGTATTCCAATATTCCAATCATTGGGGAGTCATATTTCTTTTATAAGCTGCTGTTATGCAATTATGGTATCGTGGCCACCTTCTTTATATAGTTTAGATAAAAGATTATATATTCCGGGTGATTTGATAATAACTAGTTTTTTAACTGCATCTTTAACTTTAAGAATAGATGGTGGTTTCTCTTTCCTCACGTCTGTTTACCTTACCTTATCTCGATCGTCTTCCAGGTTTTCTTCTTCTTCATCTATATCAAGTGCCTGGTTAAATTATTCCACCCATCTATTCAATAGATCTTTCCTTGTTGTTAATAGGTCGCCATTCTGACTTCTGCATTGTCTTGTGGTTGCCTTGATTTCTTTTCTCTTGATGTTAACACTCCGATGCACGACCGCTTTTAGAATTACATGATTACACGACGGTGGTCTGTCAGGACCAAAAGTTGTTTAATTTTTTTTTCTAACCTTTGGTACATACAAATTAAAATTCTTTTTTTGTAATACCTATTAATGTATGTTTATACTATATGTCTTAAAAAAATGTTAATTCTGCTTTTTTTTGTATAGATATACAAAAATAGACTAATTTGTATAGAAACAATAATTTTTGGTAATCGTTATATTGCTAATTTACAAAACTATAAAAAAAATTTAAATGAACAACAAAAATTATGTTTTTGTATAAAGAAAATGTGAAACAATTTACTTATAAACTCAAAACTAAATATTAACCCCCCGCGCAGAAACTATAATAACTTAAAATACGTCAATTATTTAGGTATTATTTCTTGGACATTCTGCGCAAGTTGGTGTCATATGCTCCATGCAGACCCATAAACGCTTATATTTCCGTAATTGTTGTTAGCTGGGTATCGTTTTTATTTTTATATTTGACAGACACTTCTCTAATGTAGAAATTTGTAAAACTTACAATATGTTCAATAATTCCACTTAGCAATAAGCTCCAAGATTCAACTGGATTCATTGAATTTCTAGCTTTTCTAATTGTGCCTGGTACGTGGGAGACAATATTTACACTAGTACGAGTACGAACATTTTTAGGACCTGCCAGTTTTCTCCATTTTGTAAATTATATAACTATAACAACTTCTTAATACACATCTGATAACAAATTATGATCACATCTGCGAGTTTCTCACAATTCTGTGATTCCCCGAAATGCTTAGTTTCGCTGCTTAATACAAAATGACATCCAAATGTTATTATAATTTTAATAATCACATCAATGCTCGAGGGTGGTTTATTAGGACATTTTCAAATATATTTCGAAAAATAAAAAAAATTAGGTTTTATTTACAACATTATTGTTTTTAAAATCCTGAAAGCTACACAAAAGGTTAAAATAATATAAAATATTTATTTAGAGTTATGTCAATTTTTAAGAATTGTGTGTCCTAATAGACCACCGTCGTGCATCGGTGTGTTAACTTTCTTATAGAATGCTCTGAATTCTTTCTCTCTGTTAAGGTTTTCTATACATTTAAGTTCCTTGTTTAAGTGGTTTCGTTTTTTCTTTTGCGTATCCTTTTTTCTTCTCTTCTCCTTGTTTAATAATTCTCTACAGTTGTTCTAGTTCGCCGGGTAATTATCTTTCTGTAGGTTTCATTTTTTTCTTTTGTTGCATTCTTTCATTCATCGTCAAATCAATGATTTTTACCGGCACAAATTTCTGTTTCTATTTTATCATTCGCTGCTGCTTCAATGCCTTCCTATATTCTGGTCCAGTAGGAGTCTATATCTATCTGCCCTTTTTCATTTACGTTTTGATTCCTTAGCCTGTTGGTGATGTTTTCCAAGTACCGTTTTGCAATTGTCGTATCTCTTAGCTTTAACACATTCCATTTTTTTTATCCTATTTTATTTTCTTTACTGGTTTTTAAAATTCTAGCCCTCGATGTTAAGATCACTAGGTAATTATCGAAATCTATGTTTACACCTCTAAAACTTTTGCAGTTGATAACGTCTGTTCCATGCCTTGAATTCATTAAAATGTGATCAATCTGACTCGTTATTCTTCCCCCTAGAGAAGTCCAGGTTACCTTGTGTATGTTTGTGTGTTCACAATCGGTGCTAGCGACTGTCATATTCAATGCTGCTGCTTAGTTTATCAGTCGTAATCCTGTGGGCATGAAAACTCGCTCTCATCATATTCTTGCATTTATGTCACCTAATACAATTTTATTGTCATCTCTAGGACATCTTCTGTACGTTTGCTCTAGGTTTTCGAAGAACTGTTTTTTTATTTCTTTTTGGTTTGTCATTAGTTGGGGCATATATATTGATCAAACTGTAATTAAATAATTTCTTTAAACGCAAATAGCACATTCTTTAAATATAGGTTTTAAAGTCAATAATAAGACCTTTTGTTCTTTGGAATGTACAAGAACTCTTTATATAAAAATTGGTAAAACACTGACCATCCCATTTAGTCAAGGGTGCAGTAGTTCTTAATCATTTATTTAGCTAATTCTTTCTTTCAGTTCTTCTAAGCCTCTATATAGCACTACAGTCTGAAGTAAGTCTTCGCTAACTTAAAAATCTGCCTCCACTTGCAACGGTCAATTATTACTTCCTCTTCTAGTTCAATATTGAGAGCGCGTAAACCTACTGCAATATTATAACTCCATCACATCCTTGGTATCTTAAACGGTTGCTTTTCTTTAAAATTCTCTTCTTAGACCAACTTTATTTTCAGCTGATCTTGTCTATTAGCATGACCAGCTTTTTCTAATCTTTCTACCTTTATTATTTTTACTATATCTAGCTTGTTATTTAATATCTAGCTAGCTAGCTTATTATATATAATTCGTTCAATTTTTGGTTGGTTCTCACTCTGTATTGCTGTGTGGTATTGCCCGTAACCCATATATGTCTCTAAAAATTCTTTTTTCTACGATTCTTCATCGGTTCTTATATATTTTTTTCACCGACCATGTTTCACATGCATTCGATATTTTAGACCTTATGACTGACCTCTTCTTGGGCGAAGGTGGGCGATACAAATGGCAATTGTAGCTTTTGAAACTGCTGCATGAAAGGTTTCTATAGATCAGCGGTCAAACCGTCTCCTGATGTCTTTTAGTCACGAGTTCTGGCGTCTTCCAACTGATCTTTTGCCCTGCACTTTACCTTCCAATATCATTTGGAGTAATTGTTATCTTACACATGACTTAAGTATTGTGTTTTCTCTCTTTGATTATGCTGAGTAATTCTTTTTGTTTACTCATGCGCTGACGTACCTCACCGTTGGTAACTTTTTCTGCTTTTTCTGCCCATGGAATTCTCAGCATCCGTCTGTATATATACGTATTAAAGGCATCAATCTTTTTTTTTGGTTTCAGAAAAAAAGATTATATTGTCCAACTTTCACAGCTATACAGCAAAACAGAAAAAACGTAAAATGTGATCATTAGAATTCTGAGCTCTATACTAAGGTCTGATCTTGTAAAAAATGTTTTTATGTTCATGTGTGTTTTCCTCGCTTGTTCGATTCTTAATAGGATTTCTTTTTTTAGGTTACACTAGATGTTCATATTTGCTTCCAAATATTTTATGTAAGTTTGTTGGCATACAAATGTACGTTTGTTGGTATCTTGGTATCTTGGCACTCATTATTTTCTTTGTTACCTATATTAGTACATTTTATTTCAGTCAGTATTTCATGTCTTAGTTTTGTATGGTTTTTTAAGTTTTTTTTTTATCTACACTGAGAGTTTCTAATTCTTCTTGAAAGATCTTCTTTTGTACAAAATATATTACCCTTAAAATGTTACTGCACTAGAAATAAATCATTAAAAGGTGTTATAACATGAGATAAAAATAATTTTATAACAATAACTTTCTTATCGCTATGATTCCTATACATTACAGACAAATGAAAATATCGTTATATCAAATTATTGCTAACTAATAGCTCCAAAATAGGTGTTAATGTAAAATTAATTCACTCCATTTACTGTTCATTTTCATCAATTGAAATGGGATTGGATTTAATATATAATATATATGAAAATTTATTGGGCACGAATTCTGACCAAACAAACTAGCAAAAATATAATGATCATCCCATAATTACGAAGAAAATAAACGTTCAAAACAGAAACTTCCATCGCACGTTAAATTGAAAACATTCAGATTGATCTGTCGAGTACACACTAACACACCCACTCCAAAATTAAATTATAAAAGTGTGGAACTGAGTTTGCCATCAGATAAAACTTCCGCGACGACTAAGTAAAATTGAATGGAGGTGTATGCTTTTACACCGTTAAAAGTTTAAGGAACTTGTTTTCTAAATACACATTCTGTGTATGTTCTTATAGCGAGAGGAAAAACACTAACATTGTAAACAAACAAAATCTGCAGATTCGATTGTCGTTAAAAATATTTTCGACATTTGCACACATAAATATATTTTTAGTAATTATTTTATTATTTTATATCACTATAAAATTAAAATCTTTGTTTTATAACCTTTACCAGCAAATATATAAAACAAACTGTTAATCTACTTTTGAGTTAACATGTTACTATCTTTTTTTAAATCTTTGTTGTACTAGGTCTTCTCTAGTTTTCTCCTCCTACTCATTGCAGGACATTACATCTCAATAATTCCTTCTATTCTGTGATTGTGTTTTGTAACCATCTTAATATATGCTCTCTGATTTCAATTATCAATGCTTGCCACACCTAGAATTCATTCTTAACTATTCCTGTACTTTACACTCTACTCATTAACCTAAGCCTATTTATTTCCTCAATATGTTATCTTTGTTCTTTTTTGCTACCACAAACTCATTTTTACTCTCCGTAAACTAATTTTCGAAACCAATCTGAATGTTTTCAATTCATTCAATGTGCGATGGAAGTTTCTGTTGGGACCGTTTATTTTCTTCGTAATTATGGGATGATCATTATATTTTGGTTCCGAAAATTAGTTTACGGATTTTAATATCAGATGTCGCTATTTGCGTCTATACGGAAGCCATGTTAGAGTTGCTTCCTAAGACAAAAAAGATTTATTTTCACGTTCAGAACGACTGTGAATAGCCGTTTCCGATAAACCCTATTAGGGCGAAATACATATAAGGCGGATACACAGACGCACTGTACGTGAAATCAAATCTTAACTGTCTTTTTCCTTTCATTTTTACATATTTTATCTAGTCTATGACAGTGTTATAAAACTTACCTTGCAGGTTCATTGAAATATTTTCCGCCCCAATGAAAATGGCTTAAAAATAGAGTAAGATCAATTCCATTTCAGCTTGGCTATATGTTCGACGACATCAGTGATATCTTTTCTTTTCTTTATTGGTTCCTTATTTTGTCTTTTTTTGTCACGCCAAGAATCGATCTTTCTATGTGCCTTTGTGCCACTCGATGTTTAGTGCTGTTGTTTTTGTGAGAGTTAGAGTTTCTGCTCCGTATGTCATAATAGGAAGAACGCATTGGTCAAATGTCTTTCGTTTCATAACTATCGCGATGTTACTCTTAAAGATGTCTCTTAGTAAACCATACGCCGCCCAAGCAAGTGTTATTCGTCGTTGAAATTTACAGGTCCGATTATCCTTGCTTATTCTGATTTCATGACCGAGATATGTGTTCTTTTCTGTCAATTCTACCACTTGATTTTCGATGGCTAAGTGTTCGCTGGGAACCAAATTTGTCTAAATTTGGTCTTACTGATGTTCATTTTTAGACCTATTGTTGAAGATACGTTTTCTAGTTCTTGTAGCATTTGTTGTGCTTTACGCAGATCTTTGGTAAAAAGTACTATATCGTCGGCAAAACGCAGATGATTGAGCATTTCCCCGTCTATTTTTATTCCTCTACTCCACTTTAGCATTTTAAAGGCGTATTCGAGGACCGTTGTAAATAATTTAGGTGAGAGAGTGTCGCCCTGTCTTACAACACGCTTTATATGAATTTCTCTGGTGGTACCATATAGTTTTTTCACACATTATGGCATTTTCTACTATTTTTCAGAGCAGTTATATTGCTGTCTAATTCCACGGTATCGAAGGCTTTGGGAAAGTCTACAAAGATAAGTACCAATTATCTTTTATATTCTATCGATTTTTCTATTAAGGTTTTTACTGTTTGTAGGTGATCGTGTGTTCGAATTTTGAGCAAAAGTCAGCTTGTTGTCGGAGCTGGTAGAAATGCAACTTTTTTTCTAGTCTTGTCGTAATTATTCGGGTAAACATTTTATAGATGTGGTGCAATAAGCTAATTGGTCTATAGTTTTCTAGGTGCGCCTTGTGTCCTTGTGTAGTAAAATTGTTACTCCATTATTCCATGTTTGCAGTATGCAATAATCTGTAAGACAGAGGTTAAACAACATTTTTATTTGGTTGAGAAGGGCACGTCCGTCCATCTTTATAGTTTCTATTACGACTCCATTTTCTCCTGGTGCTTTGTTGTTTTTATCTTTTTCATTGTGTCTTGGAATTTGCTGGTTGATGATTTTGGTAATGTGGAGACTTCCAAGTTTTCGGTGGAGCTTTTCATTTTTAAATTTTCTTAAATCTTTCCTTATAACTTTTGATACTTCTTTATTTATTTTTCGTAGTTTTTCTTCGCCAATGCGTTGTTTCCTTTGATTTCTGTTCTAGTTTCCATTAGTTGCTTTGTTTCTATTTCTATTTGTTATTTTTTCGTCTTGGCGTCTTTTAGCGCAGCATTTTACTTGAGCCTCTCGAATAGCTTTTATGATGTTTTCGCTTAAGGATATTAACATTATTTATGTATTCATTTTGTTGTAGGATTTTATTGACATTGTCTTGGTATTCATTTAAATTCGTTGGATGGTTCCATATCGGATTGGCTTTCTTCCCATTGATTTTTTATCTTTCTGTTATTAAATCTAATTTTAGTTTATTTTATGATCGCTGCCTGTGGTTAAGCTATTAAGGACGGTGACATCGTTGAATATATGTTTTTTGTCACTGATTACGTAGTCTATCTCGTTTCTGATCTTGCCACGTCTATCTTTTGTGGTCTTTTTTAGAGAAGAAACTATTCATCATCATTTCATATAGTGCTGTTTCCTGTTCATCATGCTTTAGACCAATATTAGCGTTAAACTCGCCGCGTATAATCGTGTAGTGTGTTGGTGTTTCTTTCAGTGCCGTTGAGATATCATCGTAGAATTCTTCAATCTGCTCATCCGGATGGTCCGTTGTAGGAGCATATACTTGAATATTGTTTATTTAATACCTTCGGTTTAGCTTAACGGTTAAATAAGCTACTCTTGTGGATATGCTTCTTGTGATATTACTATATTATCTGCAAGTCTTTTGTGTATAAAGAAACCGACTCCTCCGATTGATTCGTTTGCACTACCTATACTGTAAAATATATGCCCTGATTTTAGTGTTGTAAGGTTTTCTCCATGTCGCCTCACTTCACTGACTCCAATGATATGCCATTTTATTGTGACATCTCGATTTCCATTTCGATGACTTTTTCTTTAGATAATAATGTTCTATAAAGAGTGTTGTTTTTTCGTCTTTTGCGTTGTCAGTTTACCCCCCCCCCCCCCTCCAGAATCCTTGGGACAGACTGATAAATCTTTGCGAGACTTTCGATTGCTCGCTATACTCACCTGTAAACTGTCGACATTTTCTTGTTGGAAGGTATTTGCCTTAAAACAGGACGCTGGCAAGGCGGGTTGGTGAGTTTTTAATTCAGCCGCTTATTGTGAGTACCGATGCTGTTTGAAGCTGACCGCTCCGAATCAGACGCTTCTAGGTTTGTGATCTTATGCTATCCCTAAAATCAGGGGTTGCCAACTCCGCCATCTTCGCCGTATCGAAAATATTCTTCAATGCCTTGGATACCGTTCTGGACTTCCATGACCCTAGACATGGGACCCTTAACAGGTGCTAGCTTCCCAGGTCAAGAAGCTCCTGGAATCTGCGTCAACAACGTGATATCGATATATTTATAATAAAATTTTTAGAATTAATTTTATAATTTATTGTTAGAAGCTGTTGAAATTTCTTACTGTGTAAAACAAGTCTGAATTACATCAAGAACTTCTCGGTATTCCTGTGTTAAGTGCATTTAGAGAATTTACTTAAACTCACGCAAAAGGAGGATTTTCACCACGATTGCATTTAAACTACTGTATTTACTGTATTTCCGACTAACACAATTCTGCACATACTGCAAAAGACTTAACTAAGTAGGTGATTGATGAATTTCTTAAACTATTCTGTATTAAAACACATTTAAAAATAATAGTTTTGGTACATAATACAATGAAAGAAAGATTATGATACGTAGCGTTCCAAATTTCGTTCAGGTTTGCACATGACGTCAGGTGGTGAGGAGATCTTTTAAATTTCTAATGCATTGCTATGTGGTTTGAGGATTTAAGCTTTTAATATCAAATGTGAAACTTTCTAGAGATTTTATTTTGGTTAGTATGATTAAATATAATCATTGAGAACATACCTAATATTAGAAATCAAATGATATGGTCTTTATTTTCAATGTGAAGATTTTGAAATTGGTTATTATATAATGATTATAATCTAGAAGGTGAAGTGCATAAGTGGAATCTGTTTTTCTATTATTAAAAGCCCTTTTGTGTTCTGCTATCCGTTTGTTAAATGTTCTACTTGTTTGACCGATGTAAGTTTTTGGCCAGTTGCCAGATAAGTTTGCATACACAACCGTGTAAGTGCTTTTTTTTGACCCTATTTTTGGTGATATCTTGCCTGTATATGTAATCGAGCAAAAAGTACTAGGTTTTTTCTCTGTTAGTGGAAAGACTAATTTTAGGGCTTTTTTATGCAGTTTTTTGTTTGAAATTTTGTTTATTTTTTGTTTGTTGTAGCCACTGTTTACTGCTATTTGTCTAATGATATTCAATTATATTTCAAACGTTTCTTTTAACATGGGAATTGTGATTAATCTGTGTAACATTTTATGATATAGTTGTGAATGTATGGGTAGGTTTATGGAATACAGAAACCTCATGTTTTAAGTCTGATAATATTTAAATATAAATTATGGATTGATTTTGTTTCTATTGTAAATTCAATATGACTATGGAGTGAAATATTATAAGATTAGAATTGCTGTTAGTTCTATCTGTTAGTTCCTATGTCAATAGCAACAAAGTGCAAACTTTATAAAACAATAATACGCCCAGTGCTCACATACGGATCGGAAACATGGGCAATGACGAGCCGAAATGAAGAGTTACTGCGAGTCTTTGACAGAAAAGTATTGAGGACCATATATGGCGGAGTAAACGAACAGGGTCTGTGGAGAAGGCGATATAACTTTGAACTCTATAGACTTTTTGCTGATGCAGATATTGTGAAGACCATCAAAATAAACCGCCTAAGGTGGCCACGTTATGCGGATGGATGAGAGTGATCCCACTAAAATAACTATGCTAAACAGGCCGGTCGAAAGAAGAAGAAGGGGGCGACCTAAACTCAGATATCTGGACGATGTACAGGAAGATCTGAGGGAGATTGGAGTGAGGGGCTGGAGAAGACAGACACTCGATAGGGAAGGATGGAAAAATGTTTTGAAGCAGGCCAAGGCTCACGAAGGGCTGTAGCGCCAACTGATGATGATCTGTTATTTCCTGTAAAGCATACCAGTACATCGTCTTCGTATCTCCACCAATTTAAAAACTGTTTGAATACGGGTTGGTTAGAAATCTTTGTCTTTAGATGATTGATAAAAATATCTGATAGTAATGGGCTTACAGGATTACCCATGAAAAATCCAGCACTGTTATTTGTATACATTTGATTATTAAACTTAAAATAGTCTTGAGTTATGCAAATTGCAAGAAGTAAATTGAAAATGTTAGATAAAATTACTAATAAGAGAAGAATATGATTTACTATAATATAACAATACATAGAAGATTATGCTAGGTGAGACCAATTATGTTACAAATGCGTCGGCAAAATGCGGTAGGATCTGGTTATCCATATTAAAATAGTAAGTTAATAAAAGAAACGTACCACTATTAGTAAGTCAGTAACATATCGAGAATATATCATTTAGGTTTTTTAAATAACATACATATAAAATCAGAATTTGGTGTTTATTGAGAGTAAACTAAATCTAAGACCAAATACTTACCATGTCGGGATAGTACTATGAGGTTTTTTTCCTGTTTTTTTCCCATGATTTACTATGGAATCACTAACCGGAAAATTTAACTGTCATCGTGGCATGTGGTTATCTTTTTAAAGGCGAATTACATGCTATGATTTTTTCTGACGGATATTCTCAATTTAAAGTAGATTTCATGTAATCGAATGAACTATCTTACAATAAAGTCCTCCCAGGAACGCAACTCAGCAATATTGGCAATATCGTTTTATCATAAGTCGTCTACTTTAAAATGTATAATGTATGTCTCAATTGTCAATATAAATAAGTCAGATAAAATTAAATTATTAGAAGAATTTTTGACCAAGTAACCAAAAACAAAATTTGTTTAAAAGGAAAAAGGCAGTTAAAATTTGTTTTCACGTATAGTGCGTCTGTATACTAGACCCCCAACGCTAGAGGAGGTCCAAACGGCAATCCACATACAAAAAGCCATAAAGCACCAGGAATAGATAAAATACCGGCAGAACTACTCAAGCAAGGAGGAAGGAAATTGACACAACAGATTGAGACAAACTGTTGTGTAAGAATTATAGAGGCATCTCTTTACTTTGTTCGGGATACAAAATACTCACAAATATCATTAATCGAAGACTCCAACCTCTCACGAAAAAAATCATCGGGGAATATCAAGCAGGGTTTAGGCAAAATAGATCTACCATTGACCAACTATTAACAGTTAAGAAAATACTAGCCAAAGCATGGGAATATGACATAGACGTTTACAATCTCTTTGTAGATTTTAAAAAAGCCTATGATTCAGTAGATAGAACAATTTTACCTAATATGTTGGAAGAATTTGGCATACCATCAAAATTAATACGACTAGTGCAAATGACAATGACAGAAACAGAAGCACAGGTATGTATTCAGGGACAGATCACTGATGCGTTTACGATAACGCAAGGACTGAAACAAGGCGACGGACTAGCCCCAACCCTTTTTAATCATGTTCTTGAATATGTAATTAAATGGTTGACGGTGAGCGGAAATAACATACTTACAAACAAATCTACCCAATTAGCAGCATACGCAGATGATATAAACATAATGAGCAGAACAGTGAATGCATCGGAAGAAACCTACGTTGAGTTGAAACAGAGTGCAGAAGCAGTAGGGCTAGCAATAAATACAAATAAAACAAAACTACTCATACAAACCAGATCAAATAGACCGGAGCAACAACACTTTATTGACGATATAGAACATGTGAATAGATTCATAGATACCTAGGAATGGATCTGGTCGCAAGCAATGAAGAAGAACCCGAAATAAATAGAAGGCTTATGCTGACAAATAAAGCCTATTTCGCGATGGGCCACATATTCAAATCGCGAGACGTACACCGGAAAACAAAACTCCGGGTCTATAAAACAATAATCAGGCTCATAGTAAGTTATGGTTGTGAAACATGGATGGTGACACAGAAATCTGCCAATGCATTAGATGTGTTTGAAAGAAAAATATTACGTAGGTAGTAGATCCCATTCATCCTAAATGGGATCATCAGAACGACTATTCACAGACGCTCTAAACGTGAAAATAAATCTTTCCTGTCTTGAGAAGCAACTCTAACATAGCTTCGTATGGACGCAAATAGCGACATCTGATAATAAATCAGTAAACTAATTTTTCGAAACCAAATTCAGATTCATTTTAAGACGGAGAAATGTTAGACATGTCCAAGCTTGTATGTCCCAGAGAAGAAAGTTTGGCGCTGGTGGTGTCACGATATGGGCTGAAATCTCATTTGAAGTTCGAACTGAATTTATTGTCATCAATGGCCCTTTGAATGCTCACCGGTATAAAGATTTCTACTTCTTAGGGTGCCTGTCCGTTCCGAACGTTGGCGATCATTCTGGCTATAATGACTTTGTTGGTTGCTCTACGAAATAGCTGTGTTGAGGTCTTTCTATACCATGCTCTCAGTTTAGCAAGCCAGGATATTCTTCTTCGTCCTGGGGCCCCTTTTCCTTCAATTTTACCTTGCAAGATGCATTAAAGTATCTGCCTTGATTTCTCATTATATGTCCAAAGTACTGCAGCTTACGGCTCCTCACGATGTTGACCAAATTCGCAGTTGTGTTCATCTTCCACAGTACTTCTTCAGTGGTGACCTTGTCTGTCCATGGTATCTTCAGGATTCCTCTGCATGACCATAGCTCAAAAGCCTGAAGTTTTGATAGAGTTTCCGCCTTCAATGTCCACGTTTCTACTCCGTACAGAAGCACTGAGTACACATAACATTTAAGGAGCCTTATTTTTGTTTTTAGGGTGAGGTTATGGCTCTTAAACACAGAACTCATAGTCAAGAATGCACTTTTTGCCTTTCGGATGCGACATCTAATCTCTTGGGTACTATCCCACGACTCATTAATTATAGTTCCCAAGTAGTTGTATTGTGAGACACGTTCAATTCTCATTTGGTTCACATACAGATTTGCTCCAGTTATGTTTTCCTTGCCGATGATCATTAGCTTGGTTTTGCTGGTGTTTATATCCAGTCCATATTTTTTATTTGTTTACGTTATTTTATTCATTAAGTTTTGCAGCCCTTCTATGGTATTGGAAAACACTATTGTATCATCTACATACCGCAGTTTATTGAGCTTGACTCCATACTCCATTTATTGAAGTTCCTTCATCAATATCTTTTAGAGCCTCTTTAAAAATGTGCTCCGAGTACAGATTGAATATCAATGGTAAAATTATGCACCCATGTCTCACTCCACTTAAGATTTTGACCTGATCCATATATGCTCCATCTATTCGGAATACCGCTGATTGATTTCAATACAGGTTAGCTATTATTTTTTAAGTCTTTTCCGTCAATCCCTGTCCTCTTCAGCACTTCCATCATTTGTCTATCCCTGACTCTATCGAGAGCCTTCTTGTAGTCAATCAGGCATGCAAAAACATTACATCTGTGATCTCTACATTTCTGAAACAATACCTGCACGCTAAATAAAGCTTCTCTCATACCAACGGCTTTCACAAATCCAAACTAATTGGGCGCAATTTGTTCCTCACATTTCCGATAAATTCTTTTGTGGATGACTTTTAAAAACAGCTTCAGCAGATGGCTCATGAGGCTTATGGTCCTATAGTCGTCACAAACTTTTGCTTCTGGTTTTTTGGGCAATGATACCAACTCCGATTTAAGCCACTCTACTGGTATTTTTCGTGCCTTGTAAATTTCATTAAATATTTCAGTTATTATTTTTATTTGTTCTGCATCTAATAGCTTCAACAGTTCTGCAGGAATTTCATTAAGTCCCGGTGCCTTTTCATCTTTCATTTGTCTGACAACTGCCTTTATTTCTTCTGGTAGGATTTCGGGACCTGAATTTTCTTTAATGGTGGGCTCTTGTGTTGTTCTAAGGTAATGGAAAAGCTTCTCCAAGTATTCTTCCCATACTTTCTTTTTATCTTCTTTGGTTATGGCCAGATTGCCTTCACCATCTGTTATTTTTCCGCTGTTGCGTTTTCGGAACTTTCCAGCTATTTCCTTCACCTTTCGATGAACATTGAAGTTTTCATATCGACTCTGATACTCCTCTATTTCTTGGCATTGATCTGTTTTTTGTTTTTTTTTTTGGCTTCTCTTATTTTTCTTCTGACTATGGTATGTATTCTCTTATATTCTTGGAGATTTTCTTTGTTGTTTTTTCTCTGATCCATAAGTTCAAATATTTCATCGGTCATCCACGATTTCCGTTTCTCTCACTGTTTCTTGTATGATGGTCAGACGTTCCTCTATAGTTCCTGCATTTTTGCATTTTAGCACCTTTGTATTGAGGTTGTCACTCACCTTCAGTCGAACATTGGGATCTTTCAGTTGTCTAACATCGTACTTCTTCATCGACTTACTTGTAACTTTCTTCATTCTGACTTTGAAATTACCTACAACTGGTACATGATCAGAATTTATGTCTGTGCCCAGGTATGTTTTGACAGATGTACAGATGTTTCTATACCTCTTATTTAGTAGCACGTAATCAATCTGGTTTCTTATAATCCTTCCCACAGAATCCTGTGGAGATTTCCAGGTGTACTGTTTCCTTGGGTGTAGCTGAAACCAGGTGTTCAATATTACTAATTGATTTGCTTCCGCAAAAATCTTCAACGTATCTCCCCGATCGTTCCGGTTTCCTAGACCAAATGGTCTAACTGCAGATGATGTTTTGCTGGCCCCAAATTTGGCGTTGAAGTCACCCATGACAATTGTTAGGTCTTGCTTTTTCTACCTTTTCGCGACTTGATTAATGCTATGGTATAGTTCTTCTATCTCTTCTTCTGTTCCTTCTGTTGTGGGTGCATACACTTGAATTATATTGATGTCGATTGGTCTTGCTTTTAGTTGTATGAGCATCACTCTTGCTGAGATTGGGATGAAGTTGACAACAGATTTTGCCACTTAAAAGCCGTGTTTCCCGATATTTACGGTTCTTGAACCTGGCCAACGCATTTCGCTTATTCCCAGAATATTTAATTTTATATGCCATTTCTTGTATTGCATTATGGATTTTACCTTCCTGTGCCATGGCTTTCACGTTCCATGTGCCTATTCTGATATCTTCTTTGCATTTTAATCTTTTTGTTATACTTGTAACTGCTCCTCCCGGAGATCCGATTGAGGAGCTTACTCCAGAATTGAATTTCGCTGCAAGCGGATCTTTAATGAGGCGTCTTGTCCCAATATTTCTTCCTCATCTCTATGCCGTTGACCGCTTCCACGATTCTTCCGCCTTTGAACCCAGTTTCTTAACTCCAGGACAAAGGGGTGCCCTACCATTTACTAGCCCCTTTACCCGAAGCTGTTGGCCAGTAAACGGGGGATTGCTTATACCGACAATCGCTCGGTGGAATTTTCGCCATATCTGGCTACCCTCACTTAGTTTAGCCTGCAGACCAACGCAGTTGCCCGGGGTGTGGCACGTGGAGCCATAAGTGAGAGTTAATTGTCTTATGAGGACCAGTTATCAAGAACCATCTCCCGTCTATGACGCTTGATGTGGTCGTTCCGATAAAAGATGCCACCTCTATAATACAACTCTACACTCCGTATATAGACAATGTTTGAAAAGAAGCAGTAGTTCCAGTTGGTCCATTCATTGAGGACAATTTCGCCCTTATGCATGATAATGCATGGCCGCATACTGCAAGAATCGTGACAATTTATTTAGGATAAGTAGAAATTAATACTCTAGAATGGCCAGCCTTCAGCCCTGATCTATATTCATCAAGTTTTTATTTAAAATTTGTTCCTTTACCTTATAAATCCTATGCTAACGGTTATTGATGTTTTAGGCCATAATACCTGATATTAGTCAATTTTGTTGAAGTTCACTCGTAATGTTTCGATATTACACTATTTTCTTTTGTAGCCTTTTTTAAATAAATAAACTATGCTAACGAATCAAGCAGTAATGGCCATTTTTTGTTTTAAAAATGAAAGATGTTGAGTATACAATATGAAACATTGCATTAAACTTCCAATAAATTTTAATTTTCATAAATTTATAAAGTGGTCACTTTTTTTGCCGGTCAGTGTAGTTACAGCGAAGAAAAATAAACTGCGGGATAGAAAATGTGAAGAAGTTAATACCTACATAGCCGGACGATAAAACACAAAAGCGTGGAAATTTATAAAATAAACAATCACAATAATATTATAGAAATTTAATTAACAGTGGACTTCAAAAAAAATTCTCATAGTTGTGAAAGATTATAATAATTTTATGGATGGTCTTGATAAGAGTTTAACAACACTTTCACTAACTACCCTGTTATCAAAAAGCGAGGAAAGGAATATTATTATAGAATGTTTCTACGTCTTTTCGATCAGATAATATAAAATTCTTTTGGTTTTATAGGGAGGCTCAAAAACTCATTTACAATTTAGATTAGATCTCAAAACAAATTATTGAATAATATGGTAAATCCCAACAGACTTCTGGGCGTCTATCAGGAACATCGTAACAATTACGTTTGATTCAAAAAATCCAACATTAAAAACCTAGAAGCATTCGAGATGTGGTGTTACTGACGTATTTTGAAAATATAATGGATGGATCGCAAAACAAACGAACAAGTTCTCGAACAACTAGGAAAACAATGCAAAGTTTTAAATTTCATAAAAATCAGGAAATTGGAATACTTGGGGCACATCATGAGAGTCGAAAAAGACGAGGTACTAAGGAATATAATGCAGGGTAAAATCAAAGGCAGAAGAAGCGTAGGAAGACGTAAAATCTCGTGGCTACGCAATCTCCGTGAATGATTTGGATGCAGTTCAATTGAACTATTCAGGCGCGTAACCAACAAAATTATAATTGCCAGAATGTTTTCCAATCTCCGATAGGAGCGGAACTTGAAGAAGAAGGTAGACATGTTATAGAAGTAATACCATCTACTGCAAACAATCATAGAACTACTCGACAATGCAAGGTATGTTCCACGCAGAAAAATTCAAGCGGCAAAAAAAAAGGAGACTGTCCTGATTGTAATGTAAGATTGTATATTATTATTGAATGTTTCAAAATACATCATACTAAAACTAATTACTAAGTAAATTTATGTTAATTAATTATTTAAGTGTACTAATGAAGGTAGTCAAATAAAAATAAAAAAAGGTGACAAATTGTCTACCCCGTTTCTCAAAAAAATCTATTAAGTGGTTAATGTTAACACTTTGACTGCCACACCAAATTCACCATAAGGGTCCTGTGCGCCACACTAATTTTTTATGAAAATGTATTTAAAATTGTTTATCAACATACCTTAGATACATTGCTTAAATAATTTAATTATATGTTTTGTAGTTTGACTAGTGTTCAAAAAATATACACGTGGCCTGGAAAAGCATTTTTTTATTCTACGCCGCGTGTATAAGTACGGATACACGGTCTAGACTTGTCGTATCTTGTCTAAAACGGTAACGTGACATTGGCTTGAATTTGTTAGTTTAACCCTAAACGTTGCATCGTTCGGTTCATTTATTCCTAAAGGTATTTTTTCTTGTATATTTGTATAAAATGTCATCATATGAAAGAGAACAGGCCCGGCTTCATGCATTATGGGATGAAATATTAGATATGAGTAATGATAATGATGATCCATTTGAATATAAGTCTAAAGGAGATTCTAACTACGAAACAGAGAGTTCACGGAACAGCAGTGACATACCAACTAAGAGACCTCGGATAACGACTAAGGGTAAGTATGAATAAAGACCAATAAATAAATACAGGACCGTAACTGATAGTTTATATACTTCTATATATTTGCAAATGAAATAATAGTTATTTATGTTATAAGTACATATATCATGTAATTATTTTATTATATCCCAATGAGCTTGCGAGAGAGGGTAAAAAATTACAAGAGCAATAAGGTCATGTTTATGTGCGAATTACACAAGATGTTATGTCCAACTAGGTACATTTGAATGAAAATTTATATCTTCTATAAGACAAGTCCTATCCGAACCCGAAGGCTGGAGTGCCACAGAGTACACGATATACACAGCAGACATACCTAGAACACAAGGTACACTACTAAGCCTCTATGCCGACGACACAGCGATAGCGGCCAAACACAGAAATGTAGACATAGCGGTAAACAACTTACAAACAGCGCTAGACGACATAGAAAAATGGAGTTTAAAATGGAAAATCGCTATAAACTCCGAAAAGACACAGGCTGTACTTTTCAAAAAGAGGCACCAACAACCAGAAGAACAGGTAACTGTGCAAGACAATCCCATCGAGTGGAAAAGTGAAGCAAAATACCTGGGAGTAATCATGAACAAAGGCTTAACGTTTAGCAAGCATGTAGAAGCTACAGTACAAAAAGCCAACATGGCAAGAGCATCAATAAGAGGCCTAGCAGGAAGAAAAAGCAAACTTAGACTGAAAACAAAAATAAGATTAATAAATAGTATAATTCTTCCTATACTAACATATTATGCATCTCTCGCATGGGGACACATATGCAATACATCAAAAAAGAAAATACAAGCGGCACATAACAACAGCCTAAGAGAAGAAGTCAACGTGCCGAGATACGTAGCAAAAAGATTCCTCTTTAGAGAACTACAACAAATCAGAGTGACTGACACAATGAAAGAAAAAGCTAGGACAAAGTTCGCGGAGATAGAGAACCACCCCAGCCACATATTGCTAGAGATTGAGGTACGACGCTTTCCACAGATGGAAGCACAAAAGACCCAAACAACAAATAGTAGAATAAAATCATAATACTAGAGAGAAAATCAACAATCACACCAGAGAGAAAACAAAACACCAGAGAGAAAACACTTTAAAAAATAACAACAACGCACAATGAAGATAGTTCGTAGCTCATAACCCTCGTGGAGAATCGCAACGTACAGCGTGGACCCAGTTAATTTTATGTAGATAATTTATTATAATAATATGCACTAATTCTGATTTTATGTTTCAGGCATCCTACAAAAAAAAATCCAAAAAACCACAAAAAACGGCTTTGCCACCAAAAAAAATCAAAAAACAACTACTAACAAAAACCGGCGCAAGCCACAAAACAAATATTAACAAAAACCGCTAAAAACTCGGGCATGTAGGGCCCAACCCCTTGAGCACGAAGTCGCCGAACTGAGTCTAGCTCAGAGCGGAGACTTGAGGCCCAAATAAGCAATTTTAGTTCGCGGATAAGCCACATTAAGATAACAGGAATATAGCGACAATGCGCTGTCCTGAGTTTTGAATTCGGTTAGGAAACCATGTTGAGGTTCTATTACCTAAGATCTCCACATGAAGAGCATTTGGCTGAGAGTTGTGCGCCTATCGCCCATCAGAGTCCTATAGGGGGGAAAGGGATGGTCTGGAGCATTGGAGCGTGGTGGAGTGACTCCTGTTTTTACCCGAGTTAATACACCTCGCTCCAATGAATTGTTTAATCCGAACGTAATTCTTAGGAGTGAACATTTCTCACAGGCTGGGTTTAATTAAATTGCTTGCTTGCTTAGCAAGTAAATGCCAAGACTGTAACCAAAAATGTTTCTGCTTAGAATGTTTTTTTGATAAGCACAAAATTTTGCCAAAATAGCAATTTGAGTATAATTTAAAATATGTGTTATTATTTTATTTTATAGTGTATTATTGTATCTATTGTATCTCTTATTAATCACAATAAACACTTTTACATCAAAATTAATTAGCGTTTAAGTTATAAAAAATCTACTATAATTCAACTGCTAATAGAAAAATAACGAAGTATTTTTTTCCCAGGCTAAGATCATTCTTAATTTGACCCAGTCCACGCTAAGTTAAATCGTATTAGAAATACACGTAAAGTGTGCTCCTGTGGAATACACATGGCCAAATGATCTTTACTGACTGTGTATATGTAAATATACACGTGGCGGTTTGAACTCAGCCACTGTGTATATTCAAGTATACACATGGCAGTCAAAGTGTTAATATTATTAACTCTATTCTGTCACTCGCTTCCAACGTCTTTCATCATTTCATTCATTTCATCTATATTACCTCGGCAATAATTTCAACATGTGCAATTTTGTATTAGTTTTACCCTAGTAAATGGTATGATTTGAATCAAAACTACTTAAATACAAAAGGAGTTTTCCACTACATGATTACGAGGTTACTAGTTTACGAAATTATATAACATTTAGTTTAAAAGCTAAAGAGTAACATAAAAAAATATTACGCATCTAGAAATAGCACCAGAAATCAATAACAAATAAAATCCTTTGTAGCAATTTTCAATTTTGTTGAGGATCGTCGTTATCGCCAGCTATTACTTTATCGTGCTTGCAAACGGGAAAAGTTTCCATTCCCCGTTTTTTCTCCTGCTCCTTATTGCAAGGATCGAAATCGCTGGCTGACAGGAAATTGCCGATCAGGAGATTCTATCACCGGCCATCAGATCGAACTAAATTGAATTTCTTGAGACAATTTGTTATCTATTGGAACTGCTATGCTTTAAGAACTTTGGAAAAGAAGATCATTTAGTTTAATAACCTTTGAAATTGAAGCTCGTAAAATAAAGTTTCTTGGATTTTATTTATTATTACAACTCAAGTTAATAAAAAAAGTATTAATAGAAATATAAAGGACCAGCGATGCTAACATATACAAGTTCTACTTTATTAAGAATTATTAGTGTCATACAGGGATAAATTTTATATATTTTACACCATTTTCTTCTTATGGTAGACAATAAAAAACTCAATAACAATGGAAAATTTCATACAGATATATGTTCTATTCTTAAACAAATCCGATATCAAACGAAATTTGAAGAAATTTTAGGAAAATGTATTACCTAATATTTTATATTTTTTAAGCAATCGTATATAATTTATATTTGTTTTATTGATATTTTTTTGGAGGCTCTATTTGAATTATGATTAAATGTGAATAGAATAAACTATACATTAATTAGCGATATTTTTTTCTAATTCGAATCTCGCCATTCTTTTATACGTATTTTATGGTTTAGCAATGATCGGAAGGGATTTTTTTATAACATAATGCATTTATTTAACACAATATACCACTGTAAGCGTGTACGACCTATATTCAAAGAAACGTAAAGTCAAAAGATTTTTATTGATGGGAATTTAAGTAAACTGCAAATAAGAACTTGCTAAAAACTACAAAAGGATATTAGGAATAACTTTATTTCGACTATACATCTTCAGTTTACCCATGAAGATCTCCACCATTAGCAATCTTTACGTAGAGTAAAGATAGAGAAAAATAATGTAATAATAAACAAAACACATCACGTGCATCTGAAACTAATCTTAAGAAACGAATATTTGGTGCTGTTAAGAGATTTATAATTTTTGGAATATGATGACGTAATGTTTTGTTAGTTTGGCTTTTATATCAGTCATATATCGAACATACCGAGCAGGCATTGCACTGCTGATGAATTGATAGAAATGTTAACTTTATAATGGTAAATTTAACGATATTAGTTTAAAATAAATAAAGATAACGAACGACCTTGCAGCAAGTAATGAGACAAATACGATACTAAAAGTAAAATTGTGAAATACTATTGCAACTGTAAGAAAACGATATGAATTCAAAAACTAAACAACCCAGAAAATATGGAAAAAATTAAAGAAAACCACAGAGACAACCCTTTTTTTCCCTTTTCTTTTATGTGCTATCTTGGCAGCGAAAGTTGGCAACTATCATGACTATTCTGATCTTAGATGCCATTGTCTTGAAAATTTTAATAGATGAGCGTCAAGTTGCGCAGTCATGAGATTCTTCTCCTTCGTACACTCCTTTTTTTTCTTGCATACATAATTGAAGCACTTAATACCTTTCGCTACGCATATGTCCTAGATATTGAGCTTTGATGGTTTTTTATTATTGCCATATTATTACGCATTTTTTACGACTTCATTGCATGGGTAACGCTAAATGAACTAGCAAATACTGGCGGTCAGATAATCTCAGGATCTCCTGACCAGAGACACATTGCAAACAATGCCATTAAACGTTATCAGAAGGCAAAATAACAATAATACAAATGGCCCTTCTCAGGTCCCAACGACTAGAAAACTCGAACCTATGATCCGAATTTGTCACTTAAATGTAGAAAGCATATGCTATTCAAAGAGCCTGTACTTATTAAAATTTCTATAAGATAACTACATCGACCTGCTCGCTCTACAGGAAACACGCTGCGAAAGGAAATAACAACTGCGAAAAAGGGGAAATACCTAGCTTTGAACTACTGTATGCTACGTAACATACAGCACAGCAATGTACTTTAAACAAAACATAGAAAAATCCGTCCTTGTTTCCACGTGTACTATTGATGAAATTCACAATATTGTTGTAAAAATTGGAAGCATCACCGTTACCAACACTTATAAACCACCAGCTATATCTGCTCCAGCCCAAGTCATCCACACACATCCGCACCGGTTAATATACGTGGGGGACTACAACAGTCACCATGAACAGTGGTAATATAAAAAATGCAACAGCAATGGAAATACACTAGTAAAATGGGCGGAGGATGAACATCTATAACTTAAGTTTGATGCTAAAGACCGACCTATATTGATGTCAGCAGCATGGAGGAGTACAATCCTGATCTATGTTTTGTCTCTACTAATAATAATGGGCAACCTCTAGCAGTCTGTCGGAAAGTAATGGACGACTTCCCACAAAGCCAACACCACTCAGTGATCTTGGAGGCAGGAACCCAGATTCCTATAATCACATCCATCCTTCGACCACGGTGGAATCTAAAGAAAGCCAAGTGGGGTAGCTTTTCTGCGGAACTGGACAAGACTCTAGGCTGGATACCCCCTACCATCAGAAATTACAAAAGATTCGTTGGAGCCGTAATAAGCACGCCCAAAATCATATATCAAGAGGCTACCGAAAAGAATGCAGTCTTGTTGGTCTCATAAAAGCGAAAAACTGTATCAAAATTTCCTTGAAAGCGGAGATCAACAATTAGCCGATTAACTGCTCCATAGCCTAGATGCAGCTAGAAAACAAAAATGGACGGAAACTGTAGAAAGTCTTAATTTTCAAACAATAAGTAGGCAAGCATGGACACTACTAAGAAAATTAGGAAGCGGAACTCCCGTAACAAGGAACAAAACAACAATTAACCCAAACACTGTTGTCTCACATATTGGTATCGACATCTAGGGCCCTGAAAGACAAGCCACAAACAATCAAGGTAAAACAAATGCTCAAAACTTTAAAATTCCAATCTGCAGAAAACAAATATTTCTGCCCTTTCACTTGCGAAGAAGTCACTATAGCTCTCAAGGATGCAAAGCCAGGCAAAGCCCCAGGTTTTGAGAATATTCATCCTGAATTTTTAATTAACAGTGGAAAATATGCGAAAGAATCGATGTTCCACTTTTCAACAGACATTATGAAGACGGGTACCATACCACAGGAACTTAAAAGCTTGAAGATCATTGCCATATTAAAACCAGGAAAACCAAATGATAACAACCCTAAGAACTACAGACCAATAGCCCTACTATCGGTAACGTTTAAGCTACTACAACGACTGATCTACAACAGAATTACTCCAAAGCTACTTGAATCAATACCGGTTGATCAGGCAGGTTTCCGATCGAAAAGAAGCTGCGCATATCAGGTTCTTTCACTTATCACATTTATTGAGGCAGTGTTTCAGAAAAACCTTAAAACTGCAGCCGCAATCATAGACCTAACAGCGGTCTACGATGCAGTCTGGAGTGAAGGCATAATATACAAGCTCCTCCGTATAATCTCCTGTAAATCCACTGCTCGAATAATCAACAGCATGCTAGCCGACCGAACAATTTAAGTAGTCATGGGAACCGACATCAGCACCTCAAGAAAATTTAAAAATGGACTGCCTCAGGGATCTGGCCTAGCTCCTCTTCTCTTTAGCCTGTACATCGCTGATACACCAGAAACCAGATAAAGGAAGTTTAACTACGCCGATGACTGGGTCCTCGCAACAAGGTGTAAGTCATTTGAACAAACAGAAGAAATTCGCACGGCGGACTTACACACAGTGGGAAAATATTTCCGTAAATGGAGGCTCCAACCAAACGCTACCAAAACAGAGGTTTCCAGCTTTCATCTAAATAATAAGCTTTTAGGAAGAATACTCAACATCCAATTCCAAAACACCACACTCGCCTACAATAAAACCCCAAAGTGCCTTCGGGTGACTCTTGACAAAACCATATCTTTCAAGCAACATCTGTCAAAAATAGCGGAAAAACTTAAATCTAGAAACAACATCATCCAGAAGCTGTGCGGCACAACATGGGGAGCATTGGGAAACATGGGAACCGTGGAATACTGCTGTTCAGCCTGGCTTAACAGCCCACATATACACAAAGTAGATGCCCAATTAAACAATACAATGAGAATAGTTGCTGGTGTTATCAAATCTACCCCTACGCAATGACTTCCAGTACTGAGTCACATTTCACCACCTTAACTATGGCGACCGCCAATAAAAACAGCACAAACTGCTGTGGAAAATGAGTTGACTTAAGACAGTTTTACATTCATGGTTTTTAGATATTTCTGAGTTGTTGTGTCGTTCTTCACTATCGTTGTGTATTTTGTTTTCTGCTAATTTATGTCCAGCCCTATTCTTTTTGCTTTCTTATCAAAGTTTTTAACTGCTCTTATAAGTGTCATTTTCCTCTTTACGATGATGACTGGATCATCTGCATATACTATTACTTGAAGTTAATGTGTAATAATGTTTTTGTTCACGAAGTTTGTCCTCCTTATTATTGCCTTTAATATCAGGTTAAACAGTGTCGGGTAGATAGAGTCACCTTGCTTCACGCCATTGTTTAATTTGTTTTATTTTATGATTTTTCTGTTTTTTTCATATTCCCTAGCTTTTTATTTACCAAGTCATTTTTTTTTCTTTTTATTTATTGCGTTGACTTTACTTCTGGCTATTTTGTATTCTCTGTTTTTCTCTGACTGGTTCGTGATTCATGTCATTCTGGCGGAGTTTTTAAGTGTTATCTCTGTTTTGCAGTTTTGATCATGCCAGTCCTTATTATTTTTGTTTGTTCTTTCCTATTACTTTATTTTTTTTCATTTTTTCTTTTATAATATTGCCATCTTTGGTTTATGTTTGTGGGTTAACTCATAAGGTTAAATATACGTGTGCCCCTCTGAGAGATCGTGTGTCCATTGTTTTTTAAATTTTTTGGTTACAGGACTACAATTACTAGTTTTTTTTACTTTGATTTCCGAAATAAATATAATTTACTTGAAAGCTGGCAACGTCGCTAATTATTTTTCTGGTTTTTTACAGTTTACAAGTATGGAGTTTTCACTAAATTCAATCAAAACAAAAATTTTCATTACAACACTATAAATATAGTTACTAGGTAATTAATATCCTTTATTGAAAAAATTTTCTGTTGTAA
Source organism: Diabrotica undecimpunctata (assembly GCF_040954645.1). NCBI lineage: Eukaryota > Metazoa > Arthropoda > Insecta > Coleoptera > Chrysomelidae > Diabrotica > Diabrotica undecimpunctata. The sequence goes on along the minus strand of NC_092804.1, from coordinate 135,041,346 downwards.
ATGTCGCAGAAATCGGAATTATTACGGACAGAAATTATAACGAGTTTATATTTATTCACACTCATCACATAATAATAAAGATGTATAAATAATATTTATAACAAAAATTAAGAAATGGATGACTGGAGGTAGAAGTAGAAATCAGTAGAACCAACAGAGTAGTATTTTGTGCATGAACAATAAAATGTAAAAACTCTGAATGTGAACTCTGAATAATAAAATGTAAAATATAGGTACACAACTACAGTTCCATAATAAATGGAATAAAAATCATAACGAAAAAAATAGTCGATCGACAAAATAATGCACAATAATGAAATTAATCAGAAAAAAAGTTGGTTGTATATTAAACTACAGATACATACATACTAATCAATAGGTATGTTTCAGTTGTATGTCATTTACAATTTAATATCAGGTGACTGCTTATAATACATATACGTATACCTCCCATCTGTTTGAAAACGTTAATTTGTAGGTTGCAATATTACATCCCCAGGGATTTCTTCCTGGTGAATGACATAATACGAATATGCAAGTGTATTATATAGATTTATATACACACGTAGGTAATTCAAATCATTTTAAAATTCAATACATTGTCCATGATCAAATTATATATTTAGAGAATTTTAATTGCCTGTAAAAAGTTTGTTTATATAATTGAGTATTGTATTCTTAAATATTAGTAATTTCATAATAATTTTTTAATAAAAATATGGACACAATTACCAAGAAACAAATACTATCGAACGAGACATAACAAATGTAAATATAAAAAATAAATAAATATATAACAAAAGTAAGCTGACTTAGCTGAATTTATTGGTGAAAGCTGTAATAGTACCATATCGTATAGAATTTGTCGTCCCCAATTAATTTATCATGAAATTCAAGATTTGATAGAACTACGATAGATTCTTTTGATTTCGCATATGGCATTTCGGCCAAAGAAAGAATGGCCCAAAAGAAGAATGGAACGATCTTTACTTGGACTAAGTCTCAGACACAGAATTAAGAACGAGTACATAAGAAGAAGGACAAGCGTCACAGATGCCATAGAGCTCATAGCATGGCTAAAGTGGAACTGGGCGGGCCATATAGCCAGAATAAATGACGAGTGGTAAACCCAAAAAATTAAAGTGGAGTGATCAAAAGTAGACAGAAGAAGCAGAGGAAGAAACACGATGGACAGACAGCGTCAAAAGAATCGCTGAGAATTGGCTGCAGGAAGCTTAAGACCGACAGAACTAGAAGAAATTAGGGGAAGTCTATTTTCAAATTTGGACACGGAAGGCTGTATAATGATAAAAATGGCATTTTGGCACATTTATAAAATTACAATAAACAAATTAAAGTGAAAAACACAGTTTATACCAGTACAAAGCGGAGTCAGACAGGGTGACTCATTAAGCCCACTTCTCTTTAATATAATAATGGCCAAAATAATACAAACAGTACATAAAGGTCTTAATTACAGAATGAGGAACAAAGAAATCCCATACGATGCAGATGACGTCGCATTAATCGTCGAGACAGAAAACGAGCTCCAAAAATTAACACATATCTTCAATACAACAGCCAAGAAATACAATATGATAATATCAGCAGAAAAAACCAAATGTATGACAACATCTAAATACCCACTATGATCTAAAACCGAAATTGATGGGAAAATAATAAAGCAGGAAGCAAGGTTTAGATCGTATGCTACAAATCAACATTCGTAGCATTACCAAAAAAATCGAATTCCTCACAATGCGATGATTATCGCATATTAAGTTTGATGTCCTTAAAACTTTTCTCAGAATTATCCATACACGAATTTACAAGAAGTGCAAGTTCCAGATTAGTGACACTCAATTCGGATTTCGAAACGGATTGGAAACACGAGAGGCTCTTTTTGCTTTAAATGTGTTAACGCAACGATGCAGAGACATGCATATAGATGTATATACATGTTTTATTAACTATCGAAAAGCATTTGACTGCGTTAACCATCAAAAGATGATCGAAATTTTGAGAACAACTGGAGTTGACGAACAAGACTTGCGAATTATCTCAGAACTATACTGGCAGCAAGCGGCAACAATTGAAATAGAGCACAAAATATCTGAAGATGTACAAATCCGACGAGGAGTGAGACAAGGTTGTGTCTTATCACTGCTACTGTTTAATTTATATTTGGAGTCTATATTCAGAGAAACATTAGACGAGGTCCAAGGCGGAATTAAGATTAACGGAATCAGCATAGACAACATCAGATATGCTGATAATACCGTCTTAACAGCAAGCAACGCACAAGAACTACAAAATATAATAAATGCGGTAGTTTACCACAGCGAAATGTTCGGTTTACATCTAAACGTTTTCAAAACTAAAACTTTAGTATTTTTAAAGACACCAATAAACGTACATGTGTATGCGAAGGGTCAAATAATAGAACAGGTAAATTCCATACAATATTTGGCAGCAAATATCAATAGTCAGTGTAATCAAAAAAAAAGAAATCCTATCAAGAATCGAACAAGCAAGGAAAGTATTCATGAGCATGAAAACATTTTTTACAAGATCAGACCTTAGTCTGCAGCTTAGAATCCGAATGATCAGATGTTACGTTTTTTCTGTCTTACTGTATGGCTGTGAAAGTTGGACAATGGACTCTGAAGTAGAAAAAAGAATAGATGCCTTTGAGATGTATATATACAGACGAATGCTGAGAATTCCATGGGTACAAAGAGTTACTAATGTTGAGGTACTTCGTCGCATGTGTAAACAAAAAGAATTACTAACAATAATCAAAGAGAAGAAAATGCAATACTTGGGTCATGTGTTGAGAGGGAAGGTTGACTGGAAGGAAAAATACAGTGCAAAAGATCGGTAGGAACACGCCAGAACTCGTGGCTGAAAGATCTGAAGAGATGGTTCGACCGTTCATCCGCAGAAATTTTTCGCGCAGCATTTATATATCTGGGAATAGATAAAACTAGTTACGGAGATGAAGAAGAAGTATGACAACAAAGCTTAAAAGCAAGTTAAGCGGCGGGACAATCTGGAAGAACAAACAGGATAAAAGGTTTACATAAATGAAAAGTTCGCTTACATAAACACAAATATATTTAATGATTGGTTAACACATTACTTTGTTCCTAGAAAGCCCCCAGGAAAAGTTCTACTGGTTTTGGATGGTCATGCATGTCATTGCAACTCCGTCCAAATGTTGGAGTACGCAGCCGAAAATGAGATCATTCTACTGTGTTTGCCGAGCCACACTACATAGTTTTTGCAACCATTAGATCGTTCATTTTTTAAGTCGCTGAAGTCACATTATTACAATGCTTGCAATTCATTTGTTAAAATGAATCCTACAAAGAAGATTAATCACTTGCAGTTCGGCAAATTATTAAATGAGGCTTGGACAAAAGCTGCCTCAGTTCAAAATACCGTATCTGGTTTTCGCACATGTGGTATTTATCCAGTCGACCGTAATGCAATTCCATAGTACGCCTTTCTTGAGAGTTCAACAACACAAATTACTGGAATAGATGATCTCCAACGTCTAAACCTACCATCTACAAGCAGTTCGACGTCATCTCATTAGAACTACCATCTATACCTGGTAATAAGCCGACCTGTAAAGAAAAAATCACTCCCGGTAAAATTTTAGATAATATCTCTCCAGTACCTTCTACATCAGGTATTTCAAAAGTAAGGAAACGCGGTAGACAATTGGCTGCAGTACTTACTAACCCAGTGAATTTGGCGATACGCAAAGATTTAGATGTTAAAAATAAAGAAAAGGATGCTAAAAAGAATAAAGGGCATCTGGAAAAAAAGTCAAGAAACCCAAGAACCAAAAGAAGATGTTTTGTGAGTCATTTTCTTCCGAAGACTCTGACGATCATATGAAAATTACTAAAGACTCTAGTGATGATCTACAAGTTAAAACAAATTGTGAATGTGCCGGCTGTGGGGAAATATATTCAACCACATCGAAACAAGAAGACTGGGTACAGTGCGTGCATTGCAATTCTTTGTTTCATGAAAACTGCTTAAAATACGTTAATTTATGTGATATATGTGGAAAAGTATTGGCAAAAAGACGTGCCAAATAAATTTTATGATCGAGCCTTATCATCCTTACTGTCCGAGTCATCTCACCCTGACACATCGGGTGTCGTATGTGTCAGGGTGAGATGACAGGGTGTTGTATGTAAGTATTTGGCTTAACCAACTCTGTACACTTTTTTCTAATGGTATTTAAATATAAATATATAAATATTTCAGAGCGTAGACTTTTTTGTGCTAAGATACAGACAGTCAAAAAATGTGAGCCATCTCTCCCCGACTTACCGTATGGAAAACATTTAAAGTCTTCAACGTTGAAAAATATATTTAATATGTGTGTACAAATTACGCTTAGCAGTTAAAAAACATGTGGTGAAATTGAAATACCTATAAATAACAGTATTACGATTTTTTGACTGTTTTGTTGACGGTCATGTTGTGCTGACCCAGGACTCACATGATCTAGACTTCATGTCTAAACCGCTATATCTATGATGAATATAAAAAGTGGGGAATAAAGATAAGTCTAAAGAAAACAGAAGTAAATTAAATGGAAAAATTCGAATACCTCTGAGAATATTTTAATGAAAACTGATTGGGATAAATATATACAGGATGTCATAAAATGATTGGTCATTAATTAAACCATGATTTTTAGGGATGAAAATGAGTCGATTTGGCCTAAGTTACCTATAGGCAAAAGGACGCCCAGAAAAAGTTACGATTTGTTTAAGTTACAAAATAAAACCAAATTTTGTAATATTGCCCCAAAATAGTTTAAAACTTTTTTATAAAAATCTATAATACGTATCAACATGCCATGCTAACGTATTGTTTTCCCCCACACATTTTTTTGTAGTATAATATTGGGTTTTATTGTTTCACGCGGAAAAGCGGGACGCAGGACAGGCTCTTTTGGCGTCCCTCACATTTCATCTGTCCAGTCCCGCAAAATATTTATATTTTTTTCTTAGCATACTTAGTTTTATAAATTGTTTACAAAAACATAAATAAAAACTTTCTCGAAGCCGGATTACAGATCGTAAAGAAACCAAAAACTAAAGAAGGCAAAATAAGCAACGAAACCAAACAACTAATAAACGACAGAAGACAACTACTGCAGAAAACAAACGCCGTACTCGAGCATACATAGAATAAAACAATTAAAAAAGAATCAAAACGCGACATTAAAAAATGAAACTAAAACTTAATACAGCAAGTCATTGAAAACAACAGGCCTAAGACCAGCAATGGGTGTCCAAAAGATTATCAAAATTAAAGAAACCAATAATAAGGAAGTGAAGGACAAATATAAAATAACACAAATGATCAGACTTCTACAAAATCTTGTTCAGCTCGCAAAGCCAGTCTAATGAATCAACAAAGAAGAACGTCAAAAGAAAAAAAGAAAACGTGGGATCAGACCTATTATCAAATATAGAGGGATTCAAAATAGACAGAGTTTTAAAAGAACTAAAAAATAGTAAAGGTCCGGGGCACCACGGGATAGGGTAAGGTTTTTTAATTTGGACCACTTTTCAAATATCTATTGTATTATAGGTACATGTTAATAAATATTTCAAAATTTTTATCATAAAAATCATCTACTAAATACTGTTTATATTCCAAAAAATCCCAAAAAATATTTACATGGTAGTTTATAATATTTTATTTTTCCAATGAAAAAAATATAAACAAAAGTCCAATTTGGAATACCGGCATCTTTAATTGGACCATTAGCGTCCTAAAGTGGACCGATGTTAAAATTTATATTTAAACATGAGGAACGTGTTAAAAAATATATATTAACATAAATTGAACCAATATTCAACGTTTTGTAATTGATAAACTTAACCTAAGGCTATGGCTCCACGAGCGACAGATTGTCGCTAGCAGTAGCAGTAAAATGTAGCTTGATAAATGAAAACAACAGCAGTGATACTGAGTGGCTCCACGCGCTATAGATTGTCGCTTCGTTTCGAGACCGAGACGCGTCGTCAAAGTCGTGTGCGTTCGAATAGATCCGGACCTATTTTTTAGCAGTAATTTGCAGCGCGTTTGTGGCTCCACTAGCAGTAATTTGTCGCTTGTAGCGGTAATTGCCATTTAATCGGATATTTTTGTTCTTGTTTGTTTATTTCTCTGTGTTTGTTAAGTTGTTTCTTTGTTTTTATAAATTACTTTAAAGTTTTTTCATACAATTTTGTGTCTCAAATCATAACAAAAAATTATAAGTTCTAAGAAAGAAATAAATCCAATATTTTCTTTATCGGTATTCTAGATAACAAAAATCAATGGATAGTTTTTTTTTTCAATCCCAATTAACAGTATCAATAACATCTATAACAGTAGTAATAGAGAGAATAAACAGTTTTTACTGATTTCCCGAAAATCTATTTTTTGGATTTCCTTCTTCGAACTGGTGATTCATTTCTATATAAGTGGTTGTCTAATATGTCATATAAATAAAATTTTAATAATTACTATGTATAGTAAAATTTTATTATCCTTCAGTACTAACGTTTCGTTTTCGATAGCTTGGCGTGATTTTTAAATAAAAGAATGCAACAAAGCAGATTTTATGTCGCATCAGATTTTTTTAAATTATTGTAACATAAAAAAGCAAGTTAGATATTGGAAAAGGAAGATTCATTACATCAACCCAATATGATAAATGATAGATTATCTATACTATATTATTTTATTATCGGTGTGAATTTATTTTACTTATTTATTTATTTATTTTATCTGCTATATACACGGACATTATATAAACGGACAAGATATCACTGATTGTATCTGCGTCATATTAACGCTCATGGAGCCACTACAAGACCAAAACGCGGCGATATGCGCGCTGTAAACTGTCGCTCGTGGAGCCATAATTTTACTGCTTTACTGCCGCCGTAATTTTACTGCTACTGCTAGCGACAATCTGTCGCTCGTGGAGTCATAGCCTAAATGTAAACAATCTGTATTGTTATGTAGTATTATAAATCTCAATCTTAAGTTTTACAATTTGAACAATAAAATATATTAGTTCTTCGTTCGTAGCGCTACATTGGCACATTTTGAATGAAACAAAATTTTGCATTTCAGACACTTAGACTGATTCAGATTTGCATATTTCACAATACCAGCTCTCAGATTTAGCTACACCTTATTTTGCTACCTTTTTTTCACAAGCAATTTTTGACAATTTTAAAGAAGTTTTAACCGACTTTACTTTAGATGCCTCAGCTCGTGCTTTAAGTTCGTTTTTGTACCGGGAATAGCCAATTCAACTGCGTCCTGGATGCGGCAAACTTTTGATGATTTTAATTTATTTATAGGTAACGGCGAAATACCCTGAACTGAAATAGTATTTAGAGAAGTTGATGCTGCTTTCTTCGTTCGTTATGCCAGTGAAATATTATCTTCTTCAGAAGAGGATGCTTTCAGTTGGGATTCAGGGTTAGAGTATGATGCACTGTCAAACATCATTGAAGCTGGCCAATGTCACTAGCACAAAAAGCATTCTGTGCGTTTCTTACTGTTGCAGCAAGCCCATAAGCCTCTCCAATTATGTCGGAAACCTGAAACATTATTTCACTTTATTCCGCAACCATTTTTAAATGCATTGTCCTCTTGAAAACCACAGTAGTATTTACCACCCTCTCTTCACTAGAAATTCTCCCAATTTGATGTTTTCTCTTCTTGGCTAATATTTTCTGATATTGCCGTTGTAGGGTTGAGCAGCCTCTCTCATCGACGTTGAATATGAGTGTGGCGGTCAATTTTTCCTCTTCCCAAATTCGTTGTATAAGTTCATAGAATTTATCAACTCGTGATTTGCTAGATTCTGCAGCTTTTGCCATTGATGTTTGATGAAATCAAATGTCAGTTTGCGGACATCTCGTATACTCATCCCGAACATTCGCTATTCGAAAATCAAAATATACTTAGCAAATTCTGCTTCAACTTCTTTATTAAATAGAGTGCCCATTTTTTGAATTGCATTATTTACCCGTTTATTTTTCTCTTCAAGATGTCTTTTAGTATAGCTTTAGGTACTTTAACAACCTTGCTCATTCATTAAGCCCATAAAAACCAATACGAAAGAACTAAATTGGACTGGTTTATTTTACAATATGGTTGCCTAAATTGGACCGGTCCAATTTACAAGTTAATTTTTAGTCCAGTTTTGTTGAAAATAAATCGCTGTACAATATTTGGTTTCAAATAGCAAACGAAGTAGATTTTCAAGCAATCGAAAGTAGAGATCCGGTTCTGGCGAGAGAAGATCCAGAAGCTGATAATAATACTCTGAAAATAATGCTTCCAAACATATGTCCCCTGGTATCTACTACAAATCATAATATGATAAATGCTGTGTTTTCGGAATCTTCCAATTCTGATTATTTAGGCGATCAAGTTCCGACCACATCGGCTGCTAGCAATATTGTGATGGACAGCAGTTTTCGCCCAGATAAGGTGGAAGAAGTCAAACGTAATATATTTTTTTTATACAAAAACCGATTTCTTCAACAGTATTTTACAATGTACTCCCGTACCCTAAACAAATGGAACCAGACTCAAAGAAAAAAAGTATATACACCAAGTGTTGTCACATCTGATAAGTGGGTGGAGTATCATGAAGAATGCGAGAAATTTAAAAATAATAAAGAAAAACAAAAGCAGGAAAAAAACAGGCTCGAGAGCATAACAAACAGATGAAGGCACAAAAAAAAAGTCAAAAAAATGATTTACACGAACACGATTTAGATTCATGCTCTTCTTCAGAAGAACATGAAGACTGGGAGGAAACTGGTAGTAGTGGAGACGATATTGACTTCATGGAACCAGAACCAGAAAATATTCAAATGTACGATACCGATGATCTCAAATTGGGAGACTTTGTGCTTGCCAGATTTAAGCAACTGGGTAAAAGATCGACGACAATATATAAATATGTAGCCAAAATTATAGATGTCCTTTCATCACAAGAGTATGAGATACAATATTTCAAAAGTGCCAATGAAGAGAAAACTGTGTTTTGTCCTATAGAAATTGACGTTTGCAGTAAAGATAAAGGCGATATTTTAGGAAAACTACCCCAGCTTATTGTCCAGGAACAAGGAAGAAAATTTAAGGCTATTTTTCCATGACAATTAGACATTTATGAACCAATATGAAATCATAAATACTATTTATAAAAGTTTTAATTATAATTTTCAAAACTTTTTACTTATTTGTGTTACCATAAATTTATTTGGTTTTACCTATTTTTGTAGTTCAATAAATATTTAAGCATAAATATCAACTTGTATCTCTAACTAGTTCTTGGGTGGCCTAAAGTGGGGAAAGTTTATATCCAAAAGTAGAAACACACGGCAAAAAGTAGGGTTTTTTGTTGTTCAAAATATAAAACATTATAATAATTTCATTATCAATTGAATCTTTATGATCAGTTGATCTCCTAGTATAGCAGATTCGAAAGTAAAAATGGCATTGAGCGGAAAGATTTTATCCGAATCCTACATGTTTCTTAAGAGAAAAATGATAAAGAAAGTTCTTAAAGTGGCCATAAGTGGTGCATCTACCCTATGAATGAATGTTTAACTAGATAAAGAAAAAAATTGCTACAAGTTCTATATACAAAATAAAAAGTTGATAAATACAATAAAATAAAAAGTTTAGATGTTTTCAAAAAAAAAAATTAAACTAATTCCATTATTCGTTGTTTTGAGCTTTATTAAGAAAATATTAAAATATGTAATTTTTTATTTCTATAGAATTGCTAGGGCGTCAGAATAAAATAAAATTTTTCTTATAAAAGAGAGAGTATATGTGTGTGCACTTTAATATTTAAAGAGTTGTTTTTAAGTTAGCCATATAAAATTATCTTAGTATAACAATCTTAACACATTTACAACAAGAAATAACTAGCCTAAAACATAAAGCTGAAAAGTTTAATTACTTTTTTCACTAGTTTCAACGGCACAAAGAGACACAAAAGCGGCATTCACGCGGATTTGCGTGAATCTTCCTCTGTAACGTCCTTTGTCCTGAGGAAATTCCTTTCCCGCGGGAGGGTGTCCTGGCAATCATAGCAATGGAAGTTCAAGACTCCGCCCGCGCTTTAGGCCACGCCTTCCCGGGGTACCGGGCCTCATTGGTTTAACTCCCACTAGCTACTCTTCTCGGTATCAACAACATATTCACAATTCAGTATCAAATCAGTACTCATTAAATAAACAGTGCAGTGCGTCAGGTTTGGAGAGTATCCTGAAACATGCTGAACAATCTGGGCCCTGTCGGTAAGTTAGTGGGGGCACTAATTGACATTAAAGTCTTTAGTGATTCAGCGTACTAACGATAGGCTAGTTAAATGGGCTAAATTGAAGCTGCCTCGCCCTCATTAAGCCAATATCGCACGCCAGTCCTGGTAGGCCATGTAATTAGGATCAGGCAGACAAGATTTCTATGAACTCTTTCACACTTTCAGTCAATATCAACGGTCCGGTAGATTTACAAGAAACTACGAAGGGTTGTTTCGGTTTCATTATATATTCGTTTGATTAATCTGAGTACGCGCATTATAAAATCATTATTTCAATGCTGACCTAGTGAATTTCTAGTGATACCTATACAGATTATTTGTTTCAAATTTCTTTGCATTTTTAACTGTTTAACTATTTTATGGCGGTGAATTCCAATATAATAACATTAAAATGATTCATTCGGAAGTGTCAAATTGTATATAAATTGTGTCCTATTGCCTATTGTTTGTGCCTATAAATGTGGTTTTCTTCTATAACAAAATATGATGGTTGGTGGGTACTGATATATTATTTGTGTGATCTTTTTTGTGTATTTAGTATTAATTATTTATATAAGATTCGATGCATTTTTCTAGTGACATTGTCAGTTAATTATAATCAGATATCAGTAGATACCTTAAGCGAACACAATTTTTATACTTGTTTTTTGATTGGGGACTTGATATATAAATATTTCTTTCTTACCGATTATTGAACCATAGCTACAGTTACTGTTTTTAGAAACACAAAAATTTTACTAAATATTTATATTTTTTATTATGTTACTTTACGATTTAGATATATTTATTTTAAAAAAGATATTACATTTTAAAATAAATACTACCTGATGAAGAATAACTCCTGAAAGAAATTTTGTTTTCAGATATTTTCTAGCGTTTTAGATACCTGTTGAATATAACTTTATACCTATTTTTAGATAAGTACATGTTTAATCTATTTGAATGAAAAATATTGAGTTCTGCTAATATTGTACCTACCTATTAGATTTTAGCGTAGCATATGTTTGTATATCTGCTTAACAAGCCTTCGAAGCCTATGTCTTTAATAGTTTGTTTTCATTTTTCTATATTGTGGTAGATTTTTCCAATATTTCACTTCTATCAATTTTAAATCTTCCTTTATTGACTTCATTTATGATGTCCCCTTTTTCGTTTTGTTGCAGCCTCAGTTTTAATTATTTCTCTTGGCATTTTTCGTTATGACATGCTTGATACATACCTGAGGCACAAAAATTTTTAAATTTTCGCTAATTTTATTTCATTGTTATTCTTGGTTTTCCTAACAATTGCATTCCAAATGGTTCGTGGTCTACCTCTTCTACGTCTTCCCTTTGATGTTCAGTCTAGTATCTTCTTTGGTAATCAATCTTTTCCCATTCTCTCAACATGATTGTTTGTCATCATTTCAGTTGTTTGTATTTTATGTGGTCAATCACTGTGCTTTCAACGTTTATAAGTTTGCGGATATTCTCATTGGTCACTCTTTCTCGAATTCCAGCCGATTTTTCCTATTTTGATTTTTAGTGATCAAATTTCGGAACCATATGTGACAATATTTTGTATAATTTTCAGGTATATTCAGGTACATTCTTTTGTTTTCTTTGGAAATATTTTTGTCCCACAGAACCCCGCAGCTTCGTCTCAGATAATCCATTTCTGTCGTCATAAGTTTGTTTCTATTAGCTTTGATGACGTCCTATACTTCCGAACCGTATAATACTTTGTAACCGTGTAATACTTTGGACTATACTACCGTAAATGTGTTTTTTGGTTTCTCGTCGATTTGTTTTTTGCCAGAGAAGAGAGTTTAAGGCATGGGTCACTGCTCTGCCCTTGTTTATTCTTTCCCTGATTTTATCTGCGCTATTTCCCTTCTTGTTGAAAATGACCCCCAAATATTTGCAGGATTGTACGCATTTGATTTTGTCGTCTTCTAAGACTAGGTCACATATTTCATCTGTTCCCAATGAGAGATATTCACATTTTGTCATATTCATGTTTAGACCTGCCACCTCATATTCTTCTTGCAGTTTTCTTACCATATAGCTAAGATCGTAGCTGTCTTCGGCAATTACTACCTGGTCATCCGCAAAGAAAAGTGTATATAGCGTGTTTTCTTCCACCGTTATTCCCATGTTTTTTTCTACTTTCCGCACTTATAACTTTAAAACAATTCATTTTGGAGCAAAGTGGTGAAAAATAAAATAGTAACAATCTAATTTTCTATAAGACACAGCTAGTTAATAATGTTTTAATTTATTACCCTGGCTACAAAATAGCAATAAATACAAAAAAGAACGGGAAACAAGGCTTTTTTATTCAATATCTTTTAACCATTTAAATTGCAGTTAAGACCTTTATAATTCGTCTGAAAAAATTTTATTCCATAATAAAACAGCCTCTTAAATTTCATTAATTTTTTTTTTTAATTAATGTGTCTCGGCTGCAATGGTCATTGACACAAACAATATTGTGTACAATAATTATTACAATAAATACATGTTACTAATTGCTACAGTGAGTTAATCTATAAGCTTAGAGCCTATGACTAACTAATACATCACTAAGATATAAGTTAAAGGTAAAATACATGGAAAACAAGGGGTCATAATCTGTTGAACAACTGAATGTCTTTCAAGAAACCAATTAGGTTAAAGACTTGATCGGGCGAGTTTAAAACGTCTTTGATATTTGACTTAAGTTTATGTTGCACTCTGTGTTTTGCGTACCGGGGACTCGATCAGGATATGTTTCACGGTTAATACACTTGAGCAGATTTGACAATTGGGCTTCGGCTCGGATTTCATTAAATATTCATGTGTGAATCGAGTATGTCCTATTATTAATCTTCGGATGACAGCTTTTTCGTTTCTAGACTCGATCAGGATATGTTTCACGGTTAATACACTTGAGCAGATTTGACAATTGGGCTTCGGCTCGGATTTCATTAAATATTCATGTGTGAATCGAGTATGTCCTATTATTAATCTTCGGATGACAGCTTTTTCGTTTCTAGACATATTTGGAAGTTCAAATTTTTCAACAGTCTGCCGGATCTCATGTAATGCACTCTTGATTGTGTTCCAGTGGGTTTGCCAGGTATGATATTGTTGTTGCTTGAAAATTTGCTTTAGGTCATTACGGATTTGAATATGTTGAGCTTTTGAGGATTGACTGTTTACACAAGAAGCTTGCTTGGCTGCTTGGTCTGCTTTTTCATTACCGGGGATGCCGACATGGGATGGTAGCCAGATGATCGTGACATCTACACCTTAAAAAGCGAGTGCATTGTGTGTCCTATGGATTTCTTAAACTAAGGGATGCTGAGAGTATAGGCTTTTTATCGATTGTAGTGACGACAGGGAGTCTGTGCATATTGCTTGGTTTTTATGATCTGTTTTTAGTTTTTTAAAAGCCTCTAGTATCGCATAAAGTTCTCCAGTGTATACGCTTCATAAATTCGGTAAAAAAGATGATTTTATTACTTCATCATGTGTTGTAACGGCACATCCAACGCCTTCGCTTTTGCCGGCATCTGTATACAGAATTGTTTGGAATTGGTACTTGATTATAATTTCTTTGAAGTGTTGCCTTATGAGAAGGCTTGAGGTTTCATGTTTACTGTATTCTAATAGATAAGTGATTGAATGTGGGATTGGTCTATTCCAAGGCGGGGTATCCGGGATTGGGACGGGATGTGTTTTAGTAAGGTCGATGGTATTTCTTAGAGTTAATTTCTGGATGTCTATTATTGATTGGATCCTTTGCTGGGTCTCCGGAGGCGATGTTAAAGTAATTAAATGGTAGACTGGAATGGACGGGTTTGCGGATACGGAAGCAAAGTAAGATTGAAGAAGATACTCTCGTCGAATGCAGAGAGAAGATTTGAAAGCGCCTAAGCAAAGACGAATAGAAGTGTTATGCACAGAGTTCAGTAGCTTTAAGTCAGATTTTGATGCAGACATGTACCTATATGAAGCTGTCGTAGTCCAGTTTTGAGCGGATTAAAGCTCTATATGTATTAAGTAAGATGATTTCGTCCGCACCCCATGCGTATTTTGATAGTGCCTTGATATTATTGAGTCTCTCCATTGCATTGCCCTTTAATACACTAATATGCTGTTTCCAAGTAAGCCTACTGTCAAACGTTAAACCAAGTATTTTGTGATGAGTAACTAGTTGCAATGGAGTTCCATTAAGGGTGATAATTGGACTTTGGCTGCAGGGTCTTCTGCTAAACCGTATTAATTTGGATTTAGTCGTTGAAAGAGCTAATCCGGTTTTTTTGGACCATTCGCTAAGTTGATTTACAGCGGTTTGGAGTACGTTGCATGTGGCGATTGTACTTTTTCCCTGACAATATAAAATAAGGTCATCTGCGTATATTAAGTGCTTGACTGGTGGACAAATACTGGAACAAATATCATTTGTTGCAAGAATGAACAGTGTTGTACTAAGTACTGAACCTTGTGGAACTCCATTATTTTGCCCGAATGTTGCCGAAATTTCCCCATTTGTTTTCACTTTGAACGTTCTTTGTTGTCAAAAGTTTTTTATGAAGGAGTAAATATTTCCTGTTATCTTGTATTGACGAAGCTTTTCAAGAATGGCTTGGCGCGAGATAGTATCGAAAGCTCCTTCTATATCAAAGACAGTAGCGATCAGATCCTGTTTGTTTGAAATAGCGGAAGCTATTTGTGTTTGTAATAGCACTAAATTGTCAAGGGTTGAACGGTGACGTCTGAAACCGGATTGCGCTGAGTCAATTATTGCATATTTTTCGAGAAGCCATGTTAATCTTGAATTAATCATTTTCTCAAACAGTTTACATAATGAACATGTTAGAGAGATAGGTCTGTATGATTTTGTTAGGTTTAAGGGTAGATCAGATTTTTTTATTGGTATGATAATTGATTCACGCCACAGTTTGGGTAATTGCTGAGTATGCCATATCTTGTTATAAAGATTCAGCAATGTTGCGAGGCTGGAATGAGATAAATTTTTGATGAATATAATTGGGATATTGTCTGGTCCAGCGGCGGAGTTCGTACAAGAGGATCGTGCAAGTGCTAATTCTTCTTGTGTAAAAGGAAGGTTAATAGCATCAATGTCGTGTCTACTAATTTGTGGAACAAGAGGAATTTGTATATTCTGGTCATTTGGACTTTCAATCTGTTCGACTTTAGACCTGAATTCCCATGCAAAACTTTCAGCCATGATTTGAGCAATTTTTTGGTTATCTGTTATAACTTTTCCATTCAGTGATATTGCTGGAATTTTTGGAGGAGTTTTATGACCTTTCATTTGTCTTATTTTTATCCAGACTTTAGATGGTGGAGTATCACTAGTAATTGTAGAGACAAAATTTTGCCAGGAATCTTTTTTGCTTTTTTTAAGGACATATTTCGCTTTGGCTCTTAGCTTTTTGAAATAGATTAGGTTTTCTTGAGTTCTTCTTTTTCGATATCTGTTGAGGGCTGTTTTGCATTGACGTACAGTTATTTCACATTCTGAATTCCACCATGATACTGCTTTTTTAGAGGGGCAAATTGTTATTTTTTTTACATGATTTTCTACAGACATAATAATGCAGTTGTTAGAGGAGAGTTATTGCCTCGTCTATATCTTCAGATTGTTGAAATAATAAAATATGATCTTCGGCGCTAGTTTGAAAATTATTTCAGTCCGCTTTAGCGATATTCCATTTAGTAATGGGGCAAAAATTTTTATTGCTATTTGTTATGACTATCGGAAAGTGGTTACTATCATATAAGCTATCTAAAGTATACCATGAGAGTGAATCGGCAGACTTGGGATCACATATGCTTAGATCGATAGATGAGTAAGTTCCTGAGGCGATGTTAAAATATGTACTGGCTCCACTATTCATCAGACAAGTATTATTGCAACTCAATACGGTCTCTACGGTTTTTCCTCTACCAAATGTTTTCTTTGAGCCCCACATGGTATTATGGGCGTTAAAGTCTCCAACTAGTATAAAAGGACTGGGAAGTTGGCGGATTAAGTCATCTAAGTTAAGTTATAATTAGGTGGAATATATGTACTGCATATGGTTATTTGGTCAGGACACCAGACAGTTATTGCTATGGCCTCCAAATTGGTGGTTAGGATATATTGTATAGAAAATAAATCATTAGATACGAAGATCGATGTTCCCCCACTTGCTCTTGTAAACGTAGTCCGAAGGAAATGGTAACCTTCAAAATTTTTAAGTTCACGTCTATGTGTTTCCTTGAAATTGGTTTCTTGAAGGCAGATAATATCTGCTTTTGTATTATTTAATAATTGTTGTAAGCGTTCTAAGCGAGGGTAGAACCCATCGCAGTTCCACTGTACTAACGTGAAAGTAAAATATTTTTAACATTTAGAACGTTGAGTGGTCAGAGAAGAGTCGGTTAGATAATCTTCATCATTATTTGTAGATTGCGATGTTGTGCTTCCAATTTCTGAATTGTCGATATTAAGTTGCTGTTTAATTTTCTTAGAAATCCTTGTAAATCTATTCTTAATTGTTCTATCTTCCAGTGAAGGGTACATTCTAAACATGTCGTCGAGTAGTGATCTAACATTTTGAGTGAACTGCTGTGCTTCTTGTAGAGGGTTATTACTGCCGAATGAGTTTTCCAGAAAGGCAAGAAAATTTTCAACCGGTAAGGAGAATAAGTTTGGATTTTCTTGATAGAGATTATTAATTGTAAGAACAGAGGAGGCGGTTAATTTAGACTGATCGGGTGCGACTTTCTTGGATTTTTTAGTTTTATGCTTTATAGGTACGTTTGCATCGGGTGAAGGCATTTTTATGTCTTTGATGGGTAAGTTAGTAGATGTGTATGTTTCTTGGGAGGTAGAATCGCTGAGGTCAGAAGGAGTTCGTTTCTGACCAGTGGTAGGAGGAAGAAATTCATTGTTTGCGGCAATAGAACTGGTGGATATATCGACAGTTTTTATCTGTTTACTGGGAACCGAATTTTGTGTTGTGTCTGGTGGTGCCATGTTGTTTGATATTGGGGTAGCAGGGATGGGTTCAGCTGGGAACGTTTGTTCATTTGGGAGAGGATTGCTAGGGGGATTTTGACAGTTATTTGCTGTATGTCCTTGTTTTTTGCACAGAAAACATGCCATTTTGTCAGTAGAGAGAAATATTCTGTATGAATTATTGTCGAATGGAATTATTAATGATGTTTCGATTTCGAGGCTATCTGTAGTTGGAGTAACATATACCTGTCTTCTGAAGCTCATAATATGCGTAAATTCATCACCAGGGATTCCAGCTTTGATATGTGACGCTGGTGAAGCAAGTTGAAGACCTAGATCTTGAAGGTGTTTTTCTATAATTTCATGAGGTATTGATGGACAGATATTGGAGATTATTAGTCTCTTGGCTGGGGTTACCAGTCTTCTTACGGGTAGTTCTACGGAGTTGATTGTAATCGTAGGATATTCTGTTAAAATATGTTCTACGAGTTTAGAATTTGTTAAGTAGATGCAAATCCGGTTATTGGAAATTCTTGAGGCGAAGCATATGTTTTTGGGGCTAAAAATGTTTCCTATGGCTTTGACGTAGTCGAGTAGTAATAAGTTTGGTTCAGCATGTATTAATATTGCTTGATCTTTTTTGGGATATTTCGGTTTGGGTTTTGACACAGTAGCAGTTGCATATGAATTTGGATTATTACTGATGATGCTGTTTCCAGACATGGTGTTGCTAACTGTAGGAGAACATTGATTTAAGTTGTTACTCATGTAGTCAAAAGTAACTATTTTTGGTTTTATTGTATTAAAGTTTCGAGTGATAGGCAGCAGTTGTAACGCATATCTGTATTACTGGTTGCCTGTCTAAAACTTCGACGAGCCAGTCCCTGATAGGACTGACTTATGTCGAATATGGCAAAAAAAATGTCAACACAGCTGAATGTTTTGGTTAGAAAAGTATTAATAAACAATTTCTTACTGAATAATATTACAGCTCTTGACGTTAAAACTGTACACAACAATTACTAATCACTTTTTGATGGTAAAATACTTCTAAAAACTGGTATTTACTGTGATAAACAGCAAATTTTTACACTGATTCACAGAGCGGTATGTACTCGTTCGAATTGATCGAATAACCCTCATTAAAATTGATTTAATACATTTCGTATAATAATTTTCCAATCTAATTTTTTTTAACATCTTTTTTTTAAATCTTGCACAACAAACACTAGACCATATACCTAGAAGTTTGAAAATTGTTTTACTATAAAAACGCACTTATTCGAAATTTTAGAAAACCTATTTAGCGTACTTAAAAATCTAAACAATTTTTGGCTTATAAATAAAAATATAATATCTCGGTAACAATTAGTTTAAATTAAATTAAAAAAAAGCATTGAAAAAGAGTTAAGAAGAAGACGTTTCTTATAGAATAAAAGTTGAATTACGAGCAGTCGTTCCTGAGGTACAACCGGTCAAAGTTGACCGCATTTGCGACAAATTTATAAACGATAGGACGATGATCTTTAAACCATTACCTGTTTGTTTTGTTAGTTTTCTAGATAACTAGACTTTTTTAAATCTTTAAGTTATTTATATTACAATATTAAAAACCAGCGGTATTGCACATTAAAAATACCAAAAAAATTAAATTGAAGAAAATTGAATTTCAAATATCAAAATCGATGTCTCTAAACAAATACATTTGCTCGGCTGCCAAGTAAACAATTTTCTTCAGATTTTCATCTGACTTAAATGGAATGGAGCCATCTAAAAAACGCAATACCAAATAATAGAATTTAACGTTAGAGACTCGATCTTCGTTAGAAGGTCAGGGAAGAAAGCAATTATGTAATAATATATTCCAAATTTAAAATTTTCGCGCAAAAAGTCGCTTGTCGTACTTATTTATTTATTTATACATTTTATAACATACCTATATAAATATTTTTGCTCTGATATACTTAACAGTTTCAAACTCCTCGAATATTCCATAGATCCATCGAAATAAAAACCTCAATATAGTATCTCATATACATATATCTCACTTGCACAAACTGACATTGGCTGGTTGTTCGAACGGTAATCAAAACTTGATTGTAATCAAATATTTAATTAAAATCAAATACGTCACATTTTGAGGTTATGTTAACTGATTTATTTTATTCAATTTTATTGTTTTGCGTTTTAATTTAAAATAAACCATAATTAAACGCTTTCTGATGTTAATTTTATATTTTTATTTACAAATCAATAATAATAATAAATAATTTTGACAGCTGCTGTGACGTATTTGCTTGTAATTAAATATTTGATTACAATCAAGTTTTGATTAGCGTTCGAACAATCGGCCTTAAGCTCTGTCAGTTATTTGAACATTGTCATCATTCGTATTATATGGAAAATAAACCAAAACGTGTAAGCCAAACTTACGGCGCATCGGTTACAAGAATTAAAAAACGGCTAATATTAAAATGAACGTTTTTATACTTTTCTTTTATTTCATTTATTGCATTTTAAAAACTGAGTATGCATTTAAGAACATGACATTCGAATTGGTGAACATAGGTTGTAATAACAACTACCTACAGTCTAAGGTAAATAAATTTTATATCACTAAACACAATTTTGACTTGTTAAAAAACAATTTTATTTTAAAAACACAAGGAGCAAAGTATCGTGCTACAATTTGAATGATAATGAATGAATATAAAGAATGACAAATTATTTTATAATATCTGTGGCTGCTGACTAAGTTCGAAAGTGTATAAACCTCGTATCTCGCTGACTCTGCTGATACTGCATGTGTAGGAATCCTTATCGGCTCTGTTAGTTGAAACCTGATACCCTGGGAATCGTCGTTATAAGTCACCTTGGTTGGTGCAATGCATATAACATAAATATTTTAACCATAGTAATCAGAAATAAAAGTGTTGTCATTGCATATAATCAAATACATATGAGTTATGATCTAAAAAACTGAACAGAAATCTACCCTAGAGCTTCATTACCTTGATGATTCTGTTTATTCACTGTTAGATATTGTTTCAAGAATTAACCATTGATGTTGTTCTTACTACTGTTGAGGAGATTGATGGATTTAAGATCGAAGAGCTTTGAGCCTCGTAACGGGTATTATTCGTACAAAATGACTAAAACTGTAATAAACATAATCATACTAGATGCAGATTGCAGATGTTATTAAACTAAATAAAAAAAATGTACATACAAAAATGAACACAAAAACATTCAAATAAAAAACCTATGTATAGTAAATTGAAAATAAAAAACTTTTGAGCTGGATAAAAAAAACAAATTACTTTAAATATTATAATCATAAATTTAAGATTTCTTCACTGTCAGAATCTGAGCTACGTATATTACCGGTGTCTTTTATGATTGGTTAGTACCAACCATATTTTCTTCTCGGATATACCATTTATAATAATTTCACAAGTATGTCTGAGACATTTTGCTCAAATTTCTGTGTTAGATTAGCTAAGGCCTCTTTTCACATATTTACAGTAGCACTATACATTGGTAGAGATGAACATTACTCTACCAATATATCTATTGCAATATGACTTGCAGTTTGCCAATTAATCCAACAGCGTTGAATTCGCAGTGATAAGAATATTAAAAATATCTTCTGCAAATATTAAAAATATTCGCAGAAAATAACAAGCTAGTGGTTCTAAACACATTTTATAAACTACTACCGAGGAGATTGTATACATGGAAGACACCAGCAGATAAACCTCATAACGTAATTAGAAACCAGATAGATTATATATTGGTAAATAGAAGATTCAGAAACAGTTTTAAATCTGTCAAAACATATCCAGGAGCGGACATTGAAGCTGACCACATACCTTTAGTGGGAGTCATGGATGTGAGACTGAAGACAGTAAAGAAAAAGTCTAGACCTAACTACTACATTACAGCCCTGCAATATCCGGAAGTTAAAAAGCAAGTGGGGGAACATATTAACAACCAAGTTAAACAACTAAAAGAAGAAAATAACATCCAACGAGAAATCAATCAATTCGAAGAAATAATTAAGAAAACTAAACAAGATCTGCTAAAACCAAACAAAGAAACAAAGAAGAAATCTTGGATGACTCCAGAAATCCTTCACTTAATGGAACGCAGAAGGTTAATTAAAGGAAATAAAGATGAATATAAAAAAATGCAGGCTTACATCAGAAGAAAAATAAGAGAAGCTAAAGAAAAAGAAATGAAAATAAATAGAAAGACTACAAGCCAAGCATGACAATTTTAATGTACACAAAAAGGTAAAAGAAATAACGGGTACTTTGAAAAAGCGAACACAAATGAAACTCATAGACATCAATGCAAAATTAATCATTGACATCCAAGAGATGAAAGACAAATGGAGAATATATTTGGAGACACTTTTTCAAGATCAAAGAACGGATTATAGGCATCCATTTTCAGAGAGGATGACGGGCCCGGACATACTTAAATCCGAGATAGAAGAAGCAATAAAACGGATGAAAAGCAGGAAAGCTGTAGGGCCTGATAATATCGAAGCTAAATTTTTAAAACTCTTGGAGGAAGAAGGAATAAATTGGATCACGGCTGTCTTCAATAAAATATACAATACAGGAATCATCCCTGATAAATGGCTAGAATCAGAATTCATATCGATACCTAAAAACAGGGGGCTAAAAAGTGCGAAGAATACCGAACAATCAGCCTAATGAGCCACATGTTGAAATTATTTCTTAGAGTCATCCATGGAAGAATTTATAAGAAGTGCGAGGAACAAATATCGGACAGACAGTTCGGCTTCATTAACGCAGTGGGTACCAGAGAGGCACTTTTCGGAGTACAGGTACTGATTCAAAGATGCAGGGACGTTAACTACGACGTATACGCGAGCTTGATCGACTATGAAAAGGCATTTGACAGAGTTTAACATCAAAAGATGATAAGCATTTTAAAAGAAGCAGACCTGGATGACAAAGACCTCAGAATAATTTCAGAACTTTACTGGAATCAGACCGCATACATAAAAATTAACGGAGAAGAAACAGATCACATAAAAATACTACGTGGAGTTAGAGAGGGATGTATCCTATCGCTGTTGATATTTAATATGTACTCAGAGAAAATTTTTAACGAGGCTCTTTACGGAATAGACGAAGGCATCTGTCTAAATGGTGAAAGAGTAAACAGTGTTAGATATGCCGACGACACTATGGTGATAGCAGATAGTTTAGAGGGACTTCAGAGGCTAATGGACAGAATAAACGAGTACAGTCAACAGTACGGACTAAACATTAATACCCACAAAACGAAACAAATGCTTATCAGCAAGGAGAATATAAATGGGGCTTATCTATACATTAATGGGACGCAGATAGAGCGAGTAAAACAGTATTGCTACCTGGGAACTATTATAAACGAACAGTACAGGAGCAATGTACAGGAAATAAAGTGCCGTATAGGAAAGGCAAGAACGGTCTTTAACAAAATGAGCGCCATCTTCAAAAGTCACAACATATCTCCAGATACAAAAATGAGACATTTGAGATGCTATGTTTTCTCTGTGCTGTTGTGCGGGGCGGAGGCATGGACGCTTACAGACACCACTATTAAAAACTTGAAGCATTTGAGATGTGGCTTTATAGAAGAATGCTGAGAATATCATGGATAGCAAGGATCGCGAACAAGGAAGTTCTAGAAAAAATGAAGAAGGAACCAGAGATTGTGTTTACGATCAAACGCATAAAATTGCAATATCTGGGACACTTTATGAGAAATCAGCACCGTTACTCCCTGCTGCAGTCTATATTGCAAGGTAAAGTCAAAGGTAAGCGGGGACCAGGTAGAAGGAGAATATCATGGCTGCGGAATTTAAGAACATGGTTTAAGAAAACCTCAACGGAGCTGTTTCGAGCCGCAGCGAGCAAGGTCATGATTGCCAATATGATTTCCAACATCCGAAACAGATAGGAACCAGAAGAAGAAGAATATTATAGTCCTAACACTTCTAGGCTGTGTTCTCTTAGTAGCTTATCAATTATATACACATTCTCTTCTCTGTTCATTTTTGCCGTTTGTAGTAATTCAAGTTTTGTGAGTTTTGCGTCATACTTAATCTTGTTTGTTGTTAACTAGGTAACAATTTCCATTCTAGTTGAAACAGTGGAAGGTTGCTTTTCTAATACTGTAATATGGAGCATTTATCATCATCGGTGGCAGCACAACTCATTATAAGTCAAAGCCATCTTCTGAACAATCCTTCATCTACCCCTGTTTTTGACAACTCTTTTTTATAGTCTAACTTTTTCACCTTCCTCTTGCCTGATTACAAGCGTTATCATTCAAAGCATGTCACCCTAATGAATTTCATAACTTTATGTTTCCCGAAACTTCTATACAACCCAAAGTTACAACACCTGTGCAACAATCCATGCTTTTTGATTTTTTTATCAATTCTTCTTAGGATTTTGCGTTCGAAACATTTAAGCAATTCTTTTTCCTTCTGTGTAAGTGACGGCCATTTTCATTTTTCTGTGTAGGTTTAAGACCATCTGTCTTCTCAAGTCATAATAACACTTATTGGCAAGCAGCATTTACCTTTTAATTTCTTCTCTGGCGTCGTTACCTTAAGTCAACAGCGAGCCTAGGTATGTGAAGGTGTCCACACCTTCCAGTTCTAAATCGGTAATTATTATTCTTCTAGGTGGCTGGTTGCTTGACCTAGTGCAACACATTGGTCTTTTGTGTATTTATACTTATGCCCATTGTCTTTGTAAAAGCCATTAAAGAGCGAAATGCATCGATCAGAGACTCTGTGGACCTATCTATAGTATCGATGTCATCTGGATATCTAACAACTTGCACATATATGTTAAAGATAGTGCCGTTTGTGTTAATCTGGAACTCTCGAAATCCCTTTTCTAGAGAAAAGTTAGATAAACGACACGATAGCCCATTATCCTTTCTTAGTCCATTTTTGCAATGGAAGGGTTTTGAAAGATTGTTCTGGATCATATGAAGCATTATCTATCACAATTAATGATCGCTTTTCTACCTTAGGAATTGATTGTTTACTTATCCATTTCGTAAACATTTTATTGTTCATTTTACCGTGCTCAATAGCTACGTTAGATTTTGAGCAAAATAATAAACTTGTTTCAGTAACAAATCCATTTGAAGAACCAGCATGAACAATTTATAAAACGTTTTCCATCATGCCTTTCTGGTTTACGTACACTTTTAATACTGTTATCTTGCCAGGAAATTGAATTATTTACCTTTGAATAAATCTACGTTTCGTCAGGAAAACAAGGTCTCTGGTATGCACATTTTTTAAGATTTTCCATATATTTACGAAAAAAATTGGCTCTTAAAGCAGCAATACTGGTGCGCTCAATTATTGCTTTTCGATTAGTTCCTTTTGTATTTTAATCCCAATTCATTTAACAAAATGCTAAAAGATGTTTTACCAATAAATATGATTTCTTTATCTCTAAATGAATTACTTCTGCTTTGCAAGGTAACATGTTTCTCTAAAAAAAAAACAAATGAGTACAGAATAAATCACACTGCTCTTAACTAGTTCAAGACAAAGAAAATAAATGTTTTGTTTATATGAAACTATAAATTATTTTAAATTAAAATCTCTTAAGAAAATTGAGTTTAATCAAACTACTTTCATCAATCTTTTTTTACAACACACATTTATATTAAGTATTGATTAAAAATTACCTTCTGGTTTATTATTAAATTTAGATGGAAGAAATTGGTGCTTACTTTGTTGGTACAGGTCGTATACTGTATTCCACAGTGACTATTTTTGATCCCTCAGATAAATCGTTTTTTGTGTTTTTTGGACTAGGTATATTTTTGCCTGACTTTAAAAGAATGTGATTATTTTTGTTCCTTTTTATAATTGTACATACTATCCGTGGTAATATCTTAAAAGCAGCAGCTATTCTCTAAAATACAGGATTGGTAAATGATATGTATTTTGATAAACGAACAGTGATTTCAATATGTTACCTGTTGAACAGATCAAAATAGCACCAAGGATTCTCCATTTATTTTACTTAATTCGAAATGCTGCAACACTGTTTACGCAAGTTTTTGTGCTTAAGTATTCATTGATTTACCAGGCATACTCTTATAATGAAAATCCTTAATAATTTTATGTAGTTTTAACCATATTTAACCCTTAACCAATGTGGTGAAATGATTTTACACAAACGACGTAGTAGAGTCCCTGGGACTCCATGTTGTCTAACTGACAACATGGAGTCCCATTTGTGTTCTGAATGTTAGAGTGTTAGAGTAGAGTTAGTGAAAGTTAAAAAGACATTTAAAGAAAGCATATTTATTATAAAAAGTTAAACAATAGAAAATATACTTAAATATAGGAAACTTATAGGAAAATAAAAATTGAATGAACCGCAAACCCTGATAGCAGAAAAATCTGCTATCAGCGTTTGCGTCGATAAAAAAACAAACTATTTTATATAAACATTTTTTTTTAAAAACACGTTTTTAAAACTATATTAAATACTAAAGTAATATTTTTCATAAAAAAAGTTATTCTAAAAAAATTGTGCAAGTCCTGAAAATTGGTCAGCTGATCACATTTCTTCATGCTTATTTACACATTCACTACACATTTTTTTGCTACATTGCAAACAGATCGGTTGTTTACACTGTATACACAGAAAACTTGTCTTCTTTTTCAATTTTGGGTTACATAAATAGCAGTACTTCCTAGCGTTCCTGAGTAAGGTATCTGTATGATCGTCATTTTCGGTTGGATTTATTCTTAACACCTTTTGAATGCTGAGTCTTAGTTCTCTTGGAAGACGTTGGTTAATTTCTCGTTCTCGAAGAAATGGGTCATATAGTTGCTGTGCAAAATCTTTAGAAACTCTAATCTTGTATATTTTGTTTTGTTGGCACAAGCCTGGTGAATAATATATTCATTTAATGCACTCATATCGATTATTCTAAAAAATATGGCCATCGGCCAGCGCCTGGTTCTTCGACTGCACGAGTATTTTGTGCATTTTTGATCTGATGAATCTACGCCTGCTTTTGTATTGTTAGAAAAGGAATTTATTTCCGGTAACCCAGTTTCGATATCATCTTCTTTCGTGTGATGTAGCAAGGATATTAAAAGCAAAGCCCTATTTTTCTTTGGCACTCGAGAGATTATAGTTTTAGTTTTTGTAAATCCGTATAAATTTGAGTTTACAGATCTTGATCTAGATGGTAGGAACTCTTTAGGAATTTCCGTCTTATTTCTTTTCATAGTACCAACATATGTTAAATTATTATTTAATAATACATCTACAAGTTTCACTGATGTGTACCAGTTGTCGCCTGTAATATTTCTATTACTGCCCAAGATCGGCTTGCAAAGGCGAATCACTGCTTGGAAGGGAATAGAGAGTTTTTTTCTTCTGCAGTCAAATCCTCTAATGTATCAGATCCTTTTCCAGAATATATATAAGTGTTGTATACATAGTGGGTGCGAGCATCTGCTAAACATTGAATCTTTATTCCATACTTTTCGGGGTTACTAGGTATATACATTTTAAACATACATCGCCCTCGAAAACCGACTAGCATTTCATCTACTGTAGTATTAGCACCTAGTACATAAGAATTTTGGGAATTTTGGTTGAATATCTTTAAAATGTGGAAAATTGCGGCAGCTAAATCAGTTTTAGCTCGATTCGCTCTTTCTTCTCGTATATTAAATCGTAGGCATATTAGCAGTACAGCAAATCTACGTGCTGAGAATGCCATTCTAAATATTTCTCTCCCCATACCATCGGTAGCAACATTGCGTTGATGTCTTCATGGTTAGACTTGAAGATTGATGTCAATAACAGAAGGCCCAAAAATCATTTGATCTCTGTATTACTAGTGTCTCTAAATTTAACAATACTCATTCAACAGTAATATACAACAATGTCAACAACATCTCAGAAAAAAATTTTAAGCCCCGTCACCACTGGTTCCATCTGTGTCAAAGATCCTTTGATAGTAGGCATTTTCAATAAATTAGAAACAGGTATTCTAGCATTGCGAATAGGTTTAACTGATGCTCATTTGTACCTATTTTTTCCCTAACAAGATCGTCTATTTGAATCCACTTTATTCATTGAATCTTCATAAGACTCCTGACTTTCCATCCGATTGACCATCGTTAGTATCGCTAGCATAAAATTCGCTCTCAGAACTATGGTCACCCAAAATTGGTTCTTCGTGTTTACTGTTTGGCGTGTCGTCACCATCTTGGTCGGAAAAATCACTATCGGTCTCGTCGTGCCATCGCCCAACAATTTCTTCAAAATTAGCATCGTCTGGATGCTAATCACAATTATTCGAAAACTATCACAATTATTCGATAACTTCTACGTAACTGATCGCGATTTCGCATAAGCATAACGGAGATCTCCCTACTACCTGAAGGTATTGTACGACACCACTCGTTTGGATCAATAGTGGGGAAAATATGAAGCGTTGTTTGAACTGCGGAGTCCCATGGAGTCCACGAAGTCGGTTAAGGGTTAAATAACTAAATATCATATAAAAATAAAACACTAAAAACTGTTTCGGTTCCTTTCTCAAGTGATCTATTTTTGGTATGCGTTGACACTTTACAGTCTTTAAATAATCAAGTTAAGGAGGAGAGAACTGTTTGTCTTATGTTGGTCATTGGGAATGATGTCTGTATTTTTTACTTTCTTAATTCCTATAGATTCTAATAAAGATAGGTTAAGGCCTTTATTTTGAATGTGAAGAAATTGAAATCGTTATTAAAAGAATGATTATGCTCTCGAAGGTGAAGTGCGTCCGTAGAATCTGTTTTTCTATTATCGAAAGCCGTTTTATGTTCTGCTATACGTTTGTTAAAAATTCTACCAGTTTGACCGATGTAAGCTTTTGGGCAGTCACCACATTTAAGTTTGTATACACCACTGTCTAAGTGCTTTTTCTTTGGACTTTTGTTGTTTGTATTATATTTGCCTAATATATTGATTGCTCTAATTGCTTTCTTTTTTATGTGTTTAGCTATTTTTGTTGACATTTTGCCAGTATATGTAATAGAGCATAAGGTCCTGTTTTTTTTCTGTTGATGGAAATACTAATTTTAGGGCTTTCTTATGTAGTTTTGATTTAAAATTTTATTTATTGTTTGCTTAATTTGATTTGCTTAATCATATTTAATTTTATCTCAAAGTTGTTTTTTGACATGGGAATTTCTATTATTTTATGCAACGTGCTATGGTAGACTGTTAATTTATGTTGTGTAAGATGGGGTAATAAATTGTGTATAGTCGTGTCAGTATATGTAGGTTTATGACTATACAATATAATGTATGGTTACATAATATAATGTACGATATACAATAAAAATTTGAACACAATCTGATTAAAAACAATGTTTGTACTGACAACAATGACATAAACGTCACACACCGACCTTTATAATTTGTGAAATCGCTTCAATGTCAACCACCAGTCTTTACGTGTAAAATATACAGCCCAATTTCTTGCAATTTTTGGGATGACTTGTGACTTGTAATGTTTGACAATAATATTATTTAAGTTATGACATTCTGAAATAATAAGTTGACAATTATTATTTAAAGATGTAGTACCATGCTAAATGTTAGTGATTATATGTAATACAGAACTGGCACTTAACAATTTTTTGATGGATAAATTAAAATAAAAATTAAAATGACCAAAAAGTAAAAAATAAATTTCATACTGCACACTATTCATATAAAAATAAAAAAAATACAAACTATGAATTATCCAATCACTGTCACTACTATTTATTTTCAAGCTAGTTTTATCCTGAATATTTTAGCGTTGAATATTTAATTTTATTATTACAAAAAGCATTATTACAATTTTTCCGACTACTAAATGGCGTAATTATTAAATAGAGAAGTCTTATTCAGAACCGATGTATGTAGTATCTCTATAATAACAATTATACATATTTAAATTTTAAATTCCTTTGTAAGAGATAATACTTGCAGGGATCAAAGAGATGTGCGGAGAAGACATAAAAAGACACCAGGCCGACTTGAAGGTTCTCGATCAACCTCGTCTCGGAGGACTTTGCGACGGCGGTCTCTCGGGCATTGGTGGCTCACTAAGCAATAGCTCGAACGACGGCGACAAACCTTCGAAGCAAAAAAGGCACAGAACACGGTTTACGCCTGCTCAACTCAATGAATTAGAAAGATGCTTTTCTAAAACCCACTACCCTGATATATTCATGAGAGAAGAAATAGCCATGAGGATTGGTCTTACAGAATCACGGGTCCAGGTAAGTTCTGCATGTAATACTTATTTGTGAGGGGCTTAACACAAGCTTACAAAAAGAACTACATGGTAAACCAAACTACGTAGGAGATGACTACTTTAAATTGCGCATAAAATTGGAAAAAAAATTTTTATCGTTAAACGCACAAAACGGTGCTAACATTTGTAGAACTTAAATCTTTTATAAACAGTTTCTGTAATTTCAAATGGCGTGATTTCTTGTTACGTCATAATACCAAGCTTTCAGTTTTTCGACAAACGGTATCCTCCCTTTAAATAACGGCACGTAATTTTTCAAAATAATTAAGGGAAAAATAATATAATTACACGTTATCCTAGAATTTTTTCGCGATAAAGAAACATGTATCAGCATGAACCTAGATGAATAACTGGTAATGTCTGTTTGCATGTAAACTAACAATTAATCACTATGCAAAATAAAACTTCGTGAAACAATAAATCAAAGGTTTAATGTTTATATTTTTGAAATTGCATGTAATAATTTGAAATATAAAATCACAAAACAGTGTTGCTTGATTTTTTGTACATATTAAAATTCATTTAGAATCATTCGTTTTAATTTAAGATGTTAATATTGAATAATATTGAATTGTAGTTATTACTTTAAGGTAATATTAAGTAAAATGATATCTTAGCTCTTCGCATTACTTAGAACAACAAGTTGCCTTTATTTGGCGCAACACAGCGACTGTAAATTATTATAATTTTTTTTTTTTAATATTACTTTTTTAGAAACAATACAGCTTACTTTCTTCATAAATACGATAAAAACATAATATAAAATTTTTTATTGATTTGGTATACTCAATTAGATTATAACGTTTTCTAACATTCTTAGTAGATTTTAAAATTTAAGTTTATTTACATAGAATTGTTTTATTAAGTTTATAATTATTAAAATGCATTGAATTAATGCACAAACTTAAATTTTTAACTTTATTGCAGAAAAGTTAAAATGTTCTCCATGTAGTAGTTATTCGTGAGGGGCTTACCACAGTCTTACAAAAAAGAACGACAGAGTAAACTAAAGTACTTAGGCCATATTTATTTTAAACTACACACAATTTAACAAAACATTTTTATCGTTAAATGCATAAAACGGTGTTAGCATTATTTGTACTAACTGCTATTAATGCATAAAACTTAAATATTTTATAAAGAGTTTCTGTAATTTCAAATGGCGTGATTCCCTGTGATGTCGTAATACCTAGCTTCCAGTTTTTCGACCAACCGTATCGTCGCTTTGAATAACGGCACATATGTCAAAATAATTAAGAAAATAATAATATAATTACACATTATTCTAGAATTTTTTTCGCAATAAAGAACCATGTATCAGCATGAACCTATTAGGTATTCAAGATCATTATTTAACAAAATAAAAATTTATAATGAACCCGATAAATAGTTGAAATTAAAGAAACACCAGTAATGAAAACATCACATATAAATCTTTTATTCAAGTTGCATTAGTACCTACCTACAAAACAATTTAACTAAAAATATATAAAGTAAAATATTCGATCTTATAAAATATTTAAACTTTGGTGATATTTAAATTGAAATTAACACAAGATCACCATCAAAATTAGCATTATTATTTTCACACTCACATGAATCGTCACATTCAGTCGATATTTCAGGTTCTGCTTGCAATATGTTTTTGTACCACTTCAAAGTACCATTCTCCCTCCAATTTACTCCAAAATGTTTTTCAAGCAATTTTGATACGTTCTTAACCTTTTCTGCTTTTAGGGTCACACGAATATAATTTTTTTTGGGTTCATCTGTCCAATAGTGCAGTTGATCTTACAAATGTTTCTCTCTGCACCAGTGTCAAGGTTGTAACCCATCTCTCCTTTCACAACGATGTTTCCCAATTTAGTTTTACGAAGAACTATTCGTCGGCAGGTGAAAATTTTAAAATGAAGTTAAGCCGCTGTTTTTATAAAACTTTTTGCTTCTTGATTCTAGTCCAACGGTACCCAATCCCTTCCAATCAACTTAATCGTACCATTATTCTTAAAAATTTCATGATATTTTTTTTGTCACATGTGTGTTGATTTTTTTTAATGTTTGCTTTATACAAATACTCTGTCCACAGGAAGGAATGAGTGCCCTGTTACAGGAAAGACTGTTTCAATTTTTCGTATGCTTGTTGGAGCACAGCTATCTAGAAACTTGCAGCACATAGTTAAAATATTTATATTCTTATTTTGTCCAGCGTAACCATCAGCCACCAAACGAATTAAGTCATCTTCTTAGAGATCAGCTGATCTCAACTCATTGACTACTATGGAAGCAACCTCGTTGGATGATTTTTTTTTCTTCGTCTTCCGGCCAGGTATATTTGAGACAGTACTGAGATTCAGGGATTCATTTGACAAGTCTTTAACTACTGAAAGTTTATAACAGTAAAACATGGCAAAACAAGGTTTTTCTGACAATCATAACTTAAAATAAAACGTCCTTGTGATTTTTCTCGCAGGTGTTGAAAGAAATCTTGGGCCTGTTTCTTGTGTTGCCATTTTCATTTTTGGACACCTTTTTTCTTCCTCCGTTTTTTCCACTTGGATTAGGTTTTGTAATTCTAGGCAAGTACTACATTCATCCATGCTAGGGTAAGAGAATCAAATGTTAAAATCTGAGCAAAATATTTTCCTGCAAAATCTCTGAGTAACTTTCTCAGATTCTTCTTTACCATAATTGAACTTTTCCACATTTTGGCGATATTTAGTTCTGATGGTAGGTAGAAACGTGATGAGTGATGTCGTGAATAATGCGATTCAATAGCTTACAAACTACAAATGAACTTCTTTACTTCTCCTCTTTTCGGAGCAAACTTAACTTCCTTGTGGTTTCCGCCTCGGGTTTCCACTGGAACATGAGTTACACTGTTCTTAAATTTTCGGAATAGTCCTATAATTATATGCTTAGTAATAGGCTGCAACACCTTGTGAAAAGCATCCCTGCAAACGTTGAGATTTTTGCCAGCGTAGTTTACAACCGAATATTGGAAGTTTTCCCCTTTATAGGCTCAAGCTTCTTTCTTTTGGGGTTGGTTGGGCCAGCCCGACAGTATTTTAAGATGAACGCATCTTGCTGGCTTTTTTCTGGAATGGAGTTGAAGGCTTTCTGGAACACCATGACATCATGCATTGTTAAAAGTTGGCACTGGTATCCAACTCGGTGATGACAATTGAGGTCAGAGAAAGACCTTTGGCTGAGTACCTGCATGAACATACAAAAGGAGGAATTGATTAAACTTTAGTTAATTCAATGAATAGTCTATTCATTTAAGTCAATACTCAGAATTTTTGTTAGGAATCTTTCAATTTTATGAAAAACTTTAGAAAGTGGTACTAAACTGGTCATGTTTTTATAGCCAACTTTCAAGCTTTATATTTTAAAATCAGACATTATCATATCACTTAAAAACTATTCATAACTTGGATTAACATATACAGTAACTTCTGATATATCAAACTTCCACCAACCTATTGACAATTTGATACAGCAATCAAATGTTAAGTACATGATTGAGTTCAATGATTAGACTTACCTTTGTTGTTTCTGGATGTTTTTTTCCATTTTTCGGCATCGCTTTTCTTCTTACGCGTCGTCCCTGGATTGACAGATATATTTCACTCCATAACTCTACTTTGTAAATTAATAATATGCGAAAAAAACCAGTTTCAACTAGTGATAAACACAAATAAAACGATTAACATCAGACAAGTTGAAAGCAATGACGGTCATTGTTGATTTTTCAGTCACGTGATCACAATACAGCATTCTCATTTACTGTTGGGAAGATGTCCTTTTTTGAAATAAACCTATATAGCAGGAGTCTGTTTTTGAAACAGACCTTTAACTGTAAAGTTGAAAATAACGTATTTGCGTCCGTATTGGAAGGAAACAATTATCACCGTTGAAAAGAACAGGAACAATTCTATAAGAAACCACTACTAACTAAATTTTTATTTTTTTGGCACATATCCGTCTTTTATCTGAAGCCACAAGGATTTTTTGTTAGTGTTCAAGTATTGATACGATGATTATTGCAATTACAATCTGGTATTACATGACAGTATAGTCTTCTGCAGGTCATGATGCAAGGTAGAGTCGATGGCAAAAAGGGAATAGGTAGAAAGAGGAAGTCATGGCTGCGAAATATTCGAGACGAGACAAACATGACTGTAGAAGAATTATTCCACGTTGCAAAATACAGAGAAACTTTTAGAAATGTGGTCGCCAACCTCCGTTAATGGGAACGGCATAGGAAGAAGAAGAATACATGACCCATGAGCAATTTTAATGTAACCTAAATTATTAATATTCTTTTAAATTAAGAGCTTACCCTATGGTGTCTGTTATCTAAACCAACAAGATAATTCACTATTCTAGCATATACACATGCACAAGCACTATGCTCCTATTTTAACTATAACTCAAACTAGTTCAAACTGCTTTTCGAAACGCTAAAGGGCCAGAGGTTGTCAACCAGAACCCTATTTATGTTATCGTATGTTATCGATTTTGATTTTGACGGAAACACAAGATCAGTTTCATCAACAAAACTATGTTTTCCACCTGCATACAATATAGTCTCCTTCCTTCAGTATCGTTATGTTTTATGAATTTTATATTCTCGTCCTGCCGAATCTGTTTTATTCCATATTTAGTAAAAATCCACGTTTCTTCTAAATAAATAAATGAAGCGTGTCATTTTTTAAATTATTAGTTTTTTAAAAACTGGATTCTTTTGTGAACGACAAGAGGATTTTCTATTATCTTTCATTTCTGTTTGAACCTAAATCTAAACCCAATCTGTTTGAACAGTCTTCAGAAGACTTACCTGGAAATTTCGAATGTATTTCTGTCTTTTTTTATTTTTTTTTAATAGAAATATGTTCTTTAAAAGTGTTTAAATTAAAATGTACAATTTTAGTTTTTCTTTTCTTTTATTATAATATTATTCTCCTTAAATACTTCTGACAATCGACAATTGCTGAAATCAGATATAGTGTGATATTTTTTAAAACGTAACACATAAATTGCATTTAATCCTACACGTTTCACTAAAATAACAGACAAAAATTAAATTTCTTGTTTAAACCGATAATGTAGACTTGTACCAATAAAACTACCAATGCATGTTTATGACATTGATTACCTACATAATGCCAATACTCTCACCAGCATCAATAAATCCATGCCACACATTATAAGCAACATTATCACATATGTTCAACTGTTAGTCTATTTAGTAATTTAAAGGGTCTCATCACCAGTTCCGCGCGCCGTATTTTTGTCAGGGGTTTCACAGGACAATTTCACTGAAAATGGGAAAAGCTACATTATAATCATAATGGTAGTAAATAATGAGTATTGGCGACATAGATTATTATAATTTAAAAATAGATTTTCTCATTAAATTGTGCCATTAAAATTTTAACAACAACTGAAGAAAAATCTGATCTGTGATTCTGTACCAAAAATCATTTTACAATTTGGATCTTTAACATAATAATTGTTTTCTAACATAAACATCATCTAAACCAGACTTCTGGTAAGATTTCAGTGGTAAACATTTTGTTCAGTAATAGTGTTAATGTCCGAAGAGTTTCTTCATTATAAGTTTTCTCATCTTTACGTATATATTATCTGGACTCAATTTGCTGTATTGAATGCTTTTGTAACTTCTGATGTTAATATATCAAGTATTATTTCTTGTAAGCAGGCAATAGTTTATCCCAGCCTAAGAGACGTGCACATCCCTTAAGTATGACAGAGTGATAGCATTTATTGGAGCGAGGAGGATTAACTCGTGTAATCAGAAATCACCCCGCCCCAATGCTCCAGACCATTCACTTCCTCCCGATAGCGTTCTGATGCGGTATAAAGGTTCTCTGATCAGCAAAGTGCTACCCAGAATAATGTAGGCCAGCGTAAGGCACTCTATTCATGCTATCTCTAGTAACTTATTATCGATCTGTATTACTTGCTCGGGACTCGAGTCCCCGATCTGGGCTACACCCAGGGGTCGTATTTTCGAATTCAATCGAATTTTTTCGTATACGGGTAAACTCGACTGAAAAATTTCGTGTACGAATCTGAATGTGTATTTTTGAACGTCCTTCGAAATGTTATACGTATACGAGAAGAATTTGCACCGGCAACACTGCACATTCGAACAAGTAAAACTCAAATAATAAAAAAAAGAAGAATAATTGGCAGTTTTACTTAACATATTTTACGGTTTTGTCATCTAAAACAATTCGTTTCTTGTAAATTAGCTCAAAGGAGTAAAAAAGGGCATGAAATATGGTAGTTCAGTGTCGACCGAACAAAAAAAGAGCCATTTAATCCTATCAACTTCATTGTGAGGGGATTTGTTAATCTGTACAATTTTTGAAATTGTACATTAGTATAGTTCTCTAGAAGGTTAAGAAAGGGATGGTAAACTCTACCTCTCTGTTCCGCTAATATTTCCGCCTCTACAAGGGCATTAACTATATCTCTTTCTTTGAAAAATTATTTAAACCAGCTATTGAAAACAAAGTTCAATGTAAAAATATTGTATACAACAACGATTAAAAACGATCAGCAGAAATCTTATCTGACTTTCACGGGCCCAATGACAACTGAAATAACAATTACTTTAATCGTATACGAGCATCGATATTCGAATGATTCAGACCCATTCGAGTCGCCGTATACGAAAAAATTCGTACACGCAGTGTTCGAAAATACACAAAATTGGATTTCGAGCGAATTTCTTCTAATTTCGTATGCGAAATATGCTCGAATGAATTCGAAAATACGACCCCAGTTTGGTGACTCGGCGCTCGAGAATGTGGGCCCCTCTTGCCAATTTTTTGTTTTGTTTGTATTATTTCACGGAGTGTATTTATTTGTGGTTCTGTTCTTTCGTCATGAAATAAGATCTGGATGTATTTTTTCCACATATTTTCTACATTTTTTAAAAAGAACAGAAAAGCTTTAAAATAAGGAATAATGTTGTTTGTACAGTCATGGACAAAAATATCGAATATTTCGGAATTTTCCAATTTTTTTTGTAGTCACTATTATTTCAAAATAATTTTAGATTACTGATAATACTCATTTAGTAGGCTGATGTACTCAACTGGTTTGAAATATTTTGATGTTTATTTTGACGTTTATTCAGTGGTTAGTGTCAATCGTACATTTTATCATAAAAAACATTCTTCACGTAAAGCAAAAATCATACTAATTCGGTTATTTTTAGTTTAATTTATTAAGTTTACTTAAATATTATTTTTATTTAACTAAGTTTAAAATAAGTATCCCACCAATTCCATACTGCGATGCAGCCCATGTAGCACATATTGTAATTTTGTACGAGGAAGGATGTACACAAAAAGATATCGCACGACGTCTCAGCAGAACTGAATCTATAGTTTCGAATACTCTAAAAAGGTACCGCGAAACAGGAAATTTTGTACGAAGGCCTGGTCAAGGAAGCCCAAGGTGCACAACCGTAATTGATGACCGTTTTTGTCCGTAATTTTACACGAAATCGTTCATTGACATCGACGCACCTCAGAAATGAGCTATTAAATGTTAGACAAATTAATGTGACTTCACAAACAGTTAGACGAAGATCAAAAGAAGCAAACTTAAAGCCCAGACGCCCTGTCAAAGTTCCACGTCTTCTCCAAAATCATAAAGCTCGTCGTTTGGAATTTGCAAGAACACATATTTAGTGGAATATCGACAACTGGAAAAACGTTCTTTTCACTGATGAGACCAGAATCCTATTATGGAAGCCAGATGGTCAAAACTACGTCTACAGAAGAGTTGGAGAACGATTCGCCAACTGTAGTCTCGCCCAGACCGTTAGTTTTGGAGTTGATGACATAATTCTTTGCGAAGGTATTAGTTGGGAGATACGTACCGCACTTGTGGAAGTGATTGGACGGATGACTAGTGATTCTTATGTTTAAAACATCCTGCAAGATCATATTTTGTCATATGTTGGTTACATTGAATATGAAAGATTCACGTTAATGCACGATAATGCTCGACCATATGCCGCTGCCATAGTGAGTAATTATCTTGATGAGGTCCAAATTCGAAGATTCGATTGGCCACCGTTTAGCCCGGATTTAAATCCAGTAGAGCACATGTGGGATCACCTAAAATGCAGCATACGACAAAGAAATCCCGTTCCAAATACGATAGAGCAGCTTCGACTTGCTGCACAGGATGAATGGAATGCAATTTCCCAAGGATATGTCCAAAATTTACTTGCAAGCATGCTGAGAAAGTTGCAAGCAGTAATAAGAGCTAGAGGAGGGAACATTCGTTACTGATCATGCACTTATTTTAGTTAAAACGACTTAAAATTCTCTACGTTTTTAAATTGCTAAATCCTAACGCCACAATCCCCTTTCTGGAACAACTATTAGCTTTTATGCCATCTAAACCATTATAACTTTAGGAAAACAGTCATCTTCTGCTTTTGAGGCCATTAACCAGTGAACTTAGGCTACCGAATAGAGAAGGTAAGGAATAAAATTAACTAAAACGTAAGCTACGTTTTTTTTAAGTTTTCTTTTTTCATCTCACAAAAATTTTAAGAAATTTTTGTGAGACCTGTGAGACTCTGACCTGTACTTCTTACTCCGTATTCATTTACATCTGCTGCTTCTATTCTTTTTCAATTTATGTTTTTAATACTTTACATTTTAGACTATACATTTCTCTCAGATAAACTAATATGATTTTCATTATACTATTTATATTCCATACCTTGTGGTTAAGGTCTTTTTTTTTTTAAACTATTTTCACTAGACTATTTTTAACTGATAAAACGTCATAGCAACGCCACGTTTCCTACTGACAAAACTCCTTCCTGTGAGAAATTTTACGCTTGAAAAATGTACTACCATAACGAAACTAGCAAAAATTCTCGAGGATTCTGCCTTTACCAGGAAAATGGCAATGACGAAGACTATAAAGAGTTGTCTGTAAAGTCAATGTGGAATACTACAGCAAAAATGGTACAAGAAAAATATTTTACGGAGTACGGCATAAAAATCGACACTTTCACAGATATCTCTTTCAAATGTGCTAGATTGGCCAGAGATACCAAGCATTCATTGGCATATTCTTCTTCTTAAAGTGCCTATCCGTTCCGGACGTTGGCGATCATCACGGCTATCTTCACTTTGCTTATTGCAGCGCGGAACAGTTCAGTGGTAGTCGTGTTATACCACTTTCGCAAATTTTGAAGCCAGGAAATGCGTCTTCTTCCCGGTCCTCTCTTACCATTTACTTTCCCTTGGAGAATCAGCTGGAGAAGGCCGTAACGTTCTTGATTTCTCATTACATGACCTAGATATTCCAACTTTTTAGTTTTGACGGTCATGAGAATTTCACATTCTTTCCCCATTCTACGCAGGACCTCCACATTAGTAACTCTGTCAACCCAGGATATACGTAAGATGCGCCTATAACACCACATTTCGAAAGCTTCGAGCCGATTCATAGATGCAACAGTCAGTGTCCATGCTTCCATTCCGTAGAGCAGAACTGTGAATATGTAGCAGTTCAATAGACGGCATTTTGTTTTTAATGATATGTCTCGACTGTTGAAAATAGTTCTCATTCTAACGAATGCTGCTTTTGCTTTTATTATTCGCTGTTTAATTTCTGTTGAGTGGTCCCATTGGCTATTTAAATTGGTGCCTAGATATGTATATTGCTCGACTCTTTCGATATTCTGTTGGTTGATTGTAAGTTGAGCGTTTAGTATTGGTTTTTTACTAATTGTCATAAATTTGGTTTTCTTTATGTTAAGAGCTAGTCCGTATCTGTTGCTGACTTCTGTTATGCGATTTGTTAATATCTGTAAGTCATTCAGATTATCGGCAAAAACTATAGTGTCATCTGCATATCTAATGTTATTCAACCATTCACCGTTTATTAGTATTCCTTTCGCACAACCGTCTAAAGCTTCCTTAAATACCCATTCAGAATAAATATTGAACAACAATGGAGACAAAATACAGCCCTGTCGTACTCCACGTTCTATTGCAATTTTATCAGTTAACTGGTCTTCTATTTTGATTTTGGCCGTTTGATTGTAGTAAATGTTTCTGATAATTCTAAGATCTTTGTTGTCAATTCCAATTTCTTGCATTAGAGTCATTAATTTGTCATGTTTTACTCTGTCAAATGCCTTCTGGTAATCTATAAAGCATACGTATATATCACAATTCACATCCCTGCATCTCTGAAATAGCACCTGTACAGCAAAAAGGGCCTCCCGTGTTCCCAGAGCATCACGAAATCCGAATTGTGTTCTTGTTAGTTGTTCCTCACATTTTGAATATATTCTTTTGTGGATGACCTTTAGAAATGTTTTAAGTAAATGGCTCATAAGGCTTATAATTCTATAGTCTTCGCACTTTCTCGCATTGGGTTTTTTTGGAAGATTTATAAAAGTTGACACTAACCACTCTTGGGGAACCACGCCCGTATCATATATACTGTTAAATATATTTGTCAACCATTTTATGCCATCATAGTCCATAAGTTTTAAGAATTCTGAGTGAAAATTATCAGGGCCTACTGCTTTACCATCTTTGGTGCTTTTGATGGCATATTTTACTTCTTCGACTGTAAATGGTGGTCCAGATTCGCAATTGGTGTTTGTTGTAATACCAGTGTTACTTCGTATATCTTCAAAAGTTTTTTCCACGTATTTGATCCAAATATCTCTTTTATGCTCTATTTCCAGTACTATGTTTCCCTGATTATCTGTCAGGAATCCAGTGTTCTTGTGTTTATATAAGCCTGCCGCTTCTTTAATCTTTTTATGGAGGTTAAATGAATCATGTTTTTGTTGTAATGACTCTATCTCTGTACACTTCGAGCTAAACCAATTTTCTTTTGCTATTTTAATAGCCCTTTTTATTTCGTTATTTATGTTGTTGTAGTAATTCTTATTATCTTTAGCGTTTCTTCTGTCTTCCATCATACATAGAATCTCCTCCGTCATCCATTCCTTTTTATTTGTTCTTTCAGGTTTTAAGTATTTTTCTGTTATTTCTTGACTTACTTTGTGCAAATTTTCTAGTTCTACATCTGTGTTATCTGTTTCTGTACGGGCCCATGGTTTTTCTGTACGAGCCCACGTTTTTTCTTTTAGGCGTTTTTGTACCTTTTCCTTTACTGTTTTATTTTTCAGTTGGTTAATATCGTACTTCATAATTTTTGGTCTTTGAACTTTCTTTAAACTAAGTTTCATTTTGGCGATAAGTGGATTGTGGTCCGAATTTATGTCGGATCCCGGGTACGCTTTAACAGATGTTATAGAGTTTCTAAATCGTTTGTTAATAAGAATATAGTCTATTTGATTTCGTACTGTGTGATCTGGAGTATCCTGGGGAGATTTCCACGTATATAGTCGTCTTGGAGGAAGATCATAAAAGGTGTTTGTCACTACGAGCTGTTCTTCAGTTGCAAATTCAATCAAACGGTCTCCGCGTTCATTACGTTCCCCTAGACCAAAGGATCCCACTAAATTTCCACTTTGTCCTTTGCCAACTTTGGCATTAAAGTCTCCCATTATTAGTATTATTTCGTTTTTCCGAATCCTTTTGACAATATTAGTAAGGTCATTGTAAAATTCTTCTATGATTTCTTCTGGGGCGTCCGCTGTAGGAGCGTATACTTGAATAATGTTTGTTTGGCATACATTGGCATATATTGCTTCAAACTTGACCTACCTTTAAAGCCCACCATACTTTCGTCTACTGCCAAATTGCGAGACGGTGAAAACGATTTTAAAAATTTATTAGAAAGATGAGAAAGTAATGGCCGTAATTTGTAAAGTTATCATACCCGGGTGTTCCTTTTCTAGGCATTGCTTGATTATCGTTCAAGTGTAAAAAGCGAAGAATTTTCAGAAATCTCTTTTGAGTCATTAAGTTTGCTATTTTGCTTACTCTGAAATATTCATTCACAGATCAGTAAAGTCTGATACTAGGAAGTCGATGAATCCCCATTACAATTAGTAAACCTATGAAAGCTTTGAGCTCAGTTACGTTTAAATTTAGTTCTGTACCTTTCTCATGAGCATACTTATTCGATTCCTCGACAATTTTGTCTAATATAACATCGTCTAACAACACATTTAAAAATTGGGAAGGTTTATCTAGATCGCAAATTGTTGAACCAAACGGTCGAGAGAAATTATATTGATTATAAGTAGTTGGAATGCATGTTTCTTTTCTAAAAACATAAGGATCGTTGCATGAGACAGAATTCGTAATTTCTTCAGATGGATTAGAATCTGAATCTGATTGGATAGAGTCAAGCAATAATTGGCCTCTTGGTAATGGTTTTTCCAAGCGGTAGGTGGGGTCAACAATAGAATCGTCACTATCATAAGGGACACTATCAGAGCCAATACCTTGATGGTAATCACGTGAACGTGATAGCCTCTCAGGTTTTTCATTTGTGGAAACACATCCAGAAGTGCTTGGACCAGCTAAAGATGTTGAACAGCCACTACTTATAGATGTAACAGAACAAAATGTAACTTTAGTATCTTCGGTGTCACTGTCTCCATCATAATCAGAGTCAACCGCTTGTTCGTCTGTAATTCCATCGATCAGTTCATAAACTTCATCGGAAGTTATATTTCTTATATCCAAAGTTTTTGGAAATACCATATTCTGTAAGTAAAATAAAAATAATTGATGTGATATCGATCTTACTTGTACAACAAATAAAGAGTAATCGATGAGTCTGTCAAACAGAAAAGTTATTCAAGCTAATAATTGCTTTTTGTACAATTTCGAAAATGTGACTTATTTTTGCTATGCAGTGTACGTGAACCAAATTTACATTACACCTGATATTTTCTCAGCCGTAACAACATATACAAAACGGTAGCGAAAAATACTTTCTATACACTATGTTACAATGATTATGTATTATCATTTGTCATTAAATTAGATAACATTT
This sequence comes from Diabrotica undecimpunctata, assembly GCF_040954645.1. Taxonomy (NCBI): domain Eukaryota; kingdom Metazoa; phylum Arthropoda; class Insecta; order Coleoptera; family Chrysomelidae; genus Diabrotica; species Diabrotica undecimpunctata. Next base: position 134,998,565 of record NC_092804.1, on the reverse strand, counting down.
GAAATAATAATAAAAAATCTAACCTCACTTCACGAAAATTCTATGTTATGCTTACCTTATACTCTCTGTAATGCAAAAATGGTAAACAAAATGTTGAAAAACGTTTTAGAAAACCAACCTAGGATACACATACAATGATAAACACTAATTATTTCAACAATATTTGTATTAGAAAAAGTAGTACAACCACTCGAATATAACACAATTGGAAACTGCTGAATTTTTATGCATTCCAAGCGCGTGGTGGTCACCACAATGATCACTTATTGCTAAAAGCGCGCGCAATTAAAGGAGTGGCTAGTCTGGTGGCACTTACCATTCCGGTGAAACACTAAGTGATATTAGGAATATTCTTTCATTAAAACGTCTGTAAATTTTTACTATTAAGATCTTTACGGTGGTGGTTAGTACAGTGATCACCAACCGCTAAAGGGTTAAGTAAGATGTTTCTGACCAGGAGTTATTTAAATTAACAAGTTACTCAAATGCAAGCTCTTTAAAACCATATCTGCAGCTGAATTCCAGTCGCCACCAGGAGTTGATCGAAAATCTCAGCACAACAAATGAAGCTGGACCTTCGAGTTCCCAAATATTACAGGTCAATAATACACAAAATCATGCTTTGGTAGAAAAAAGTGGGCAAACTGCTATAGCTTATAATAATTGTACATTTGATATTGTTAACAAATAAATAAAGATTATATTATGTTTCGTTGATATGGTGCATTAATTGTCTCGTGAAATAGTCTTGTCGATTATCATTCGACAGAAAATTATTTACCGGAAAAATTTTCTTCTGGTTTTATTCAAGTTTGTTGCCTTTTGGCGATTTTCGCTTATGAAATTTTGACAAAATCACTCGACTGACATCTCGTGATTTAACTGTCAAAATTTAATTCGCGAAAATTGCCAGTCAACAAACTTTCATACCAGTCGGAAATATTGCCGGCAAAATCTTCTCTCTTATATACGAAAAAATTATTTTAAAAAATAACTTTCGAATACTATTTATTTTTTGTATACATGTAATCACAAAGCATTCTGTTTAATTAGAAAAAGCAACCTTTAACCCTGCGGTGCATGGGTGATAATTTGATACACGAAGGAAGGGTTGGGTCTGAGAGGCCCAAAAATTAAACTAAGAATTTTTTATGTTTAATTTTGTAACAACAGATTTGCGTTGCATATATTAGAACTACTACTAAAGACAACTTACATGTACATAAAAAAATTAACTGCTATTATAATATTAAAACTAAAAATATAAAAGAAATTACATACTACAATATGGCAGATGTTTAAAGAACACCTTGTATATAACTTATTCAGTCATTTTATCAATGCATATGCGACAAACAGGTACGGTATGTTCAAAGCAAATAAATTTTTTACAGTAGTGACACATGTAGCGAGTTTTACAATGTCTACAAAAAGCACAACGCCCCCTTTTATTTTGCAATTCCGCAGGTCCTTCTACTGGTCCAACACCACTGAGTTTAGCAGCAATCTCTATTATATCTCGTGCCAAATAAGGAGAATGAGCTCTTGCTTTTATATTGTCCATCACTAACTGAAGACCTAGTTCTTTAAAAACAAATCTTCTTCTTTTGCTTGTTTTTAGATCCGGTGTGTTACTTACTTCTCTGTATCACAAATGCATTTATTGCAGCAACATCAAGCAATGCATAAAAGATGACCATGGGCCAGCGTTTTGTATTTTTTGCGACAGTATAGGAACCTCGAAGTTGATCAATGGTGTCCACACCACCTCTCGTAGAGTTATAGAACATTATTTGCTTCAGGTTTACTTTCATGGTGTAGGGTTGACAATGAAACAACATGTTTTTTTGGTTTTGGTATGTAGGACAATATTATCATATCTTTGGTAAATCAAAACATAGTTGATTTTGGCAGTCTATTGTTCATTAAAAATTCGGTTGGGATATGCCTTTTGTTTTTCCGTAGGGTGCCTACAATTGTTAGACTATGATTTGTCAGTAAGTTTTATGCGAGTTCAATTGATGTAAACCAATTGTCCATTGTGACATTCCGGTTGGATCTGGAGATTGGTTTGCAAAGCCGCTCAACCACATCGTTGACTGCAGAACTGATAGAATATGGACCTGGTGGTTGTGTACCGGCATATATTTCTAATTGATAAGTATAGAACGTGCGAGAATCCACCAAGGAAAATACCTTCAGACCGTATCGGGCCGTTTTTTTTTGGAAGGTACATTCTAAAACTACAGCGACCTCTAAAGCCTAAAAGCATCTCATCGATAGTGACATATTGGCCAATGGTATAATATTTTTGAAAATTTTTAATTACATCCTCGAATACGACTCTAACTGCTGCAGGTTTGTCTACTTGTGTCCTTTCGTCCCTTGTACGAATATCATCTAGGCGTAAGCACTTCATAAAAAATCGAAATCTGCGGGGAGCCATCATGGCCGGAAATATGTCAATGCCCGTACCATTTCTTTCCCAAAACTCAAAAATTTGAGGTTCTACCTCCACGGTAAACTCGAGCTAAGTAAAGCAGACCAATCAGAGCTTTTAGTTCACATATATTTGTTAGCCTCGCATCGGAACTGTCATTATATCTCACGGACACACGCTCGATATATACATTAGTACATTCAACAATGTTTTATAATTTTGTCATTAAAAAACAGTTCCCAGCATTCTTTTTCAGTTTTGCAACTTTTCGCTTCACGAATAACTCCAGGAAGTTTTGTTATGATATTTTCCCGTCTAGTTCTAACATTTCGTGATCCGCATATCTTATTCCATTTCATTCCATCTTTGGTATTGTAATAAAGGTGTTGGTTTGACTTACCCTGTGGAATACATTCTTGTACGTTTAATTCGGTGTCTGATAAATCCAATTCAGACTCTGAGTTATGATTGGCATCTTCATGTTCTAAGTTGCCAACCATAGACTCATCGGAATCTGAATCTTCATAATTTTCTTCCTCGTCGGTTGCAACTTCCTCGTAGAGACGTTGCAAATGTTTTGCCTCTCTCTCGTAAGAATACGTTGTTTCGCTACGCTCTAAAAACAATATACTGCAAATTTTGTTTTGTACTTTCATAAAAAAAAACTTACATTAAGGAACGGGTTGGGTCTGAGAGAACGAAAACAGATATATCATCGACACTATTGTTTCAATGCGCATTTGTAACTGAGGGATTATAGCTAGCTATGCCGACGAAAGGTACCTAGACTGCCAGGACCGTACTTAGACTCGCTGACCGAATAGAGATATTAGAAGAACTTATTGGGCCTGACAGACCCTACCCGTGCACCGCAGGGTTAAGTAAATTAAAGAAATGTAAAAATGAAACTCTACGTTGAATATAGAGAGGCCTAATTGGACGCTACAAAATTTTGTTAAAATATTATTTTATTGATATCTTTTTTTTCACATTAAAAATATATAACAAAATTATCTTCCAATAATTAACCTTACGATCTAACAAAAATAATAACTACTGGGTGTTTTTAATAATACGGAGATAAAATACAAAATATTGCCCCCAATTTATAAAAAACAATACCAATTCAAACACCAATACATAATGCGTTCGTTATAACCAATTCATTTTTCTTATTATCAAAAATTTTACTACTTTTTTAAAACCCCTGAAAATCCCACGTATGCACCCTTGCATTTCACTATACAGTATGTCTATAAGTTGTGATTTATGCCAGGCGGGGTAGCTTTCATCACTCCCTTAGGGTTTGGCGGAACAACATTGCACCTTCCCCACAAAATTCAAGCTTCATTATACAGTCAAATGCCTGTTTAAATATTTAATGAAGAATGATGATTTCAATCTGGGACTTAAAAATGCTTGCGGATCATAAAAGCAAAATATTGATTGAGTGTAAAATTTGGCGAGGAGAGCGTTGAACTTCGGTTTGGTATAAAGACAATAAAGATACTCGAATGATAATGAGGAAATATGTAAATAAAATATTTATATTTGTTTTACAAAATTATTTTGTAGTAAGGTTAAGTTATTTCGATACAAACTTAAACTAACATATCTTTACATTAAAAATACAAGGTATCAAACCATTTAGAAAATTGTTGTTTATTTGACTATTTAAATTCCTCATTTAGTTTATTTTTTTCGAAAATTAATTAATCTAACCTTAATTTCCTGAATAGTTCAATTGAATCGGTGTCAACAAAAACGTTCTAAGTCATGAAAACCAATTTTTCGGGAAACTGAAAAAAACTGTATAGATCTGTATTAGTCATCTAAATTATTACCAAAAAATTTGAGAATATTTTTGACACTTTTAGATGTAATGTTTCATATTTCTTAGTGCAAAATAATAGGTGTACATATATGATATTAATGTTCAAATGTGGTCGACTTAAAACTTTTTTGTTTACATTCCTAATATGACACAAAAAAACCTTCATTTCTTTTTAAAAATGTATATTTAACCTAAAAAATACAATTTTTAAGTAAGAGTTTTAAATACAAATACAGTCATTTTTTGAATGTTTCAAAATGTCATGTTTCCTCCTACTGGATGTCACATTCATCTTCCCCAGTAGTGAGACTATCAGTTGTTGGCCACTACATTAATTCGTCATAAAACTTTCTGCACTATCAAGTATATAAGGTAACAACTTACCAATATCTTGGAGCCTCACTTTTTTAAGTGGTACTTTACCGGATGGATAACAAAGTATTGTGAGAAATTCAATTGATTGATTGTTAACTTAAGAAAGTTTATAGGTTTGTTCCATGAACCCATCAATAAAAGACCTACCAACAATCTGTTCCATAGGTAAAATGCATGAAAGAACTTATGCCAAAAGATATCTTATTCTTAACAGGAACACGTTTTCCTCTTGTTTCCTCAGAAATGCACGTCATTTTTTAGTAGGTTGGCCACCAATGTTGAAAATCTAGTATATCTTCTTTGATTGTAAACTTATCCTATCGTATTACTCGAAGTAATAATAAGTTCGGTTATCTCGTGTAAGGTGTATACCATATCATGTCTTTTTAGTTTTCTTTTTTTCTTTTGATGATTGAAAAAACCCTGTCACAAGGAAGGTAGGAGTGTCCTCTAATGGGATAATATTGCTCAATTCGATTGAATCGACCACTGTCGGTAAGGGCTAAAAACACTCTGTTTAATGTGTTTAATGTACGGTTCTTATTTTGACCTCCGCAATTATCCGAGTAAATGTGGACTTCCCGTAAACTGAGGAGGAGCAGAGTTTAAATAATTATATACAAAAGAACAAACCTCATCCGGACTTTTTCTGGCGGTCCCTTCGTGGTATAGATAAATATTAGACCTATTGCTTTTTACGTAATGAATGCAAAACACATTCACCGTTAGTTGTCTCAAATAAAACTGGAATCATGGGCAGCGCGGTATATTTTGCATATAATCGAAAGCTATTGCTAGCACATGTGGTTTTTTGCTTTTGTTTCTTAGTTAGTTTCTCTCTTTAATTTATTGTAGAATTTTTTGATCTACGCTTGTAAATCATCAATTAAGCAACAACATTTCTTTTTGCTGCATCACTAAGATGAGGACTTCTCAGTTTTAAATTAAGTTCTTCACAAGTACAGCATGAATCAATCTGGGGGCGACCAAATCGGAAATTGAAGTTGTCCTTGAAAAACCTTAAGAAAAACTCGGTGTATAGCTACATTTTGATTCGGGATATTTCTCTTTAAACATATTGTATACAATTTAAATATGCAGCCTTGCGTCCAAATATTTTGTCTTTCCTGCCTATTAACTTTCTTTTAATGGATAACTTTCAATATGTTATCTTAATAGCCTGGTATGAGCACTGATTGCATTAGTGCCCAATTTTTTCCCACAAAGATCCTTCGGGGTTTTACCCATTAATAATAATGAACGAAGCCTTCTAATACGACTTATTTTAATTCCATAGAGTGACTTAAATGCTTATATACATACCTTTCCTCTGGTTTCACCCACAATTACCTCGAACGTAAAATAAACATGTGGTTATTTAATTTTCTTAGGAATTCGCAGAACACATTAATATAGTAAAAACACATATGTTAATAGTGTTGCCTACAAAAACATACTGAGTCACTGACATAGAATCTTTTAGTCTACAATGATATATTTCAGTTTTCTATTTAACATACATGGAGAGTAGAGACTTAAAATGTTTTATACCAAAAGATGCGCTTCTATTTATAGAACAAGTTTCCATCAAAATGTCAAAAATGAAAAAAAAACGACTTAGAATGTTTTTGTTTACACCGATTCAATTGAACTTTATCCAAACTATTCGTCGAGGAATCCAACCTCATATAAAAGGGTGGAGAAAATATAATATCGAATATAATACCGTAGGCAAGTCTGGTATATCCTAGACAAAGTTAAGTGTCAACGGCTTAAAGAGCTCTGTTAGGAAGTTGATATTTCTACGATTTGAAAGATGGAAAGAAAGAAACGATTCACTTCGCGTAGTTTTGAAGTTAAACTGTCTCACTGGTTTTGCCACAAATTTTTGATCTTTACTTAAAGAAATGATTTTAAATTATTTAGCAGTAGATTTCTCACTTCATTCGCGGCTTCACTGTTTCTTGTTTGTTGGGCTATGCCATCCGCTTCTTTATTTCCTTGAAGGCCAGTATGTAAAGGAAGTCATAGAAATTGTATAGTATGATTGCTGTGTTGTAAGGTAGCTGTTTGTTTTAGTCAGAAGATTAATGGGATATGTTGTGTAAAGTTAATTAATGGTATTGTTGAAACTGAGCGAATTGGTAATTATAAGAGCATTGGAGATATCTTACTAGAGTTAATATGAGTGAGAGCTTGATAGATAGTGTATAGCTCGCCAGTAGGTGTACAGCTAAGGGATGGTAGTTTATACTCAAGTGTAATATTTGGAGTAATGACAGCTACTTAACTGTAGAAAATATTGTAGAGGCGTCTGTGTATACGTGATAAAAAAGAAATCTTTTAAGTTTGTTGATGAAGGTGAAGGTATTTACTATTAAGGAGTAGGGAGTATCGGAATTTGTAAAGCCATGAGAGTTTGCCTAACTCTTTCGTAGAATGGTGGTCTTACGTTCCTATTTTCAGTATATAAGTATTTAAAACGATCAGTAAATACAATATTTCTAGTTAGATTGTTCGGATTAGAATTAGCGGCACATTCATATATGAGAGTTAAGTAAATCCTTCTATATTTAAGTGATGGCACTCCAGTTTGTGCTCACAAACGTTATATCCGGTATGACCGGAAAGCTCCTGTGACTATTCTTAATGCCGTAGTTTAAATATCTAATATCTGTTCACTAAACACAAGCACAATTGTATAGTAAATTTAATAATTAATTTTTTGTTACTTTGGACAAATTTCTACCTCTATTGCAAGAGGCTCAAAGTTACTATAGAATCAAGCACACTTGCTTATGGCCAATATTAATTGTAACTTAAAGTAAAAAGTTATTCTAATGCCGATTATTGTACAACAAAATAAAACTGCAATAACTAAAAGGAAGCTTCAAATGTTTATTTTTTGAATTTTTAACCGCTTACAAATTCATCGTCATCATTAACAGCTATTCCATCCATCGTGGGTTGTAAGCCTCCCTTAGGTGTGTCCATTCCTTTCTGTTTGTTGTTTTTTGCATCCATTCATGACCATCCATTCGCTTGATGTTATAAGTCTACCTGGTTTGAGGTTTACCTGTACTTCTCTTTTTCTTCTTTCATGTCTTGATAAAAAGTTTCAGCTTTTGTAATATGTAGTTTTTTCTCTGTTTCCAATGCTCTTATTTGGTCATCATTATCGGCGGCATTAATTTGATTTTGTAACTTTTCACACTTCTGACAAGTATCTGACTTTGGTTTACCGAAGGATATTTTAAAGTTTTCTGTAAAAATTTTTCTATAATATTCATACTTTACAATCGGTTTCATATTTTCATTTTGTAGAAGTAATTGTTCAGGTTCGTATTGTTCTAAGTACATGTGATACATTTTTGCAATATTTAAAAGAGGCGAGAGGTAATAGTGCGGCAAGTTATAATAGGTCTTATTACGTGTTTTCCTCTGCCATTCACAGGAGGAGTTCCATGTCCCATATGTAAGTAATTCTGTACACGTTCACGTCTTGCTTTCGAAATACCATCGAACCTAGAACAACAAAACATTTTAAAACTTGGTAAAAGCTTAAGCTCAAACAATTTATGTTTCATATTTCAACCAGTAATATTACTTTGTAAGTAAATGATGATTTCTTTTTCATTCATTGGCCAGAACGTGGTCTTACTCGTTTAACTTCTAATTTTTCAATATTTCCATATAAATAAGCTTCTTGGAGATCTTTTGTTCCCATGGCACAAAAATCGCGAAATATTTTGGTACAGTTTTCATGCCCAATTTCGTCAAAACACTTTAGCTTGCAGTTGCAGTTAGTACCAATATGTTTTCCAGGTTTATATACACCAACAATGATCAAATAAGGCTCACCCTTAACTCGTTTATTTTTTCGTATGTTTCTTTTTCATGATGCTGTACGCAAAAGTCGCCTTTTTCCTTTTTGTGTCGTATTATTAGACATTTCAGGAACATCTGACATATTAGGAATGGTTTCAGGTTCTTTATTTTCTCCATCAGAGCTAAAGGAATCATCGGATGCAGTATAGTTTGTAAGGAACTGAATTTTGTGGTTATGTTTATTTTTAATTGGCACATAATCTTCGTCATTGAATGTATGGGTGCCTTCAAAACGATCACTGACACTTTCTGTATCAGAAGACATTATTTTTAACTTTAAAATTATTAATAAACACTGTGAATTACTCAAAATAACAACACCTTGATGCCAACAATAATAACACAATGAATGATAACCTATTTGACTGAGGACTAAGAGCACTGTGCATTAACCGGTCAAATCCTGGACTCCACCGGTTTATACAAATTATCAAAATGCAGGCAACACATTATACGCTCTAGTATTGATATTTTTAATCCTATCGCGCTGCTTTATGCACGTAGAATTTTATACTGTGCATGAATAAATGCTTAACTTATTTTGCCCAAAAAGTGGACTTGCCCGGTTTATGCATTGGACCCTTCAATTTCATTATTTGTGACCATTACGATTGTATTTTTAAAGTTTCTCTAGATGTTGTCTACACTTGTTGGTTGAATGGCGTGATTTCGATATTTTCCATGTTTATTTTCTCTTTAACTTTCATATGTACTTCAGGTCTCTTTAAGTTGTTTATATTTTCTTCAAGAATTTTCGTTTAAATTTCTTTAATTTTACCACTACAGCTCTGTGGTGAGATCCACAACCTAATTATTTAATGAAGGTCTTCCTTTCGTTTCTTTTTCTTCTTTTTGTCAAATTGTAAAAACTCATAACATGTAAAAACTTTTTTAAGAACATAAATAACAAATTTACTTTAGTGCCCATATTTAAAGGTTGGTATATCCAGATTAAGCTAATAATGAAATTACCAATTAATTATCACGAGCAGTCCCTCATTTGATATAAATTTTACTGGAGATAATCAAAATTTTATGCCGAATATTCCAAATGTATGTAACTGATATCATAATGAAATAGCAATAAACAGCAATATATTCACTATACCGTCAATTAGATTTCATAGATATTTAATTTGAACAGCAATAGACAAATTAAAATTTAATTATTCCTAAATTTAGCAACTTTAATAATGAACTTTAAGAGTAAATGTTAAACGTTATTGAGCTTTCTGATTTACTCGGGGATTGTTTAAATAGTATAACCTTTATCAGAAAATTCTTCTAATTGTTCTGTCTAACGAGAGAAATAATAAAAGAACATTTATTGTATTTATGTAGGATTAAACCACACTTGATTGTAATGAGGATACCATTTTATATTTGTTACTACGTTTCGATTTATAATTCGGAAATTATTATCAGAAAAAATTATAAATTAAGAAAATATTGTTATATGTATGCTAATCTGTAAAGATTTATCAACTTGGAGTTTGTGGCAACTAACTTGATAGTTTACTTGTTAAATTCGATCTTTTATTCGATCGAGGGTGATGTGCCCTCATATTGATTTCAAATTCTGATCTTTCTCTGCTTATTTGGTTGATTATAGATAATGTGTCTCTGGTCTTCTATTAACTAATTGTTTTAGTATGGACTAAACAATTACGGAGCCAAAGTTTGTTTTGGAGAACAAACAAAGTCGTAACCGGAGCCTGCTGCATTCTATTGATGTGTTTGCTACACATTTTTCTTCATTTAGTAAGACGAAGTAATTACTATTTAAATGGGAATAAGCCACAATTAAAGGTTAAAGTACGTTTATTGACGTTTCAATTTTCACTTCGGAAATCGTTCTCAAAATACAAACATTGTATTTTTCGATGTTTAACAGTCTTTAGCAGTTCTCTATCTTTGTTGAGGCTCCTTAGTACTTCTTCATTAGTTTTCCTTACTGCCCAAGGTATCTTCAGCATTCGTCTATGAACCCACATTTCCAATGCTTCAATTTTGTTCATGATCGATATTTTTAGCGTCCACACTTCTGCACTATATAAAAGTACGGACCAAACATAACACTTAATCATTCTCTGTCTTAGTTCTAAACTGAGATGACTATTGCAAAGAAATGACTTCATTTTCATAAAAGTAGTTTTAGTCATTGCTATTCTACGTTTTATTTCTATGTCTGGATCTAGTTGGTCTGTTATCACAGTTCCCAAATATGTCATTTTTTGGACTTTCTCAACTTGGACTCCGTTTAATTAAAGCTTTGCATCGGGATGTGGGTCACGAGTAAACACTGAAGATTTGGTTTTGTTTGAGTTTATTTTTATGACCATTTCCTCTCCTACCTCGTGAATACGATCAAGCAGAATTTGGAGACCTTCAATATTATCTGACAGAATTACTGTATCGTCTGCATATCTAATCACATTAAGTAGTTCCCCGTTGATTTTTAGTCCATATGGTTGTCTCTTAAGTGCCTTTTTAATAACTGGTCCGCGTAAACATTGAACAATGTTGGCGACAAAATGCAACATTGTCTGACTCCTCTTTGTATGGAGATTTCATCGGTGTAGTTATCTCCAATTCTTATGATAGCGGTTTAATTCCAGTACAAATTTTTAACGACACGAATATTCTTGTCATCTATTCCGATATTTTTCAGTATTTGCATTCATTTTATATGCTGTACTTTATCGAATGCCTTTTCAAAGTCCACGAAACTTGCAAATACATATTTTCTTTGGTCACGGCATTTTTGTAATAGGATGTTAAGCGCAAAAAGTGCCTCCCTGGTTCTCATAGCATTTCTAAGACCAAATTGGGCATCTTCGACATCTTCTTCGCATTTGCGTCTAATTCTGTTGTGAAGTATTCTTAGGAAAATTTTAAGAGTGTGGCTCATTAGGCTAATTAATCGATATTCTGAGCAATTTCTCGCATTGCGTTTTTTAGGTATTGCGACAAAGATGGATTTGAGCCAATCTGTGAGAATCACTCCGGCTCATTAGGCTTCTTCTTCTTTAAGTTCGATCTCCTATCAAAGGTTGGAAATCATCATGGATATGCGGACTCTGTTGACTGCCGCTCTAAAAAGTTCTGCACTACTGCATTCAAACCATTCCCTTAAGTTCTTAAGCCAGGATAATCTTCGTCTTTCCACATTTCGCTTTCCTCGGATTTTGCCTTGCATAATAGGTTTTAATAATGCGTATTTTTGCCCTTTCATTACATATCCTAAGTACTCAAGTTTTCGTCTTTTGATAGTTAATATTATTTCCGCCTGATTTCCTATCCTTCTAGTTACTTTCACGTTTGACATTCTTTGAATCCATAATATTCGTAGGATTCTTCTGTAACACCAAAATTAAAAGGCTGCCAACTTATTCAGATGGACTTGTATTAGTGTCCACGCTTCCAAGCCATAAAGAAGAGTAGAGAACACGTAACATCGAAGCATTCTCAGGCGTAGTTCTAACCTTATATCCCGACAACAAAGAAACTTTTTAAGTGTAATGAATGATGCACGTGCTATTTAAATGCGTGTCCTAATTTCTTTGGTTTGTTCTACATCTGATGTTATCCATGTTTCTAAGTATTTATAGTTATTAACACTCTCAATTGCAGTATCTTCAATAGTCAATTGGATCATTGCATGTGCAGATTTAGTCATGATCATGCATTTAGTTTTCTTTAAATTTATCTTCAGTCCGTACCCATGACAGCGTTCATTAAGACGTTGAATTACGTTCTGTAAATCATTGTTGTTATCCGTCATTATAACTGTATCGTCTGCAAAACGTAAGTTATTCAAAACTTTTCTCATTAGGGTAATTAATCGATATTCTGAGCATTTTCTCGTATTGCGTTTTTTAGGTATTGCGACAAAGATGGATTTGAGCCAATCTGTGGGAATCACTCCGGCTCATTAGGCTTCTTCTCCTTTAAGTTCCATCTTCTATCAAAGGTTGGAAATCATCATGGATATGCGGACTCTGTTCAAACCATTCCCTTAAGTTTTTAAGCCAGGATATTCTTCGTCTTCCCACATTTCGCTTTCCTTGGATTTTGCCTTGCATAATAAGTTGTAATAATGAGTATTTTTGCCCTTTTTAGGTATTGCGACAAAGATGGATTTGAGCTAATCTGTGGGAATCACTTCGGTGTTATATATTGAATTAAAAAGTCTTACTACTACTTTTATGTTATTATCCTCTATTAGTTTCAGCAACTCAGTTGGTGTATCATCTGGACATTTTATAATTTTTGGGCCATCAGTACAGTTTTGGTAGAATTCGTCAATATTATTCCTGTCATTTTCAAACAACTCTGATATATACAGCTGCCATTCTTTTCTTATTTTGTGCTCATTTACAATAATTTTGTTATTGTTGTCAACGAGTACAGAGGGAACTCGTTTTTTAAAGATGTTACTCATTTCTTTTAGTTTTTTGTGCATATGAAATAAGTCGTAATTACTATTTAAATGGGAATAAGCCACAATTAAAGGTTAAAGTACGTTTATTGACGTTTCAATTTCCACTTCGGAAATCGTTCTTCGAAAAGTGAAAATTGAAACGTCAATAAACGTACTTTAACCTTTAATTGTGGCTTATTTCTATTTAAATAGTATTTACTTTAACATGCCACAAGAAAATAGCTTCAGAACAATATAAATAAGTCGTGTTTAGATATTACATCCTCCATTTCGTCGCAACTTTCTCTCATCCATTTTTCTTTGGCTAATTTGATCTCCTTTTTTATTCTTCTCTGCAGGTGTTTATATTCTGTTTCATTAGATTTTATCAGTCGACGTTGTTCCATTAATTTCAAGATGTCATCGTCATCCATTTTTTTTTCTTGATTAAGTTTTTTCATAATTATTTTTTGTGGAGATTTCATTAACTTGGTTTTTAAATTCACTCTATAGTTCTTCTGGATCATCTAGTTGTTCTCCGATGTTTTTTATTCTATTGTTAATTTTTTTTAATGTTATGTTTTATGTTTATATCGTCAAAGTTAAGTACATTGACTTTTCGTTTGAACCTTAGTTTAATATCTGCTACAAGTGGTTGATGATCAGATCCAATATCTGCCCCAGGAAATGTAGTGACTTTTTTAAGGGCATTTCGGTAACGCTCCTTTACAAGTAGTCTATTTGATTTCTTGAGGACTCAGGGTTATTGCCATCATCAAATGGGGCTTTCCAAGTGTATAGTCGTCGCTTGAGTAGTTTATACCAGGTGTTTGCAATGATCATATCGTTTTTTTTTACAAAATTCATACAATCTCTGTCCTCGATCGTTAGGTTGTCCTAGACCATAAAGACCTACAGTCTGACCTCGCCGACCTTCTCCAATTTTTGCATTGAAGTCGCCTACAATACATAAAATTTCGTGTTTATTAAATTTCTGTAAGATGTCTTGTATCTGATCATACAATTTCTCGACTTCATCGTCATATTTTCTATCTGCAGTCGGGACATAGATTTGAAGTATGTTAATTTTAAATGGTTGAGTATTTATTTGGAGTAATATTATTCTGTCCGAGACTGGTACGAAATACTGAACGACTGGTCACATATTTACTCAGTTCTGATGTTACTAATATACCTACACTATTTTTGTGATGCGGGTCTTCTGTGCTGTTACCGAAGTAATATAATACACTTCCGTCCTTTTTACATGATCCTGACTCTGGCCATCTCATTTCACTGATTCCCAGTAGGTCTATTTTCATTCTTTTCATTTCTTAAATTGCGTTGTCAAGTTTCCTAGCCGCAAATAGACTTCTAAAATTTCAAACTAATTACTATTTAAATGGGAATAAGCCACAATTAAAGGTTAAAATACGTTTATTGACGTTTCAATTTCCACTTCGGAAATCGTTCTCAAAATACAAAACAATGTTTGTATTTGAAAGGTAGGATCAGGGCCGACGAGGAAGGGAGAAATGGTCTCTTAAAAAAGTGGAGCAGAGCTTAAAGAAAATGCTCAATAATCCATAGGGAAGTAAAGTTCAAAATATATAAAACCAGGCCAGGTCCTGACGTGGGCCGTAGTGCCATAAGAGAGAGATTATATTACATAGAGAGTTACAGTATAGTATAACTCTCGGTGCCGGTCATGACCTAAAGGGTGGAAACTATGACTCTTACCAAGACTACGGCTTCGAAATTGAGAGTTGCACAAAGACGAATGGAACGGTCTATGCTAGGAGTGATGTTGCGGGACCAAATAAGAAACGAAAATCTGCGAAGAAGGACGAGTATTGCCGATGTTGTGGAACGCACAGCGGAACTAAAATGGAACTGGGCAGGCCATGTAGCGAGAATGCACGACTCACGATGGACGAGCAAAATTACAAATTGGAAGCAAACAACAGACAAACGTAGTAGAGAAAGACCGCCTACACGTTAGGCTGACGACATCAGGCATATCAACAAAAATCGGCACCAAAGAGCAAAAAATCGTAAAGAATTGAGGATAAGGGAGGCCTATGTCCAGCAGTGGAGATGATAAATGAAGGCTGGATGATGATGATGATGAATATAGTATAGTACACTAAATGATTACTATATTTACAATGTTATTAATAAAATAAATTTATTTATTGTGTGTAATAAATTATATATAAATATTATATTCATTTCATTTTCTTTTACCAGAACAAAATCCAACATTCTAAGTGAATATAAAATATATGAAATTAAATAATTTCCACTGGCACATAGTAGACCAAATGGAATACTAAATATCCACATTTCATCATAGATTGAATATTAAATTGCCAAATATAGAGATGTCAATATAAAAATAAGGAAACAACGGAAAGAAAAAACTGTTCAGATGGTGTCTTTTCGAAGAGTCCCTATAGATCGTCAAAGAGCTGAGTCTTAGGCAATATCTCTGTAAAACCATGTAAAAATGGGGACCATATTGTCTAGCGACGTTTAGAGCTGTTTTTTGGGAGACACTCTAGCATACCAGGTCGATATAACCGAAAGAGTCCCGTCAAAGCTTTATCTTTTTGATATAGTAGTTATCTGCCTTGACAGAAGGGTCCTCTTACGACTTCTATATACTACTACTACTACTATCGGTTCACAGCTTTCTCCGACGTCTTCCGACTCCTAACCGCCATTCATCTCTATTTAACCATAGGCCTGGATGGATTTCTCTTTCCTCTAGTCCTCTTTTAATTCCCTCTCTTCAGCTTCTTCTCGGCCTTTCTCTTTTTCTCGTTCCTTGTGGTTTCCATGTCAAAATCTGTTTCAGAATCCTGTCATCTGGCATTCTCTGTACATGGCCGTACCATATTAACTGTTTTGTTTTTATGTCATCAACTACTGTATGCTTGACTCCCATCATTTTTCGTATTCTCCCATTTGGTATCCGATCTCTTCTTGATTTGCATGCTGCTCTTCTCCAGAAGTCGATTTCTGTTGCTAGTAACAGTTTCTCTGTTCTTTGTTTCATTGGCCAAACTTCACTGCCATATGTAATGACACATATTAAAGTATGGTGTTGTATATGAGTTGTTTCTTCGCTTTAGATATTGTTTGGTCCCACAGAGTGCCGTTCATCATGGATACGGCTTCTCTACCCTGCATGTTTTTGTCTTTTATAGCAGCATCGAGTGTTCCATCTTGAGTTATCTTTATACCCAGGTACTTGTATTCATCACAGTGTCTAATTTCTACCCCATTGTCTAATATAATGGACTGCTTTGTCCCTCCAATACACATGGTTTCAGTTTTCTTAATGTTGACTTCGAGACCCCATTTGTTATATTCTTCTATTAGCTTCTAGTCATGTAACTCAAGTCGTCATGATCCTGAGCAATCAGTATTTGGTCATCAGAGAAACATAAGGTGTACAATGTAGTTTCGTCGTTGAGAGAGATTGCCATGCCATTACATTTTCTTTTCCACAGCCTGAGTGCTTGTTACACTACTTCTATCTATCTAAATAATGATAAAAAAGTCAACGCCTTTATAAGATCACGAAAAAGCGTTACATCTCGCGACAACCTGATGCGTCATAAACTTTTTAGGAAATAAATTATATATAATAGTATATTATATTTATTATAAAATTTAAAATTTTCAAAACTATTAAAAATTTCAGAACGTTTTCGTTCTTATTAGATTATCATCAGTAAAATCGTCTTAATAGTATCTAATTGAAACTAGCCGCATAGCAAGGTCTAGTAACCTTTAGATAACATAATGAAAATTTTTAGTTTTTAATAGTGTTGTTGCACGATGTCAATATTAGAGGATTTGTTTTTGCGGGAGCATTTTATAATAAATATATACCATTATACATCAGAAGTTTTTTACATCATTGTAAGTTTTTTAAGGAAATACTCCACCATACTATTTCATCTAGGGTTTGATAACAAGGAAAGATTCCCCCAGAGTTTTTTTGCTAGGAGTAAGGACACATATTTACCGCATGGTGTAAATCTGGATATTAGTAATTTTGAATGTAGGTATATTTAAATCAAGTTAAGGACAAATGTGCGCTCTCTAATATGAGTGCCGGGGCTTAAAGAAGCCTAATAACATGGACAAGCAGACTTATTAACAATGTAAGGCTTTAGAAAAACCTTTAAAGTAGCAGAACTATTATTATTAACATAGCTACAAAATAATTCTAACATTAAATAGAAGAGTACCTACACTCTTTTCCAGATAAAAATTCAATATATTCATTTGACATACCATTATTACATATACCTATTTATTGAACGTAAACTAGGGTTTTTTTATACTTGTTTTATTTTCTAGTATTATTTTCTTCAGTTCTCTATAATTCCTAAAAAATATATATTAGAATCAGTGTCATTGATTCAGCTATTTTCATATTAATTATTTCTTTTGTTTGTGTTTGGATCCTCCGCTTTCCAAAATAGTGAGTATTATTAATTTAAATTAATTCTTGACAGTTATTTCAAGTTGAAAATCCGAAGGAATTTCAGGATTACAGTAATCGTGAACCTTCGCCGAATACTTGTGTAAGCTCTTAAGCTTTACAGAAACCCTTGTAACTTTAGAGACAGCTTAGTGATTCCTCCAAAGTCAAACTTTCTTTAGATATTAAATGTAAAGAGTTTTCAGACAAAACTTCTAAAATTTAATTTTCAACATCAAAATAAACACATATTATTTTCTCCCAGCTAAATATAAATAAATTAATTGTTAACTATACCATTTAATTAAAAATTAATATTTTATTATTTTTGTAAATAAAGTAAATAATCAATATTGTTAAAATGAATTAATATTTTATTTGTCCAAATTATTTGAATTGTTGGAGACGGACTTTGCTGGATAACCGTTTGCTGACTTTTAGCTCATTTAGGATTGAATTACTTGCCCGGTGATCGGTTCACGGAATTTGAAACATTCTTGTCTAACAGAACCTCTTAGTGACGTCTATCTTTCTTCTTTCCGCTTGTCATAGGGTCTAAGATTCACACCACATGTCAGTATTGGAAATATTGCCCAAATGCTCAACCTAATCTTTAGAGTTCGTGAAGTTTGAGATTCGTTCCATATTTTGGCAATCTTTCATATTTTACTAGATCACATCTACGTTTTACTTTTCCTGTAGTGACTCTGCGCTTGTGATTAGCGATCCCCGATATAAGTATGAGCTCACAAGCTCAAACCAGTAAATCGTGGTTATTTGTGGATGATTGTTGTGTAGTCTATCAACTATCATGATCTTTGTCTTTAATATATTTAACTGCAAACCAAATATTTGACTTTCGTTTTCAACCAGTCATATGAGATCAATTAACTCTTCGTGACTATTTTCAAGGAGGGCTGTGTCATCTGCAAAACGTAGTTTGATTATTTTTTAGCCATTAATTAAAATACCCTTTTTCTATCCCTCAAGAACCCTTCTGATAATACGATCTCCATATATATTCAATAATTGTGGAGACAGGATACATTCTTGTCTGACACCTTGTTCTAGATCGAATTCATTCGCGAGTGTCTCAGGCACTTCAACTATTCAGGTAGTGCGTTCGTATAGTTCAGTTATAAACAAAATTAAGTGTTGTGGTACGTATACTTCTTTATACGTATTCATACATCCCTTTGCTCTTGAAGTATTTTTGTTGTAGGAAAGTCTTCAGTCTTTCATTTATTATGTGTAGCATTATCTTGCTGGTGTGTGAGAAAACGAAGATAGTTCTATAATTGTTGCATTTATGGAAGCTGCCCTTTATTGTCGTTATTGTAGATTTTGTCCAGTCGTCAGACCATTACTTGGAATACTATATTTTGTTACAGAGCAAGTGAAGCAATTTAATCCGGTTTCTTCTGTGACTTTAAGCACTTTTGCTGTTATCATATCTAGACCTGTTGCTTTGTAGTATTTGAGTTTACTGATCTAATTTCATTCTCGAATTTATAAGGTTCTTCTTCGATTTCTTCAGGGATTTGGTGAACAAGTTCATGGTGTTGATCATCTCTATATAGATCCCGGCAATATAATCTCCATATCACTGCTATATCTTCTCTGTTGGTTCTCAGAGTTCCTGTGTGTTCTTCAAAGGACTAAGATTTGGCTTTTAAGTCTTTTGTTAAGTAGCGTATTTTTTTAAATAGAACTTTCATCTGATTGTTTTGATCGTAGTTCTTAATTTTTTCACATATATTGTTATAGTATTAATATTTATCAGCCTTGCGTCTTCGTTTTATTTCTTTTTTAAGGTTTTTTAAGCTTACTTTTTCTTTTTTACTTTGTACACCTCTTTGACAAAGATTTTTTCTATTCTTAATTATTTTAAGGCTTTCATCTGTTATCCAGTTAGCTTTGGGTAACTAAGTAGTATTTTTACACAATGAGGATATATACGAATAGAGGACATACTTTTTTGTATTTCTTGTATATCATCCTTCTTTCTTAGTTATATCCTCTTTGTTTTTCTCAGTTTGTTAAGCGCTTTAAGTTTAAGCTTTATTCTAGCTACGAGGCAAATATGATCTGACCGTTTAAATTGATGATCTTTAGCTAATATTAGTAAGGATGGACTCAACTTGATTTCTAGGCCTATCACCAGGATTTTCCTAGTATAATCGGCGCACATGGTGTTTAAATCAAGTATTCATACTAGAATAGTTATTTGTGACAGCAAACTATATTAAGCAGTGTTCTCTTTCGTTTCTCCGATCTATGATAAATCTGTATTAGGGATGGCGGTTTTTGACAAAACACCGGTTTTCGGTTATACCGGTTTTTTTCGCTTACGGTTTAACCTGGCGGTTATAACCGGCCAAAAAAAACCGGTTTTTCCAAAAACCGGTTTTCGGTTTTTTTTAATCCAATAGTTACAAAGTTACATTTACAATGCACTTTAGTTTGCGATACTTCATTCGACTCGATATCAATATGATCAAAATTAGAACTATCGAAAGAACATCAATATCAATATAAATAAAACACAATTTTTAATAAAACCATTTTATTCTATTAATTATTATATTTATTTATTATTTTATTATTAATTATGATTATGATTATTATGATTATTATTAAATATAATATAGCGTAAGATTAATATATACATATTGCAATAATATACAATAAAAGAATATGAAGTAATATTTTAAGTAAAAAAGTATAGGTTAGAAGGTTACAAATAGGTTATATTATATGAAATGGATTTAACATTATGTTGGCCAGTATTTTTCATAAAGCCTATTAAGAAAAAAAAACTCGTTCATATAATATGTTGGTCGGTTAAGCGGCTTCTCTCATCTGACACAATATCATTCAATGATGACACAAGTCTCTCTGATGCCACCGAACTTCCGACCAACGACATGTATTTTTTTAGCTATAAAAGCCAAGCCTGGCATACAGGTTCTGTTCTGATCCCAGAATGAAAACGGATCACTTGGCAGCAAAGGCCGCTGCAGATATAGAGTCAGTTCATTTGAAAAAGAACTTTGAATCTGTGTGTCCTGAGAACTTGAACTGAAACCACTGTTCACCAACTCCAGATCGTGTGAAGACCAAAGAGGGTTTGATTTTAAACTCACTTTGGCTTCTTCATTCTGAAAGGAGGATGTGACTGTCTCCGCTATATACGGATTCAAATATAGTTTTTTGAACCTCGGGTCCGTGATTGTAGCATGGCAAAGCAGGGGATTTCGTAAAAGCCTAGTGCCCCTCTCTTGAAGGCTAGTTATAAGCTTTTGGCCTAACTTTTGAGCTGTACTAAGGTTTGGCTTGAGGTTTCTTAAAAATCTTTCGATAATAGACACAAGGGGGATAACAAGGCTAGCAGTAATGTACTGTGAACCCGAGATCTCCTTTGTGGCCCCATCGAAAGGCGATAAAATGCTTACAATTTCAGTGATTAGTTTTATATCTGAATCAGAAATCATCCTTGGTGCTTTTTTAATTGAGGGATCTGCCAATATTGCAGCTATATATGGGGACATTAGTGTAAATCTTTTAAACATATGGTAGACAGAATTCCATCTGGTTGTAGTCAGATGCAAAGAGCAGTAAACCAAAATTATTATATTACTGCTCAACAGAGAGCGCTAAAATAATTCAGGTTCTATTGTCAATGAATATAATGAGAGTAGAATATAATACGCAATTATTGTATTCAATTAATGATGCAAATTTAATTTACCATTACAATTTAAAAATATAATCCTCTAAAATACCCACCAATTTTCCTCTCCTCCCAAACCCAAAAAATTCCCCACCCCAACCATTTCAACTAAAAAATTTCCCAGACTCTTTCAAATGGGATTTAAAAAAAAATAATATCAACATAAATATTTTACTTAAAAATAAATTGAATAATGCAATTCATCTTTTATTTTTACTACCATCAAAAAAAAATTATCATGTATTACTTTTAACACGTTTGTATATTTTTATAATAGGTACATTTTAACTCATTTAATACTTCCTGTATGTGTGTATCGTTTTGAAAACGTAGGGAAATCCTTGGAGATTCGTATTCGTAATCGGTAATTCGATATTTATAGTCAGAACATTATTGTTTCTGGCTGATAAGAGTTTGCACTTTCAGTTTGCTTCTGTATTTATAAAATAAAATAAAATTTGAATTATGGTTTTGTTTGGAATAATTACTTGAAAATAATAATTATGATTGGGATCCAAAAAAATACCTAACCTAATCATAATCACCGTAAAAACCTAATAACCGGTTTTTACTTTAAAAATAAAAAACCGGTTATAACCAGGACAAAAAAACAACCGATAAAACCGGTTATTGCGAAGTAAAAAAACCGGTTTTCGGTTAAAACCGGTAGGTTTTTCCCATCCCTAATCTGTATGATATTGAGTTTATGTGGTTTGCCTTCCAATTTAAGGAGAACTATCCTATCGTTCACAGCTTTGAATTAGATGACAGACTTTTCTACTTTTAATGAGACCAGATTGGCAACACCTGTATAGTTCTGGCTCTCACCAGTATAGTAGATCATAATTTCTATTTTGTGTTCTAAAATGACCTTCTCCTAACCAATGCGTTTCAGCCTGTCCAGACCATAGACATATAATACAAATAAACTGGTCGCTGTAATACCTTACCGTTCGCCCAGAACGACAGCAAAGCAGTCTCTGACATTTCAATGTTACACCTTGTCAGTTTCCTTTCAATGATTGACAGTTTACCTGTTATGGTCTTTAGCCCTTGTACGTTTCCATGTACCGATATGAATTAGTTTTCTATGTTATAATTTTTGTGGACCAGTAGCTGAATTTTCACACGATGCCTGATCACTTACATTCGCATCGCCGGTGACCACTTTTGCACTCCTTGGTCCGGACTCAAAATAGTGCCGGGTGTCACCCGGGCTGGGTGACAACATATATATCTAAGGTATAATGATCTATATTTATTTAAAAATTTCAGAACGTTTTCGGTCTTATCAGACCATCATCAGTGAAAGCATTTAGTGGTTATTCAAATAATAAAAAGGTTGCTAGTGTGAGCACATATTCATTAATGTTAGGGAAAAGTATCTTATACTCACAATCCTTAATAAGTTGTTGTAGGTATTTATTAAGATAAAGATTGGGCGACCGATTTCGTTGTTTACAAATTATGCAAAATCATCAGGCTCTCAAGAAACTAAAGGCTGAAATAGAAAGACAGGTATTGATATTGATGTATGATCTATTTTAGCCTTTTGTTTCTTGAGAGCCTGATGATGATGTATAACTTGCAATCAGCGAAACCGGTCACCCAGTCTTTTTTTTGTAAATACCTACAATAACACATGTTGTAGACTGTGAGAAAAGACACTTTTCCCTAACATTCATTGCAATATTTCTATTATGGTACCCCAGTTTATTTTGGTTAGAACACTATTAACTCTATACTATACATTTACAGTCACTATAAATTTTCAGTTAATGGAAATCTCTAAAAGATATAACAATGACCACAATCTTTATTGATTTCAGTCTATTCATTTATATTCCGATTTTAAACAAAACTACTGGTATGCAAATTTTGATTTCATTTAATGAATTTTAAATTTGAATTCTTCCAAAGCTGTTAGTTTGTCAAAAAAGTATTAATATGGCAGTTGATAAGTAAAACTGTATTGACATATCCGTTACTGCGGAATTTTAATGTCAATATTACTTAATATTCCACCGAAAAATAATTGTATATATTATTTTGTGATTTAAATAAATGGAAGAGTCTTGTAATTTTTCGTGATAATGCAATATGGGAGTAACAAAATTCAAAAATTATTATTTGCATATAACTGCAATTGGTTTATTTATCATAAATCATAACTGTCTTTCTGTTATATCAATATTATTTGATGATGAGGTAAATATCATTTACTCTCCCCGTGTGCGTAAATTGGTTAACTGTTTTTGTGCCTTGATTCTAGTATACTGTCTGGTCTATTCTTATAAATAATATGAATCACTTATTTTAAGAAATTTTGGCGAGTTAACCGGTAGATACTTTGGACGAGCTTTGGCAAGACAAAATAGCTCAGTCTGGTTAAAAAAAAAAAGGTGAAAAAATGTTTCGCAGATATCTGAAGCTTTTAAAACATAGGTGGGACAAGATACTAGATGATGAATAGATGAAAAGATATTCCTAGTTTTACCTTGCGTTTTTTTTAAGCAATAATTTGTGGTCAAAATTTGATTTTTTGTCTATAAATTTTTTCCCTTATATTTTAAATAAACAATATTTATGTCATTTTTTTATGCCAAGAATATCTTTATTTTCCCGTTTTTTTTTTATTAAAATTGATAAATAATTTACAGAGATATTTGCAAAAAAGCAGTTTTTTTGCACTAATTTATAAATTTTATTAATTTTTTTATTAACAAAATAAAGTGGTATTAATACATTTAAACATCAAGGAATTACCATCTTTTAGATTTGTGCAAAATTTGTTTATCCCTGAGGCTAATTATTTAAACTATTGAGCTTGCCCTATGCATGATGCTAGACACATTCAGCAAATTTCATAGAATTCTTTAAGACTTAGACTATCTCAGAAGTTAAATGCATATTGAGTTTTCATCGAAATTATTTACAAAATAAACGTTTGAAAAAGGGGTATGTGTTTTACTTATAAACAATTGTAATAAGTTCTATATTTTTCAAGCTACAGACTTGTACGTACAACCATTGGATAGCTGATAAAAAAGCTCACATTAAAAAATAAAAAACCTTCTATGACCAATATAAACGAAGTTAGTGACTATTTTTAAAAAAATCATATCTCCATTATTTATAAACATTAAGAAGTAAAATTTGCACAAATTTTGAATGAAAATCTAAACTTTATATTGAAACTTATAGCTATAAAATTTATCAAATTTTTCGAAACGACGGTACTCTCGAAAGTGAAAGATCGACATAGGAAGGTGGACAGGATATCTGTTTCAGCTCCGTTTTTTTTTCGGCATCGGAACTTCAGATTGCAACACGTAGGAAAAATTTACATTATCTCGGCTTCCTTTGCAGCTGCAAGCCTCTTTTTTTTATTCCAGGGTAGCTCGTCAAAATATGAATAACTACATAGTTTTCACTGGCCGGAAAATATGGGAAAACTCGGAAAAATTGAGTCCATTTGAAATTCACCATAAATACTTATTTTTTTTAATTTGCTCGAATAGTCTGTAGCAGTATTAATAATGATGACATAATTTTCACCCCCCATAAATCTCGGAAAATCCCGGAAAATCAACATATGTTTTTTCATTTTATATCAATGATGTAATAATACTTATATATTTTATAAATTAAATTTCAGGTAATTTTTTACACATTATATTATTATATTCCTTATATTAATTATAATTGTTTGTATTTTTATAATTAACAATATTGATTTTTATTCTATTTTTCTTACAAATATGATATACAATATTAATCTAATCGCCTTACTGCTTTGATAAAATAAGTCGATTTTTTCATCACTTGCCTTATAAATTTAACAATGTTTATTGAACTTTACTGTTTTTATTTTCTTTACATACATTGGTTTAAAAGTTAAAATTTGGTTCATTTATTCGACTTCACTGTCAGGTCTGAACCTTTTTGTTGCAGGTTGTTTGTCTTCACTTATTAAGTCAATCTTTCCATACATTAACATATTAATGGGCGATCTTAATGCCAAGGTGGGTCAAGGTAAGGTAGGAGAACAAGTAGGAAAATATGGGCTTGGAAACAGAAATGACAGAGGAGATCGATTGATTCAATTTTGCCAAAGTGAAGACTTCGTAATAACAAATACCTTTTTCAAATTACCTCCTCGACGGTTATATACATAAACATCTCCACAATATACCAAAGAAAAAATAGTGAGAAATCAAATAGACTACATTATGATAGCAAGGAGGTATCATAATGCTGTTAAATTTACTAAGACGTACCCAGGAGCTGATATAGGCTCAGATCATAACTCGGTAGTTACTGTGATAGAGGCGAGACCAAAAAAGATTAGAAGACCACACAGAAAGGCACTAGATTTAAATAAACTTAGAAACAAAAATATACGACAAGAAACAGGAGAAGAAATAAATGAAAACCTCCGTTCAGTGCAGCAACAAATTAACGATACAAACAACGTTAACCAAAAATTAAAGTACATAAATACAGCTATACAAACAGCAGGAAAGAAACATCTTACAAAAACAACAACAAAGAATAAGGGGTGGATGACACAAGATATACTAGACTTGATGGAACAAAGAAGAAAGATGAAGAATTACCCAGACAAATACAAAGAAATAAATAAACACATAAAAAAGAGAATAAAAGAAGCCAAACAGGAGTGGATTAAAGAACAATGTGAAGAAATGGAAACCTATTAGAAAAAGTACGATGCGTTCAATATGCACAAAAAAGTAAAAGAGATAACAGGAAGCATAAATAAATGCCAAATAGGTAAACTTAAAGACAAAGATGGAAATCTTATTGTAAATCTAGAGAAAAAAATACAAAGATGGACAGAATACCTGAATGAATTATTTGAAGACGATAGAAACAACTTAACTCAGATAATCAATGCAACTGGGCCAGACATATTGAAAGAAGAAGTAGAATACGCAATAAGAAACGCTAAAAATGGAAAAGCAAATGGACCTGATGAAATTCCTACAGAACTGTTGAAGCTTTTAAATGATAAATCCGTAACCATAATATTAAATTTTGCAGCGAGGAGCTAAAACAGATTCCCCTCCACTTTCCTATGTCGATCTTTCGAAAGTAACTTCGTTTCGAAAGGTTTTAAGTATCGAAAAATTGGATGAATTTTATAGCTATAAAATTCAATATAAAGGTTAGATTTTCATTCAAAATTTTTGCAAATTCTACTTCTTAATGTTTATAAACAATGGAGATATAATTAACAAAAAAATTGTCGCTAACTTCGTTCCTATTGTTCATAGAAGATTTATTTTTTTGTAAAATGTGACTTTTTTTACCAGCTATCTAATGGTTGTACGTACAAGTCTGTAGCTTAATAAATATAGAAGTTATTACAATTGTTTATAAGTAAAAAACATACCCCTTTTCAAACGTTTATTTTGTAAATAATTTTGACGAAAACTCAATACTCATTTAACTTCTGAGATAGTATAAGTCTTAAAAAATCCTATAAAATTTGTTTAATGTGTCTAGCATCATTCATAGGGCAAGATCAATGGTTTAAATAATTAGTCCCAGGGACAAACAAATTTAAAAGAGTGTAATTCCTTAATGTTGAAATATATTAATAATATTTTATTTTGTTAATAAAAAAATTAATTAAATTTATACATTAGTGCAAAAAAACTGCTTTTTTGCACATATCTCTGTAAATTATTTATCAATTTTAATTGAAAAAACGGGAAAATAAAGATATTCTTGATATAAAAAAATGGTATCAATATTGTTTATTGAAATTATAAGGGAAAAAACTTATGGATAAAAAATCAAATTCTGACCATAAATTATTGTTTAAAAAAAACGCAAGGTAAAAACAGGAGTATCTTTTTATCTATTCGTCATCTAGTAACCTTAACCTATGTCTTAAAAGCTTCAGATATCTGCGAAACATTTTGCCGTGAAATCGATGATTTTTGTATAACCAGACTGGGCTAAAAGATATTTCCCATTCTTACCTTATCAGGTAAGTCAGTTTAACTTGCGCAAAAATATTGCACAAAAATCTGACAGCTAAAACTAAGATTCTGGTGAAACATCTCGAGAAAATTACTTGCATTAAGGAAAAATATATGTGTGATATCGTGCAATATTTTATCACACATGAGGACACGAAAATATTTTCTTGTTATTTATTACATGCAACGTAAAAAGAAGTATCATCAATATTTTCATTCCGCCAATCGCGTCCACTGTTGGACATACCTCATTCTCTTAAAATTGTCTCTACATTTTTCTGCTTTTAGACACTTTCGTGCTACTATTTTCATATAGTCGGTCCATCTAGTCGCTACTCGTTGTAGGATTCTTTTACACTTTATTGGCCTCCGGTTCATGATTCGTCCTGATGGCTTAATATTTAACTGATTTTTTGGTTTTTTATGAAATCTCGATGATGATCAAATTCAAATTCAAATTCAAATTCTTTATTTTCTTTCTGACAAACATAGTTTGTATAGAATTAGTTATAAATATACATTGCTAAAAACTAAACACTAAACTAGACTAAACAAGACATGAAATGAATTTAAAAGCTAAATGAAATACAGCTAATATCTAAGGTCTAAAAAGTTCTTCGACTGTATAAAACACTTTTCCACATAAAAATTGCCAAGATTCCTCTTAAATACATTTATTGAACTGGTGGACTTTACTACTGTGGGGCAAATGATTAAACACCTGTGGCCCGTATACCCTGGGCGATTTAAATTTAATGTTACCTTTTAAAATGGTGTATAAAGTTTATTAAAATATCTAGTATTTAAATTATGCATATCACCACTCGTTTTAAACTGATGTAAGTTATTAAAAATAAAAGCACATAATTCAAAAATGTATAGACACGCCAATCTTAAAATTTTATATTTTCTAAAATATTCTCTACTAGTTAGTCGGGAGACATCAGCGACGCAACGCAATAGTTTCTTTTGGATGACGAAAATACCATTTGCATAACAGACATACCCCAACAACATATCCCGTATCTTAGCCAGGAACTTCACGAGTGCATGATATATCATAATTAGCTGATTTTCCGTCAAAACATATTTTAAATTTCTAATTAGATAGTTAATGGAATTCAACTTCGAAACAACCGCTCCACAATGCAACCTCCACTCAAAACTTTCGTCAATCGTTATTCCCAAAAACTTGCCTGACGACACCGTAGCTATTTGCATGTTGTTAAACATGAACTGAAGATTTTCCAGGTATTTTTGTTTATTGTTAAAATGTATAACTTGCTTTTTTTCTGAATTAAGATGCAACGAGTTATCACAAAACCAAGAATATAAAGATGAAAGAAAATCATTACATTGATGTTGTAGGATTACGTTGGATCTTTTAGATAGAATAATTGACGTATCATCCGCATATATAGTGAAATTTACCGCTCTCTCCACTTGTACGATCTCGATAATGTAGATAACAAAGAGAATTGGTCCTATTATAGATCCTTGGGGAACACTCATGTTTGTATTAACAGGACTAGATCTACAACTGGTCACACAATCGTCGATCCTCATCTGCAGGCTCACATATTGTTGTCTATTGTTTGGAAATGACATAATTCACTGTAAAGAATTTCCTGTAATACCTATCTGTTTTAGTTTTTTAAATAATATTTCATGGTTGACACAGTCAAATGCCCTAGTAAGATCACAAAATATTTCAATAGGACATTTGCCTGCATCAATCAAACTGGTTAAATGAACATAAAATGCATGAACTGTCGTATTAGTAGATTTATTTTCTTGAAATCCATGTTAATTTATAGTTATGATATTATTGTTTTTTAGATAACCATTTAATCTCTTTAAATATCCATACTCAAATACCTTTGAAAATATACTGGGAATTGTTATAGGCCTATAATTGCTGACCAGTTTTGGATCTCCTTTTTTAAAAATGAGAACTACTTTGCCTGTCTTTAAGTAATTAGGAAAATCCCCATTGCAAAAAGACAAATGTGAGATAAGTTAAAGGATTGATTATAAAAGGTAAAACCTTTTTCACCAAAAATGCAGGTATCTCGTCAAAACTACTAGAGGATTTGTTTTTAAGTTTACTCTGCAGGAGTTCGATCAGTTAATGTCCAGTAAATGGGTACTGAAAGAAATTTTCGTGATATGTAATAATTGACAGACTTTGTCTACTGTATTACATGGAATTTTCGACACGATATCAATGGGTGCATTTTAAAAAAATATATTAAAAGTGCATGCTACCTTTTGGGGATCTGTAATTATATTATTATCATACATTAAACAAGTATTAGCATTGTTATTAGCACTTTTTGAAAAATCATTGACAATCTTCCACGTGATTTTATTGGGATTATCAGACGAAGTAATGATTTTCTGGTAATAATCTTTTCTTGTTTTGGTCAAAAGTTTTCTATGTTTTTTCCTTTGTTGTTTATAAAAATCTCTAAGAAGTGGTACTGCCCTTGATAATGCGTGTAAATTTCTTAATTCAAAGCTCGACTTTCGCACTTCACTATTAATCCATTTATTTTTATTTGTTTTGATTTTTTTTCTTGTTGATGTAATGCTATTATTAAAATGATACAAAAAGATATTTATAAAAGCTTGAAATGCTAGATTAGTGTCTAAGATTCCATAAACACTATTCCAGTTTTCGTTAATGAGGTTAACGATAAAGTGATTTATCGAGTCGTCACCAAATTGTCTTTTTTGTATAAAGTATGACAATTCCGTTTCAAAGTCAAGTTCCACCAAAACTGTTTTATGATCTGATACAGTGTTGTCAAGTACACATGAAAAACCGGAGTTCAAGAAATTTACAAATATATTATCTAATGTTTTAACGCTGATATCTGTGACCCTAGTTAGCCAATTAACAAGATTAAAATTAATATTAAAATTCAGTAAAACATTGAGTAGATTAACATGGTCGTTAGTCATATTTTGGGTATCTACATTAAAATTACCACTTATTACAAAACGTATATTTGGTTTATATAAATAATTTAAAATACCTTCGAGGTTATTCAAAAAAATACTTAAATCACCAGATGGTGATCTGTAACAATTTAATATAACATATGAGTTATTTTTCTTGTATTTGAAAAAAATAATACAAAATTCAGACTGTTTATCAACACAATATTGATTTATCCTAGAGTTGAGTTTTTTATTAAAATTAAGACCTATTCGATGACACAGATCACACCCAGCACTGCACGTTGCGTAACTTGTTTTGTAACTCTGAGTTTATTTGCGGATCTTTGCGTCAGTGTCGAGTACTAGAAACCAATTCGCTAAGAATTTTGCTTAGTTGAGGAGATATGTTGTGGAATGCAATTTTTAGATTCCATATGTCTCTAATAACATCTTTATCAACGTCTGTTTTGCCTTGCAGTTCTTAGAAGGCACAGATTAAAGCAGAATTCTGAATTTGGTTTTGAAAATTAGTTTACGGATTTTTATATCAGATGTCGCTATTTGCGTCTATACGAAGCCATGTTAGAGTTGCTTCCTAAAACAGAAAAGATTTATTTTCACGTTCAGAGCGACTGTGAAAGCCGTTCTGAAGAAGCCTATTAGGCCGAAATACGCATAAGCGGATGCACAGGCGCCCTGTACGTGAAATCAAATCTTGACTGTCTCTTTCTTTTTGAAAGTAATAAATTTTATTGGTCTCATGAAAATCATAAAAATGGCAAAAATCGCGCAATAGCGCAGCTACATTTTTATTTAAAATATTTTTTACGGCGTACAGATTTTGGGGGTCCCATAATTTACATTTAAGGAAAACAAAATTAGTTCGTATGATTTTTAAAGGTTTTAGTGGCATTTTCGTCTCTGACGTCTGGAGGAATAGTATCATGAAAAATTTTTTCCTGGTTTTTTCCTTATGATTTACTATGGCATCACTAATATGAGAACTTAACTATCATCATTACATGTGGTTGTCTTTTTAAAGACAAATCACATGCTATGACTTTTCTGACGGGTATTCTTAATTTACAGTTAATTTCATCTTCCTGTCTTCCTAAATCTTCCAATAACGTCATCCCAGGAACGCAACTGAAAAATATTTGCAATATAATTTTATATCATCTACTTTAAAATGTATATGTCTGAATTGTTAATATGGATAAGTCAGATAAAATTAAATTAGTAGAAGAATTTTCTATCAAGTTGCAAAAAGCAAAATTTCTTTAATTTAATAATGTTTTGAATTTTGAGAACGATTTCTGAACTTATTTTAAAGTTAAATTGTTGCTTATTCCCAACAAAAATAGTAAATTATTAACTAAATTATTAAATTTTCATATTTTTTAATATATATGACATTTATAAGAAAATATTCCACATAAAAGTATTACACGCCTTAATGTTATCTACCCGTAACTAAAATTTGTTGTGTAATTCCCAAACACCCATTTCATCGTATCGGTGACCATTGTGATTGGATAGACGTGTTAAATGCATATGCGGTTAGCGCTAAGTTGGTGGTAAACCAAAGCTGGCTTACTAATTAAGCAGATGGCTTAACATTAGATCACCTGGTCGTTGAAAATTCATCTGGTAGGGGTTTGGTGAATCACTCTCTTTGCAAGAAGTAGCGTATTGATGAATTAGTTGTTTATTGAGTTGGGGTTTGCCAGGGGCGAATTACGCCAATTTGATTACATTTTGTGGATAAGGAAGTGTTTTAAGGAAGCGAATTATCAGCAAACGTTAAAATTTGAACAAAATGTTTGATAGTAGGCATTAAATTAAAAAAAAAATACATACATTTAAGTAATTGGACATGTCTTAATAAAAATGAAACAGAAAAATGTATACCTATTCATCGTCATGAGTTTTATAAACAGACAACAAAAATTTTGTTTTTTTTTTTGTTATTTCTGGTTATATTTTACTTTCAGTTAACACATTTAATTTAGGCCGTGTAAGTCAGATATCCTACGGTCCAGGTGAACAAATCGCACACACTCCACTGTGAATGAGCTAGTTATCGATGATTTAAACCCTGGCCAGAAAACCAAAAGACTAACGTCATCATCATCATTATTAGCCAATCGCGTCCATTGCTGGACATAGGTCTCTCTTAGTCTCTTCCAATTTTAAGTGGTCTTGAAGGTTTACGTCCAGCATTTCACGTTCCATGGCTCCTTGTGTAAGCCTGAGTTTATTTGCGGATTTTTGCGTCAGTATTAAAGTCTCTGCTCTATAAGTTTGTACAGGCAAAATACATTGATTATAAACCTTTCGCTTGAGTCAAAATCGAATTTTAAAATAAATTATTGAAACATTAACTTATTCAATCTAAATAGAATTTTAACATTAAAATTGTTTTTAGACTAAGAAATTTGATTAATGTTTTGTGTTAGTTGAATGTAACTTGATTTGCGCTTCGAATGTGCCGCTGGTAAATAGTCAAACTCCGTGTTAAAAAAAAAGACTTTATTTGAATTAACACAACATATGAATATATGACCGCTAATAAGTATTGTGTTCACCGATCTCGTTTCTCGTATTTTGTGTGCTATCGTCTTGAGACGCTTTTAATGACTCTTCTCGTATCTTCACATATAATATATTATATCTGCATAGACTGCTACGTTGCCGCATAGGAAAAAATGCATGAAATTGACTTAAAACATATGATGGCGTGAACATTAGTAAATTTTCTGAACTAGCCTCATATTGTAAGTTTTTATTACTCTATTTATACAATCTTCTTTTATCTTAATTTCATTATATTTAATAAAAAAATAATTTTAAATTCATTTTAGTAAATTTTGGTCAAGTAAATAATACATTTTTACTTTACTTAAACTTTTTCTTGTTAGACGCGAAGAACATGAAAATGCCATCAAAGAAAAGAGAAGACGTCATACCCAGCATAACATGTCATAAACACAGGACATAAAATAAACCTAAATGAAACGACGATGCTAGGTAACAGCGAAAATAGGACCAAACGAGTTATTAGGAAAGCAATATAAATCGAAAAACATCTAAAAAATTTAAATACGAGGGATGATGCCCAAAGGCTCCCAAATACATGGAAACCAATTCTAGAGAAAAACGTAGAAATATCAAAATACCGAATTCATAGGAGGGAAAGGGATGTTCTAAAGCATTGGAGTGCGGCAAAGTAACTCCTGTTTATACACGAATTAATATACCTCGCTCTAGTAAATTGTTACACCCAAACGTCGTTTCAAGAGGTGAACTGGTCTCTCAGGCTGGGTTCAATTAAATTGCTTGCTTGCTTAGAAATCAGTTCTCCTCGAACATCAGGAAGAAGCAGAACTGACCTGACTTGACAATGGCAAGTGTGACCTTGCCAAAACGTCGTCAAAATAATGGTTTTCCTAGTAACCAAAACAATTTAAGGCGGAATCAAACCAGAAAAACTACAGAAATCATGCGGGAACTTCAAATCCTATATATATATATATATATATATATATATATATATATATATATATATATACATATATATATATATATATATATATATATATATATATATATATATATATATATATATATATATATATATATTAGGGTGGACTGAAAAAACACTTTTTTTATATTTTCTAAGTTTTATTCGAAGTTGTAATAATGCGGAAAAGTTGCGAATCAAGTAGACAATCAAAAATAAAAAAATATATCAAAATCGGTTAATATCTTCCAATCGCGCAATGGGCTGTAATTTTTTACAACATGAAAAAACGTCATTGTTGTAATTATTTTTTTTTTTTAATTGAATAAGATAGCAACGTCTTCAAATATATAGCCTATAAACATTGTGTTTTAGTTTGGTTTAGATTAGTTTATATCTTCCGATTGCGCATAAGCCTCAAAATTTGTAAAAATATTAAAAATTTCACATTTTTTCGAGGTTTGTTTTTAATATCGTAATATACTTTTTTAGCGTAATATTTGGAGTATTTTTATTTTTAAACATAAGAACATTGCATTTTAAGCATATTTATAGGCTCTATACATTTGTCATTGGGACCCATGGCAGGAATCCTTTGGTGTCTCTTTAAACCCATCTGAATGGTATAAATGCTAGTGTAGAGTTTACGATGGAGGTGGATACTGATTCATACCTACCGTTTCTCGACGTTATCATAAAAAAAAACCAATCCCAAGGTTTTCATCACTTTGTTTATTGAAAACCCACCCAAACTAATCGTTACTTGCATGCCAACTCTCATCATCCGCCTTCACGAATGAATTCAGTCATTAATACGCTTATCTCCAGATCAATACGCCTTTGCCATGATGCAAGTATACCTGTTTAGCTCTCTAGTTTAAAACAAGCCCTCATCCAAACCAGTTATCGCGAAAATCACATAAATGGGAGCATCCACAGACATCAAACCCCCAGTTAATTTTAACCAAAAGACTAAGACCTCATCACACGAAAGCTTTTCTTCCTTACATCAAAGGTGTAACTGACAAAATCGATAAAAATAGAAAATCAAGAGAAATGCAGACAATATTTACCCCCAACAAAACTTTCATCTCTTGTCCGATCAATCAAAGACAACATTCCAAATGAACAACACGAAGTCTATGATATTCGTT
Source organism: Diabrotica undecimpunctata (assembly GCF_040954645.1). NCBI lineage: Eukaryota > Metazoa > Arthropoda > Insecta > Coleoptera > Chrysomelidae > Diabrotica > Diabrotica undecimpunctata. Next base: position 134,963,737 of record NC_092804.1, on the reverse strand, counting down.
GCGCAGACTGCCCCTGATCTTTTAATAGGCCAAACAAATCGAAGAATCCAAAATAGGATTTATGAACATTCCATTTCTGTTATTCCATATAGGTCACAAAATTGATTTTACAAACTGCAAAACCATAGCCCCCCATCCGTTTTTATAAACCAAGAATTATCCGAGAAGCCATAGAAATTGAAAAAAGGCCAACTTGTCTCAATAAAAGAGATAACGGCATACGGTTATCTTCGACTTGAAGACTTCTCATAAAGAAAATACCGTCATATACACCCGTCGATCAAAATCCTACTGTCAGAAATTTTCGCAACAATCCCCGCACCAATCCTCGCGCCAAACCACAAGCTAACTCCCACTACAACCTCCATCCAAACCACGTCACCATCGATGGTATTAATCACCCGTCCTCTATTCCGAGCACCAGTAACGGATTGATTAGTGATTAGTGTATAAGTGTCTGGGGGTTCGGGAGACTGAGACCTCGGTAGCCCATAATAAGACATCAAAGAGGATGTCTAAATCTCAGCGTAATGACAATCGACGCGGTTCAACCCGAAAAACGGTTGAGTTTAATATTATTCTCTGTAATAGTATTTAATCTTAGCTTACGTTTAATTGTACTAACCGCGGAAATATTTCGTAACATTTTATTTGTCTCCGGAAGGAATTTTACCAGCTTACTAAATCATATATCAAACTGCTGCTATGAATCGTCTTCTTTGTGATTTAATATTCCTTAAAGCCTGTCGAGACCATAAAGTTATTCCCAAACTTTTAACACTTAAATACTCAGACATACTCAAACATACTTAGACGAGAACTAGATGTCACAAATATCAGTATTTTAAATATCTGGTAATCTATTCATTCTTTTAATGTACATTATATCTTATGGAACAGTTTCGACATTATCAACACACAAACAGACTTAAACACTTTCGAATCTAAGACTGAAACTCAGAAGCGCCAATTAGCGTATCTTATTGCCGAACAAATTCAAAAAACAACAACGTTGAAACCCACTACAGTGATTTGTAACTTTTCTGATACTCCTATTTTGACCATTGCGACTTAACTTTTAGCAAAAGGGTTTAATTACTCTGTTACTTTAAGCCAGAATCCAATTGAGACAATCATCTGTCAAACTGAAGAAGTCATCTCTAGTTTACCTTTCAAATATGCTAAAATAAATAGACAAGACATCGCTAGAGTTCTTAGAAACTCAAAGCCTCCTACTTTAAACATTAGCCAATCCGAGTAAAAAGCTCTGAAAGAACTTTGGTTCTTTCAGAGCTTTTTTAGAAATCTAGTCACCCATCCCGCCGATAAACGCAATGCCATCGTCATCCTAAACACTTCTTCTTATATTATTAAACTCTCAAATCTCATTCATACTGCAGACTACAAACCAATTCCTAATAATCCAACAACCTATCTGGAAAAGACAACAAAAGCCATTGTAAAGAAAACCTTTGTTCCAATTGACATAAAACAATCTCTAATTACTTGCAAAAAGTCTTCTAGAACACCTCGAATATATGACCTACCCAAAATTCACAAACCTGATATTCCTCTACGTCCCATTGTCAGTGCATACAACTGCCCTACACAACCATTAGCCAACTACTTCGTCAAAACTTCTCTCGCCGAAAATGCTTCATCCTTCATCAAAAATTCTTTTCATTTCATCGAACTTAAACAATATCCTATCTCACTGTCATTCTAGTAAGTTTCGATAGCGTTTTACTCTTTAGAAACATTCCTATAGACGAAACTCTAAACATTCTAAAAACTAAACGCAGCATCCAGCAAGACTACTTATCTCTCATTTAACATTGTATGTATAACACTTTGTTTGTATTTTCCCGACTGTCTGAAGACGTATGGCATACAGAAATAACGTTATAACAAACTATTGATACCAATTCATACACGGAAAGTTTGACGAATTGTGTTCCTTTCGCCGTTTATTTTTATATATTCGGCGTCACAATTTATATATATATATATATATATATATATATATATATATATATATATATATATATATATATATATACATACTATTACAAATATGTTTTTTTCTATCGTAATAATACAGGTGCAAAAACTAGAGTCTGTCGGTCTGTTAATCAGAATTTAACACACACTATTTCAAAAAAGAGCGTTATACCATTTTATTACAGCTACCATAACAATAACTTTTAGTATGTCGAGAGTTATTCGTTTACATAAAATGAAATTAAAATTCGGATGTTCAGTAAATGATCCCCGTATAGCTTTAATCGTTAAGTACAAAGTGATATATTGACTTTATCATCAGGCTATTAAATGCTTACAAGGGGCAGAGCCCGTTGTGAATCTATAAGAAGGGTGCGTGTTGATGAAATGCTAAATCGGTTTTCTGTTATTTGATTGCATGTACTTTGATCCGATTTTTATTAGAAAGGGGACCCTAAACAAAGCTGTAAAATAAAGAGGTAAAGGTGTGTCTTTAAAACAGTAGTATCTCTAAATATATTTTTAAATATGTTCTATATTTATAAAAAAAAATTTTTCTATAAATATATAATATATATAATATATATATATATATATATATATATATATATATATATATATATATATATATATATATATATATATATGTATATATATACAAAGAGACATTTTTTATTTCCTGGGTTTGTGGGTCTGTTGTAAATAAAACTATTTAACTATTGCTTAAACATGAAATTTAATTGTAAAATGTAATGTTTATAAAATAAAATAAAGTGCTTATTGAAAATGGCAAATTTGCCGAAACGTTTAAGCAATAGTTAAATACAGTGGTACCTCGATATATGACTGCCCTAAGATGCGAGTATTTTGAGATATTTTGTTTTGAGATAAGAGCAATATTTGAGATACGAGGAAAAGCATACTACACCCATGTCTTCGAAGGATTGGAACCCTAAGTGTTAGTGGTAGAGCAGATTGTTTCTCTGGAAAAATCCATGAGCCTGGAGATGGATGAGAGAGATATGAACGAACTCGTCGAAAAACAGTCTCAGGAGTTGACTATCGAGGAGTTACACGATCTACATTCGCAGCAGCATACGGTGGTTTAACGAAAAATTGGTTTTAAAAAGAAGGCGGAGATGGAGGAGGTTATCTCTACAAAAAAAAATAAGATCTTTATAGAAAGGAGAAAGGTGGAAGAAAGTTGTAGAGATTGTGGATAAAAATTAGTTGCAACTGGTCATGCATCGGAGTTGTTTAACGAGACTTGCCTATAAGCAAGAGACTTGCTTATAACTCATCTCCTCACTTCAAAGGGATGAAAATCACGATCTGCAGATGAAAATGAGCAAAGCGTGACGAAAAAAGCGAAAACCAGTGACAAGAATTAAGTTCCTTCGTAAGCAATTAACTTTTTATTTTATTATGTTTTTATACAATATGTATTTGTTATTTAAAAATAAATGTTTCTCCTTGTAAATACGTTTTCCTTCTTGAAACACACTTAACAAAAACAACTGAGGTGGCGTTTTGGGAGCTTGAGCTGATTTCAATGGGAAAGATTGCTTTAAGATACGAGTAATCTGATATAAAAGCAACTTTACGGAATGACTTAAACTCGTATGTCGCGGTACCACTGTAGTTTTATTTACAACAGAGCGAAAAACCCAGAACATAAAAAAGTTTCTATTTAAATATTTACGTTCAGAAAATACCAAACTATATATATACATATATACATAAATCTTCATACTTTCAGTGGTTCGAGAGCACAGAGGTGCCACCTGTTCTGGTGGCGAAGAACTAAGCAATTGGATAGATAATTGTTTTCTGTTCTCTGGCCCGTCGAAAATTTGCAAATATTTGCATATACCTCTGTGTATGCAACCATACGTTTTAATTCATTTTTGGGCCATATAGTTTAAATCCTTACAATCTTGCCAAGGACCATCTTGAGAATATTACTTGATAGTCTGCAAAGTTAGTTATAAATCATAGTATTAGTGAGTGGTATCTACATTGTTCTACATTTTTGTTTTCAGCTTGTTAAAGCGCTTTCGAGGTATATTTTAAATAAAATGAAGGACGATTAACCCAATTACTCTTTATGCCCAGTTTTTATTTTTGTTATGGGATGATTGTATGGTACTTTGAAATCCTTTATGACTTCTATAATATTATTTTTACATTTCATTGATTGCCACAGCCTCTTCAGTGGAGCGAAATGATTTTCCTGATTACTTGCCGTCTTTTTTTCTTTTATTAAAGTAAGAAAAAATATGATCAATATTGGATCTACCTATATAAAAGTCTGCTTGTTCTTCTGCATAAGAATCTAAATATTCTTTCTCGAGTCGATTCTGGAAAACCTACACATATAATAATATAGTACTGATAGATCAGGTTACAGCTATACCTCGGTAATTTTCACAATTTTCTTATTTTCCTTTTAATGTACAGTATTGAGATATGATGTTTTCACTTATATTTGTGCATTCTTGAACATTGCCGAAGATTTTGTGTAAATCTACCAAGAAGTGAAACAGAACCGAATCCCAAACATAACACTTCATCAAGATATTACAAACATAAAAAAGAATAAATGAAAGCGATACATTTTATGTTGCAGGAGGATCAACAATAACATGTTAATATTTTTGTGTACTTCTTTAGCACATATTTTTTATCCTTAAAATCAATTTTACTATTTGTTTACTTATCATATTTAACGAAATATTATATACTGTATATATCTCAAGATCTTTCTTACATACATTTATCTAAAGTAAATAGACTACTCTTAACCTTTTTAGTTCTTGCTTCTAGCCGTTTTCTTGTTTTGATAGACGCTGTCCGAAAAACCAATAAAACATTTCGTTCGTGTCGATCTCAGTAGTGGTGACTAGCCTTTATTGTTTGCCCATCATAAAACTGGCCTTCCTAAGTAAATCTTGAAACATTTTCTTACGTGTAGCGACGGATGTAGACAAAAAGCTGTTATATTCCTCAGTAACATGTGAAAACTACAAAAAAAGCTTTAAAATCGTTCTGAATACAGGTAGAAATATTTTTGTTAAAATGTAGGCAGTAGAGGTTGAGGGTCTAGTAGATAAAAAATGATGGTATGTATTTAAAAAACATGACAACAAACACAATATATAAAATCTGCCATTTGAACGCGCTGTTACAGTAATATGCAAAATAAAAGAGCAAAACAATATTTGTTTTCAATGTAGAGTAGATACTGTTACAAGAGGGAGTTTTTTATAGTTTAGAAATTTTATTCATATTTCTATAAATTCGTCATCCTTTTCATATGTTATAAACAATTTAAAAATGAAAACTTAAAAATTTTAAATAATATATTTATATGGGATGAGTGTAATGAAAATTACATTTTTAACTAACATATTTGCACGTTTCGTTTTCCACTCTGAAAATCTTCTTTAAAAAAGATTATTCAAGAAATTGTGTGAATAGAGTATATCCAACAAGTTGTTGATGGAATATCTTTCTCCAAAATTAATGGAAATAACATTATTAACAAGAACTTAAAAAAAAATTAATGGAAAAGGATAACCAATTGGTTGGGCGTGAAATTACCTGTTTCTGCATACATGATTTGGACGCTGGGTGTAATTGAAATGTAAATGGAAAGTCAGGTAATAAAATTCTAGAGATTAAGCTTGATAAGGTTTATTTGTCACTTTGAAATAAATACGACATACATTTTACGAAATGGAATCGATCGATACAGTTAGTTTGATACTCATGTATCCTATTTCTAACGAACATAATTTTTTTTCTACTCTTTGGATCTTTAAGTCTATTACTTTCACTATTACAGACACTATTAATTTTAATGTAAGTTTCAGTTTGAAAATTTTTTAAAACATCAATAAAATGGAAAATCATGAATGTGTTGCTTGTGTGAGTCCATTTCAAAAGGTAAAAGAAATAATAAGTTAGACTTACTCACAATCAATTTAATTTAACTAATCGGACGACCGGTTTCGCTTTCTATAATATGCAAAGCATCTTCAGGTCACGATACAAAGTTAAAATGATGCCGGTACTCTATTAGTTGATGGTTGAAAGAACATGGTTCAAACTATCTTGGATTGTAGATTGGAGAGCTCAGGTCAACTATTGTAATTATTTAACCATAAACGGGGAAGTTCTTGAGGAGACAGATTGTATGATCTTGAATGGATGTACAGATTATGTGGGTGTGCAATAGTATAATCTTGTAGTTATCAAAATTTCTTTGATAAAGTTGTTGCAATATCTGGCATATTATTGTAAAGTCCAAACATTTTTATGTTAAAATTAAATTAAGACACAATTACACACACAGAAACACACAGAAGACACTTAAAAAACCGGGGGACGAAACAGACATTTAATTTAAAAGGAGTGGATTTCCAAAAGAACTACATTTCTTAATTGGATACAATGAGTTTTGTATTTTGTAAAACTCATTGTATCCAATTAAGAAATGTAGTTCTTTTGGAAATCCACTCCTTTTAAATTAAATGTCTGTTTCGTCCCCCGGTTTTTTAAGTGTCTTCTGTGTGTTTCTGTGTGTGTAATTGTGTCTTAATTTAATTTTAACATAAAAATTTTTGGACTTTACAATAATATGCCAGATATTGCAACAACTTTATCAAAGAAATTTTGATAACTACAAGATTATACTATTGCACACCCACATAATCTGTACATCCATTCAAGATCATACAATCTGTCTCCTCAAGAACTTCCCCGTTTATGGTTAAATAATTACAATAGTTGACCTGAGCTCTCCAATCTACAATCCAAGATAGTTTGAACCATGTTCTTTCAACCATCAACTAATAGAGTACCGGCATCATTTTAACTTTGTATCGTGACCTGAAGATGCTTTGCATATTATAGAAAGCGAAACCGGTCGTCCGATTAGTTAAATTAAATTGATTGTGAGTAAGTCTAACTTATTATTTCTTTTACCTTTTAAAATGGAAAATATTTTAATGAGCATGGTAAAAATTATCATTAAAACGCGAGTGGAACGATTCACAAGCATTAGTTGTTAATTGTAAACTCTCACTCATCGCAGCCCACATCTCCGACGGAAATGTTGCGTGGTCGCCAATATAGTTGTCCAATAAGCAGTCGGAAAACTTTTCAATTTGAATCCTTTGGTTGAATAGCCATAAAATCATATATGAAAGATTCTTTGACTTCTGAGGGAGGTAAAAATGGCAGCCCAAAAATATATTTCAGCCATTTAGATATTTCACTGTCTGCCAATTTATATTCCCGAATTAAGCCACAACCACCGATATTACGATACAAAGCTTGCATAAGATGAAAACGGCACCCTTTAATGTGCACATTTGGAAATTCAAAACGCGCAGCATTGTGGATAGCAATTTCAAAATCGGAGAAAATGCTTTTTGGATTGAATTTTAGACCAATTACTTCACATTTGCGTTTCATAACATTAAATAGTTTTATATAGGTTTGTTCCGATTTATCGGGAAGTAAACAATAACACAATGGTATATAATGTCTATTGATAAATACATGTATGGTAAAAAATTGCTTGAAATATTGAGCACAGTAACTAAATGTACCGTCCATATAAATCGTTTCACTGCCGCACAGAAAACGCATGTTAGTGTTACACGAGAAGATGATAATGTTAGAACTTAGTTCAAACGCAAATATAAAATTCTCGTCTATAAGTGTTTTGATATTCATAATATTTACCGCAGCAATAGTTTCTTCTTTACTTTTGGGCAGTTTCGGTTGAGCCATTCGCCGTTCACTTTATATTTGATTTCGTATTAATTAACGTCTTTAACAGACATGTGGCTCAAGCAATCTACATTTTCTTTCAACGCACTATGTATGATTTTGGACGGCCTTTCGGTCAAATTATCCTTAGCCTTCCTTTTGGCACTGCTACGCACAATCTGTCTATTAAGCGTTTTGATATCACACTCGTGATTATGTTTTAGATTACTTCGGATCACTAACTTTTCTGGCCCTTTCGTGAATATCTCCGCTTTACACGACCGTTTTACGCACCTCCAATACGTTTCTCCCGATTTTAGTACTTTATCTTGAAAAAAAGGAAAACTGTTCACTTTGAGCAAAATTTTACCACGATTACTTACTAACGTTGAAATTTCCATATTCACTTTTCACTATTCTCTGACAAACTAATAACTAGTAACTAAGTAAATTTCAATGACCATCATTAAATCCTAATTATATCTAATATCTGGTACCTGCGATAATCCTTCCGGCAGCGTCCAAAACAAGGGTACTTTTAAGACCCTCAGGTACTTCAGCGTCGAAAACATGCCCGCCCAATTGGTTGATTATACTCTTTTCATGCAATTTCTTGAATAATCCTTTTTTTAACCCATTCATGCCCAGCGTTGCGTTTTCGCAACACTCTTAGCACATTCATACAATAACCTCTATATTTTCTCCTGATAAACTAATGCTATAAGTAGTTAGAGGTTCCATTTTCAAAAAGACGTATTCACTATATGGTACTGGTAAAATTAATGGAAATAACATTAACAACAAGAACTTAAAAAAAATTAATGGAAAATGATAACCAATTGCTTGATTATACTCGTTTCATGCAATTTCTTGAATAATCCTTTTTTAACCCATTCATGCCCAGCGTTGTGTTTTCGCAACACTCTTAGCCCATTCAGAGGTCATTCAAAGAATTTTCTTCTGATAAACTAATGCTATAAGTAGTTAGAGTTTCCATCTTCAAAAAGATGTATTCACTACATGGTACTGTATACAGCTCGAAAAACTTCTATTTGCTAGCAGATTACTGCTGTTAAAGTGTCTAATTACTGCATGTTTAAACAGACAGTTGATCGGATAAATTGTTATTATACCCAAATTGCCTCGGTATATTTATCAGTTATTTGAGTGATCGCATTGAAATATTAGATATATTCTTCAGTTCTACCTTGGTAAGTGAAAAATATATTTTTTAAAGTTCTGTAATTGTAGTTTAAACTTTAGTGTTGCGATTTCGCATCACTAGGCGCAAACAGTAATACTACTTCCATTTTTCGAAAATGCGTTTTGTCGAATTTGTCGAATACATTTTTGAATACCTGGTCTGTGAAACTGTCATTACTCGCCTAAAAATGAATGTTTTATTTCAGATATTTGCTGTGAAAATGTCCGTCAGTCATCCCAAAAAAATACACTACCACTAAAACTAATTGCAGATCAAGTTTCAATACAAGTCTTTGTGTTGGAATCTAAGATCTGGTTATTTGGTTGACTTTCAGGTGCATCCAAGCCAAACAACAAAATGATTATAAAAAAGAATTTGGTTTAGGAAGTGGTATAATCCTGCAATTTTCGGAGAATTTGCCAATATTTGAATATGGAAAAGTAATGCCCCATATTACTTATGCATATAATTATTTCGCTTATTTCAAGTTGGTGGATCATATGAAAAAAGGTGGAATAGGTGGTGGTTGTTACCATTAGATCAAATATAATTGAAAAATGCCCATTCAGCGAAATAAAAAAAAAATTCCACATAGTCATCACGAGTCATATTATGACGAAACCAATGAATCATTTTTGTTCAGATGGAATGACAACAGTGTGGTCACTGTTGCTTTAAATTGTTAAGGTATTAGTCCGATTGGTCAAGCTATAAAGTATTCTTCTGCAGGAATTAAGAAAATAAAAAGTCCACCGCATTATTTAAAAAAATATAACGAGAACATGTAAGGCACTGATAGGATGGATCAAAATGACTCATATGCTTGTCTCATAAAAAGCTTTGCTTACTAGCTATGGTACTCAGCATTCTAAATCAGGACCTTTACACGCAACAGTAAAACGAACTCTGGTTGTCCCCAGATTTGATAATATTGGCCATGTTATATGACAGCAAGTAAAATGTACTTATTATGGTTTATGCCACTCAACAACAATCAAAAGATGTATCAAGTGTAATATTGCTCTCCACGAAAAATGTTTTGTAAAATTTAATGATAAATAAAATTTAGCGTTTTGGAATGTTTTAATTCTTACCTTATTCTCTTGCTAAATGAATTTATTTTTGATTTGTGCATTTATTTTATAACTTAACCACTTTTTTAAAAGGTGGTGGGGTATTTGCGATAAAATCCTAATTTTTATCCATTTGGGATTGTTTTTATTCACATATTGACCACACTTAGAGATCCTGAAAAAAAATATTCTGGGCATAAATAGGTTAAAACGATTTCCGTAGTGGAAATCACAACAATATAAGTTAAAAATCTAATTTTCATTATCATCAATTGTGGCTTAATCCCATATAAGCACAATATTATAACTTAGATATGCCACAAACAAATAATTTCAAAACCATATTGAAAATTTTAATAATACCAAATTAAAGCATTAATTTAATTTTTTTTATACTCGTAATTTTTAAATGAACACCAATTATTTATTTTATTTATAAACATCAACACCTTGTAGGCCTAGGGCTAAACCACATTTAACATAATACTCATATATTACAAAACTTGTATTGAGTGGGGTGGCTTCTTGTCCAACCATGTTTCTGCCTGCAAAATGGACTTTCTATGCTCCTCCTACTCTCTTGTGAGATCTTCCTGTATGCTATCAAACCATCTTTGTCTGAGTCGTCCTTTTCTTCTTTTAGTGATTGGGCCCCGTTTTAGGATCATCTTTGGCATCCTCTTTCTTTTCAATATTTCCAAGCGGCTAATGCTTCATTCGTTATACAGTTCCTTTAGCTCCCTTTTTGTTTGACGCATCCAACCTTCCACCTTGGTTTTGCCTCTTTATATAGCTTTAAGCATTTTCTTTTTCCATCTTTCCAATTTCTCCGTATTTTGAATATTCATTATCCATACGCCCCCATCCCCTTTCCTACGACCATACGACGCTTTCCACCTTTTTATTTCCTTTGCCAATCTGGCATTCAGCATCCATTCTTCCTGACCTTTCTCTGCTATAATAACCCCCAGATACGTAAAATATACTCTTAAAATTATATTTCCCTTATTCATTAGATTTGCTCCTTGCTCTGTATTTCCGAGTACAATGTACTTTAATTTTTCGTGACTTATTTCTAAGTCAAAATATTTTGCCTCCTTTTCTAAACTCTTTAAACATTTCTTAATTTTTTTCTTGTTTTAGTTAGTAAGATCGTTAGCGAAGGCCAAAAATTGATGTTCATAGTTGAAGATGGATCCGGTCGTTTTAACTGGGCTATTTGTGATTATTGCTTCAAATACAAAATTAAAAAGAACCGAGGTTCAGATCTCCTTATTTAAGGCCTCTGTTCACTTCACATTCATCATGCTTAATATTCGATAGTAATCGCAGTGTGAGGCACTGAATTTTTTTGATAATGTTATGAATGTTGTTTTTAGCCAGTCAGACTGTATTTTACCTGTGTCATATATCTTATCGAATAGTGATGTTATTAAGTCTAAAAGGATAAAAAGAAGTAGTTACACGAAGGGATAACTAACCTATCCCCAGTACTGCACCTTTAAAAAAATATCCCACTTGTAAAGTGACTTGTGTCCTTGTAAAAAGCCGACTCTAACAGCATTAATTTACTTAAAAGCAAACCATTGACTCTAAAGACGAATGAGAGAATCCAAAGGATAAGATGCTTTATAAATGTTTACTCTCCTGGTGCAACATTTACTGAAAATAAACCAAAACCTTGAATGCATCTATATAAATGACTAAAAACATCGAATAGTCTAGCGAGCGAAATCTTTTACCATATCTAGTGAACTAGATTCTTAGAACACTGATACATTACGCTCGAAGGTAACATTGCTTAGTCCTGGTAGATTATAGGGGGGGTCGTCCATAGAGGTGAGAAACATAAGGAAGCCTAGATACAAAACAACAAATAAGAAACAAGAGAACAACTCTACAAAAAAGGGCGCCTCTGTTTTTAAATGTTTGAAAAAAACGGAAATGGGATGTTCACAAAACAGAGAAAATCCAAATATCATTAAAATCAAAGAGGGTAAAATTGGAAATGGGATGTTCACCAAACAGAGGGAAAATCCAAATATCATTAAAATAAAGGAGGGTAAAATTCACTATATCAAAATATCTTTAAAATATCAAATATCAGAAATTTCAAACTAATCCAATAAAGTACTCAAATTAAGTAATTTAATATTAAACTGTCTTACTTATCTAAGTACTCTTTGCAATGGATTAACTGTATTGAAAAATAAAATACGTGCAAGTAAATGAGAACTGTAAGTACGCAAAAAGAACAAAGTTTAGTTAATCCATTTCGATTTAAACATGTTTCGAATAAAGAACTTTTTTAACTTGAAAATAAAATAAAAAATAAAAATGCTCACAATCGATTATATAAAGCTGTTAGTCACATTAGCTGGAGGTGGCCTTCCGCGCATTCAAATTCCTTATGACGATCGCTGAAGTCAAAGGAATTTGCTGAAGTACGAGTACGGGTATTAATACAAAAAAAAATTGATCGTTACACTAGTTAAATCTTGAAAAAAAGGAGGCTCCAAACTTAGATGCAACGGAACTAGGAGTCCCAATTAGGTAAAATTTGGATTATCAATTGGATAAATTTGAATTCCCAACTTTACAACCTGGGACTTCCAATTAGGGATGGGAAAAACCTACCGGTTTTAACCAAAAACCGGTTTTTTTACTTCGCAATAACCGGTTTTATCGGTTGTTTTTTTGTCCCGGTTATAACCGGTTTTTGATTTTTAAAGTAAAAACCGGTTATTAGGTTTTTACGGTGATTATGATTAGGTTAGGTATTTTTTTGGATCCCAATCATAATTATTATTTTCAAGTAATTATTCCAAACAAAACCATAATTCAAATTTTATTTTATTTTATAAATACAGAAGCAAACTGAAAGTGCAAACTCTCATCAGCCAGAAACAATAATGTTCTGACTATAAATATCGAATTACCGATTACAAATACGAATCTCCAAGGATTTCCCTACGTTTTCAAAACGATACACATATACAGGAAGTATTAAATGAGTTAAAATGTACCTATTATAAAAATATACAAACGTGTTAAAAGTAATACATGATAATTTTTTTTTGATGGTAGTAAAAATAAAAGATGAATTGCATTATTCAATTTATTTTTAAGTAAAATATTTATGTTGATATTATTTTTTTTAAATCCCATTTGAAAGAGTCTGGGAAATATTTTAAAGTTGAAATGGTTGGGGTGGGGAATTTTTTGGGTTTGGGAGGAGAGGAAAATTGGTGGGTATTTTAGAGGATTATATTTTTAAATTGTAATGGTAAATTAAATTTGCATCATTAATTGAATACAATAATTGCGTATTGTTACGATAATTATCCTGGCCTAAAATAACCGTACATATTATGACTAATGCTGTTCTGTTTTAGATTTTACGAGAGTATTCTATTAGCCGGCAGAAATTTACCTGAAGGGACCTTCCAGAAACGGTCGAGCCGATGTAAAAATACCCGTTTGCCTTACCGTTATAATTTCGCCGCTAATCGAGAAGGCTGTTCGATGATTCTAGCGTAAAGGCAATGGCATATATAAAGGACATTTTATTTGGAAGGGACAGTTAATTCTCAACACCCGCGCTCGCGAATTTGTTACGTACGGATATAATAAATTATTGTCAGATAAGTTAATATAAATAAAGAAATAAATTAAATCCGTAAGTGTTATAAATATTGAACCTTTTAATAAATTCACAACAAATGGTGTCAGGTGTGGGGTCGAACATAAATTAGACTTATAATAATAATACAAGTGTGATATAAAATAAATTGTGAAAATGGCTACGATTTATGAGCTGACAGTGACTAATTTAAGAAGACATCTTGAAGACAGAGAATTAGCTTCTACCGGAAAAAAGGCTGAGTTAGTCCAACGACTAAAGAACGCTTTGCTAGAAGAAGGACTAGATCCAGAGACTTATATATTTGAAGATGCTGTCCTCTCGTCGATTTCCAAAGTTTCTGGTGACATCGCATCATTAGAGAACAAAGTTTCCGGTGACATCGCATCATTAGAGAACAAAGTTTCCGGTGATATCGCATCATTAGAGAAAAAAGTTTCTGGCGATATTTCGAAAGTTTCCGGCGACATCGCTTCTTTAGAAAGCAAAGTTTCTAACGAGATTTCTTCTCTGGAAAGCAAAGTTTCTGCTAACATCTCTAAAGTCACTTCTGAGATGTCTGCTCTTGACGATAGAGTGTCTTCGTTAAAAAACCAAGTTGCTGCCGATATGTTGGCCTTCGAAGAAAAGATATGGAAAGAGATGGAAAGGAAGATGGAGGAAACAGGAACAGCAGAGAGAGGAAACAATCCAATTAGAGTAGAGATAAAAGAAGACGAGACGAAATGTAAGTTGGAAACACGGCCGAAATTTGAAGGAAGTGGAAGTTCTGTGCATGTCAAAGTCCCAACTTTCAAAGTTTCTGGTGACATCGCATCATTAGAGAACAAAGTTTCCGGTGACATCGCATCATTAGAGAACAAAGTTTCCGGTGATATCGCATCATTAGAGAAAAAAGTTTCTGGCGATATTTCGAAAGTTTCCGGCGACATCGCTTCTTTAGAAAGCAAAGTTTCTAACGAGATTTCTTCTCTGGAAAGCAAAGTTTCTGCTAACATCTCTAAAGTCACTTCTGAGATGTCTGCTCTTGACGATAGAGTGTCTTCGTTAAAAAACCAAGTTGCTGCCGATATGTTGGCCTTCGAAGAAAAGATATGGAAAGAGATGGAAAGGAAGATGGAGGAAACAGGAACAGCAGAGAGAGGAAACAATCCAATTAGAGTAGAGATAAAAGAAGACGAGACGAAATGTAAGTTGGAAACACGGCCGAAATTTGAAGGAAGTGGAAGTTCTGTGCATGTCAAAGTCCCAACTTTCGACGGAAAATCGTCATGGAACAACTACATGAAACAGTTCGAATCAGCTGCAAGAGCGAATGGATGGTCTGAAAAAGAAAAGGCTATAAACCTGACTATCGCTCTTCGAGGAGATGCCTTAGATGTGCTTCAGACCATAGCCGTAGAGGAGACCGATGATTTCGAACAACTGAAGAAGAGGTTAAATATGCGATATGGCCACGAACATTTGGAGCATGTATATCAGTCACAGCTTAAAAATCGTAGACAGAAGAAAGATGAGGCTCTTCAAGAATATGAGGTAGATATTGCCAGATTAGTACGATATGCTTATCCAACAGCTCCCGAAGACATGATGGAAAAATTGGCCGTTCAAACGTTTATTGATGGTCTTCGTGATCATGAAATGCAGAGAACACTACGGTTAGCTCGTCACAAGACGCTGGTTGATGTCTTATCCGCCGTCCTCGAATACGAGTCAGCTACGCAGGCCTCTGGAGGATACAGTAAAGTTAGGACTGTAAAAGAGGAAGGAGATGAAGATAAACTTGACCAGCTCGTTAATATGATGAAAATTATTACATGCAAGAAAACGAAGACCATAAAATCAAGAAACTCACCATCAGGAAAACCAGAACGAGTTGGCTTTAGGGGAGCAGCTTCGACCCGGAACTTTTCCAAAGACCCTCTTATACTAATAGCTTCTTTGAAATGTCGTGAAGATAGTGTATATGTAGATGGAGAAATAAATGGTAAAAGACATACGTTGTTGGTGGATACCGGAGCGACCAGAACCATTATACGTCCAACAGTTATAAACAGCCGAAAGAAACTGTTACCAACGAGGTTGCGACTTCGGACCGCTACAGGTGAAAATGCCAACATTCATGGAGAAATCCAGGTACAATTGGAAATTGGAGCAGAAAAGTTTGTCCATACTGTTATAGTTGCTGACATCGAAGAGGATGTTATATTAGGAATGGACGTAATGAATATGCATGGATTCCAATTGGATTTTAAGAATAAGGTAATCAAAGTTGGCAACGAGGAGGTATTTCTTCATCCACATAATGACAACACCGTGCAAGCAGCCATTACAGAAGATACAGTCGTGCCTGCGAGAAGCGAAACGATCATAGTAGCGCGACTACAGGGAATTGTAGACGAAGGGACACCTGTTATGATGGAGCCTTGGAACCACGACGATGAGGTTGGCCGTGGAATCATAATTGGAAAGGAATTGGTGACTTCGGCTAAAGAAATTCCTGTGAGACTTATCAATGTCAACGACTACCCAGTGACCATCAAGAAAGAGACAAAGGTAGGAACTTGTGTACCTGTGACATCCATAATCCGTCAGGCGACAACATCTGATAATTCCAACGACAAATTCGACCAAATGGTTGCAGTTGCAGGACAGTCTCTAAATCAGATGGAGAAAAGGAAATTAAGGGAATTTCTTCGGCAGTATCGTGATATTTTCGTACCGAAAGGAGGAAAGACGGAAAGAACTACCGTTGTTAAGCATAAAATTGATACTGGTAATGCTAAGCCAATTCGTCAAACAGCCCGACGATTACCACAGGCGAAGAGAGAGGAAGCTGAAACGATTGTTCAGGAAATGAAGAAAGACGGGGTGATAGAACCTTCTACGAGCCCATGGGTCTCTCCGGTGGTCCTGGTTAAGAAGAAAGACGGAACGACGAGGTTCTGTGTGGATTACCGTTTGCTGAACAACGTTACCAAGAAAGATAGTTATCCTCTGCCTCGGATCGATGACACATTGGACACATTGGCTGGAAGTAAATTGTTTTCTACTTTAGATTTGAAGTCTGGATACTGGCAGGTAGAAATGGACCCAGTCGATAAAGAAAAGACAGCCTTTACCACAGGATCTGGATTGTGGCAATTCAACGTTATGCCATTTGGACTTTGTAATGCTCCTGCGACATTTGAGAGGCTTATGGAAAATGTGTTGAGAGGGTTATCTTGGAAAACATGCCTGGTTTATTTAGATGACATAATCGTCTTGGGGGAGACATTCGAAGATCATTTGAGGAATTTAGAAAACGTTTTTAATCGACTTAAAGCTGCCCAATTGATGCTAAACCCCAAGAAGTGCCAGCTATTTCAAGGTAAAGTCAATTATCTGGGTCATATAGTCAGTAAAGAAGGAGTGGCCGTGGATAAGGGAAAAATCGATTCCATTAAGGAATGGCCAAAACCAACTGACAAACATCAAGTGAGAAGTTTTCTTGGACTATGTACTTACTACCGGAGGTTTATTAAGAAGTTTGCAGATATCGCTAAGCCATTAACGCGACTTACAGAGGAAGCAAGAGAATACCGCTGGGATACAGACTGCCAAAATGCCTTTGAGACCTTAAAAAAACATCTAATAACAGCACCAATTTTAGGGTATCCACTGCCAGAAGGAGAGTTCATCTTAGATACGGATGCAAGTAATGTGGGAATTGGAGGAGTGCTGTCTCAGATTCAAGGAGGACAGGAACGAGTCCTCGGATATTTTAGTAAAGTTCTTTCAAAACCTGAGCGAAATTATTGCGTCACGAGAAGAGAACTTCTAGCAGTAGTTAAATCAGTAGAGCACTTCTATCAATACCTCTATGGCAGAAAGTTTCTAATCCGAACCGACCATGCCGCCCTTAAGTGGTTGATGCAGTTTAAGAATCCAGAGGGTCAGATAGCCAGGTGGATCGAACGACTCCAAGAATACGATTTTAAGATTGAGCACCGGGCCGGAGTTAGCCACAGAAACGCTGATTCTCTTTCCAGAAGGCCATGCCCAGCAGAGTGTTCCCACTGCAACAAAACGGAATCCAAGGAAGCAGCAGTGCTAAGAACGATGATTGTCAACGACGACTGGACGCCTACTAAGATAAGGGCAGAACAAGAGAGAGATCCAGTTATACAGAAAATCCGAAAATGGAAAGAGGAAAACCGTCGACCACCTTGGCAGGAAATATCAAACCTATGCTCAGTAGTTAAGACGTATTGGGCCCAGTGGGACTCATTTATCATCGAAGATGGCTTGCTCAAACGAGTCCTGGAAAATGATGACGGTTCAGAGAAAAGAAGACAGTTGGTGATCCCAAAGAGCAGAATAGCCGAAGTACTTCGTCAGTTACACGACAGTCCATCGGGAGGGCATTTTGGTGTAAGGAAAACCCTTCAGCGAATTCGGGAACGGTTTTATTGGATGAACAGTTCCGACGACGTAAAAGACTGGTGTAAGAAATGTACTATTTGTGCTACGAGTAACGGGCCTCACCGGAAAAGGAGAGCTCCTATGAGACAATATAATGTTGGAAGCCCGTTTGAAAGAATAGCTTTGGACATTGCAGGGCCATTTCCAGAAACTGAAAATGGGGGCAAGTAAATGTTGGTAGTAATGGATTACTTCACTAAGTGGGTCGAGATTTACGCACTTCCAGACCAGAAGGCCGCCACCGTTGCAGATAAGTTGATCCAAGAATACATCAGCCGATTTGGAGTGCCTTTGGAGATCCATAGTGACCAAGGCAGGAACTTTGAAAGTGATCTATTCCAAGGAATATGTGATAGACTAGGCATGAAGAAAACAAGAACTACCGCGTATTATCCGCAATCGGATGGTATGGTAGAACGAATGAATAGGACAGTTGGCAAATATTTGACAAAGATGGTGTCCGATCATCAGCGAGACTGGGACCAATACCTTCCGTTCTTCACAATGGCCTACAGATCTGCTGTTAACGAATCAACGGGCCAGACACCAGCCAGAGTCCTATTCGGACGCGAAATGCGACTACCTTGTGATCTAGAATTTGGGTGTCGACCTGGAGAAGATGTAGCAGGTGAAGATTATGTGATCGAATTACGAAGAAGAATGGACGATGTACATGAGTTGGTCCGTTCCCACCTTCAGATCGCTAGCGACCGAATGAAGAAACGGTACGATACACAAGCCGAAAAGGGTTGCTTTAAGAAGAACGACAAAGTATGGCTGTATAATCCCAAGAAGCGAAAAGGTTGTTCTCCCAAATTGCAGCAGCTTTGGGAAGGTCCATACCTCATCATGGAGAAGATCAACGATGTCATCTACCGAATAAGCAAGATTCCGAGGGGAAAGCCGATGATAGTACACCATAACCGGCTGGCGTCTTTCGAAGGTGACCACGACGTAGATGAAGAAGTGGAAGTAAACCAAGTCCAAGACGTGTCTGACCTCACGTTTGAGGAATTCATGGGTGCCTATGGAGGTACCGGTAAAGCAAGACATGGTGTTACCACTGAAGAAAAGCAAGATCTACTCGCGCTCATCGATGACTACTCGCTGGCCCTTACCATCCCGGCCAGTATCAAAGACGCACCGGGGTTAACATCCGTCTTTCGAAGGAAGTTTGGTCGAGTTGCAGAACTTCAATGCCAGGTGCCAGCTCCCGGTAAAACCTTGAAACTCCAAGATGCATCACGTTACCTTTTCTACCTGGTAACAAAAGACACTGCCCGTGACCAACCTACCTACCGAGATGTGTGGGAAGCCTTACTTCAATGGAGAGAGCACGTACTAGAGTCCGACGTGCAAAAGTTAGCCATGCCAAAGTTGGAGTGCCGCCAATTAGATTGGAGGGTTATCCGAAATATGGTGGAGGAGATCTTTAAAGACACCGAAGTCCAGGTGTTAGTCTGTTGCAATCCGCATAGTTACTGGTGCGGAGAGAAAACCGTCCCTTGTCATTTTTATACAACTGGAAGTTGTAAAAGAGGGTCCAGTTGCCGATACCAGCATACAGTTCCGGTTCCAGTCCCGACAAGGTTCCAGGAGGAACCATCTTTTAAGAGGGGGGCAATGTTACGATAATTATCCTGGCCTAAAATAACCGTACATATTATGACTAATGCTGTTCTGTTTTAGATTTTACGAGAGTATTCTATTAGCCGGCAGAAATTTACCTGAAGGGACCTTCCAGAAACGGTCGAGCCGATGTAAAAATACCCGTTTGCCTTACCGTTATAATTTCGCCGCTAATCGAGAAGGCTGTTCGATGATTCTAGCGTAAAGGCAATGGCATATATAAAGGACATTTTATTTGGAAGGGACAGTTAATTCTCAACACCCGCGCTCGCGAATTTGTTACGTACGGATATAATAAATTATTGTCAGATAAGTTAATATAAATAAAGAAATAAATTAAATCCGTAAGTGTTATAAATATTGAACCTTTTAATAAATTCACAACAGTATTATATTCTACTCTCATTATATTCATTGACAATAGAACCTGAATTATTTTAGCGCTCTCTGTTGAGCAGTAATATAATAATTTTGGTTTACTGCTCTCTGCATCTGACTACAACCAGATGGAATACTGTCTACCATATGTTTAAAAGATTTACACCAATGTCCCCATATATAGCTGCAATATTGGCAGATCCCTCAATTAAAAAAGCACCTAGGATGATTTCTGATTCAGATATAAAACTAATCACTGAAATTGTAAGCATTTTATCGCCTTTCGATGAGGCCACAAAGGAGATCTCGGGTTCCCAGTACATTACTGCTAGCCTTGTTATCCCCCTTGTGTCTATTATCGAAAGATTTTTAAGAAACCTCAAGCCAAACCTTAGTACAGCTCAAAAGTTAGGCCAAAAGCTTATAACTAGCCTTCAAGAGAGGGGCACTAGGCTTTTACGAAATCCCCTGCTTTGCCATGCTACAATCACGGACCCGAGGTTCAAAAAACTATATTTGAATCCGTATATAGCGGAGACAGTCACATCCAATTTAGGCTCGGAAGTTAGGACGTAACTTAACGAAATCAGAAAACTTTCTCCTTCCTGCTCCTTTCAGAATAAAGAAGCCAAAGTGAGTTTAAAATCAAACCCTCTTTGGTCTTCACATGATCTGGAGTTGGTGAACAGTGGTTTCAGTTCAAGTTCTCAGGACACACAGATTCTATATCTATATCTATATCTGCAGCGGCCTTTGCTGCCAAGTGATCTGTTTTCATTCTGGGATCAGAACAGAACCTGTATGCCAAGCTTGGCTTTTATAGCTAAAAAAATACATGTCGTTGGTCGGAAGTTCGGTGGCATCAGAGAGACTTGTGTCATCATTGAATGATATTGTGTCAGATGAGAGAAGCCGCTTAACCGACCAACATATTATATGAACGAGTTTTTTTTTCTTAATAGGCTTTATGAAAAATACTGGCCAACATAATGTTAAATCCATTTCATATAATATAACCTATTTGTAACCTTCTAACCTATACTTTTTTACTTAAAATATTACTTCATATTCTTTTATTGTATATTATTGCAATATGTATATATTAATCTTACGCTATATTATATTTAATAATAATCATAATAATCATAATCATAATTAATAATAAAATAATAAATAAATATAATAATTAATAGAATAAAATGGTTTTATTAAAAATTGTGTTTTATTTATATTGATATTGATGTTCTTTCGATAGTTCTAATTTTGATCATATTGATATCGAGTCGAATGAAGTATCGCAAACTAAAGTGCATTGTAAATGTAACTTTGTAACTATTGGATTAAAAAAAAAAAAATTAAAAAAATTGGAAAAACCGGTTTTTTTTGGCCGGTTATAACCGCCAGGTTAAACCGTAAGCAAAAAAAACCGGTATAACCGAAAACCGGTGTTTTGTCAAAAACCGCCATCCCTACTTCCAATGACATAAATTTGGTTTCTTAACGGGATAAATATGGATTCTTAACGGGGCACGATAAATATGAGTTCCCAAATAACAACTTAATGAGATGGAGAAAACACATAGTCCAATACGCGAAGTAAAAGATTCAATTATAAAGAAAGAAAAAGTATAAAAAAAAGATCTTACGCTTAACAGGGGTCTCAAAAACACACATCAAACGTCTGTTATATCTTAAAGCACAGCAAAAAATAGAATAGGATTGAAAATATACGCTTTTTTAGAGAAAAATATTTAAATAGATAAAAGCACCGTTACTTGACTTTTTTTGTCTGATTGGAATAGACATAACATTACTTGGCCTAAAGGGAGTTTTTGCGGCATTAAGGTAAAAGCTTTAAGGGACTAATAAAAATATATAGAGATCATACGACATTTTATGATAGTACTGGGTGTTTTTTTAGAAGTATTGAACTTTGACATTATTACGTTCTATGACTTAACAAAACCACCGAATTGCTAACTTGCCCTTGACAGTTGTAAAGAAGTAAAACAAAACGTCCTATGTGCTCAGTGTTTAATTTATAAAAATCTGCAGTCTTGAATTCGTGTATGTGCAACCAATTTCACATAGTATCTCTCCTAATATTACTTACAGGACAATGCAGCCAAACAGCGTCTGGCTGAAATCTCCGGTGTGAAGGTGGTTTCTATCATGTTGTCTACCTTATTATTACCAGCTGCTAGCAGAAACCAGCTATTTTATGTGTTTGATCCGGCAACACTCAAGAGGTTTTTTGCTGACGTAAACAATGTTTTCCTGATAGTTCTTGCATGGTTATTGTCACATGGTTTAGAGACAGTGTTGTGTGCGTATGAGAGTTCAAGTTTTACAAACTATTCTTTGACAAACCAACGTTCGTGGCGATTAATAATAAACGTGAAAACGGTAAGTAATATTTAATTAATGTATAGTGTAATAATAACACCGGTATATAGGTATAGGACCGGATAACTAACTCAAAGCTGTTAATACATTATAAATTCTGTCACTTAACCTATTATCTAGGAATACAAGAAAGCCGAAAAGCGTATCTATACAAACGGCAAAGTTTAAACACTCTCAAGCTTATAAAATAAAAAACAAGGTGTTTTAAAATATGTATAGCAGTTCATTGTTTCTAACCAAGCAGTTCACAGCATGTGCCTACATAATTTTGATAGATACAGGGTGTGCTAAAATGTGTATAGCAATTCATTGTTTCTGATCAAGCAGTTCATAACATGTACATAATTTTACTGGATACAGGGTGTCTTAAAATGATGTGTTGCAAATCGCCGTGCATATTTTTCCGAAATTAACAGTAGATTTCTTTTCAGAAAATGTCTCGAAACACAAAAAAATTGTTCAACTCGCCCTGGACAATCAAGCAAATATAGAACCGATACAATTTGGATGCAGAATCAAATGAGTCAGAATCAGAATCAATGCAGAATCGCTCACCATTGCACCAGACAATCAGCTCTTAGATGCCATTAATTTGGCCCTAATTGATCAAGGTGACAATTTATTAATAACCGAAAACGAAACAACTGATAACTTGCAACTAAATTCTATAGAGCTAATCACATTACAACCTGTAAAGTGGTAATAGAGCTAATCACATTACAATCTTTGAAGGTGAAGAGGAAAGTAGTAATATAGACATTTGTTCAGGAAATCATTCTCGTGAAAGTAAAGGTGAGACTGCAGTAAACGATGAAAACTACACTTAAAATTTTGAAAATGAAATTGAAAGAGAGACCATCCAACGAGGTTATAATTCAGCTACCACTGATATTCAAGAAGATATTGCTCAAGAAGTTGAAAATGAAAATGAAGCTGAAACCAAAAATGAGACAGAATTAAATAAAAATTACTGTTCTAGAAAAGGAGACATAAAATATGGAAAATTCACAAATAGTGCGAGAATTCAGCAGGCGAACCGCCTTAAAAGATATGAGTATACAGGTTGTCATAGAAAAGGAAATGAAATAACTAAAAATATTTTAAAAAATGCAAGACAAATCAAACAAGGATGCAACCATACATCTGTACAACAAAAGAGCAAACGATCCTACCTTTGTGGGCTTTTTAGTGAACAGGAAAGACAGATTATTTTTAAAAAGTTTTGGAAGGTTGCATCGTATAAAAAAAGATGTTTGTAAAAGGATCAGTGACAACATGGAAAGTAATGCAAAGAAGAAAAGATGCGAAGAACCATAACAAGAAAAATGAAGGATATTTTCTTGCAGAAAGTAGATGGTGAGAAAATTAAGGTGTGTCGTATAATTTACACCTTATCGATAGGAGAAGATACATTCAAAAGGTGGGTCAATAAAATAATTATCAGCTAGACAGCTCGTCTTCGGATGCAGAGGGTAAAGATCTGTTGAATGAGTCTGAAATACAGTCAAAATCGAGACCTGATTCCGGTTTAAATAACATATTAAAAGATGGTTAGATATATTATCGAAGGTTCCCAGCCACTATTGTCGTTCCACTTCGACAAAGATCTACTTGGAGTCTACTTTTCGTTCAATGAAGCATTTACATGAGGTTTTCAGGGACTGGTGCACAATTCAAAGTATTACACCGGCGGAAAAATCTTTTTTTAAAAGGGTATTAGCAGTAAGAAAATATCGCTATCCACCAACCACGTAAAGACCAGTGTAACATATGTAATAGCTATAAGCTTAAACAGATTGCTGAAGAAGATTTTCAGAATCACTTAAAGAAAAAAGATGAAGCAAGGGAAGCGAAAAATTTGGCGAAAGGCAGGGCCTCTGGCAGAACATTAGTTTTAACCATGGATCTACAGAGTGTACTTTTGTATCCAAAAGTACTTGTCTCCAAACATTATTACAAACAAACACTTCAGCTCCATAATTTCACCATGTATATTTTAAATAATAAGGATGTGTATCTATATGTTTGGCATGAGTCAAACAGGGGTGTCACGGCTAATGAATTTACAACTTGCATTACGGATTTCATTGTTACAAAGATAAACGAATTTGACCACTTTATACTAATTTCAGATAGATGCAACTATTAAAATTGGAATCGAATTTTAGCTAGTGCATTAAGTGATCTCGCTGTTCGAGAACAAATTACAGTTGAGCAGTTTTATTTGGAAAAGTGCCACACCATGATGGAAGCCGATAGCGTCTATGCAACTCTTGAGAAATATTTTATTTCCCCAATCAACTCGCCATCTGATTATGTCGTATAAATGAGAGCTGTTCGCCCTGCTCCACCCTACACCTTTAAAGTTATAGATTACTCATTATTTTTAAATTTTCAAAAACAACAATGCATTCTTATATCATTAAGACCTGGAGAGCCCAGAGGTCCAACAGTTACTTACATAAGGGCACTCAGCTACATTCCAGCGGGTGAAATATATTTTAAAATTAACCGTTCAGAGGAATACACACTTTTGCCACAAAGACGACAAAATTCTAAAAACACATCCACTCAGTAATATGCCAGCCCAATTTCCATATCTGAATCTAAGTTCATGCATCTACAGGATCTTAAAGATATTATAGAAATTGATCACCATGCCTTCTATGATTTCCTGCCCTATAATGGCAACAGCAAAGGATCTAAAAAGAGAAAAGGAGACAAAAGAAAATTCAAGCAATATTGACAAAAAAAAAATAAAAGGAACAGGAGTAAAACGAAGACGATTAAAACCTAAAATCTAATCTCATTTATAGGTTTAAGTTTTCATTTTGTATTACTTTTCAATAATTTTCAATAACTGTTGTCTAGTTGTGTTCATACCGGAATCGAAGAATACTCCCATGTGCAAAATTTCACCAAAATATTTCTTTATCAAATAATATAATTGAGTTGAGAGGGAAATGGGTATGTAAACACATCTGTCTGTGCTATATCTATGGCATACAAAAGAATCGATCACTTCTACCCCGTTCGACAAAATCTATTAAGTTTTTTGTTCCTCCTGAACCTTTTCTAGATATACACATAGGAGGTTTCGCCGTGGCAGCGACGAAATATTATTTCTGGCATATGACCGCCATGGCTCGCTCTGACGTAGTTTAATCTGGAGGTCCAATTTTCGATCACTTTTTCCAATATGTGTCGCCGTATATCAGCAACATCGCGGCGAATGTTGTCCTCCAAGTGGTCAATCGTTTCATACTTATCGGCATAGACTAGCAACTTTATATATCCCATCATAAAATAATCTTCTTCTTCTTTTTCTTCTTCTCGTAGCACTACAACCCGGGGTGGGTTTTGGCTGACTGCACAACTTGCTTCCATCTTGAACGGTCGTCCATAATAGTTGGGTCAGTGGATAGCCCCATTGTTCTTAGATCTGACCATATATTTTCTCTCCATCGCATTCGCTAAATTACAAGCTTCTGGAATAACTAGTAGACCAATACCAAAAAAGACCTGGTATATGACGCTTAGACAGAACATGTTTTTACAGGATATTTCAGTATATTGGTGTTACTATATGGCAAGAGATCATGTATCATATATCAAAGAAAACGAATGGCAAGAATACTATAAAAAATTGCTAACCGAAGACCGCCTCGAATTCAAACAATCAGAAATAGACGGAATAGAAATCTACACACATGACGAAATCGAATTAAGCCTAGCAGAGGTAAAAAGAACGATCAAAACTCTAAAGAACAAAAAAGCAGAAGGTCCCGGTGGAATACCAAATGAATTGATAAAAAACGGATCGGAAAAGTTATTCCGTATGATACATAAAATGTTTGAGAGAGCACTGAATGGAGAAGACTTACCGGCAGAATGGACCCAAGCATATATGACATCAATATACAAGAAAGGAAATAGAAAAAACTGCGAAAACTATCGGGGAATCAGCATTATATCGTCTATAGGTAGACTGTATGGAAAGACCATAAAGGAAAAATTAGAAATATATGTACAAGATAAAATCGGAGAAGACCAGGCAGGTTTCACAGCGGGGAAAGCATGCTTAGATCACATTTACACGGTCGAACAACTAATAGAAAAAAGAATGGCCAAAAATAGATCCGTCCATCTGGCTTTTGTTAATCTTAAGAAGGCATATGACTCAATACCTAGAACCAAGCTATGGGAAGCAATGGAAAACATCGAAGTTCCACGAAGATTAATAAACGCGGTAAAAGCACTCTACAAGAATAACGAAGTAGCTATCAAAACGGGCAATAGAATATGCAGTCCATTTAAGACGACAAAGGGACTACTACAGGGTTGCTCCACATCCCCCACCCTGTTCAAAATATTCCTGGAAAAAACCCTGAAACCATGGAAAAGAAAGTGCGAAGGAATGGGTATACCAGTAAGGAACGAATATCTATATACGCTAAGTTTTGCCGACGACCAAATAGTGATCGCACAAGACGAGGATGACCTCAGTTTTATGATGAGAAAACTGGAGCAGGAATATACAAAGAATGGGATGGAAATAAACCTAAAGAAAACTGAATACCTAACAACGGAGAATACAGAAATAAAACAGCTGGAAATAGACGAAGGTAAACAAATCAAAGGAACAGACAAGTATAAGTATTTAGGTTTCATAATATCAAACAAAGGAACAACGGAGGAAGATATAAAAAATAGACTAGGACAAACAAGAGACTGCATACGAAAATTGAACCCGGTACTATGGGATAAGAACATCAGCATGAAAACAAAGAAAAAAATATATAATACCATGACAAGAAGTATCCTCACTTATGGGTGTCAAAATTGGACAATAAATAAGAAAACCAAAAACAAAATAAGAGCAACAGAGATGGAATTTCTAAGGAGAAGCTGCAGAGTAACAAGAAGAGATAGGATTAATAACATGGAGATTAAGAGGAGAATGGGCATGAACTCCGACATAATAGACTACATCGAACAGAAGAGGTTAACCTGGTACGGACATGTCAGAAGAGCAGACCAAAATCGGTGGATAAATAGAATAACAGAGTCGAGCCCGATAGGAAGAAGAAAGAGAGGCAGACCCCGAAGATCTTTCAGAGATGAGGTGGACGAAGCAATGAGTAGAAGAAACCTACAGGAAGGGGACTGGCTAAACAGGAAAAATTGGAGAAAACGGTTGAGTGAAGGAATACAGTGAAAACTGTGGAAATCCTTGTATATATATATGGTGTTACTATAGATAATAACTCATGGAGAACTGTAATTAGCAAAGCAGACCTCGCATATGAATAAAGACAAAGGATAGGATAAGTGTAAAAGAAGACAACGAGGTGTGAACGATAAAATGAATTCGGCTGCACACAATTATGAGGTAATATCCCGTCATAAGCCTGTAATGTCATAATTAAATTTACAAAATTACCAGAAACCATTTTATATCTCGTTAAAAGCGAAATATATAAATGTTTAAAGCAATACATGTTAACATTTTAATTAGTACAAATTTTAGAATTTTGTGGTTCATATCCTTGCAAGCTATAAATTGGAACGTTACTCGTAACAAACTTCCTTTACAAACAAAAACTCTACCCGAAAGCCAAAAACTCTTGTCCGTTTCATATTTTCATTAAAATCTCCGACGTTTTTATAACAAAGATGGGAAGGATAAGCCTATGGCGATATTGCTATTCTAACAAATGGTTAATATGTTAACGTTATTGCAGCGGTAAGCCAGCAGGAAGTTAATTTCGGCCGTGTTGGCATCATTAATCCCTAATGGGGCGCGGTTGATGTATGATCGGAGTTGGGCCCTGCTCTTGCACCACGCTGTGTGTTTTCTCTTTCCCCTTGTGCCCCTCATTCCAGCGGACTTTATTGGGCTCGGAATCCTACCGCAGGAAAATCAAAAGTCGTAACTTCCGAATGAACCGGCAATAATTTTTCTTATCTATTTATTTTGGTCTGTTATATTTAAAAATATTAGAAAAGTTTTTTGATGCTGTTAAAGGTAGCTTTTACTTTTTACTATAAAAAATAAACCGGATTTAATAACCGATACAATATAAAGAGTCTAAATTATCTTGAGTTAAACGAGACAAAAAAAAAGGTGAACTAAAATAGATTATAAACTAAAATAATTTACATATTTTTAATAAGTAATTATTATAAGGAATTTTCACCAAACAGTTGTCCGAACACTATAGCTTTCTCCTTTAAAAGTGGCCCGGACACAGGAATATCAGAACTGCGACACTGCTTCAACCATTTGAGTAGAGCTAAATTTGAATCTACATACATCACCACGAATGCACTTCTAGTCTTTTTACCATTTTATACCTTCTCATTAAAGCCTTTTAAAATTTTGTCCTTGTTTTTTTAGGATTAAGCCGACTGTCGAATTAACAAGTCCAAAATGTCGACATACATCAGCAATTTTTCGACCACTTGTAAATGCTCTTATAACACGTACTTTATCTTTGATAGGCAAAGCGTTCCTTTTAGTACTCCAACTGACCATATTAAAAAATAAAAAGTTAATTACTAAATTACAATCTAAAAACAAAACAAGCCGAACACAATTTCATGGAAGCAAAAATTTCTTAAGCTGACTGTTCTGAAACAGAAAATCTGACTGTTAGGATGGCACTGATAAATGAGAAATCATAGAACTGTCAAGGTCACATAACTGTACAGATAAGGGATAATCGGGTCTTCTTACATTGTTGGATGGAACAATGCCGCAAAACTGAAAACGCATTGCACTTTATTTTTCATAAAATAAAAAACGACAACCTGCTGTAAAATTTTATGACGCTATAAACGGGGCTTACTTTATTTTTAGCCGATAAAACCGGGTTTTTAATAATGTTGTCGAATAATTGTGGCCGAACCTATTAAAAATTGGCAATATAACTGAAATGACGTAATATCCAAGTTCCACTGTAAACCATCTGAATCTCTCATTTTGGCAACAATTCATGCCACCCCTAGATTATAAATATAAAGACTCATTCTTAATTTTATTCTTTTTTGTCACTACATTCTTCCATCTAAGTATTCTCATTTCCGCCACATACATTTTTTATGTCTCTTGCTTTTTAATTGCCCAATCTTTAGTTCCGTAGATCAAAGCTGGTCTTATGGCTATTTTATAGAATTTGGATATTCCAAGTTTCCTTTGAATATTTGGGTCGTGCAACACACCACTCGCTTTGTTACGACCAAAATACTAATGCCTTGATTCATAATAATTTTTTTGCTATAAGCACACAAAACAAAAATCGAAAAAAATCAGATTATATCATAAAGACTAGAGACTTCTCTACGGATGGACAAGAATGCATAAGAAGTACTCCAGTTTACCTTTTTGTTTTTCATCTCTGTCGTTTTATTTTTAATAAGCTTAGGAAGGCCTTTTAAGTCAAGAAAATGTTTATATTTGAGTTCCTCCACAACAAACGGTTTCTTTTTTGATGATGTTGTTCTGGCCATGCGAAATATTGTTAGCCAATCATGCATTGTATACACAGGAACATCCCTTTGGGCCCGTTTAATGGCACTGTGCATACTGTCCACTTCCATGTAGCTGTGTTCACTTTCCAGAAACTTTTGCTCTATAATCATCGAGTTGGGTTTTTTTTTGAACCAAATAAAGTAACAAAGCGCTAACATTTTGATTCCTGTTTTGTCCACTGCAAGTGTCGGAAAACACTGATAATGCATTTACACTAGTGGGAAGCTATTTAATATAAGGAAAGAGGCAGGTGCCAATTTCTAAGCTACCCCTTTTTTCATGAAGCTCTGTCCAGCTTTAACAAAACGCATTATTTGGCGGTGCTAGCTCATACACTGTCAAATTATAAGTGCAAATTTTTCGACCGTAGTACATTGGACTCACGTCGTTACTCGGTATTTGAAGCACACATTGCAAGTTAAATGTATCACATACAAAATTGGCCTTTTTCATAACTCTAGCTTTGCCTTTTGATTTTTCTGTGTAGCAATCCTCTTTTCGAGTTACGTGTTCTTCATATTGCGTCTGTAATTGCTTTTTCTTTTTTTCATCATTAGTCTTGTATTGTGTGCAGAGCTGGCATTGATCTTTCTTTGGAGTAAAGAAAGAATAGTTGTAATTATTACAAAAAATGCATCTATAAGTGATTGAAGATACAGGTGAGGTAAAATCATGTCCACATAATTGTCTATACATTGAGTATATTTTATTTATACTCAATTTACAATCTAGATATTTTTGTTTGGTAGAACTTCTCGTATAGTGGGACTCCAGTAAGGAAAACTTTCAATATGTTGCTTTACCCTTTCGATATAATTAATATTTGTTTTGTTTTTCGGCGTCCTCTATCTCTTTTATCGGATCCTGTAAATATTTTACCTTCACTCTTCTTTAAAAACGCATGCTCAACTACTTCTTTGCTAATGCAAAGAGTTTTTGTAAAAAAAGCTTTGCAGACTCATAATTTTGTATCATCTAAATTAAAATAGAATTTTTTTGAATCAATACGCGGCCTTTTTTTACCAGACGGGTTACTTTTTATTTTTATTCGCCTATGACTATCTACATTATTTAGAATGAAGTCCTTGCGGCGGTGAAAATCTAAGGCCCAGAAGTTTTGGCATAACATCCCTCTTCTTGCTTCTGAAATTGTAGCACTGCAATTGAATCTACATTTTGTACAGTCTATAAACTTTGGTGCTTTACTCTCAAATCGTCTTCTTTTGGCGACATTCTTTTTCCAGTTTTCAGGACGGGACTTCTTCCAGCGGTTTATTACTTTGTCACCAGTCATAGCCAAAACATTTTCGTTATCGGAAGAATCTAAAATAAAAATATCGCGTTTTGTTTCTGCCTTAATTTTTTTTAAAGAAGGTCTTTAAAAGGATCGCTGTTATTAATAATTAAATTAAATACATACTAGTATCAGATTCATGTTCTGCAGCAGGTGACTCTGGAACATAATCTTTATCTTTCAGCGAACAGTCTAAATCCTCAACAAACTCTAGCATCTCAGCGGCCGCCCGCTCCTGATCCGAATTTAATTCAGACGACAAATTAGGGTGTAATATTATCAAAAAATATAGGCGAATGCTCTTTAGACGGGCCTGGCTTACTCTCTTCAAACAGGGCGCAGTTACGCGTTTTTCGCAACATTTTCTATTGCATTTAGAAATTCACTGCTTTCGACAGTTAAACTTCGCGCTATATTAAATAAATGATAATTTAGGATACTGAAAACATGCAGATCGAATCAAATAGTAAATTGTATCGGACGTAGACGTATGCAAAATTGCAAAATTTTAGACAGATACTACAAATAGTTAAAAAACGACTTACATTAAATTTTATTACACACATACGTACATAAATATCAACATTCAAGTGAAGCTAATAAAAAAGAAGATTTACGATCGTCTTTGCTTATAAAAATAAATATACTAACTTTTTTGTTGATTCAGTGCCATCTTAAGCATCAGTGCACTGCGCAAGGACATGGTTCTCACTAATTTCTAACTTACAATACCGTTATGACCACTTTAATGTTATTTTACAACTTAAAAAGCACTTTCTTCAAGTATAACACAATTCTTTTCAGGCACCGATATGCATACAAAGTACACTAATATTTAAGGTTATGTTTAAAATGTTTACAGAGCCCTCTGCGATGAAATAACATTGCAGCAAAAACAAGATAAGTGTCCTTTTAATTTAGTTTGGCGGTGCAAGTTTTCGTCAGATAATTCACGTAAAAAAGTTAAATGACACTTTTCTCGTTTTACACACTTGGGCATGCTAAAATAACGATAAAATAAACTGCAAAAACAAGATAATTGCACTTATCTGTTTTATACTCATAGTCATTTTATAAATCTACTTTACTTCAACAGCAAAAATAAGTTAAATGGTTTTTCTAAAAGAATTAATTTTCTTTTCGCATACGAAATTTGTACTTTTCGTTAAATGTGCACATAACTTGTTTCAATTGTACAGTTTTGACCAAAATGAATAAATGCCAAAACACGCCTACATAATTCACCTCTTTTCCATTGTCCGACACTTATCTGCTTTGTGCAGTACATTTATTTTGGGATTTTATTTTTTACAGGATTTTGATTACGAAAATGCACTTAACTCAAATATGGTAAAAAATGCACTTATCTGGTTTTGGCAGTAAACCGACGATTTAATATTTTAAGAAAAGTGACGAATGTAAAAGTTTTGCTATCTAATCTCTATTGATTCGTGAATAAACCTTTTTATTGGCGACAGTAACATAAATCAAAAATAAAGTAATGTTGAATTAACTTAGGACTAATTATATAATAAAATTTAACTCAATAGTAACATTTGCTGAAACTATTTACTTATGTGATTATCCACTCGTGAAATATACATTAGTTTACACTAAACAGAATATTATCCTAAATCAATAATAAAATCATCCGTCTTTACTTGCCAATTAGTTCCAAATTATAATAAGGATCCGTAAATTATATCTAATTGTTTCCTCAAATTTCTTTAAACTGAAAAAGTCTAATATACAACTACTTTTCTAACAATTAATTTAATATGAAGTGAAAACTTTTTTTGTAAAATGGTATAAAATAGAAATGTAGTACCTACCATTTTACAAAAGAAGTTTTTACTTCATAGTAAATTTTGTAAAATAGTATACAGCCAACCACTGGGAATTTTTCTTTTAAATTTTTAATTATCCTAAATAATTATTTTTTTTTAATAAAGACTAAACACTACACTACAGAACAGTACCAATGTTCGAAAGTCTGATAGGCAGATCACATGGAAGATGCCTTCTTAACCTTTGCTGGACGGGACTTCTCATTAGGGATTAAGACAATGAGTTGGAGTGATTTTCTATGCACTTTCTATGTCATACTTCTGGGAGAAGTAGGATATTTCTCCTCATGCCTCCTCTTAATTTATTAAGTTCCTCATATGTCTTTCAGTCGTTCCCATTGCTGCATCCTACTCCAGACATCCATGAACCTTTTTAGTTTAGAACCAACCACTGACTTTTGTTGAAAGTAAAAGACCCAAAATACCATTAAAATCCAGTTTCAAAACACCCCAACAATAGAATTGCTAATAAGATCCAAACAATGTAATGTAATCCAGCACAATCACTCTTGGAAAATATATAAACTTATTAAGAATGATCTTAAAATAAATAATGATCTTAAATACACTTAAAAACATGCAAATTACTATCAATAAAAAATAGTAAAAATTAAACTGGTAATATATTAGACTCAATAAATTTAGGCAGATATATCTTTATATTTATAACAGCACTTTCAAAAACATATAATTTTTATATTATTAATTATAAATTATAGCACATTTAGCCTTAGCACACAACCTTACAATTTTATAATTGTTGAACCAAAACTACACATACATATTAACATATTTCTCATGAATAAAATATGTTGGAACATATCTTGGCCAATTAAAATATTTGCGCATATCAGCAGAGTAAATGTATAACTAGGGCGGGGTTTAGGGTCCGGGGCTCGATTATAGCCCATTCTTTGGTCTCCATACGGTAAGGATCCCGAATATATATATATATATATATATATATATATATATATATATATATATATATATATATATATATATATAAAGTACATATAGTATATATATATATATATTGTTATGATATGTAAAATCAAGAAAATATTGGTTTGTTTAAAATATTTCAAAGTTCAACAAAAAATTAAAATAATTCAGAAAGTATAACCAACAAACATTTCTAAGAAGGAAAGTTATTAAATTCTTGGATTATCTGTACTAAACAAAAAGTAAGCTTTACATAAATTATTTCTTTGTAATACTTCAGTTGACCGGCATAAGTTTAAGTGAAACAAAAGACAAATTGAAACGGGTTTTTACAAATACATTAGTGCAGTGATTAAAGACAATAGAAGATATTTTAGAAAGAGGTTTTTGTTAGTTTTAAGAATTATAGAAAATAATATTTGTAAATAAGTTTTAGGAAATTTTATAATTATAGGTAAAATTTTGTTTGTTATCGAAATGAAAAAATGGGGAATTGTGACGAGTTTTGATTGGCGGAGATTGAAAAAGGTGGGATAAGGAAAGTTTAGCTAGATTGAGGAGAGAGAAAAAATAGGTCAGTTGGTATCCAAGTCTGTAAGAGGAACAGGGATTGTTCTCTGGCGGTTCCTGAAATGTAGCAAGCAGTAGTGTTGAATGTTGGTGAGTTTTTGTGGAGTTAGTGTATCTGACAGGAGCTGAAGCAGCAAAATATTGTAAGTCATATTTCTCTACTTATATTCCAAGAGTCACTGTTCAGGCCAACGAGAGATTCAGTTTATCGTAAAGAGAAGATATTCCAAGAGTCATTTTTTACTCGGGCCAACGAGAGATTCAGTTTATCGAGAGGAGAAAAGGCTATCATAATCTGAATGATTTGTGCTTTTGAAGGAGATCATTAAGGACGATATACTTGCAACAATCGGTGTAAGATTGCTGATTACATAGGGAGCGGTTGAGAGGAGATAATACAGTCTAGAAGGAACAAGGATTTGGACCACTCATCATCAGAGAGAGATATTTTGTTTTCTGCAGTTTTTTCTTTTATTGATAACACAATTTTTACACTAAATTTAGAAAGGATATAAATATTTTGATTAGGAGAGTTAGAATAGTTCGGAATTTTGAGATTTCAATTAATATTGTTTATACCATTTAATTTGATTGTTCTCGTATGTAGAACAAAATTTTTGAGAATCATTATATGAGATTTGTTTATTGAAAACTTTTGAGTGTGAATTATTTCATTATTTTTATTTCAATATATAGTGTTAGATCATATGTGTTTTTTATTATTCCGGTATTCTCTGGACCTTACCTTTCACATGTAATAGCATAGATATTGAAGCACGAATTTAACCCTGAGATAAAAGAATTAAAAATTGTGATAGAGTCATAATCATATCATTTAAATAATTTTAATTAATCAAAAAAATTAATTAGCTAATTATTGCTTGGCGCACCAAGACTTTAAATATCACAATAACTGGCTTCCAAAACGTGGGGCTTGAAAATATCGCAGCTTTACATTTGAAGGAAGGGAAAGAGATCTGGAATAAGTACAGGTGATCCAGAGATAAAAACATATAACATTGAGGGAATTTGAATTTGAAAGTATTTTGACAATTTTTTCCAGGGAATATAAATTTGATTTATTGATTGATCGTAGTTAGTGGATATTTACTGCTATTGAATTATTTGATTTTATTTTCTTTACCAATCATACATTTGATATTTATTTTGAATTATTTGAATTTTACTGATTGCATATTTGATATTTGTCGTGAAAATTTAATACATTTGGGGAGAAATATTGTCGTGTTCTGAAACATATAGAGTGTTGTAAAATTTCACATTTGGCGGGGACAAAAACAATAACAAAAAGTAACAACATGTCTGTCACAAGGAGGCAAAGTAAAATGCAGGAAAGGAAGGAGGATAACAGAGAAGATGAAACAATTTTGGAAGAAGTATCGGATAATGAAGGAAATGTGACAATAGTTGAGGAGAAAAAAGAACTATCAGGAATAGATAAAATATTACAACTAATGCAACTCCAGTCACAAAAAATGGATAGAAATCAACAAGAAACATCACTAAAAATGGAGGAAACAAAACAAACAATGGATAGAAATCAACAAGAAACATCACTAAAAATGGAGGAAACAAAACAAACAATGAGCAATATAGAGCAGCGTTTGGAAAACTATGAACAGGAAATTAAAGGATGTGTTGAGGGGATAAAGAAAGAACTGATACAACAACTAGAAGAGATTAATGAAATTAAAAATAAAATGGAAGAACAAGAAAAAAAAGTAGAAAATAAGATCAAGAAAATTGAGACTGTACAGAAAAAGGAATTAGAACAGTTAGAAACAAAATTTGAAATGGCTTTACAAGAAGACAAGAAAGAAATAGAAAAACAAATTGAGGATATCAGAAAACAACGAGAGATGGGAGACAGGAGAGAAGTACTCATCCAAAGTCCGGGTGACATAAAAATACAATTTGGCGGGGATATTCGGAAAACACACCCAGTACCGTTTGTTAAAAATTTGAAAACCAAATTACAACATACTAGATATTTTGACGATTGCAAAGAAACAATTAGAAACCATTTAAAAGAAGGAGCAGCGTTATGGTATGAAAGCAAGGAAGATGAGTTTGAAAATTGGACAGATTTTAAAAATAAATTTCTCAACTATTTCTGGGGAAAAAATAAACAGAGAGAAATCAACCAAGAGCTACAGAATGGAAAATATCACGAAAAAATGGGAATATCTGAAGAAAGATATGCTTTGCAGATATATAACAATTCAAAATATCTAGAATACAAATATTCTACCGAACAGCTGGTAGAAATGATCAGCAGACATTTTGAGGAAACGTTGGAAGATCACGTGATTTTGAGAAACTATCAAGATATTGATAGTTTGTGCCAATTCCTTCAATTAAAAGAAGCAAAAAGAAAAGAAATGAGAAATAGAAGACAACATGACCAATATAATGGACCGGAAAGAAGGTATTCATCAAATTATGACCAGAGAAACCGACATCCCAGATCAACAAACGAATATAGGCCGAGAAATTACAATAATTACAATAGACAACAAAATTACGATAACAGGAATGACACACAACATAGAACATATGAAAATCACAACAGGAATAGAGATGCACAAAATACTCCGAATAGGAATACTAACGAACAAAGGGATGATAGAAATAACCAGAGCTTCCAACAACAAAATAGAAGGGAGATGAATCATGTAGCAATAGGAAACGAAAGACAAATCTCTAATTCTAATCTAATATTTTTAGATGCATTTATAAAACATAAAGCAATTAAAATTGTGATTGATTCTGGCTCGGAGATATCGCTAATCAATAAAAAACTAGTAAAAGAATTAAATTTGGACAGATTTGTGTATAAGATTCCTAGGGTTGACTTAGTGGGTGCAAACAATAAAAATTTGACGACAGTAAACGAAGGTTTGGGAGTACAGATAAGAGTGGGAAACAAATTCCATATTATGAAATGTGTGGTGATTGAAGATTTAAATCATGATATGATAGCGGGAATTGATGAATTGAGGAAAAAAGATATCACCATAAATTTTGCGGAAAATAAAATGGAAATCAGAGCAGAACCAGACAACACAGGAGAAGAAAAGCAAACAGATAGGAAAACAAATTCTGGAAGGATCAATGCACAGGAAAAACACAAAGAAATCGATATGACTGTAGAGAATAAACCGAAAGTACAAGAACAAGATCTAACAGAAGAGAAAAAGAGAAGGAAGAAAAAGAAGAAGAGTTCGAAAAGAAAGCAGGAAAATAAGATGGAGACCAGAGAAAAACAGGAAATAGAAGGTACAGAAGAATTGTCGGCAACCGACGATAAAACAGAATGGAAGCAGGAAGAAAAAGAAAGTATCATCAGAGAAATGAAAGGAATAGAAACATGGTGCTCGGAATACCAAAGGGAATTAGAGGATAAAAGGAAAACAGAAGAAAAAATGGCACTAATGGACGAGAATCCAGAATTGTGTGAAGAAGTATTATGGACAGTGAACATATACGAACAAAAGGAGGATGAAAGAAAAATAAATTGTGGAGAAAACATAGAGAAGATTTTAAGAAACCATGGAGATCTTGTTAATAAAGTAAACCGAGTGGCTAAAAATTATGAACTTTCTTTGAAGGGAAAATACTTGGAAAAATTTAAAACGAAAATATATCCAATCCCGTATAAAGACAGGCAATATACGGGGTATTTTAACATTCACGACATCTATCAATATCATGAATAGATTTTAATAACATAGTGAAATGATTTGATCCTGGAAAACTTTTGTCATTTTAAAATTTAACAAAGAGTTTTCGGCAGATCAAATGGCGGGGATTTGTTATGATATGTAAAATCAAGAAAATATTGGTTTGTTTAAAATATTTCAAAGTTCAACAAAAAATTAAAATAATTCAGAAAGTATAACCAACAAACATTTCTAAGAAGGAAAGTTATTAAATTCTTGGATTATCTGTACTAAACAAAAAGTAAGCTTTACATAAATTATTTCTTTGTAATACTTCAGTTGACCGGCATAAGTTTAAGTGAAACAAAAGACAAATTGAAACGGGTTTTTACAAATACATTAGTGCAGTGATTAAAGACAATAGAAGATATTTTAGAAAGAGGTTTTTGTTAGTTTTAAGAATTATAGAAAATAATATTTGTAAATAAGTTTTAGGAAATTTTATAATTATAGGTAAAATTTTGTTTGTTATCGAAATGAAAAAATGGGGAATTGTGACGAGTTTTGATTGGCGGAGATTGAAAAAGGTGGGATAAGGAAAGTTTAGCTAGATTGAGGAGAGAGAAAAAATAGGTCAGTTGGTTTCCAAGTCTGTAAGAGGAACAGGGATTGTTCTCTGGCGGTTCCTGAAATGTAGCAAGCAGTAGTGTTGAATGTTGGTGAGTTTTTGTGGAGTTAGTGTATCTGACAGGAGCTGAAGCAG
Organism: Diabrotica undecimpunctata; assembly: GCF_040954645.1. Classification (NCBI taxonomy): domain Eukaryota; kingdom Metazoa; phylum Arthropoda; class Insecta; order Coleoptera; family Chrysomelidae; genus Diabrotica; species Diabrotica undecimpunctata. The sequence continues at coordinate 134,924,522 of NC_092804.1, read as the reverse complement.
CAAAATATTGTAAGTCATATTTCTCTACGTATATTCCAAGAGTCACTGTTCAGGCCAACGAGAGATTCAGTTTATCGTAAAGAGAAGATATTCCAAGAGTCATTTTTCACTCGGGCCAACGAGAGATTCAGTTTATCGAGAGGAGAAAAGGCTATCATAATCTGAATGATTTGTGCTTTTGAAGGAGATCATTAAGGACGATATACTTGCAACAATCGGTGTAAGATTGCTGATTACATAGGGAGCGGTTGAGAGGAGATAATACAGTCTAGAAGGAACAAGGATTTGGACCACTCATCATCAGAGAGAGATATTTTGTTTTCTGCAGTTTTTTCTTTTATTGATAACACAATTTTTACACTAAATTTAGAAAGGATATAAATATTTTGATTAGGAGAGTTAGAATAGTTCGGAATTTTGAGATTTCAATTAATATTGTTTATACCATTTAATTTGATTGTTCTCGTATGTAGAACAAAATTTTTGAGAATCATTATATGAGATTTGTTTATTGAAAACTTTTGAGTGTGAATTATTTCATTATTTTTATTTCAATATATAGTGTTAGATCATATGTGTTTTTTATTATTCCGGTATTCTCTGGACCTTACCTTTCACATGTAATAGCATAGATATTGAAGCACGAATTTAACCCTGAGATAAAAGAATTAAAAATTGTGATAGAGTCATAATCATATCATTTAAATAATTTTAATTAATCAAAAAAATTAATTAGCTAATTATTGCTTGGCGCACCAAGACTTTAAATATCACAATAATATATATATATATATATATATATATATATATATATATATATATATATATATATATATATATATATATATATATATATATATATATATATATATATATATATATAATATAGCGAATTAATTACTTATTATTAATTTTTTATTAGTAGTAGCCTTGAGAACCACACACCACGGGCGATTGTGGGACACCCTGTAACGATTATCAATATAAGAAAGCAGCATTAAGAGCTCTACTTAAATATAGATACTACTACATTTTCTTAAACTTTCCAACTTTTTGATCCATCAATCATTATCAATAAATAATTTAATGAAACAGTAACGAATGACAAAGGGGTGGGTAAAAGTATTCAGTGAGTGATGCTCCATCAGTGTTGGCAACTGGGGTGTTAAATCTCTGCGGACAGTTGATAGATACAGTGTTCGCTAAAATAAGAGAGACAATGGAAAAATCTGATCACGTTTTTCTGTTAAAATTTAGTGGACGACAGTATATAAAAAATTAAAATATTCACAAAGTGGATAAAATTTTGGATTTGAATACACATAGTTATTTATAACCATTATTTTTTGGATTGATAAAAGTTTTCTGTGACATACTTTTACCTTTGAAGGTTATCTAAAGCAGTTACCAGCTGATGTCCGTTTGAAGAGGTTTACTCTCCGGACCCTGGAACTCACGTGAGGCATGGTTATGTGTAGCCTGAAGTTAAATCTAATAAAGTAATAGACATCACACACTTTTAAACAACAACATGTACACTTTTTGGTAACTTCATTTTTTGTAAAGGGTTGTACCCTAATATTTTGGTGGCTCAGGCATGTTAACCTGCATTTTAACCTGATGATGAAATTATTATTCCGAAAACGTTTGTGTTTTTTGATGTAGCCCTTTTAAGGGTTTTTAAATATACCTACATACAGAGATTTAACCTCTTTTTGTGATACATTGTATACAGCCAGCTACAGGAATTTATTTTCCTTGTGGATTTTGTTATCTAAAGCGTTTTGTGTGGTTTATTATATTTATAAGATTTATAGCATTAATGAATGAAAACTGGTGAGGTTGAGAACAAATCCTTTTCAGTGCGATTGGAAGATGCTTCGAAACTTTTTAAATCGATTTAGTATTTAAAATAACGAGTGCGTTCACTAGGAAAAACCACTATTATTAAATCTATATCTATAACAGTACGGTAAGCAGTATTGTGTGATAAAGCAAATATTACTGTTTTGCTTGCTAATGCATAAACCATAAGATAAAGATAAATTTGCTCTGCAATTTCTTTCAGATTTTATTGTTCGACTTACCATTAAATAAATTTATTTTTTTATTGTTTCATTGCATGTTTACAATCTACTCTATACACAGAATAATAAGTAAATAGAAGTAGGTCTTCTGGCCATACCATCTTCAATCTTCTTTCGGCAAGTGATTGGGTGAATAAGTTATTTATCAGTTCGTTGTTGTGATCAGTGGTGCGATTTTTATATTTTATTGAGTGATTCTTTATTATGTCCTTAAGTAATGGGATGTCCAGATCATTGCGAAGTGTTTGGTTAGATACATACCATGGAACTTTACTTATCATACGGAGTATTTTGGATTGGAATGTTTGAAGTATCTTTATATTTGAAGGTTTACTATAACCCCATAGTTCTATTTCATATGCCCAAACTGGTATAAGTATAGCTTTGTACAGAAGCAGTTTATTTTCAATAAATAACTAAGACCTTTTGTTAAATAGCCAGTTCATATTTTTTAGTTTAAGATCTATTTGTTTCCGTTTAGTTTTAATGTGCATTGTCCATGTAAGTTTTTCATCCAGGTGCAATCCCAAGTATTTGACAAATGGTTAAATAGGAATGGGAGTATTATTAATATAAACTTGTGGATATGTAGATTTTCTTGTTGTAAAAGTAATTTGTACTGATTTGCTAGCAATAACACTGATCTTCCATCGCTTAAGCTAGTTTTGTAATTGATCTAAATGATTTTGTACTTTTTGTGATTCTATATTAGGGTCGACATCCACTGCCAAGATGCCCGTGTCATCGGCAAATGTAGCTAAGAAGGTATCATTGCTGATCGGAACGTCTGCTGTAAATATCAGATACAGAAATGGGCCCAAAACGCTACCCTGAGGTACGCCAGATTGTCTCTCTCTCTCTTGTCGTTTCCTCATTGCTGAGGATCGTGATTTCCTACAATGCGGGCTGTCAATTCTCTCCATCTCTTGCGATTTTGGGCTGCTCTCATGGACTCGGAAAACGTCTCTCCAGTGGCTTTCTGTACTTGATCTGACCATCGGATAGGTGAGCGTCCTCTGCCTCTACGTCCTTCTACGTTTCCGCACACAATTAGTCTTTCTAAGTTGTCATTGTCTCTTCTCGCAATGTGGCCAAAAAACTTTAAAACATTTACAAGACACTGAGAGGAGAGTCTGGTCTGAATGTTTAGCTCTTCGAGAATCGACTGATTGGATCTGTGCTCCGTCCACGAGACGCGTAGCATTCGTCTCCAGCACCACATTTCGAATGCGTCAATCCTTTTCCTATCCTCTGATTTTATTGTCCATGTTTCGGCGCCGTAACTGAAGATTGAAAAAATGAGTGTCCGTACCTCATTTTGAGTTTTTTGGATAAAGAGCGGTCCTTCCATATTTTTGACAGTCGACTCATCGCGTTCTTGGCCATCCCTATTCTTCTGCGAATTTCCGTATGGGAGGAGGCTGCATTGCTTAAGGAAGATCCTAGATACGTGAACTCATCTACTTTCTCGAATTGATTTAGGGCGCCTGTTGTTTGGAGGATATTCGCGTGGTCCACAATCATGATTTTTGTTTTCTGATTATTAATCTTGAGCCCACACTTGTTGCTTTCGGTTTCTACTCTCTTTATCAGTCTCGACATCTCCTCTTCAGATGTTGCTATCAGTGTTGTATCGTCTGCGAATCTTAAGTTTGAGATCTTTTTTCCTGCAATGGAGATGCCGCCTCTCCATCCATCGAGTGCGTTCCTCATTATGTATTCTCCATATAAATTGAACAGGTCTGGAGATAGTATGCACCCTTGTCGTACACCTCTGCTGGTTTTGAAGGTATCAGATTGCTGGTTTTCAATTCTTATTTTAACTGAGTTATCTTCGTATAAGTTTTTAATTAATATTGCCAAATGATCTGGAACTCCCATCTCATGAAGAACTGTCCAGAGAACTTCCCACTTCACACAATCAAATGCCTTTTGGTAGTCTAGAAAACAGATTATTATTGGAATTTTAAATTCGCGGGCCTTTTCTATGAGCTGCCGCATATTAATGATTTGCTCTCTCGTACCCTTCCCTTTGACAAAGCCTGCTTGTTCTTGAGGAATTTGTTTGTCTAAGTATTGTTGCAAACGGCGTTTAATGATTCTTAGTAATATTTTGCTTGGATGGGAAATCAGTGAGATGGTACGATAATTACTACACTTTGTAGTTTTTCCTTTTTTTATGGATTGGTATGCACAATGATGTGCGCCATTCTCTGGTCCACTTTCCGCATCTCCAAATTTTATTACAAAGTTTCCACATTATGTAACATCCTTTGTCTCCCATGTTCTGAAGGAGCTCTCCCGTGATATCATCGCAGCCAGGGGATTTATTCTTCTTGAGGTGAGTTACAGCTTCTTCAATCTCGGACAGCAGAATTTCAGGTTCAGGGTTGTATGCGATGTTTTCGAGGGCTGAAGTGTAGCCTAGATTTACGTGTTCTTCCCTGTAGAGCTCTAAACAATAGTTTTTCCATGTTTCCAACACTCTGTCGATATCACTTATGATAATACCATGTTTGTCCTCTATTGCATAGTTCTTGGGTTTAAATTCTCTCGCAAGAATTTTCACTTTCCGGAAGAGGTCTTTGGTTTCATTTCGATATCCGTGATTTTCTATTTCTTGACAGATTTCACAGATGTATTCTTGTTTGTCTTTTCGGCATCTTCGTTGAATATCTCTGGAGAGAGCTTTATATGTCTGTTGATCACAGGGGCCAACTTTAAGTTGCTTTCTTTGTTCAATCACTTTCCACGTGTTTCTGCTGATCCACGGTTTAATGCTATTATTTATAGATGGTTGGCGACATTGGTTCACTGTTGTTACGATGATTTCTTTAATATCTGTCCAGGCTTCATCCACACTTTGTTCTGCCTGATTTTTCTCTATTCTGGTTAGTGCTGGTTCAATTCTCTCTTTAAAGGTAGCTAATTCGGGGTCCGTTAGCCTAAAAGAACGGGGAGAAGCTTTGCGTATGTTCTTGAAACGTATTCTGTAATCAGCCATCAAGAGCTGGTGATCGCTTCCGCATTCTGCTCCTGGAAATGTTTTTGCGTTGGTAATTGAAGACTTCCATCTCGAACTGATCAGAATAAAATCTATTTGATTTCTTGTTCTATCTCCAGGTGATTTCCAGGTATAGAGTCTACGCGGATGATGCTTGAAATGCGTGTTCATTACAGAAAATTTCCTTTGGTTGCAGAATTCTAATAGTCGGTCTCCTCGCTCATTCCTATCTCCTAGACCATATGGCCCTACAATCATCTTCATGTGGTCATCTAGATTCGTTCTTCCAAGTTTGGCATTAAAGTCGCCTAGTATCACCACTATGTCTTTGTTTGGTATTTTATCAAGTACACCTTCGAGAGCCATATAAAAGTCTTCTAGTGTTGCTTGTTCTGCCGTGGATGTCGGGGCATATATTTGTATGATGTGGAGGATGGATGTTGAGCACTTTAGTCTCAGATGTATAATTCTGTCATTCACTGCATCATATTCATTTACGTAGTTCTGGAATGTGGGTGGTATTATAATTGCAACCCCATTGATGCTCTCTGTTTGGCGGCCTGAGAAATAAATGGTATTGCCAGAGGCGCTTCGGAAATGCCCCTTACCCTTCCAGTGAGTTTCACTGATGCCAAGCATGGAAATTTGATAATCAGCCATTTCTCTCTCTATTATATGTAACTTTCCAGGATGTTGGATCAAACCTCGTATTTTAATTTGAGTAGCTGTCTTCAATTTTGACTTGGAAGTACCGGTCAGTAAGATATGATTTTAGTATAAAGTATAGTTGGTCTGTTAGGTGTAATTTTAGTTTGTAGAGGAGACCTTCATGCCATACTCTACCAAATGCCTGTTGTATATCTAGAAACACTCCAGCGCAAAACTTTTTCTCTTCGAGAGTTGTTTTAATTATATTTACTATTCTGTGGCATTGTTGGATGGTTGAGTGTTCACGTCTAAATCCGAATTGGCGTTGTGGTATAATTTCGTTTATGGGAACAACTTGCTCGATTTTATGTAATAGTAGCCTTTCTAATACTTTTGACATTTTTGGGAGTAGCCTTATAGGGCGATACGAATTTGCTTGTGTTGCGGGCTTACCACGTTTCGGAATCACAGTAACTTGAGCAAATTTCCATTGTATTGGAAAGTATCAAAGACGTAGTATGCTGTTGTATATTATTGTTAATAACACCACTGATTTGCTCGGTAGCTTCTGAAGTAATTCTCCTATTATCAAATCATAACCAGGAGCTTTCTAAGGATTTAGCATTTTTATTTGTTGTCGAACCTCTGTCGGAGTAAATGTTGTCAGAGGAAGAAATAGTTGACATGGAGTTTCGAGGTATATTCTTGTATCATCATCTTCATCGTTATTAGTATCTGGTGCTGCGAATACAGTTGCAAGATGCTCTGCGAATACTGTAGTTTTTTCTGCTTTTGTGCGGGCCCAGGTCATATCTGTTTTTCTTAAAGGTGAATTTGTTATTGTCGGTCGGTTAAACTTTTTTGTAGATTTCCACATAAAGTGGTCTTCATATGAGAGGTTCGAAATATAAAGCTGGAAAGAGTCGTTTTTTTCTTCATGTAATGCTCTATTTAGTCTATGACTTATCCTGTTGAGGTACGTTTTATTTAGTGGATTTCTTGTTGATCCCCTATGAAGGGGGATATTATGGTTTTATTGCACACGTCTTTGGCGCTGTGCTGTTGCTTCCCATCCTGTTGTTTGTAAAACTGTTGTAAAATACTCTACTGCTTTCTCTACATCTTGGTTTTCTTTTATTCTAATATCTAGTCTAATTTTTCTATTTACAGAATTTTAGAAAACATCCCAGTTTGTTTCTTTAGCTATGAGTTTCGGTGGTGGTGTTCTCCATATTATGTGTGTACTTAAAATTATTATTATGGTACTGTGATCTGATGTTAAATCGAAGTTTGACTCTATTGCACTATGGATGTCAGATATACCTTTTGTTAGAGCAAAATTTACCAAATCTAGAATTTTGTTGGCATCCGTAGTCCAGTGTGGGGGTTCTCCCGTAGACAAGTATCTTAAGTTATTTTGTTGGATGATATCCATTAATGCTCGACCTTTAGGTGTAATTAATCTATAATTAAAAAATCACTCGAACATGTAACAATTGGAATAAAAGTCAACGGCAGACCCATCAACAATATCAGATATGCCGATGATCTTATATACTAAAACGCTAAGCCCTTTTCTTGTGCACCACTTTACTCAAAAACCATATTAGATAATTAAAATATTTTTTCGGAATATTATTAGTATTACGTATGAGATTGTCAAGATATACTTTTGGTACAAAAATTCACTTCCGGTTTTGAGATGACCGGAAGTTAAAATTTACTTTAAGTTTTAGACCCCACAATGTATATATGGATCGAAAGGTCTCGTCGAGACGAATCTAAATATGTACTTCCGGTTGCGATCCGACACCGGAAGTGACCCGAAACGCGCATAAAACGTCAAGATAGAGGAAATCTGACACCGGATTCGTGATCAGCATGCAAAATTAACTGCTTAATGATATCCATGTCGACATTTGATGAACTAAAAATTACATTCCGGTTTTGAGGTCGACTTTCGGTTTCGTTTTTATTAGTCAAATCAATAGAGAATTCAACGTAGAGTTCAAAAATGTAAGTTCACGAAATTAGCATTTATAGTTTTTTAGTTATTGATAAAAATATTTTTACTTCCGGTCATTGTATATATTGTATATTTTGCTCGCAAAATAAAAATTTCTATTAAATAACTCGATGTCGAGTTGGTCCGCTAGTACTATACTAATTGCAGAGAATGTACTTGATCTACAGACACTTTTAGATAATGTAGTAAATGCTAGTGAGGAAAGCGGACTAACGCTTAATGCTAATAAAACAAAATTTATGACAATTTCCAAAACACAACAACAAGACATTTTAAACATAAGAGGGATTCCAATAGAAAAAGTAAAAAAATACAGATATCTTGGTACAATTATTAATGAAAATAACGAGTATACAGAAGAAATAAAAATGAGAATTGGACAAGCTAGAGCAACATTTAATAAAATGAGAAAAGTATTATGCAGTAGAGACCTTAGTTTGCAAATCAAAATAAGAATATTACGTTCATATGTGTTTTCAGTGCTGCTGTATGGGGTATAGGCCTGGACCTTAAAGAAAGAGGTAAGCGATCGACTTGAAGCATTCGAGATGTGGACCTACCGAAGAATATTAAAAATAAGTTGGGTAGACCGAATAACAAATGTTGTGGTCCTCAGAAAGATGACAAAGGAAATGGAAATCATGAATACGATTAAGATAAAAAAGTTACAATATCTCGATCACGTTATGAGAGGGGATAAATATGTGTTGCTACAAACCATAATGCAGGGAAAAATATAGGGAAAACGAAGTATTGGGAGAAGACGCATCTCCTGGCTCAATAATCTGAGAAACTGGTATAATTGCAGTTCCGTCGACTTGTTCAGAGTTGCAATCTCAAAAGTGAAAATAGCTGTGATGATTACCAACCTCCTTAGAGGAGACGGTACCTAAAGAAGAAGAAGAATCTGGAACCCCATGTGGTGTGTTTGGCATTTCAGTCTCCTAGTACTATGAGTTTGTATCCAAGAGTTTATATGAAATCATGATACTCTTCGCTTGAAATTGGATGTCTAGGTGGGCTGTAGACTGATGATACACTGAGGGAGGTGTTTGTTTCGACTTTAATGATGGCTGCTTGAATTTTTTCCATAATATAAGGTTAAACTGCAAAGTGTTTAATTTTTGATTTAATAATAACGGCAGAACCTGCATGTGCTCCTCCGTCTGGATGGTTTGCATAATACACAGTATAGTAAGGTATCTTACTAACCGTTCTTTGTGTGGCATGGCTTTCAGATAGTAATAGAATGTCTACATTATATATTATATTATATATTTTTAAAAACAGTGATATCTCTAATATATGGTATGAAATGCCATTAGCATTCCACGGCGCAATTCGTAGCGACTTGAAAGCTATTTTGTTATTTTGTTAATGACTGTAGTTAACATGGTTAAAATCATGCTATTTTGGTTTAAGATTTGAGAGAACATATTTTTAAATTTGTTTAGGAAATTTCATAGTTTATCTGCTAATTCATTGTTGTTATTTTTGTTATCTGCATTTATATTTCCAATGGTAGCATCTCTCTGATTCTGTTGAAATTATGAGCATGATGTTGGGTAGGTATATTTACATTGGGATCGTTGACAGGATTTTAAGCAGTGGTTTGTTTTGATTTGTCATAGTATCTGACATTAAGGTATCATGGTATCTCTGTAATTAGAAGGATGGTCTTCATTTCAGTTAGTGCAAGTTGCTGGCGTGTTTTCTGGTTTCTTGCAGTCCTTTGCATTGTGTGATTCTGCGCATTTCTTGCAATTAGATGGTTTTGCACAGTACGTTTTAGTGTGACCATATTCTTGACATCGTGTACATTGTGGTATATTTCTTTTAATTCTCAGTGGTTCTACCCTTATTTTACAATGTTGTATATACTGTAGTTCAAATATTTCTTTGTTGTTCTTTTGACGCTCTGGTTGTCCACAAAAAATAATGGTAATGGTTCACGACTCAATCTGTGTCTGACATTTGTAACGTTCCTTTTCTTATGACCCTTTTTCTGGATTTCCGCTTTTATTTCATTTATCGGAAAAAAGTGGTGTAAATCTCGAATAACTGCTCACATATACTCTGTTTTCCTTAGGTTGGTATTTATCATACTATATATATATATATATATATATATATATATATATATTTATAAATGATCTATAAAACACTGAAGTCGTTAACACAAACCTTTTCTGGAAACAACTCAGAGTAGAATGAAATCATGAATAAATAATAACTAGAAATCAAAATATGTACAGTTGGTTTGTTTGAAAACAATAGAAACATAAGTATTCAATTTCGGGCCTTACTTTCAGTGTACGCAATAAATGACTTTTAGGCAAGTGGAGCGTTAAATCTCAGCGGGCATTGGATACAACGTAGTTGCCAGATGAGCAGCTCGAACCAAAGAGCGTTAATGGTGTTGGATTATTAACGTCCATACATCTCCCCACAATGGAAAACCGCTGTCATGCGGCTCTGGGGAGTTTTGTGTCTTCCCTGGGGGTGGGAATCCTCGAAGTGCTCGGATCTGGCGGCGGTAGCTGCTTCTCGTTTGAGTTGACTGGCCGGTACGTGCCGAAGTCGGTTTTTATGATCCAATATTCGTTAGTTTGTAAATATAAATTATTAATTATTTTTAACAGTTATTACCATTTATTTTGATAGTTTTAAAATATATTAGCAAATTTTATCTTAAGTAGATATCTTTATTTTGCTAATTAAATTTTAAATAAAAGTTACCCCGATTATTTTTCATCTGAATTATAATACATTAATCAATGAAAAGTAAATGTAATAAAAAGGCTACCAAATAATAAGCCTTACGAGTTATCTCCTGAATACTTTTTAACAACTATACATAAAAAATACATAAAAAGTGTGAAGAACACAGTGATAAAAAACACACCGTATTCAGGTACTCGAGAGGCATTTTTTGCAATTCAAGTTCTCTTTCAACGATATAGAGACAATAATTGTAATATATATGAATGTTTTGTTAAATGTTAGAAAGCATTCGATAGAATAAAACATGACGAACTGATGTAAATATTAAAATTGCTTGGTGTAGACAGCAGAGAACGCTGTATAATGAATAATATCATACGAACAAACTGCAGCTGTTAGAGTTGTGGATCATTTGTAAAGATAAAAAGAGGTAAGCAACAGGGATGTATATTGTCCCCATTATTATTTAATATATAATCAGAGCATCTTATGAACCTAGCGCTAACTTATATAGATGAGAGAATATTTATAAATGGAGAACGATTGAACAACATAAGATACACTGATGACACCTCATTTTTGTAGACTATCTGAAAGTACACTATGAAATGATACTCTGAAGTAAGTAGTAGTTAGGGCTTGATTTTAACATCAAAAAAACAATATACATGGTTTTATATCACCGGTACATTTATTAGTTATCTAACAATCGATATTATAAAGTACCTTTTTTCAAAAATTACTTGAAATATGAGCTTATACACGCATGTTGAGAATTTTCTGGATAGACAAAGTTACCAATGAATAAATTCTGCACGAAATGGGTAAAGATCGTGAACTAGTGGTGACGATAAAACGTCGCAAACTGGAATACCTGGTCCATTTAATGCACAATTAACAAGGATACGACCCACTTCGAGCCATACATCAAGTATGTTGAGGTTTTCCTGGATAGGCAAAAATGCCAATGAAGAAATTCTGCACAGAATGAATAAAGAGCGAGAACTAGTGGTGACAATAAAACGTCGCAAACTGGAATGGGCCATATAATGCATTATTAACAAAGATACAACCTACTTCGAACCAAAATACAAAATAGACATCTTACATGTTAGTGTCTAATATTCGTAACAAATAAGTACCACAAAAAGAAGAAAAAAATAAATAAATGGGTTACAACACAAAAAAATTGGCAATTGAATAAAGTGTAAATACAAAAAAGAGACAGGACACAAATGACAATATTAAAAAATATGCACCATATCTACTTCTGCTGGTCAGAGAAGTCACTGAAAGTGTTCGAAAATTATGAAAGAGAGGCAAAATGTACAAAGTATCTTGTTCTGAAAATGATCATCTGCAAATGTAAAACTTTGAATTAATATTTTGATCCCGTTATCCTCTCAACTTCTTTCATTATAGGACCTGATTGAGGACCTTCGATAATAAATCGACATTTTCTGTATACCCTGGACGTATTCCTTAAACTCTTTTATTTTCCCCTAATTTATTATTTATATTCTTATAGTCGTCTAAATATTATTTTGTTTTTCAGTCATTCGACTAGTGATACATTTTTATCATTTGGTCAAGCCAAAGAATTCTCAGCAGATGCTTTCAATAACAAAATGTGTCTAACTCAAAAGTATACCATGAACTTTGAGTTCAACAAACCCGGCTTCGAAACTCAACCGAAGACAACGACAGAGAAAACTAAGAATCGGCACATGGAATGTGCAGGGCTGGAGAACAAAAGCCAGTGAAGTAACATCAGAATTCGAAAAGATGAATCTCGATATCCTCGTCACAACGGAAACAAAAAAGAAAGGAAACGGCACGGAAAGAATAGGGGAACTAATCCATTGTTGGAGCGGAGTAGAAAAGAAAGACCACGCAAAAGCTGGAGTTGGAATTCTACTAAAGAAGAAATGGGAAAAAGCTATAGACGATTGGGAACCCATAAACGAGAGAATTGCCAAACTGAAAATCAAGATGTATGGCAGAGAAATTATAATACTAGCAACATACGGTCCAACGGAAGACAGTCCAGCCAATGAGAAAGAACGATTTATCGAACAACTTCAGGAACAAATGGATAAGAGAAAACCTAAACAAGAAATAATAATAATGGGGGATCTAAATGGAAGAGTCGGAAGAAAAGACAATGACAGAGCAGTTGGTCCATTTGGAGAAGACACAATTAACGACAACAGAGAAAGATTGGTAGAACTATGTGAAGTAAATGATTTAAAAATTATGAACGGATTCTACAAACACAAAAATATACATAAGTACACATGGACTCAAGAGACAAGAAAACTAAGATCCATTATTGACTACATTATCATGAACCACAAAAGCTCCATCAAAGTGAAAGACACCAGAGTGAAAAGAGGGGCAGAGTGTGGAACAGATCACAAACTTGTGGTGGCATGGATGGAATTCCCCTATATCTGGACAAAACAAAAACATACATCGATTGTTACAACGGGAACGACAATAAACGAAAAGAGGCTCAAATTACATCTATTGCAGGAAGAATCAATAAAAGATTTATACAAAAGAAGACTAGACCAAAAACTAGAAGAATTCAGATATGACACGTTAGATGAAATGCATGAACATATAAAAACCTGCCTGATTTCAGCGGCCTTAGAAGCTCTTGGAGAAGACGACCAAAGGAACACCCATCTGAATATCAAATTAAGGGAAGACACATTGAAATGCATAAAAGAAAAGAAAAAACTACACATAAAATACCTAAACACCAAAAAACAGGAAGACTTAGACCTATATAGAGCGAAAAACAGAGAGGTAAAGAAAAGAGTAACAAATGAAAAGAACGAACGATGGGAACAAGCATGCACAGAGATAGAACGACATATCGGAGGAACGAGAAATTCAGAATCATGGCGAATATTAAAAGCACTTCAACGAAATAAGACAGAGAAAACCCAGATCGGCAAAATTAGTGAAAACGAGTGGCAAGAATACTACGTAGAACTACTTACAGAAAGCCGTCCTCAATTTCAGGAAGAGAATATAGAACATGCAGGAAATGGGGTATACGACCAGATAGAAATAAGCCTGGCAGAAGTTAAGAGAGCAATCAAGACATTGAAGAACAAAAAAGCCAAAGGACCCGGAGGAATACCAAACGAACTAATTAAAAACGGAACGGAAAAGTTATTCCGCATGCTACATAGAATGGTCGAAAGAGGACTAAATGGAGAAGAAATACCTGCGGAATGGACACAAGCATACATCACATCCATACATAAGAAAGGAAACAGGAAAACATGTGAAAACTATAGAGGAATTAGTATAATATCGTCGGTAGGTAGACTTTACGGGAAAATTATTAAGGAAAAACTAGAAACTGAAATAATAGGAAAAATTGGAGAAGACCAAGCAGGGTTCACAGTAGGAAAATCATGCCTAGATCATACGTACACATTAGAACAACTGATAGAGAAGAAAATGGCAAAAGGTAGACCGGTCCATCTGGCCTTTGTTGATCTAAAGAAAGCATATGACTCAATACCTAGAGTCAAATTATGGGAAGCAATGAATGATCTCGGAATCCGACAAACACTAATAAAAGCAGTAAAAGCACTATACAAAGAAAACAAAGTAGCTATTAAATGTGGAAATAAAGCCTACAATCCATTTAAGACGACAAAAGGACTTCTACAAGGCTGTGCTACGTCCCCTACTCTGTTTAAAATATTCTTGGAAAAGACACTCAAACCATGGAGGAGAAAGTGAGGAATGGGCATACCAGTAAGAGACGAATACCTATACACCTTAAGTTTTGCCGACGATCAAGTAGTCATCGCACAAGATGAAGAAGATCTCAGCTTTATGCTCAGAAAACTAGAAGAAGAATATAAAAACAACGGAATGGAAATAAACTTAGAGAAAACCGAATACCTAACAACAGAAAACAAGAATATAAGAAACCTAGAGATAGACGAGGGAAGACAAATAAATGGAACAGATAAATTCAAGTATTTAGGAACCATAATATCGAACCAGGGAACAACAGAAGAAGATATAAACAACAGACTGAGAAAAACAAGAAACTGTATAAGACAACTAAACTCAGTGTTGTGGGATAAGAACATTACGATAAAGACAAAAAAGAGAATATATAATACCCTGACAAGAAGTATCCTGACATATGGGTCCGAAAACTGGACAATAAACAAGAGAAATAGAGGTAGAATAAGAGCAGTAGAAATGGAGTTCCTGAGGAGAAGCTGTAGACTTACAAAAAGAGACAGAATTGTAACGCAGAGATTAAGCGGAGAATGGGAGTGCAATCAGACATAATCGACTATATAGAGGAGAAGAGACTATCCTGGTACGGCCACGTCAGAAGAGCGGACAGAGGACGCTGGATAAACAAAATCACAGAATGGAGCCCGATTGGAAGAAGAAAGAGAGGAAGACCCCGAAGGTCATTCAAAGATGAAATCGACAAGGCTATGGAGAAAAGAACCCTGCGAGATGGAGACTGGAATGATAGGGAAAATTGGAGAAAACGGTTGAGTGAAGGAAGACAGTGAAAACTGTGGAAATCCTTAGTAGTAGTAGTAGTAAAAGTATACCATCATTACTGTTGTTACCTAGAATACATAAGTATACGTAACTACGTAAAGTATACCTACGTATCATAACTCATACAACAACCCAGTTGTAATAGCATGTAAATTTATCAGCAACGATCTAATAAATAGCATATTTAATATCATTTACATGAAATATGTGGCAGAAACAAGACCTGACACAGAGAGGACAAAAAGTATGTTAGAAATAGCAGAGATGAAAACATTTTAAAAAATTGATGGTAAACACTATGGGACACAGCTAGAAGTACCAATATATGACATAGATGCAAGGTGAAAAACATCAAGGACTGGGTAAGAAATAGAAGAAGAGTAGAATGGAGTAGTGAAGACGGCAAGAGGCGGTTCCCTAATACAAAGATGATCAGTAGGAAGACCACAAAAACGATGAAACGACAATTTACTGGAGGCATATTGAAAAAAAGACAAAGTCATGTCTATATAAAAATAAGAAGGAGAAGAAAATGTCATTAATAAAATAAATTTTATTGTGTGTAATAAATTATATTTCAATAAATATTATATACATTTCATTTGTGGTTAATAGAATAAAATCCAATATTGTTACCGAACATAAAATATAGGAAATAAAATCATTTACTTTTAAGTGATTGGAATTAAATTTTAAAGCAACTGTTTGAGGCTCACTAATCATCATTTAATTTTATATTGGTCTTCATATATGGTTTTGAATTTTAACACACCACCCATACAATCAAAGTGCAGTATTACCGCACACTTGCTTACATTTTTCTGTACCGGCCAGGATGTCTTTTGTAAAAACTAACCTATAAGCCAATTTGTTGTTGCCCGTATCCCGCCACTAAGAGGCACATATTTTATATGGGATTTTGAATATATATGGATATAATGAAGACAATTCAAACATTGCACTACAGGGTAAATATATGACTTAATAGGAAAATTCACCATATTAATTTTTATGTCATGAGAGATTCGATTATGTTTAAATGGAAATGCTCATGGTGGTACTGCTGTCATCGTGAAAAACGTTTGGAAGCATTATGAACTACAGAGCTATCAAAACGATAAAAAGGAAAGTAGAGTAGTAGAAGATAAAACAAGAATAATTGACTAATCAGCTTACTGCCCACCCAAATTTAATAACAAGAAGGGACAATATGAAAATTTTCTCTAAACAATAGATAATAGATTCGTAGAAGGTGGTGACTATAATGTAAAAAATGCAATCTCAGGCTCGCGACTAACAAAAACAAAATGACGTGTATTACAAACAGCGATTACAGGAAACAACATGACATTTAATCTACCGGAGAATATATATATATATATATATATATATATATATATATATATATATATATATATATATATATTGGCTGATGGACACTAAGAAAAAGCTAGGCCATCTAGACTTTTACATATCAAAATTTATTAATAATACTAAGCTATTAAAAGTTGAATCGAACCTAGATATGATATCTAATCATAGGCCAGTTATTTTAACCATGTTCACGATTATACAACAAAAGCCTATACCTCCAAAATTCCGCAATCATACCACCAGATAGAAAAAATTACATGTAAAAAATAAACCTACATGTATAAAAAACCTTATTGAGGTGGAGAATGCTCACAAAGATTCCACAAAAATGTGCGTGCTTTGCTACGCCACGATGTAGTTCATCAACTTACAAAAAACATTGTGTAGTAATAGTAAAACAAAAAATCGCAGAAAAGGAAACTAAGAAACATATGGCAACAAAACAGAGCCCAGAGTAATCAAGTTGCAAGAGCATTAAAAATTTGATACGAAAGTTTATCAATCAAAATATAGCCTCCAGCAATTGTCTCCATCAATTAACAATGTATATTCACTATCGAAAGCAACAAGATAGCTAAAGAATTCCAAAGTCCAAAAAAGCCAAATCATTCAGTGAACACTTAATAAAAATACTTCGACCACATCATTTTGTATCAAGCCTCAGAGAAACTCAACATATAGGGAGGGTCTCAGATGAGACGATTCAAATAGAGTTAACAATAGAAAAATTTACACTCAAAGAATCAAAATCTATCATCATGGAAGAAATCAACCCTTAAAAATACTTTGGCTATGACCTTAAAACGGGAAAAGTCTTGCAAAAGCTACCAAGGATGTATGAATACGAGCTGTATTCTGCAGATATTCAATGCTATTTTAAGACGTTCTTTTTCGCAGCAATGAAAAGTAGAGTTATTTTCCAAAAACAAAAACGGGTGTGGCAGTCCAGTGGGACTGCCGGTAGAAGTTATACTTCCATACACGCGTTCGCCGTTACAAATTTATATGGGAGTCAATCTGCAGATTGATAGCTATAGGTAAGAGAGAGCAGAAAGAGAAACAGAATTAGGTATACTTATAGGTATATAGTGCATCGTTTGCTGTATATAAACAACATTTGACTTGTAATAGGAGTATAACTTACTCCCTTACAAATTTCCAACGTCGAATGCGTATAGAAGTATAACTTCAATAATATTCATCAGTATTTAAAAATGACAATAGGTATACATAACTTACTTACCCATATGTTTAATTTACCATGATAATAATATTAATACAAATTAAAATGAAATATTTATAAGTATTTAAAAATGACAATATACGTAACTTACTTATGCATATGTTTAATTTACCATTTACCAGATAACAATATTAATAAAAAAAATATTGTTTGGTAATACAACTGTCAATTTATCTTACATTGACAAATACAATATTTAATTGTTGTTTGTTGTGTATATAAGTACACATTTGAACTTTCTTGAGATATTTACAAGTTTTAATTTACAATTTAACATGCCTAACGAGGCTTGTTACTCCCGTGCAAATTTCCGATTCACTCCCGTGCAAATTTCCAAAGTCGAACGAATGTAGAGAAGTATAACTTCAAAAACTCGGATTATGTTGTAAATTTTCATTTTATTTTAAAATTTAGCATTTTTGCGTATATTACATATATTTAATAAAATTAACGTGGGGTTTTTAAATATTTCA
This sequence comes from Diabrotica undecimpunctata, assembly GCF_040954645.1. Classification (NCBI taxonomy): domain Eukaryota; kingdom Metazoa; phylum Arthropoda; class Insecta; order Coleoptera; family Chrysomelidae; genus Diabrotica; species Diabrotica undecimpunctata. The sequence goes on along the minus strand of NC_092804.1, from coordinate 134,906,380 downwards.
AAAATAAAAAAGAAAATTCATATTGGGATTCGAACTCACATACACCAGCGTATGAACCAAACACGTAAAGTATTTGCCAATTAGACATGACACAAACGTATTTCACAATTGACAGTTCTCGGTCATACAGTGATTTATTGAGATTATTATTTTGAAATACAAATGACTAAAATAATTATAAACATTTAATAAATAATACAAAACATCACATCACATCACATAAATAATAATATTAATATATATATTATATATATATATATATATATATATATATATATATATATATATATATATATATATATATATAAGAGAGGAGGAGAGAGAAAATATATCTTCTGTCTCTCCCTTACTCATTATCTTACATATGTAATGATTTCACCGATTCACTCCCGTACAAATTTCCAACGCGGAGCGCGCGTATAGAAGTATAACTTCAAAAATTAGCGGCACTTAAATTGGTGCCGAAGCCAGGAAAGAAACCTTAAGAAATTCTATCATATATGTAGGTCAATCAGAATATTGCCAATTTTATTCAAAATATTTGAGAAATTGTTGTTAAAATACTTCAACTTACCCTAAAAAACAAAAAGATCATACCTGATTACCAGTTTAATTTCTGTCGCGAACATAACACTATTCAACAGCTACTATATTATTATTATTGTAAACCAAATCGATAATAACCTAGAAAATACACAATACTCTTCCGCAACCTTTTTGGATATAAGTCAGGCTGTTGATGTAGTCTGGCACGCCAGCCTACTATATAAAATCAAAAAGCATCTACCGCATTGATTCTATGGTGTCATGAAATCTTATCTAACTAACAGATCGTTTCTAGTTAGACACCTAAAGGAATGCACTGACCCAGTTAAATCAGGTTTACCCCAAGGCGGTTTTCTTGGATCTATCCTTTACTTACTATACACCATGGCTTTCCTAGAAGCACACTTAACGACAGTAGGTATATTTGCGGATTATACTGTAATATTAGAGTCACATCAAAATGCAGACACTGCTACGAAAAACCTACAAAATTGTCTCAGCAAGATCGAACATTGGATAAAAAAATTAAAATGAAAGCAAATAAAGCCAAATTCAAACGTGTAACCTTCACAATAAAAAGGAATATTTGTCCACCGGTCACAATGAATAGTATACAGCTTAAACAAACCAATGCCGTAAAGTATCTTGGGATGCATTTAGATCGACGTTGGATGTGGAGAACACATATCTTACCAAAACGTAAACAATTGAGAGTAAAACTGCACCAAATGTACCGGCTGATTGGTAGGGAATATAGACTAAAAATAGAAAATAAATATCTAATGTACAAATCAATCCTGAAGCCGGTATGGACATACGGAACAAACCATGAAATCCTTCAAAGATTTCAAAATAAAATCTTGCGCATAATAAGAGATGCCTCGTGGTACGTGCCCAATAATCTGATCGAGAGAAACTTGAAAAATCATAATAAAAAACAGAAGTAACACGTTACAGTAATAAATACAAATATAAGGCTAGTGATCACCGTAATGCGCTAGTGTGTGAGCTACATGAAACCACAGGTGAAGTGCGTTGCTTAAAACATTTCACACTAACGGACTTGAGTAATAGATTTAGTTACATAACAATATGTTTAATAATAGTATGATAAGCAGCAGGACAACAACGAGTTGCACGATAGCCTGGTAAGGGAAATGGCACGTGCCGTACAAGAGTTTAATGGTACAAACCCACTTAGCAGACCACCGCTACCAAAAATAAACTCTTGTAAGAAACTAGGTGCGCTGTTACAAATTATGAACACTGAAGTCCTACCCAATTATATCGTGGAAGCCCATACATTAGAATATTTGCATATGCTGATTTATTGTGCAGCAACAATAATTGCTAATCTTATGGGCATTAAGATTAGAACACGACGGGGAACTAATATCGGAAGGACTGAAAACAGAATTGCACCCTGGGAAAAAAGACTGCTGAGTAAAATTGAATTATTGCGCAGGGATATTTGACAAATTACAGAATACATCCGAGGAGTAAGAAGTCAAAAAGTAATTAAAAGAACTGAAGAAATAATTCTGAACACTCCAAGACACTCACAACATAATCCAGAAAACAACACAGCTCAATATTGCCTAGACACATTAAAACAAAAACTCTCCGTTTATTCAGGTCGCCTAAGGAGATATAAAGTTAGTAACAACCGTAAATGCGACAATATACTTTTTGAGAATGCAGAGACGGCTTTCTATAGAAAACTGAATTCCACCGTAGAAAATGTAAATAAATCCTACACAAGCCTAGAAGAAATTCATGAGTTTTGGGGAAACCAACTTTCGACGCCAGCTACTCATAACAAAAATGCTGGATGGATTGAAGACACGACGAACAACTGTCAACACTACAGGAATATTCCTTATGAGCCTTTCACCACTGAAGAAGTCTCGAACATTATCAAAGAGCTTCACAACTGGAAATCTCCTGGACCAGACGGAGTTCAAAACTTCTGGCTAAAGAAGTTTTGGAGTGTTCATGACCTTTTAACAGTATTGATTAATAATATTATTTCTAATTCACAGGAAATACCATCATTTCTTACTCAGGGAACCACTTATCTAATACCGAAGGATCAAAATAACACCCAAGATTCAGCCAAGTACCGCCCAATTACTTGTCTTCCAACTTTATACAAATTGGTCACATCCTGTGTGGCCCGGCGTATCTACCAACACTGTGCTCTGAACAATATCATAGAGCCTCAACAGAAAGGATGCGCTAAGGGCTCCATTGGCTACAAAGAACAACTTATCATCGACTCAGTCATTTCTAACCAGGCATACACCAAAAAAAGAAACCTTTTTACTGCCTTCATTGACTACAAGAAGGCTTTTGATTCAGTACCGCATGAATGGCTTATAGATATATTAAAAATATATAAAGTCAATGATAATCTCGTGACCTTTTTGAAGCATATAATGGCAGAGTGGAAGACTAAAATTCACCTTCAAATACCTGGTGAAATCAATATCGAAACTGAAGATATCTCTATTAACCGGGGTCTTTTCCAGGGAGACTCGTTAAATCCATTTTGGTTCTGCCTAGCGATGAACCCACTATCTCAGGTGCTGAACTCCACTGACTCAGGATTTAGCATCAAAAATAACAACACTGTTGTGGCGAAGCTTAATCATCTGTTGTATATGGATGATTTAAAATTACTGGCTTCCACTCGAAACCACTTAGATCAGATGCTAAAAACTGTAGAAAATTTCTCAAATAATATTAGTATGCATTTTGGACTAGACAAGTGCCGTATACTAAATATAGTCAGAGGAAAAGTTCAGCCCGGAGGTTTCGATATGCAAGATGGCCAAAACATCGAGGCAATGGGTGAAAATGATATGTACAAATATCTCGGAGTACAGCAAGCGCGAAAAATTGACCATAAACTAATGAAAAGCGAACTAACTTCCGAGTTTGTACGAAGAGTAAGACAACTAAATCGGTCATATCTTAATAGTAAAAATTTGTTTAAGGCATTAAATACATACGCCTGTTCCGCGCTGAGCTACTCATTTGGTATTATAAAGTGGTCAAAAACGGATATAGAGAGTCTTCAGCGGAAAGTAAGAACACTTCTCACAAAGGCGCAAAAACACCATCCAGGCAGTGCAGTAGAGAGAACAACATTACCGCGATATCAAGGGGGAAGAGGACTTATGGACATAGGTGAGCAATTGAATAAACAGGTTGCTAATTTAAGAAACTATTTTCAGGTACAGGCTAAGACATCTACTTTACATCGAGCAATTTGCGCAGTAGATGATACAACGCCGCTTAAACTGAGGGAACAAGAAATGCGCATAAATCACTTCACACAGCAAGAAAAAATGCGCAACTGGATGAGTAAACCTCTGCATGGGCGACATCTCAATGAGATCAGCCAAGAATATGTCGACAATACAGCGTCGAACTATTGGTTGACATTAGGAAGGATGTTTCCCGAGACTGAGGGTTTCCTACTTGCCATTCAGGATCAGGTTATACCAACTAAAAATTACCTGAAATATATTGTTAAAGATCCTCAAGTAAAAAATGACAAATGCCGATATAGATGCCAAGCCCAAGAAACCATCCAACATCCGGTGGCTGCCAGGCATTTGTCGGTACTGATTATAAAGAACGACATGACTCAGTAGGAAAGATTATCCACCAAGAACTAACTGACAAACTGGGACTTCTCCAAACCGACCATCTTCCTTATTATCAATGCGTCCCTGACAGAATGCTTGAAAATGACAACTACAAGCTATACTGGGACCGCACTGTGCTTACAGACCAACCAGTGGCGCATAATAGACCGGATCTCATACTAGTTAATAAAATTACTAGGCAAACAACACTTATTGATGTGGCGATACCCAACACCAATAATTTACGTGTGAAATACAACGAAAAGATCGCCAAGTACAGAGATCTAGAAATACAAATTAGGAGACAATGGAGAATGGAAAGTACCCAGACAGTACCTATTATTTTATCTACTACTGGTGTTATTCCCAAAAACCTCCTAGAGAACATAAAACAGCTGGGTCTAAATGAACATCTCTATAAGACCATGCAGAAAATTGTACTCCTCGCGACGTCCAGATGTGTACGAACATTTTTGGGGGATACTTCAACATACCAAGTCACCTAGGGCTCGATAACACGGAAAGAGTCCCACCAGAGCTCAATCCTTTTGATACCGTAGGTATCTGGGATGAGTGAATTTTCCCCTTAGAGGGAGTGTGAGCGGTATGGCTAAATCTGTATGATAAACTAATATTAAAGGTATTTTCTCGCTGGGGAAAATTCTCATATATTCTAAATAGTATTCGTCAGAAAATTTTATGTATAATTTCTATGCTAAGAATAGATGGTAAATAAATTAAAGACAAAAAATATTTGCTTAGTGGACTTCTATTTAATTTAATTAGAATTATATATCAGAACTTAATCCATAGTAAGGATTCCTACTCCATTTCGACCGGATCCTTCTCAGTTTTACCAGAATACTAAATAACTTCTCCACTGATACCAAACCTCTCTTACACTACACAAGACACAACATGTAGAAGGATATAACAGACTTTGAAAATAGTTTTTGTATCTTTTTCAAAACCAAACGTTTTATTTAGAACTCTATATTATACCTACATGTTTAAATTAAATTAATAAAAAACAACCAAAGCAGCACATCTAATAATAAAAAAATAAATTATTTGAATAAAAACAACGTTTTTGGAAAATCTTTATATATCCGCGAAGATTTGAAAGTTTATTTTTTCTATTCGTTTTTCATTTCAACCAGAATTCCGTGCGGTCGAAATAGGGTGCAAAAATAAGACTCCGCCATGAATTTCGATAGAGGATTTAGAGTTTATGGCTTTCGATTACCTTTACGGCACCTTTTGAGCTCGATTAGCTTTCTAGATCATAAAATATTATAATTGCACAGTGGCGGCGAATTAGACTTAGATAAAATGTGGTTTTTATTTGTTTTTTTATGGTACCAGTTTATACAGGGACGATTTTATCAGAATTAATAAATAAAATTATCTTATAAGTAAATTAGAATAAGCCTTTTTTGCTATTTTAATAATTTATGTAATTTGTAAATTCATGATTTCATATTTTATTCAATTATTACATATTTTTTTAAATGAAAAAGTTTTGCAGTAAATAGTAATGTTTAGCTAAAAAAAAAGTACAGATTATTATTTGCGTTCTAGAATTGTTTATGTGAGATACATTTGTTTGCTATTTTATAATACAGAAAAATGCTTCTTCTTCTTCTTCTTGTGCCACTCCTATCGGAGATTGGAAATCATCAAGGCTATCCTGACCTTGTTTACAGCTGACCTAAAGAGTTCATTAGTGGTACAGCCAAACCACTCTCTCAAATTACGCAGCCATGACATTCTTCTACGGCCTGGATTCCGCTTTCCTTATATTTTTTCTTGCATTATATTTTGAAGTAATGCGTATTTATGTCCTCTCATCACGTGACCCAAATCTTCGAGTTTTCTTCGTTTGATCGTTGACAAAATTTCTGGGTCTTTTCCTATCCTTCGCATTATTTCAAAATTTGTAACTCTTTCAACCCAACTTATCTTCAGCATTCGACGGTAGCACCACATCTCGAAAATTTCTATTTTTTTTTATATTGTTCTGCTTGAGAGTCCAGGCCTCTACATCGTATAATAGCGTGTTAAATACGTAGCCCCTTAGCATTCTTAATCGGAGAGGGATGCTTATATCTCTGTTGCAGAAGAATTTCCTCATCTTTATGAAAGTGGCCCTGACAATTTCGATACGTCTTTTTATTTCATTGTTTTGGTCTCCAGTTCCGTTTATTGAAGTACCCAAGTATTTGTAACTTGATATTTTTTCAATTTGAATGCCATTTATACTAATATGTGTTGGTTGTGTCATGTTCTTACTGAAGACCATATACTTAGTTTTTTGGTATTGATATTTATGCCATAATTGTTGCAGGCAATATTTATATTTGTAAGAAACCGTTGTAATTATTTTATTGTTCTTGCAACTAGTACAGTGTCGTCTGCGTATCGAATATTATTTACAACCTCTCCATTGATTACGATTCCTTCGTTTGCTTGCAAAAGGTTTTCCTGGCAGATGCTTTCACTATAAACATTAAATAGCAGCGGTAACAAAATGCACCCCTGTCGTACTCCTGTGCGTATTTCTATTGCTTGTGATATCTCATTTTCTATTTTGATATTAGCTTTCTGATTCCAATATAGATTGAGAATTATTCGCAGATCTTTATTATCTATGTCCTTTCTTTCAAGAATGTCTTTTACCTTATCATGGCGTACTCTGTCAAACGCTTTTTCAAAATCGGTAAAACATACATGTACTTCCTAATTAACGTCTAGGCATCTTTGTGTAAGAACATTTAAAGCGAAGAGAGCTTCTCGAGTACCTAATCCCTTTCTGAACCGCATCTGTGTATCACTAATATCTGAATCCAACTTTTGATAAACTCGGTTGTGGATGACTTTTAGAAATATCTTTAGTAGATGGTTCATTAAAGATATTGTTTGATGTTCTGAACATTCTTTTGCATTGGATTTATTTGGCAGTGTAACGAATGTAGACAACAGCCACTCTTGAGGTATAGTACCAGTTTTGTATATTGTGTTAAATAAGTGCAATATTATACCTATTGAGTCATCATTCAAGAGCTTAAGCAATTCAGTAGGAACCTCATCAGGTCTATTTGCCTTTCCAGTTTTGTAACTTCTAAGTGCCGCTTCTACTTCACATTTTAGGATTTCAGGTCCCGTTTCTCCATTTACCTGAACAATGTTATTTCTGTTGTCCTCAAACAATTCTCTTATGTATTCACTCCATCTACTAATTTTTTCTGTTAAATCTATAATAATCTTTCCGTCTTTGTTCTTAAGCAAACTTATTTGATGTCTTCTTTGAGTTCCTATAATTTCTTTTACTTTTTTATCTACATTGAATGTGTCATATTTTCTTTCATAGTTTTCCATTTCTACACATTGTTCTTCAATCTATAATTCTTTGGCCTTCTTTATTGTTTCCTTTATGTTCTTATCAACCTCTCTGTATTTTTGTGCATTATTCTTCGTTTTACGTCTTTCATTCATTAGTTCTCGTATGTCTGGTGTCATCCATAACTTGTGTTTCTTTGCAAATGTGGTTAGGCGTTCCTTTCCCGTAGTTCTTATTGTAGTGTTTATATGATTAAGTTTTTCATCTATGTTGTCTGTTCTGCGGATTTGACTTTCTGCTATTCTGAGGCTGGTGTTTATTTCTTCTTGCACTGTTTGTCGTAGGTGTTCACTTTTTAGCTGGCTTAAGTCTAACGCTGGGATGATGGTTTTTCTTGTTTTCTTTGGTCTAGCTTCTATCACAGATACTACTGTATTATGATCCGAACCGATATCAGCTCCAGGATAAGTTTTAGTAGATTTCACGGCATTACGGTATCTTTTTGTCACCATTATGTAATCTATTTGGTTTCTGATTACTTTTTCTTGAGTGTGTTGAGGTGACGTCCACAAATACAGTCGCCTTGGGGTAATTTAAAAAAATGTATTAGTTATTATTAAATCTTCACTTTGACTTTAAAACTGAACTAAACGGTCACCCCTTTCATTTCTGTTACCTAAGCCATATTCACCGACATTTTCTCCAACATTACTATGTTAATGTGTTGTTTTTTTGTTGTTCTCATCGCCTTGTTTAAAGTATAATAGAATTGTTCTATTTCCTCTTCATCTTTGTCTGCTGTAGGAGCGTACACTTGTATGATGTTTATTATGTTCTATTATGTTTATTAGTATTATGATGTTAATACAATTAATACAATTGAAAGATAAGAAGAACATAATAAACATCATACAAGTGTACGCACAAAGCTACCTACAGTAGACAAAGATGAAGAGGAAATAGAACAATTCTATAATACTTTAAACGAGGCGATGAGAACAACAAAGAGACAATGCATTAACATAGTAATGGGCGATCTGAAAAATGCTAGTTATATTTTATTTTTTCTTCTTTGTCAATAAAAACAGAAGTTTTTTAACGGACTGTACAAAGTACTCCACAAAAAACACATTAAACACATGTGAAGGGTAGAGCTAAGTCACCAAATGTTTATTTCGTACAAAACAAAGTTTAAAATTTTAAACCAGTTATTGATAAATTATTGATGGTTATCATGAACCTTGTTGATTAGATTAGTTACTTGGGTAATTAATGAGACACACACAAGAAATTAAACTTATATTGATATTATGCAAAATACAACATAAGCTTTAATTGGTCAAACCACCAAACATTATTGGCCTAAAGGGACCAAGTCCAAAAAAAAGAACAAGTTAAAATGACAAGTAGACAAAAGTTATTAATATGAAATAATTCTAGTTCTTGGGCAGGTTATCAAAAAATTGTTTTGCTTCGTCACCACAGAATCGTTTTAAATATTGTAGGCATTTAAATTTTTTAGCCGAGATTGGTATCAAACCTAAAAATAATGTTGTTTAATAATAGTATTCCAAGATATTAATATTTTTTTTATACCTGAATAAGAATAAGGAGAAAGTTCAAATTCATTTTGTAGTAGTACAGGTCCCTTTCGCTTACTTTCTTTTTCCTTCACTATTGCTGACTCCCATGCTCCATTATAGGACTCCTGGTGATCTATTAGTCCACGATGTTCTTGATGTATTTCTAAATCTCGAATTGGACGGGAACTGAAAGGACATTTCTTCAAACAACCTGTTTTGGTATTAAAAAAATTCATCCATGCTCGAAAGTAGGATTGATCTATTTCCACAATGTCAAATGACAATGGTTTTGCACGAGTACTTCTAGAAATTTCAACCCAATCTAAAGGAATCTCAGCTCGTTGTTTGGAGTTTATTAAGCCCATATTTTTGTCCGGTTCCAAGTAGGAATGCCCACGAATAGGGAAAGTAACTTTAACATAATCAAGTCTACGTGTATTGTAGACAGTTTAATGCAAAAAACGAAACATGTTGAAATTTTTATTTTGCCCCCCACACAAATCGCAGAATATTTCAAGCGATCTTACTTGTATATCAAGAAAATTCCATAGCAAGTCATTCAGCATTGAGCATACATCATCGCTTTACTTTTTGCTAAGTGTTTCCGGGTAAATGTAAAGCACACTTTTTACTGTAGATGGAATGTGGACATTAAAGGCATATACGTTCAGCTGGCTCTGACAGTAATCATCGTTTGTTATGTTTGGGACACTGAGATTTTTTTCAAAATCGAGACAAATAACTTCGTGTGTCAAAGAGGTTTGACTTTTTTTCTTCGCAGCCCTTTTTCTATTGTAAAATACCTTAGCCTTTCTTTTGTGTACATCATTTTGTGCCGCATGCTGGCGTATTTTCTTTTGCAAGCGTTCATTTTAAGCAAGATTAAAACTGTTTAAAATATCAGACAGAAGAGATATTATTTTTATAAGAAACTCATCACAGGAACTACATGTATCGGTTCTGGGATATCCAAAGTCTATGTTAAATTTTGTATTAAACATTATTCTTTAAGCAGGGTACAACTCGCAAAATATTTTAAACATCCTTTTTTATGTTTAAGTCTTCTAATAAATATAATTTTTTTACTATTATTCACACTGTAGTGACTTTTCCTGCCTTTAAATGACTTTATATGTTCGTATATTGCTGCAAGAACGTGAGATTCCAATTTTCTAGGATGGTTTTTATATTCTCCCCTTTTATCTTTAGGGGCGACTCCAGTAGTTTTTAGTGAATTTTGTAATATCTCAATTTTTTTTTCTTTATTTCATGAATAGACATGAAAGCTTGTCTACAAATATTTATTTCTTTTAAGCTATTATCCATGCTAAAATGTTCCCTGTAAAAATATGCAGCATTTCTTAAATTTGCTTCATCTACATCTTTCCTAGGCCTTCTTCGGCGAATGGGGAGTACTGTAATCAATCCACATGAGTTTGAGTTCTGCTCATTGATAGAAGTCATTGTGTTAAAATTCTTGAGTACAAATTTTCTTGTTTCTTCAGACATCTCTCATTCTGCCGTGCTTTATCTTCACTTTTGATTCATTCTATCTAGGCACTACTTCAGTCTCATTTCCACTAGTATTGTTTTCTATATTCATTGCTATTTACTTTGAATCACTTGGAAAACAATAAAAACACTAGCTTAACCGACGAAACTAACTCTAAGCTACGAGTATTAGATCAACGTCTATCAACTGTTTATATGGACTTTATTCTTTTAGGACCTGTCTGATGAGGACTTGCCCCTTATTGGCGGTGTATGCGTAAATTATAACTAGCATTTTACGGGAACTAGGCGCTTTTGGGACGTGTAACAAGCCGCTGACCACTTCTATGTTAAAATTGCTACAAGATGGCACCACTAGATCGATTTATGAAAAATTGCTACTTGCCCTCTTTTGGACCTGTACCCTTCATATGTATTTTCAGATCGTTTCTACACTCTTACTGGACAAGAATCTGGATGAAATCCATATATTATCTAGATTCGTAGGAGAATAAAACTGTAGCCTAATCATTTGTATCTCAGTTTTGATATTCTTGAAACCACACTAATCTTGCAGAGCGATTACCTCTGGAGATAGGTGGACTTCCCAATATTCTTAGACTGTGAAGATTGGCTTCATAAAGACGATTTTTTATAGTATTACGGCCTATGGTTAACTGGTGTGCCCGCTGCAAATCGCTAACCAATTAAAGTTTTGTAATTGTTGGGAATCTTCTACTAGCGTTTAACACTAAAAATTAGTATTGAGCTGCAGTTGTAGCGCGCTCACGTTCTGAATGACGTTTGGCTGGACTTCTGGTGTCACATAAATTCTGCCACAATCGACTTATAACACATTAGGAGACTTCCATATACTCAGCTACTTCAGTTTGTCGCATGCCACCTTAAAGAAGGCCTACAGCCCTATCCATCTCATCCAAAGTTATATAAAGTCGTGCCATGATAAAAAACAATATTTGCAATGAACTAACTAAACAAGAACATTCCACCAACAAAAATTTTAACGGAGGTGTGCAGCCCTAAATCCCCCCAAACTTTTGAGTACGTTTAAATCAAATGAATTTTGTCGCATCATTAGTTTACCATTATTTTTAAAACTTTTTTTGCCTCATCACTGTTTCGAGAAACTAGTTTTTTCCTAGTAGGCCATACAATTACAATTAGTTTCTACGGATACAATAATTACAAACAGTTCCATCAATAATAGTCAATAATTTGAAGCTATCATTTATTGTGTGAATAAGATTAATATTAAAAATTTTGATATTACAATGGCCTACACATTTCAGGAAATGGCAGATATGCATTTAACTTTGGGTAAGTTGGATCAGATTAAATTATGATTTCAATCAACTATCGGGAATATCGTAGGTAAATGTCAAAGAAATAGTGCAGCAGCCGCAGGCGTTATGCAGTAAAATACCCAATCGAAATACACCCGATAGACGATTATTTCTGACCACTGATCGTCGTTTACGGGAAACGGGTACATTCCAACCGCAAGTTGCTGGCAATAGTGGTCGTTCAATAATGGATGCAGCTGATGAAGACATTTTAGAAATCATTGAAGAAGTCTCTGGAACAAGTACAAGAGTAATAGCTGCTCAACTAAATGTTTCTCACGTAAGGGTTTGGAGGCGTTTGAAGGATCAGCTGCTTAAACCCTATCACTTAACAACGGTTCAAGAGTTATTGGTTGAAGATTATCCTAAAAGGATTGGATTTTGCGATTGGTTGTTAATGGAAAACACTCGAAATGTTAATTTTATTAGCAATATTTTGTTTACCGACGAGGCTACCTTCAGTAGAAATGGAATAACAAACCATCATAACGAGCACATTTGGGACGACGAAAATCCTCACGCCAAAAAAACGACTCATCACCAAAGGACTTTCAAAGTTAATGTTTGGGTGGGAATTGTGGATAATAATCTAATAGGCCCAGTATTTACAAACGATTTACAAGAGGATTTGGAAGAAGTGAATATTGCAATAAGGCAAAATATGTTGTTTCTACAAGATGGCGCTCCACCGCATTATAGAATGAAGTCCGGGAATATCTTTGCAGGCAGTATCCTGGTCGGTGAATTAAAAGGGGTCGTGACGCACCTATTTTTTGGCCACCCAGAAGTCCAAATCTTAACCCCATGGACTTTTGCTTTGGGGGGTTTATGAAAGAGAAAGTGTATTCTGTAACAATAGACGACGAACAACAATTGAGGGTTAGAATAATTGAAGCTGCAAATCCATTTCGCCAGAAAAATATGATTTTTCAGCGCATTCGGTTTTCCTTATTAAAACGATACCGAATGTGTATTGAAGAAAATGGGGGTCATTTTGAACATTTATTGTAATATCATATTTATAGAGGTTATAGACATTTTTTGTACTTCTTAATTCATTTAAGCCATTTATTTAGTTGCACGTAATTTTTTAAAGGTTAATGAAAAGGGCCGTAACTCAATAAAAATATGTTTTTAAAAAAAAAAGTGATAAAAAGCAAAAAAAATTTAAAATAATGTGTTAAACTAATGATGTCACAAAATTATTTGATTTGAACGTACTCAAAAGTTTGTGGGGACTTAGGGCTGCACAGCCCCCTTAAAATTTTTCTGTGCGCTTAGGTTTTTTGCTTCTTTTGTATGAAAAATGCTTTCAGAACAAGAAAGTAACGTGTTCATTTTTATTACAAAATGTCAAGTAGTTTAGGAGATAATGCAAAAAAACAACTTTTATTTTGTAACTTCAAAGAGCTGTTACTTTTTTTGTGTACACTTTTGTACTAAGGTAAGTTGGATTCAATCAATTTATTTTTGTCCCCGGAATGCGTGATTTAATTTATGACATACCTTTTTGAAACACCCTACATTTACAGTTACTCCGGCTCTATGATATCTATCTAGTGGCTTGTTTTTAGTTTATTGTTTAACACTATTATATTGTATAATTTATTCATATTTATAACTAATACAGCCTTTTTAAACTTTTTATTTACGAGTAAACTTTTTTTGTTTATCTTTTCAATACACTTTAGCATCAACAAATTATCTACTGTGGATCCTCATCATGTAAAAATAGCATGTTTGTCTGCTTTTCTAGTTTCTGTCTTCATTTTTTGAAGGACAAATAACAAAACCAAAAACAACTGCTATGAACTATAGCCTAACGTCGATAAAATAGTCAATTAAACAATACAAATTAATGAATATGAGAAATAAAAGAGGTAATCGTATAAGATAGTCAACTAAGACCGACAACAGTTGACTATATGCTAATGGCGAAGCAAAGGCCAGAATAAGCTTTAAGTAAGTCTAATATTAGAGAGGAGGAAATATATAAAAACTCGATTAGAAATAAGTACTACGTCGTCTTTATGATCCTGAGAAATATATTTTGATGATCTAGTAATTTTAGTTAAAAACACGTCACGTATAAAGCACTCACCCAGTTCCATCTAAGAGATTACTAAAACAATATTGAAGCCAATACTTGATGACGTCAGTTTCTAGATTAAAAAGTGTGTGGGAGGAAGAAACGATTTAAACAAATTCGAGACAATCTACAAACAAGTATACAATTTACAATCACATTGAAATAGTAATAGTAGTGGTTCTTTCATATAAATATACGATCGAATTCAGCACTTTAAATGTTGAAACACCAATAATTTGAGATAGGCTAACTCATGTCTGCTATGTAGGCTACGTGTTTTAAATATTTTTTCATTTTTCCAGTTTACCCATTTTAATTTGGAAAAGACTGATTTCTAAATGAAATTTGCAAAGCTATGTTTATTTTATGTTTTGTTTACAATCATCCCACGGCAAGATAAAAATAATATCACTTAAGATTATTACATATTAGATAATCAATATTCTCATGAACATATGTCACAAACGTATTGGGTAATGTAGGCCGACATAACCTATGCCTATCAGGTATAGAAAAAAAATGTGTTACATAACTTTTCTGTAATTACAAAAGTTTATTTAAAATCCCTTATAAAAGTTATATAATTAAAAATCCCTTTCGGGTTACATCACAGAAAGTTTTCTGACTAAAAAGCCCATTATCAATGTTTTGTTACTCGGTGCACATGGTTAAGCCACCAAATATCTGCGAATTCTACCTTCTAGCAAAATTTGCTAAATGAGACCAATTGCGTCGCGAATTCCTCGGCAGAATGTAGTAGGATCTGGTTACCCATATTGAAAGAGGAAGTTATTAAAAGGAAAATACCAGTATTGGTAAGTCAGTAACATATAGAGAATACATCATTTATATTTTTTAAATAACAAACATATAAAATCGGAATTTGGTATTTATTGAAGGTAAACTAAATGCAAGATCAAATACTTACCATGTCGGGATAGTATTATGAGGTTTTTTCCTGGTTTTTCCCTCATAATTTACTATGGAATCACTAACAGGAGAATTTTACTGTCATCATGGCATGTATTTGTCTTTTTAAAGACGAATTACATGTTATGATTTTTTCTGACGGATATTCTCACGTTAAAGTTGATTTCATGTAATCGAATGAACTATCTTATAAGTAAAGTCGTCCCAGGAACGCAACTCAACAATATTGGCAATATCATTTTAAAGTCGTCTACTTTAAAATGTATAATGTATGTCTGAATTGTCAATATAGATGAGTCAGATAAAATTAAATTATTAGAAGAATTTTTCACTGAGTAACAAAAACAAAATTTGTTTAATTTACTAATGTTTGTATTTTGAGAACGATTTCCGAAGTGGAAATTGAAACGTCAATAAATGTATTTTAACCTTTAATTGTGGCTTATTCCCATTTAAATATTAATTAGTTTTATTTTTTTCAAAAAAAATTACTTATTTAGGGAGATATATGAATCGGGAGTCGAAACATGTATTATCTGCGGAGCAGCAGGAGAGACATACTCGACAGAAGAAGAACTAGAAGCTAAAGGAATGACCTTATCATTCATCTTGTAGCGTTATAACTGCTACATTGCCTGCTTTCTTTCTTATGTTAATATATTTCGTTAATTCTATTCTCCAATTTCCATATCTTCTGTCATAATTCATATTCTTCTATATCCTCCATTGTATCTCTTATTTTTCTATATATTTTCTCAGATATAGATTGTATAAGAATTATGTCGTTACTTAATTGATTCATTATTCTCTTTTCATTTTTACTGGTATTTGGTATAAAAACCAGTTGGCGTCCAAATCTATCTTCTTATATATATATATATATATATATATATATATATATATATATATATATATATTTCAGTATCTACCTTTCCTATTTTCTTAATAATCATCATTTTTATCTTTTACTCAAGTTTCTAAAGAATGAATTTTATTTTCATCTCTATTTCTGTTACTTTGGAACGAGAGGTGCCATCTTTATTCTCTGTTTAGTTTAATGCTAGTGACAAAGACTCCTTTTTGTTGACATTTCCCCCTTCCCGTTCGATACAAAAGTCCATATAATGGCTTTTATTTCTAAAAATGTCGATTTTCTTCATGACTTTTGTAAAAGTATAATAACCAATTGTTGTGTCGTCTCCTGAATTAGGAGGTAAAAGTTTAATATATTTTATCGGTTTCCTGATTCTACCTGTTGTATAAAAATCTTTTTATAATTTTAACTTTGAAAATTCTAATCTCATTATTTATGATTATCATATGTAAGTAGGTACATATTTTTGTGGATATTTTTTATCGCTAGTTTTTATATAAAATAAAAAAAACATACTTCTTCATGACTTTTGTAAAAGTATAATAACCAATTGTTGTGTCGTCTCCTGAATTAGGAGTCAACCTCCGGGATACATTTCTCAGGTGCGGGTCAATTTATATTAACATCCAGAAGACCAACCGGCCTGAGAATGGCACTATCATTCCAATAGGAGAGTTGACTCCAGGGCAAGAAAATCCACAACTAACAACATGGCTTGCTAACAACCATAGCAGAAAAGACCAGGATAAAACCTAGGATTTGGTGACAAACATTTTTCCTTACTATAATGTAACACTGTAGCAAGAAGTCAAATAATTTTTATTTAAATTCAATATAATATTTAAACATGTATTTTTCTGCCCTTTTTGTTTAATATTTTAATAAACATGTGTTAATTTAACTGTGTATTGTTTCTTCTTTTTACTTGTTTGTGTGTGTTGCCCCAGAGTAGGCCATATTAACGTCCTGAGTGAGCTAGCCAGGGAGTGTTTCGTATAACGTCTAATGTAGCAATTTTGCAATTGATACATTAGGGGTTATGACGTTAAAAATTGGTCCCAACGGGAAACGATTTGTCACTCCAACGTTGTTAGTGATGTTAGTCGGATTGTAGCAGCAAACTAAGGTTTGCGGTTACAAGTTGACAACAGCAGCTCAACGTTGGGATGTTACAAATTGAGCCTCGAAGGATTACAAATTGGCACCCAATGAATGTTCGTTGGAACGTTACAAATTGGTGCCTTACGTTACAAATTGGCAAAAAGTTACATATTTGTAACGTTAGGCACCAATTTGTAACGTTCCAATGAACATTCATTGGGTACCAATTTGTAACCCTTCGAGGCTCAATTTGTAACATCCCAACGTTGAGCTGCTGTTGTCAACTTGTAACCGCAAACCTTAGTTTGCTGCTACAATCCGACTAACATCACTAACAACGTTGGAGTGACAAATCGTTTCCCGTTGGGACCAATTTTTAACGTCATAACCCCTAATGTATCAATTGCAAAATTACTACATTAGACGTTATACGAAACACTCCCTGGCTAGCTCACTCAGGACGTGAATATGGCCTACTCTGGAGCAACACACGCAAACAAGTAAAAAGAAGAAACAATACACAGTTAAATTAACACATGTTTATTAAAATATTAAACAAAAAGGGCAGAAAAATACATGTTTAAATATTATATTGAATTTAGATAAAAATTATTTGACTTCTTGCTACAGTGTTACATTATAGTAAGGAAAAATGCTTGTCACCAAATCCTAGGTTTTATCCTGGTCTTTTCTGCTATGGTTGTTAGCAAGCCATGTTGTTAGTTGTGGATTTTCTTGCCCTGGAGTCAACTCTCCTATTGGAATGATAGTGCCATTCTCAGGCCGGTTGGTCTTCTGGATGTTAATATAAATTGACCCGCACCTGAGAAATGTATCCCGGAGGTTGACTCCTAATTCAGGAGATGACACAACAATTGGTTATTATACTTTTACAAAAGTCATGAAGAAAATACAAAAACAACTAATATGGGGACGATGTATCTATCACTCATGGAGATAAACATCGTTAGAAAGACATTCTTTCAAGAATGTTAGTTCTTAAGGGAAGCTAATTTTAAACCAAGGTAATTATGATATTAGCAATATCACTAGATATGCATATAATCATTAAGTTATAAAAGATAAGATATCATAATCATCAGTAATGCAGTAGGTATATAAATCCAAATATTAGTTATCATAATACTAATCTAGATTTTAGTTGCATATATTGCATGAGATAGTATGAGTAGAACATCATAAGCAGTTAAGAAAGATACGGTAAACATCAAAATATAAAAGAAATAAGTAAAAATTTATAAAAATTAGTCATAAATATACTTTGATTTAAATCCAAACGTTATGCACCTGTTAGAATAATAAAGTAATCTATACAGAAAAATTGTACAGAGCAAAGTTATACAAGAGGGTATAAAAAACAAAACCTTTCCATTGTCATTTCAAAGAGACACAACCCTACACCAGATTTCTAAATAGTAGTATGCATAAGGTTAAATCTACCTTGTAAATGCAATAAAAAAAATTTCATTAAAATATAACACTAAGGGAAAAGAAAATTCATTGTAGTTATGCATTGATGAGGGCAATCATTGTGAACTAAATCAGAGAAACTTATTATGACTAAACTTCAATAGACAGTATGGTCTGGAAACAATTACATTGTTTATTAAAGATAAGTAGATAATGAGAATGAATTCTCGGCATATTGCATATGCATATTTATGGACTAAGGCAAGTCAATAAAACAGCAAATTGACATTAAGCTAGTATAAGATAAAGTAATTTTTGTACCAAATAGTATCAAAAATTAAAGGTAGGTAAATATCAAGATAATTAAGTAACACAAGTAATTTTGATTGTCAGATAAAGATAAGTATATTCTTCACAATACCTAGTAAGTCAAAGTTCTACACAAAAGACATTAAAGATACTGCATAAAATTTGGCTTACTTATGATAAAGGAAAATACAAAGCAAAGATAAGATAAGTTGTGGTAATATCATATAAAATTGCTATAACACTAAACACTATCCAGGGATCTACACAAAAGAAATAGAACTAGAACTGCATAAATATAGACGTATGTATTTAAAATGTTAAAGACAATTCAAATGCAATCAAAAACTTCAAAGCTTCATAATCTTACACCAGAGGTTTCTATAAAAGAAGATATATGCATAAGATTACTTTCACTCCAAAAGATAAAGAATTATGCCTAACGCAACACCCCTAATGGGTAAATGGAAAATATTAACGCCCTTGTTAATAGTTTTCCTTCAGTGACCTCAAGTCCCGCGAAGATAAATCATCCTAGGCAATTTTTATGTGCTTGTCCGAACAAATCTCATATTTGAACCCACTCAACGGAAAAACAAGACACTTGCACTAGGTATGAAAATTAGACATAAGTTATTACCGCAATAGTTTTAATAACACCATAAAGGTAATACAAGTAGCTAACTTGTAAAGGTAAGAGATAATGTGTTATTAAACGAAGATAAAGATAAGTAAATAACAATCAAACTTGTGAAAGGTAGTAGATAAATTTTCTAGCAAAGGTTCTCATAACTAAATATTTTATTGAAGAGTCCATAAATAACGAAGATATTTGTTAACGCAGGTAATAAAAATATGTATAAGCTTAACAAAAGAGATAAGAAGATAATTTAAAATATATGCAATACAAGATATATGTAAGTTTAAATTACACTTAAAGGTAAGATATAATAGTATAACTGCAAGTTTTACTCAAAAGATATATTTTTAATATGCATTACTGATTTTCATCGTCACTAGAATCAGTGACATCTAATTTGATATCCCTGACATGAAAATTTCCAAGATCATTTCCATCTAGATCCTTTAAATTGTAGACTAATTTAGACAAAACTTTATTGACAATACAGGGGACAAATTTTGGCGCTAGTTTTGCAGAGAAATCATCGACAGCTTTTGATAGGACAAAATTTTTCTTCCAGACTTTATCACCAACGTGATATTTGACATCACGTCTACGAAGGTTATACCTGCCAGAATTCGTCGCATAAGAGTGACGTATTCTCTTTTGCACTTCTTTGAAAATAGAAGACATATTTTCTAGTGGTCTTGGGTCGAATAGCTTGTTATTAATATTAATGACATTGCTTGCTTTGTCTTCTATTGTACCAAAGAAGGAACCGTCCAAAGGGATATTTCTGGCAAAAGTTAGAAACGAAGGACTAAATTGTGTAACTTTGTGTTTGGCTAGGCGAATAGCCTGGGCAATCTTAAAGATTTCTTTGTCCCAATCTTTATGATTATCATGTATAAAAGAACGAATAGCTGTTACGATAGTTTTGTTAACTCTCTCAGTAGGATTTATTTGAGGAAAATATCTCGCATTATACCAAATTTTTTGTACTTTATATTTATTCATTAAATTTTTGAAATCATTGGAAACGAACTGTTTCCCATTATCAACTGCGAAAATTTGTGGTACCCCAAAGATAAGAAAAACTTGATTTTCAATAAATTTAACAATAGCTGTAGAGGTAGCATTTGCCATTGGATGGACAAAAATAAATTTCGTGAACCAGTCGACAACAACTTAAAGAAAACGATTTCCATTTTTAGATCTAGGATAAGGGCCTAATAAGTCAGCAGATAAAAACTGAAATGGAAAATTAATATCTCTGTACTTTCCCATTAAACCAGCAGGAGGTACATTTCCTGGTTTACTAGCAGCACAGATTTTGCACTTACTGATATAGTTTGCGACATAAAGTCTCATTCTAGGCCAGTAATACAATTCCGTGATTCTAGAGAGCGTTTTATATACTCCTAGGTGAGCAGCTGTAGGATCATCATGAAAGAGTTTCAAAATATCTTTTCTGTGAGGAGACAGAACGAAAATTTTCCATTCTGGGGAAGGATCTGAAAACTTATTCCTTGAACAGATATGCTTGTAAAGAACATTACCATGAACTTTAAAAGCAGGAAATTGATCTGGATTATTTTGTCCTTTTTGTACCATATTATCATACCAAGTATCTGTTTTAAGATTAGATAAATCTAAAAGAGAAATTTCAGGATTTTGTTCAGGTATTCTAGTAAGGGAATCAGCCACAACATTTAAAGAACCACTACGGTGAATGACAGTGAACTTGTGACAGGATAGTTTCATTATCCATCTGGCAATTCTAGGAGAAGGGTTTTTCATGGAATATAACCACTGTAAGGATGAGTGATCAGTAATCACAGTGAAGTTTTCACTTCCTTCAATATAACACCTAAATTTTTCAATAGATAATAAAATAGCCAGCAGTTCTTTCTCAGTAGTAGTGTACCTACGTTGAGCTTTAGAGAGAGTTTTACTAAAGAAAGCTATAGGATGCTCTAAACCATCTTCTTTTTGAAATAATACACCCCCAACACCAGTGTCACTTGCATCACAAGCAAGATAAAAATGCTTGTCAAAGTCTGGACTAGCAAGAACAGGAGCAGATGTTAGTGCCTGTTTAATCTGACTGAAAGCTAAGTTAGCTTCTGGAGTCCAAACAATAGACTGTCCTTTCTTTTTACCCTTGAGTAAAGCAGAAATGGGAGTACAAATGGATGCAAAATTATTCAAAAATCGACGGTAATAACCTAGCAATCCGATAAGTCTACGAATTTGAGTAGTAGTTTTTGGAACTGGATATTCCAAAATAGCTTCTACTTTAGCTGGGTCAGTTCTTAACCCTTGTTGATCTACAACAAAACCAAGAAATTTAAGAGAAGGTCTACAAAACTGACACTTTTCAAAATTGACTGTAAGATTTGCATATTTAAGTCTCTTAAACAACATTCTAAGAATTTTGATATGACAATCAAAGTCAGGAGTAACAACAATAATATCATCAAGATAATAGAAAACATAAGGCTCCAGTAAAGGACCTATAACTGAATCCATAACTCTGCACATAGCTTGTGCACTATTATTTAAGCCAAAAGGTAATACATTAAAACAGAACAAACCTCTATTTTGAACTGTAAATGCAGTCTTTAATTTGGATTGATCATCCAAAGGTATCTGATAAAAAGCTTGTTTTAAATCGATTGACGAAATAAATTTAGCATCTTTTACTTTAGATATGATTGAATCTATTAAAGGCATGGGGTAACTATCAGGAACTGTTATCGAATTAAGTTTTCGACCATCAAAACAAACTCTATAGGAACTATCTTTCTTCGGAACCAACCACAAAGGAGACAACCAAGGTGTACTGGTTGTTAATGGTTCGATGACTTTCAACTTAAGCATCTCATCAACTCCTTCGTTGAGAATTTTCTGCATAGCAGGCGAAAGAGGATATTGTCTTTGCCTAATTGGTTTCGCATCACCAGTGTCTATATGGTGAGTATACAAGTGGGTTCTACCAATAGAATCTGTTGGGCCTATTTCCTTAAACAGTTTGACTACCGAATGTAGTTGTGAAAGCTGATGGGTGGATAAATTCTCTGAACTTACTATAGTATTAACAACACAAGTTGACAGTTTAGCTGTACTATACGAAAAATTTGTGAAATTCAAAGAAATTCTAAACAATTTCATAAAATCCATACCTAAAATCATTTTATGTGAGATAGAAGGAACCACTAAAACTTTTAACTTTTGTGTGCTACCAGATAAGGTAACAGGTAAAAACACATAACGTAAGGTACTTTGGACATTACCATCAGCAGTAGTTAGCTGTACCGAAATATCATAGTGAAGATGCAAATTCAGCTTCTTAAGAAGAAATAAGGCTGGAGAGCCAAGAATAGAGACATTACTACCAGAGTCTACAAGTGCAGATATTGTTTCACTGCCAATATTTATTGAAATATATGGTCGATTATCCTGTGTACGAATATCGGGAAGAGGATTAGTTCTACATAAAGTATCAGACGTTGAAATCAACGGAAAAGAAATATTTGCAGGATTTAAAGAAACATTGTGCGTTGTATCTATGGGAGTTTTGTCTATAGGTAAAGGATTAAAATCACAATTAGAATCAGAAGTTTCAGCTCGCGTTTTAATAATAGGTGGTAGTTGAAATGTTACTCTGCTTGTCCTTTGTTTGAAGTTTTCTTCAAATTTTTTCCTGGTATGTTCTTTCCTTTTAGGTTTGATGCAGACATTTGACTGCAATGAGGTTGATTCCTGTCCACTATCGAACAACTTCGCGCTTCGTTTTTTGAACATTTGGGGCAATGTGCCTTAATAACGTTCTTAAAACCGCAACCATAACAAAATTTATTTTTCTGGTACCTGCACTGAGGATACACATGACCTCGTTTGTTGCAATTCCAACAAATTTCATCAAGTGAATTTGTTTGATATGAAAATTTCTTATTATTATTATTAAAGTGGGGTATAGATAACGCAGACTCAATTCTTTTACAGTAAGAGGTAAGATCAGATACAGTGTCTATATCGTGCAAAGCCAAAGCTTTGATGTAGTCTGGCAAAAGACCACGTCTAATTTCAGATACTTTATCTTTCTCTGAAACGGCAGAAGGTAAACGGAAGAAAAGAGCTTCAAAATTAGAGATAAATGTAGATACAGGTTCTCGAAAAGATTGCCTTGTAGAACGAATTTGTTCCCACAAATTCCTCTCATAATCTGCCGGAAGATAAGTTTCCTTTAAAGCGGCAACTAAGTCAGACCATGACTGAAATGTCTTTTTAAGAAGATGATTATGCCACCAAGTGAAAGCATTGCCATCAAACAGATCTCCTGCAGAAAGAAACAGGTCATCATTGGAACAATTCCTGGAGATTTTGAGCGTCTCAATTTGTTCAAGAAAAGGAATCAAAGGCTGTTTGCCGGAAAACTTTTGAATTCCCCATTTATAAATGGGCACAGACTTCACTACTGAAGATGCAGTATGTGATTCTACCCTAACTGGAGTAGATTCTGAAGGAAGATTAAGTTTTTCCACAAGCACACCCTCAATTGACAATAATTTACTCCGTAACTGTCTTTTGACTGTTTCCTGCGTTGAAGAAGTGGTCTTCAGACGAGATACACGGCCAGACAAATGAGTTAAACGAGAACAAATACATTTGTACCTATAATCAGACTTACTACCTGAAAATTCATCGATGATACTAGATAAATCAGCAAGAGTAGCCAAGGCCTGATTATGGTCTTGCTCAAATTCAAGAGGGACAACTGTTTCAGAGAAGCTTCTGTCTGATGCTTCCTGAGACAAAATTCCACTAAGGACTCTTCTTTTCTCATCGACAGTAGAAGGAACCTCAAGATCTCTAATAATTAACTCATAGGTTAACTCATCAGTTTTCAAATGCTTAGGGTTGATGGTAGCCATTTTGTAAGATTATTTAAAAAACAATAATTTATGTAAACCAACAAGTAACCAAATCAACTTTAAAGATAAAGATAATTAAATTTACGAAAATAATATAAAACTACTATTTTATATTTAATTAAGTTTTAACACTACCCAACAACACATGAACTTGTCAAGGTTAATGATAACCAGCAGACAAAAAAGGTTGGTGATCAAAAAAAAAACTATCAGTAAAAATTAGATAAAAAAATAAGTATAAAAAAGTAAGTAAGATAGAAAATAGATATTTTTACTGAAATTTAATAAATTTACTACTCAAAATAGGAAGAAAAATGTTAAAGATAATAATAGTAAGAAAATATAAAAGTATTGTTTCAACTAAATACAAGAATGTATGCATTACTCAGAGTATATTACGTTGGGCGCCAATTTGTAACGTTAGGTACCAATTTGTAACGTTCCAACGAATATTCATTGGGTGCCAATTTGTAATCCTTCGAGGCTCAATTTGTAACATCCCAACGTTGAGCTGCTGTTGTCAACTTGTAACCGCAAACCTTAGTTTGCTGCTACAATCCGACTAACATCACTAACAACGTTGGAGTGACAAATCGTTTCCCGTTGGGACCAATTTTTAACGTCATAACCCCTAATGTATCAATTGCAAAATTGCTACATTAGACGTTATACGAAACACTCCCTGGCTAGCTCACTCAGGACGTGAATATGGCCTACTCTGGAGCAACACACGCAAACAAGTAAAAAGAAGAAACAATACACAGTTAAATTAACACATGTTTATTAAAATATTAAACAAAAATGGCAGAAAAATACATGTTTAAATATTATATTGAATTTAAATAAAAATTATTTGACTTCTTGCTACAGTGTTACATTATAGTAAGGAAAAATGCTTGTCACCAAATCCTAGGTTTTATCCTGGTCTTTTCTGCTATGGTTGTTAGCAAGCCATGTTGTTAGTTGTGGATTTTCTTGCCCTGGAGTCAACCTCCGGGATACATTTCTCAGGTGCGGGTCAATTTATATTAACATCCAGAAGACCAACCGGCCTGAGAATGGCACTATCATTCCAATAGGAGAGTTGACTCCAGGGCAAGAAAATCCACGACTAACAACATGGCTTGCTAACAACCATAGCAGAAAAGACCAGGATAAAACCTAGGATTTGGTGACAAGCATTTTTCCTTACTATAATGTAACACTGTAGCAAGAAGTCAAATAATTTTTATTTAAATTCAATATAATATTTAAACATGTATTTTTCTGCCCTTTTTGTTTAATATTTTAATAAACATGTGTTAATTTAACTGTGTATTGTTTCTTCTTTTTACTTGTTTGCGTGTGTTGCTCCAGAGTAGGCCATATTCACGTCCTGAGTGAGCTAGCCAGGGAGTGTTTCGTATAACGTCTAATGTAGCAATTTTGCAATTGATACATTAGGGGTTATGACGTTAAAAATTGGTCCCAACGGGAAACGATTTGTCACTCCAACGTTGTTAGTGATGTTAGTCGGATTGTAGCAGCAAACTAAGGTTTGCGGTTACAAGTTGACAACAGCAGCTCAACGTTGGGATGTTACAAATTGAGCCTCGAAGGATTACAAATTGGCACCCAATGAATATTCGTTGGAACGTTACAAATTGGTGCCTAACGTTACAATCTCTTGCTCCAATAACAAACAGGTAGCATTAGATTCATTTCGAAAAGAAATAGATTCCTCAGAATCGGGTTCGGGAATAGGGAGACGATCTATTCTACCTAACAAATGAATAAGTCGTGATTTGACTTGGCGAAAACAAGAATCTGTTGAAGAACCTTCAAACTCTTCAACTAACTTTGAAATCTTATCGATAGAATTTTTAATAGCAGTCTTTTCGTTATCATAATCTAAGGTATCTAAAGATAATTGATTGCTGTTATCCCTAACTAGCAATCTCTTGAGGATTTTCCTTCTTTCTTTTATTTCTCTACTCGTAACAGTTCCTCTGATTTTTAACTCATAATTAATTTCCTCTGAAGTAAGAAAATTGACTACAAAATTATTCATTTTTTAATTTAAGTCTACAGGTAATAAAAAAAATTTAAAAATAGTACAAATATACCAAAGAAAGATCAGGTTTAATTCCAAAATTTATACATAAATATGGAGAACTTTTGTAGTGTGTTTACCAGACGAAATGCAAGAAGAAAATAAAGAATACTGAGATAGAGATAAAGCAAAATAGAAGAAGAAATAAATAGAAATAGAATACGGAAGCTGATCGGGGTTCTCGTAGCTTAGCGTTATATAAATGTGAAGGACAAGCAAAGGCAACGGACAAAGAAAAAGAACAAAAGGATATAAGCCCCACGCTTTGGGCGGCATAAAAATATATGTAACCTCGGAAACCTTTTTTTGATGGTGCTAGAAAGGTCACCAATGGAGACACTGCGGACGGCAGCCAGATGGTTGGTGGAGAGCGAGTCGTGGGTTCGAAACTAGCTTTTGGAACCAGTAATGGGTCCAACGGACGAAATAAGTAAAGATACGATAAGAGATATTGGAAAAGATACAGAAATAAACAAAAAGATAGATGGGTAAAATTACCAAAGATAAGATAAGATAGGGAACAGGGCGCCACTTAATTTTTTGGGGTTTAAGAAGAAAATTAAGAAACCTTAGAAAAGAAAAGAGATAATGAAAGATATTTAGGTTCAGAGATCAAACCAAAGAAAAGATATCACAGTTAATTATGGAATAAATTTGGTCAACACTCTACATAAACAAAAAATAAATATATAGGGTATTACACTTACTTACCTACGAAACTTAAGCCTGATCTTTCTACTGGTCAAAGGTATAGTTATATTTAAAGGTAAAAAGCAAATATATCAGGGAACTTTGTTAGAAGTCGACAAATAAAATACATACATGAAACAATATCAATATATTAAACAACAACAAAATTATGACGCTGCTAAATGCAACACAAGTAATAAAAATACACCAACAACTATAAAATGGTGGTATACATATAAAAATAGGCAGAAATATACTTAGAAAATATCTTTACAAAGATATAAGTATAACACAAGCATGCATAAATAAAGATTTGGCGTATCTCGAGATATTACAGCAAAAAAATGAATAAAAAATTATAACAAAAACCAAAGATAACAAAAATTAATAAAATCTAAATTTATAAAAATACAAAAAAGTTACTGAAGTGAAAACATAAAAATTTAACCAAACCGCACTTGGTTAAGTCGATTATTTGGTTCGTAACAAAAAACAGTATAGAATGTTCTTTAATTGACTGCAAAATTCAGTAGCTACTCTCAACTACATTTGATGACATGTATGATCGTTGAATACGTCCAGATAATGGAAGATGATATGGTGCTATACCATGTTACTTGCCCAGATAGGTGGAGATATTAAAATTTGTCAACTTACAGTAATTATTCCTGACGACTGCTGCTTTAATTCACTGAAGTTAATACTGTACTTGTATTAAACACTGAATTTATGACTATATTTAATCTAATACAGTATAGGATGAAGAAACTCAAAATAAAAAGTGTATACACACTTCTAAAGAAAATGCACAGAGACGGTAAGGTAGCAGATACGATAATGTGAACTAAGCGTCTTAACTCGACGAATGCCCACCGATAAGTGACTTGGTTCCTCTCAAATTTTACCAAGCTACCCAAGAAAAGGTGAGGGTATCTTACCCCCAAAAATAATAGGCCAGCTGTATGTATTTCTGAGAAGGTAAAAAGTTCTAATTAACATTGAACATAACGGTATACTTCTACCTACAAACGTGATGAAATATGAAATCCCGCGATTGGGTCTTCACAGAAACATTACTATACGAGCCTTCGGAATATTTACAAATCTATCATAAAAGACCCGGATTAAGACGGAAAGGATTAAAAACTTTTCGGACGCAAGGAAATTCCGGGCATTCAATAAAATTTTGAAGACGGTAAACCGAACATAAGCGTATCATCACGGGGGTAAAAGGAATAAAAATAATTAATATTTTAATTATATAAAAAAATGTTACAACATATCTCTCCTGAACTCTTTTCGTGCCAGGACGTGCTTCGTCTTCCGGTCCTCTTTTTCCTTCGTCTTTCTCTTGTATAAATAATCGCATTAACTCATATTTTTCATTTCTTAGTATATGGACAAAGTAGCTCATTTTTCTTTCCTTTATAGTGTTTCATATTTCTTGTTAATTTCATCTTTCTTAACACTCCGTTCGACGACAGTGGTCAGTCAGGCCAAGCCTACGATGTAAAGCGTTATTTTCTTAAAAATAAATAATCTACATTTAAATTATACTTTACAAAAAAAGTAGTTTTATTTTTTTCAAAAAAATTGACTTTGGCCTGATAGACCACCGTCGTTTGTTTATGTAAGTTTTTTCATATACAGGAACTCGGGAGTAGGGTAACTTTGGATGTAGAAAATGATGCCGATAGTTCTATTGCCGACAATGATAGAGAAGAGTTTAGCGATCATGACACGGAATCTGAGCAAGAGGATATCCCGGAAGCAACACCAAGTATTTTAAAGTAATTATTATTTAAATGGGAATAAGCCACAATTAAACGTTAAAGTACGTTTATTGACGTTTCAATTTCCGCTTCGGAAATCGTTCTCAAAATACAAACATTAGTAAATTAAACAAATTTTTGTTCTTTTGTTACTTAGTGAAAAATTCTTCTAGTAATTTAATTTTATCTGACTCGTTTATATTGACAGTTTAGACATACATTATACATTTTAAATTGGATGACTTTAAAATGATATTGACAATATTGTTAAGTTGCGTTTGTGAAACGACTTTACTTGTAAGATAGTTCATTCGATTACATGAAATCAACTTTAACTTGAGAAAATCCGTCAGAAAAAATCATAGCATGCAATTCGTCTTAAAAAAAACACATGCCACGATGACAGTAAAATTCTCCTGTTAGTGATTCCATAGTAAATTATGAGGGAAAAACCAGGAAAATAACCTTATAATACTATCCCGACATGGTAAGTATTTGGTCCTACATTTAGTTTACTTTTAATAAACACCAAATTCTGATTTAATATGTTTGTTATTTAAAAAGACATAAAATGGTGTATCTTCTATATGTTACTGACTTACTAAAACTGCTATTTTCCTTTTAATAACTTCCTCTTTTATTATGGGTAACCAGATCCTACTACATTCTGCCGAGGAATTTGCGACACAAATGGTCTCATTTAGCATAATTAGAGCCGCTTCTTTAATTTTTCTCTTTTTACCATCCGTCTCTTTTACTACTATATTTGAATCATTGTGATGTATAACCTAAATAAAACTGATCGCATTTACAAGGTATTTTATAAATACAATTCTTTGTCCTTTCTTGTTCATTGTTAGGTTTGGTTTTAGACAAAATAGATCTTAATGTGTTTGTTGTTTTGAATGTTGTTGAAATGTTGAATTTATTTCCTATCCTTTTAAGTTTTTCTGATTATACTTTTATGTATGGTATTGTTATTTTCCTCGTATTATTCCTTGTGTATGGTGTAGGATCTCGTTCTAAGTTGTTCTGTTCTTTTGGCTCCATTGTTGAAAATTCCTTATTTATAAACGATAAAGGATAATCATTTTTTAATAAAACAGATGTTAACAAATGTTTTTCCTCCAAAAACGAATTTTTGTTAATTATTCCTTTTTAATATTAATATTGTGATTTGAATTGAAATTTAAATATCTGTTGGTGTGTGTTGGTTTTCTATACACCTGAGTCTCATAATATCCAGTATCGTTCTTAGAGATTAAAAAATCCAGAAAAGGTAATGTGTTATTATATTCCTTTTTCATGGTAAATGTTATTGTCTCTTCTTTATCATTTATATCATTCAAGAATGTGTCCAACAACTCTGATACATGAGGCCATATTGAGACTACATCATCTACATATCTCCACCATACTGTGGGTTTTAAATTTTGTTTAGAAATAATATTTGTTTCAAAATCTTCCGTTTATCCTTTATCGTTTATAAATAAGGAATTTTCAACAATTGACCGAATAGAACAAAACAACTTAGAACGAGATCCTACAGCACACAAAGGAATAATTCGAGGAAAATATTAATACCATACATAAAAGGATTATCACAAAAACAAAAGGATAGGAAATAAATTCAACATTTCAACAACATTCAAAACAACCAACACATTAAGATTTATTTTGTCTAAAACCAAACCTAACAATGAACAAGAAAGGAGAAAGAATTGTATTTATAAAATACGTGAATGCGATCAGTTTTATTTAGGTGAAACATCAAGGCCAATAAATGTTAGAATAAGTCAACATTAATCTTATATTAAAAATAGAGAATTTGATAGATCTCACATATGTAAACACACGTGGGATAATAAACAATGAAATGATTCAAATATAGTGCTAAAAGAAACGGATGGTAAAAAGAGAAAAATCAAAGAACTGGCTCTAATTATGCTAAATGAGACCAATTGTGTCGCAAATTGCTCGGCAGAATGTAGTAGGATCTGGTTACCCATATTAAAAGAGGAACTTATTAAAAAATATACCAGTTTTACTAAGTCAGTAACATATAGAGGATATATCATTTATATTTTTTTAAATAACAAACATATTAAATAAGTATTTGGTGTTTATTAAAAGTAAATTAAATGTACGACCAAATACTTACCATGTCGGGATAGTATTATGAGGTTTTTTCCTGGTTTTCCCTCATAATTTACTATGGAATCACTAACAGGAGAATTTTACTGTCATCATGGCATGTGTTTGTCTTTTTAGAGACGAATTAGATGCTATAATTTTTTTCTGACGGATATATTGTCAATATAAACGAGTCAGATAAAATTAAAATATTAGAAGAATTTTTCACCAAGTAACAAAAAAACAAAATTTGTTTATTTACTAATGTTTGTATTTTCAGAACGATTTCCGAAGTGGAAATTGAAACGTCAATAAACGTACTTTAACCTTTAATTGTGGCTTATTCCCATTTAAATAGTAATTACCAACTATTGAAGAACAAACAATTAATGAACAACAATCTGACAGGAGATTATTATTAGGCGAAGGATGGAACTAAATGACAGAAATTTGCACCATCTTTAAATATTCATACATGACGGGAGAATATAGTTTCATTGAATCGTGGGATCATTTAATGTAAAATATTATTAAAATATTATTGAACTTATAGTAGAATACACCAATATTTATATTAGAGAGAAATCTGGAAGATACAAAAATCAAAACGGCGTCAAACTTACAACTGTTCTGCAAATAAGAGCTTTTAGTGGTTTGTTATATTTAGCAGGTTTGGATCACGGCTTTCGAAAAAATGTAGAAGAATTTTGGTCAGACGATGGCGTAGAATTAAAAATATTTGTAGTGACCGTGGCACAAAGATGATTTAGATTTTTATTAAAATTAATACGTTTTGATAATAAACAAACCAGAGACTAAAGACTCAAAATTGATAAACTAGCTCCGATAACAAAGATTTTTGAAACATTTGTAAAATTCAGTTAATTCTGTTGCTGACTGTAACTCTCGATGGGATGCTGTTTGCTTCTCGTGGAAGGTGTAACTTCCGCATGTACATTCCAAACAAACCTAAAAATTATGGTATTAAAGTATTTGCCACTGTCGACGCAAAAACATTTTATACTAATAATATAGAAATATGTGGGGTCAATAACTTGCTGGACCATATAAATTAGATTATTCATATGCCACAGTTACTACATGGATGTGTAAACCTCTCTATCGAACAGGAAGAAATATTACGATGGATCGCTAGTTTGTTACTTGCAACCTTGTTATCCAACTAAAAAGAGAAGACAGGCTAACACTTGTGGGTACGATTTAGTTCAAAATAAAAGGATTGCCCCCAATTATGACCAATGTGAAATACCGCCCTGTAGGTTCCTGTGTTTTTGGTTTTAAAACACATATGATGATGACATCGCATGTACCAAAAAGGAATAAAAATATGTTACTAGTTTTATCCTTTCATTACAGTGATACAGTAGACGACCTGGTCGCTCTACAGGAAAAAGACTGCAAAACGAAAAAATAACTGCGAAAAGGGGGAAAATACCTGGCTTCGAACTACTAGGTGTTACGTATCATCGATCATATGGCACAACAGCATACGTTAAACAAAACATAGAAAACGCCGTCCTTGTTTCCACGTGTACTGATGATGAAATTCACAATGTTTTTGTAAAAATTGAAAGCATTACTGTTAATAACACCTAAAAACCACCGGCTATATCCTGGCCAGCTTAAGTCATCGACACACATCCGCACCCGTCAATATACGTGGGGGACTACAACAGTCACCATGAGCAGTGGAAATATAAACAATGCAACATCAATGGGAATGCACTAGTAAAATGGGCGGAGGACGAACACCTATCACTAAAGTTTGACGCTAAAGACCAACCTACATTTATGTTAGCAGCATGGAAGAAGGAGTACAATCCTGATCTATGTTTTGTCTCCACTAATAAAAAGGGACAACCTCTAGCAGTCTCTCGAAAAGTAATGGACGACTTCCCACACAGCCAACACCGCCCAGTGATCTTAGAGGCAAGAACTCAGATTCCTATAATCACATCCATCCCTCGCCCACGTTGGAATCTAAAGAAAGCCATTTGGGGTAGCTTTTCTGCGGAACTGGACAAGAATCTAGGCTGGATACCCCCTACCATCAGAAATTACAAAAGATTCGTTGAAGCCGTAATAAGCACGGCCAAAAATCATATACCAAGATTCTACCGAAAAGAATACATTCCTGGTTGGTCCCATTACAGCGAAGAACTATACCAAAATTTCCTTAAAATCTGCGGTCAAGAATTAGCCGATGAACTGCTCCATAGCCTAGATGCAGCGAGACAACAAAAATGGACAGAAACTGTAGAAAGTCTTAATTTTCAAACACCTAGTAGGCAAGCATGGACACAACTAAGAAAATTAGGAAGCGGAACAAGGATCAAAACAACAATTAACCCAAACACTATTGCTTCACATCTGATATCGACATCCAGGGCCCCGAAAGACAAGTCACACACAATCAAGGTAAAACAAGAGCTCAAAACTTTAAAATTCCAATCCACAGAAACCAAATACTCTAGCCCTTTCACTTGCGAAGAAGTCACTATAGCTCTCAAGAATGTAAAGCCAGGTAAAGCCTCAGGTTTTGACAATATTCATCCCGAATTCTTAATTAACAGCTGCAAATATGCGAGAGAATGGATGGCCCACTGTTTCACAAATATTATGAAGACCGGTATCATACCACAGGAAACGCTCAAAGATCATTGCCATATTAAAACCAGGGAAACCAAATGATAACAACCCTAAGAACTACAGACATCAGCACTCCAAGAAAACTGAAGAATGGACTCCCTCAGGGATTTGTCCTAGCTCCTCTTCTCTTTAGCCTGTACATCGCTGATATACCAGAAACCAGATCAAGGAAGTTTGGTTATGCCGACGACTGGGCCCTTGCAACAAGGTGTAATTCATTTGAACAAACAGAAGAAATCCTTATAGCAGACTTACACACAGTGGGAAAGTATTTCCATAAATGGAGGCTCCAACCAAACGCTACCAAAACAGAGGTTTTCAGTTTTCATCTAAATAACAAGCTTGCAGGAAGAATACTGAATATACAATTCGAAAACACCACACTCGCCTACAATAAAACACCAAAGTACCTTGGGGTGACTCTTGACAAAACACTATCTTTTAAGGAACATCTGTCAAAAACCGCGGAAAAACTTAAATCCAGAAACAACATCATCCAGAAGCTATGCAGCACAACATGGAGAGCATCGGCTTCCACCTTGCGGTCATCTACCCTGGGCCTTGTCTTCTCAACCGCAGAATACTGCTCTTCAGCTTGGCTTAACAGCCCATATATACACAAAGTAGATGTCCATGAACAGTACAATGAGAATGATTGAATAGTTGCTGGTGTTATCAAATATACCCCTACGCAATGGCTTCCAGTACTGAGCCACATTCCACCACCCAAACTACGGCGCATACACTCCCTCACTAGTAAGTACAAAAAGATACTTAGTAACGAGATCCTGCCAATTCATCAAGATATAGATACTGCCAACGGTAACCGTTTACGCTCCAGACGACCGCCAATAAAAACAGCACAGATTGGTGTGGAAAATGAGTTCAACTTAACGACCACTTGGACTCGAGAATGGATTAAACCACAAAATAGCAGCTTACCCTGCATCACACAAAAACCACCAGGTTTTGACTTATCACGCAAAAACATGGACTATGCTGAACCGAATCAGAATTCAACACGGCAGATGCGGTTACATGATGCACAAATGGGGTAAACGACCATCCCCACTCTGTGACTGCGGACAACCCCAAACCATTTGTCACATTACAGAACAGTGTCCCACAAGATCCTATCAAGGCAGGTCAAAGGATTTCCTAATGGCGACTTCAGAGTCGATAGAATATATATAAATAAGTTAGATGTTCGTTTGTAAACATATATGTAATGTTTTGTACAAAATATATGTAAATTTAAATGTAAAGGTGTCAAGTGCCATACGATAAATAAATAAATAAATAAGTAGACGAAACTAGCAAGAAGTCAGAGATGATTTTATTCTACAATGATACAAAAAGTGGAATAAATATTTTAAATAAAATGACATCATCTTACGATGTGTTTAGAAATACTAGACGATGGCTACTTCTAATTTTTTATGGGTATGTATACTTTATAATTTATTATTTAAATGCCGCCAGAATAAACGCTTTTGTACTTACCAAATATAATAATCCCAATACGGAATATACTAAACAACAAAGACAATTTATTAAAAAAATAGGATGAGACCTATAGTATAGAGACTTATAGAAAAAAGTTATTTGGAATCAAGAGCTACAACGTGAGGATTACATTTTAATATTCGACAAGCTGTTATGAAATACTCTGAAATACTGACACAAAACCGATCTAATCCACCACCAGGTAAAAGAGGTCATTGCAAATACTGCAAGAAAAGGAAAACTTGATATTTTTGCACATTCTGCAAATGTTGTTTATGCATGGATCATAACCTAGCCTGCTGTAAGAAGTGTATTCAACAAAAAAACCTAAGAAACTGTCTGCATGATTAATTTTTCTGTATTTTCTGTGACATATAATTCTGCTGAAATCTGTATTTTTTAATATAGATTTATTATTGTTTTAATCAATTTTTATAAAACAAAAGAAAAATTTGTTTTTTTTTTTGTAAGTGTGGTAAGCTGTTAAAAGTATTATGTAAAATATATCACTTATTTTTGATCTACTTTAATTTAATACAAGGTAGGCATAAACAAACAAAATACTACCATCAGATGGAAGAAAATAGCCTATAAGTACAAATAAAAATATTGCGTTTCAAAAAAATTAATTAAAAGAAAATAAAAATATAGCCTTATTTGTGGTCCCAATAGACTACCGTCGTGCGGTCTTATTATTATTTAGACGTCGTCGATCGGAATGGTTTCCGTGTTTGTTACGTGTTGTGTCTATGATATTGTTTACATTCTTCGATAAGATCACATCTCAAAGCTGGCAAGTCTTTTTTGAGTTGCGTCCGTAATTGTCCTTTAATTCTATCATCATTTTTTATACACTATAAATCATGAAATGCCCAGTTATATTTAAGCAACTTGATTTATATTTCATTAATATGCTCTCTTGGGAGCAAATGTTTAATATAATGGATAAAGCAATTTTAAATTTATTACTTGATATGCTTATAATCAAAAAATGTTAAGATAATGAACCAGAAACAAGTGCTCTGTGAAGTTTTTTTATTCGATGTAAAATATATAAATTGATGTTCAGTAACAATATCATTACACAGCCACATACCATGATTTATAACGATTAATATACGATTTTAAGATAATTTAAAATTTCATTATTAGGTATTTATTATGTCAGTAACAAATATCTGTGTTGAGATAAAACTATACATAATATGTTTAAAAAGTTATAATTATAAAATAAAATGAAGATATGAAATAAATAATGTGGTAAGTGCCAAAAAATCTCATTTTTATTTTATACCTTTAAAATGTTCCAAGTACCTACCATAACCAACAACCTATATAATGCGCCAAGTCGCCGGGTTATTATTACGAACTTAAAAAATTCTCAACAGAGTGCGTGTTTGTCAATCGCCACAACGTCGCCGGTAAAAAAAGTGAAAATAAATATGACAGTTTCAGTACTGTTTTGATGTTGTGTTAGTAAAGTTGTTATTTTGCGCGGTGTTTGGAATAACTCCAAGACAAATTGAAACATTAGCTAAGCTGAAAAAAAAAGAGATTCAGTTTATAAGGAAAGGAGAGGTAATAATCTGCAGTTTAGAAAATTCATGCCCGAAGATAGAGCATTGGCTATCGAACACATATTCAAATTTTCCAGAGACGTGGGACATTACAACCGTTTAAAAAGCGAGAAACATTATCCGAGCTCCGATTTCAATATAAATGGCGTTTAAGGAAGCTCATTCTGATTCAGCAGTGAGCTATCGTTTTTACTTTCAAATTTTCAAAAAGAATTTTTCCAATGTAAGCTTTCGTAAGCCTAGAACGGATACCTGTGCTACCTGTGATTTACTGCACACGCAAACAAAAGATCC
The DNA here is from genome assembly GCF_040954645.1 of Diabrotica undecimpunctata. Lineage (NCBI taxonomy): Eukaryota > Metazoa > Arthropoda > Insecta > Coleoptera > Chrysomelidae > Diabrotica > Diabrotica undecimpunctata. The sequence continues at coordinate 134,869,376 of NC_092804.1, read as the reverse complement.
CACATAGAAAGATGCTCAATTTAAGTTAGAACTTTACCACCGAAAAGCTGAAGCAGCTGTAGAAGCAATGAGAAAAGACCATCAGAATTGTCAGCAACCCACGAGTGATACCATGACAGTTCCTATGGATCTACAGCAGGTCTTATCATTGCCAACTCTAACTCATAGTCAAATGTATTATATGTGACAGCTTTCCAACTACAACCTTTGAGTTCACCTAGGGGACAATAACACTGACTTTATGTTTTTGTGGCATGAAGGTATAACAGGACGTGGAGGGAATGAAATTGCGCCGTGTATGTTGAAAGCATTCACTAATATACGGACACAAAACGAAAAGAAACAATGTGGAGCGACAACTGTGCCGGACAAAATAAAAATAAAATGTTATTGTTTTTATGGATTTATTTAGTTCCCAATGGGTATTTCGATGAGATAAATCACAAGTATCTAGTATCGGGTCATTCATTTATGAGTTGCGACAGGGATTTCGCCCAAATTGAAAAGCGAAAAAAGCAAGAGAAGTGTGAGGTACCTATGGATTTGGTAAGTATAATGACAACAGCTGTAAGGAAAACACCATTTCTTGTTACATTAATGAACCGTGAGGACTTCTTCGATTTTAAAGTAGCTTCCGAAAATTCAATCAGTACATCCAAGCGTCAAATTTCAAAAGCTCAATGGATCAACATTAACCGACAAAATCCGGGATTGGTTAACATACGAGAAACTCTGAATGAATTGGAAACGTGGAAATCAACAAAGCTTTTAAAGAGAAATATTACAATTAAAACTATTGCACAAATGACTCTTCCTAACTTGACCCGCCAGAATAGAATTTCTGAAGAAAAAAAAACAAAACTTGTTGGCAATGGTTCCCTATTTGAAGAAAGAAAATAGAAAACTTTATGAAGACCTATTTAATCCCAATACCCTTAGAACCTACATGTTTTGTGTTTTTTATTATAACTTACCCCAATACTTTATATTTTTTTGATGGCTCTTAGCACATTCTAAGATTTTATAACTGTTTTATTTTTTTTACAATAATTTTACAAAAAGTTCGCAAAATTATTTAATGCACAAAAACATAATTCACTTGAATAAACCTATGTTTAATTTTAAGAAAGTTATTTCTAATACATTCATTGTAGAAAAAAATCGATTATTTCGAAATAATGATTTTAGTACTTACCACATTACTTATTTTAAGTCTTCAAATAATAATTTTAAAACCTTTACTATAAATTCAGATCACAATTTATTATAAACTAGTTGACCCGGCAAACTTTGTACCGCATGAAAATTAAATAATGAAAATAAAATAAAACCAAAAAGAAAAACTCAAATATATTTTTTTTGCCTTAAATAAATATACAACGATGACGATTTTCCGACACGCGAATAATTGCCCATGTGCGAAACATGGAAACTCTAAGATAATTCCGAAAACTTCCAACGCTTGGCTTTGTGATTTGTTTATTGTCATTGCAAAAGCCAAAAGCACGGAAAATTGTAAATGTTTAAAATTAAATAATACGTTTGTTGAAATCATCATTATACGCGGGATCAACACATCCTCTCCTTTGTATTTTTCCTTGATGATCGTTGAAATAATAATATTTATTAGCCTTTTTACAGTCAGTCTCGTTCCATTACACAGTCGAGGTTGATTAATGTTACACAGCATAATGACAACTGATCCTACTCTTAATTGTAAATTGTTAGGTGTCCAGGCAATTCCAATGAATTCAAAAACTCTGTAGGATAGTTGACTATGTCATTCTGATTGAAAACTGTGTCAACTGATTTGAATGAAAACAGCTTTCCTGGAAAAAACTTCCTGGAAACAAGAGTAGTATATTTAATGCCGTTTCGAAGGAGTGTGGCAACTAACTGTTTGACACAGATAACTCGGTCACACTAATTTCGGTTTTACATAATAGATAAAAATGTTGTAAATAAAATAAAAAAAATCTACCGAATAGACATGTAAAATTTCATAAAAATTGGTCCTTTGGGCCTTTCAAAGAAGGAAGGTTTTACATGGGAACAACATGCGATGTTCCCAAGCGGTCACCCATCAAAGCCGCTTGACTTTGGTGATCAAACGAGAAGCTATATTCAGTGTGGTATCGTTGTTGCCGAATCTATCAATACTGACATTTATTTTGTTAATACTAGCTTCCTTTAATAGTCAAAGTATGGTACCATCTATTAGTTATATTACGATTTAAAATGAGAGAAAAGCTGTTTTTAAACTCTATCCATACAATTTTTTGACATTTTGACAATTCTTTTACACGTACCGTCTCCTGGCAATAACAAACACAACAACAAAAAAAAAGAATTATCTAATTTGGTGCAGTAGTTTTGAGGTGATGCTCGTACAAACATTTCGGCGATTTACTTTTTTTTTTATTACGACACTACTTATTATAAGATACTGCGGATTTTCCAACCTTAAAGTAAATTTTGTACACTAATCATATGTCCCTAAGGGATTCTTTGCAATTTTTTCTGAGAATACAAGTTTATTTAGATGAACCGTGATGAACTGATGATGTGTATGGATTCATATAAAAAACAATTTTAATAAAAAATGAAGGAATGATTAAATCTTTTTATTTCCTTCTATAAATATCTGATCGATAAAGCTCCCACATGTATTCTTATGGAATTTATATATAGATAGATATTTAAAAATTCCTCCAAATTGAATAAAAAAACATTACAATCAATGCATCAACAACATCATCAACAATAAAATAATAAAAAAGTATGTATGCAAAAGGATAAGATATCAATGTTTAAAATCCTGTGTTGAACAGTTATGCGAAAATAATGGTTTTTAAAGATAAAACTTATCTTTAGTTTTAATGAAACACATTGTATCATTATCATCATCATCATCCAGCCTTCATTATTTTTGGTTAAGTTCATTCTGAGGCCCACCTTCGATCATGCAAACTCCAATTCATTTAACATATCTGTCGTTTCTCCTCAATTATCTGTGATAAGGAGAATGTCATCTGCGAAACAAAGATGGTTAAGCTTTTTCCGTTTATTGTTACTGCTCTGTGGTCCCAATTGACCATCTTAAAGGCGTACTCTAATGCTGTTATAAATAATTTCGGTGACAATGTATCCCCTTGCCTTATCCCACGTTTTATTTTTATTAGTCGGGTTTTATCGTGTACCTTAACAGTCATAGTGGCATTTTTGTAAATATTATAAATAAGTTCTCTGTACCTATGGTCGATCCTGCTGTCATTCATTTCTTCTATAAGGCTGTCTATTTCGATCGTGTCGAATACTTTATGAAAATCTTTTAAAGTGAGGACAAGAGGTTTGTTGCATTTTACAACTTTTTCAATGAGTGTCTTTACTGATCATTGGTACCATAATTCGAACAGAATCCCGCATTCTCTCTCGGTTGGTGGAAATCTAATTTTTTTCTCCAATCTTGATGTCATTAATCTAGTGAAGAGCTTGTATATGTGGTTAAACCCTGTATACGTTCATATATTTTGGACTTGCATATATTATATTTTGTCATCATTTTTATTTATTTTCCTTTGGTAATTATATTTAGATATTTTATTTACTATACAATTTTCGAAGCAAAACAGAACATTGAACAAAAAATGTAATATAGTCACATTTCAGGGGCTTAATTTTATTGCATAATTATAAATTTAAAATATTTTGCATATTATATTCTGTTTGAATAATATTATTAGATAATTATTTATCCGTTTATACAATAATAGCTTTTTTGTTACAATGCTCTAAAAGTGTGATCAACAGTTTATGTAATTTCTTAAAAAAGACATTTATTTTTTATGCTTTAAAATTCGTTTCAATACCTTCCAAAATATCGGATGTAAAAGAATATCAATATACTTTTATAAATTCGTCCGCTTTTAAACGAAGCGAATAAAAGCGTAATATTATGAAGCTAAAAGTAGCATTATCGAACGGCCTCGCCCGTTTCCATTTTCACTCCTTCACATCGGGTTCGTCCTGGCAACACTCCCGCCGTCATACCACTTTCCGGCTGTCTCCCAGGATTCATCCGTCTCCCTCCTGACGACGACGACCAATAATCGTGGGGGATAGTACGCGTTCCCTGTCAGCTGACTTGATTCATTTTATGAAATCTAAATTGAATAACAAATCTTTTTCGTTTTATCTATTTTATCTTACCGTTATGGTTCAATAGAAATTAATTTATTGCAAATAAAAGGCATTAACAAAAATGATAAACAAATTATAATAGCCAGCTACAAAAATAATTATGATTTTCTGAAATCCTAATATTAATATTCCAAGTTTGTTCCTGGTTGTCATTAACCATATAATCAAAGGCATATTTAAATCATTTTACGCTGGCTGGTATAGTAGCCAGTAAGTAGCTGGTATAGTAGTAGGTAATTTAGTACTATTTATTAGAAACCCATATTACACAAGAAAATTACAAGAAAAGAAAAAACAATTTGGACAATCTGCACTTGGAATGTCAAAATCCTGTTTGCAGCTGGAAAACTTGAAAATACAGTAAAAATGATGAGAATGAAAACAGATGTTTTAGAAATTTGTGAAATAATATTATATTACTCATATAACAGCACAGAGAACAACACCACAGAAATGAAGTAGTTAACTGCTGAATTAAATCAATACCTAACCAACCTTATACCAATTTTAGAGAGGTTGATATTTCATTATTCGGTGGATAAAAGCAAACAAGTCAAAAATGTGCTTTTTATAGGAGAGGTAAAAAATTATTTGAAGATCAAATAAAATGGTATTTTTGCAAAATAGTTTGCCCTATTTGTTTAAAATTATACTAAAAACATTGTCTAAATAGTTTTTATCACATTATTTGGAGTATTTTTGCTTTTACATGACTTATATGGTTAGGCACGATACGTTTGTCCAACTTATATGCTTTTGATCAAAGAAAAGGTATGAGGAGAAATGAAAATGTATTTTTAGCTTCCATAATGATTTATTTGTATCAAAAACAAAAAAACGTATTATCAATGAAATAAAACCTTACAAAAAAGTGGCTGCTGATAGAAGTTATACTTCTATACACACGTCCGCCTTTACAAATTTATATGTGAGTCAATCTGAACAACCATTACCTTGTAATGCTATAGGTAAGACATAGCAGAAAGAGAAACATAATTAGGTATATAGGTATATGGTGCATCGTTTGCTGTATATAAACAACATTTGACCTGTAATAGGAGTATAGTAAATGAAGGATTGAATCAATATTTTGATGAAAATATATATTTTTATTTTCATAAGTATGAAAGGAGTTGAATGCAAAAGAAAATTTTTACTCATACTCTGTAGTAAAATTCATTGTTTATTTTGTTATTAATATAAAAATAAAATACAATACACTGCAACATAATTCAATATGATAATATAATACACATTAAAATGCAATATTCATAAGTATTAAAAAATAACAACTTACATATTACAGTTATATACATAACTTTCTTACGCATGTGTTTAATTTACCATGATAATAATATTAATAAAAAAAACGGATGTGGCAGTCCAGTGGGACTGCCGGTGGAAGTTATACTTCTATACACGTTACAAATTTTTATGGGAGTCAATCTGCACAATCATTACATAATGTAATGCTAGAGGTAAGAGAGAGCAGAAAGAGAAACGGAATTAGGTATATAGGTATATGGTGCATCGTTTGCTGTATATAAACAACATTTGACTTATAATAGGAAGATTTCATCAAAATATAATAATATGAATATGTATATTTGTATTTTGAAAAGGAGTTGAAAGCAAAAAAATTTTTTTACACATACTCTGTAGTAAAATTCATTGTTTATTTTGTTATTAATATATAAATACAATACAATCCACTGCAACATAATTCAATATAATAATACAATACAAATTAAAATGCAATAGTCATAAGTATTTAAAAATGACAATATACATAACTTACTTACGCATATGTTTAATATCCGCATATAACTTGTTGTAAACAAATCTGTTGTAAAATTTTTATTCTAAACTCCATTAAAAATGTTGTAAAATGGATATTTTTATATAGATAAACAAAAGTATCATTTTAATCCTACCCTATTATCGAATTTTTCGTTTCCAACAATAATTTTTTCAAAACAAATTTTTTTTTGGAACGGGTTACAGTATTTTTATATACACCTGTTTGTAAAAATTTGTTCAAAATACATTTTATTGTTTTAAACACAGTAATTAATAATTTTAAATAATTTTTAACAAAAAAAAACAAAAAATTGCCTCACCGTGACATGTTAGCACATTGCCGTGACCAGAATTCGAACCTGTGTTACCACGGCCACAACGTGGGATCCGAACAACTAGTCCACTAGACGATCACGGCTAATTGGGCGATGTATATTACGATTATAGTTCGAATAGTTTAAAACTCTAACCTAAGATTCCATTAAAAGAAATTTAGGTCAGTTGTTTACAGAAGAAACAATGTACTTAATATTAATATAAAATACCATTTTATATAAATAAGTACGCTAATAATTAAAAATAAAGTAGTCAATCAGTGGAAATAATAACAAATAAATGTTTGCTATTCTAAAAATGCTAAGATATTAAATAAATTATATTCAGCGGTATTTAAAAATGACAATAGGTATACATAACTTACTTACCCATATGTTTAATTTACCATGATAATAATATTAATATAAATTTAATTAAAATGAAATATTCATAAGTATTTAAAAATGACAATATACGTAACTTACTTACGCATATGTTTAATTTACCATGATAACAATATTAATAGAAAAAATATTGTTTGGTGATACAACTGTCAATTTATCTGACATTGATAAATACAATATTTAATTGTTGTTTGTTGTGTATATAAGTACACATTTGAAGTGTTACATTACTTGTAAATATCACTTTCTTGAGATATTTACAAGTTTTAATTTATAATTTAACATGCCTGACGAGGCTGATGACAAATCTGAACAGAATGGAAAAATAGTAATAATATTAATAAATATTAGAGAAAAAATATATCTTCTGTCTCTCTCTTACCTATATCTTACATATGTAATGATTTTGTTGATTCACTCCCGTACAAATTTCCAACGTCGAACGCGCGTGTAGAAGTATAACTTCAAAAATAAAATTAGTTGGATTAAAATATCAAAATACGTAGTACAAAATTTAAAAAATTATTATTACGAATTTTATCATTTCACAAAAAAAATACAGTGTAAGAAAAATTATTTTATTAATTAAAATTTATTTTTTTCATCACTTAAAATGTCTGCGGTCGATATTTCTATTGACTGGAGCAGAAGTTTGTTTAAAGATTATGAAAAATAGTTGGGATGACTGGAAGGAGTGACATCAGATCATTTTTTTTCTCTTGAAATAGGCAATCTTTGATTGGTTATTATTGGTATATCGGCTAAAGGTTGACCACCTCGTCCATTTATTTCTATTATGTTTTCTTGTGTATTGTGTTAAACTGTATGTACCAAATTCCTTTGTGTAACGTAGCCACCTAGTTTCCAGCAATATAAAAGGATTTTCTTCAGTATCCTTAGTTCTACAAACCAAAGTTCCTTTTAAAAAAGAAGAAAAACTGAAAAAATCTTCTTTTTTCATCTTGAAAACTGTAAAGATTTTGCTGCTAGAGCGAACCAACTGCATCCAGTCATGTGAATAGAAAATCTAGAGTTTTTCTCAATAATGCCATGATCTCTAGATGGCTGTGTCCTGGTGTCATGAACTTGTGGTCTATAAATTTCAAATTGGTTGAATCTTTCATAATCAATGTAAATATGGATGTCACATGGGAGTTGCGATTCTGTCCACCGCATGTGTCAGAATAGTAAATAACATGTTCTACTTAGGAAGGTACAATAGTCTTGAAATGGCGATATAAGCAGGAAGCAATGTGGTTTGCCCCCTGCCGGCTATTGATTCATAAAACCTGAAGTACATTGCTTAACCGCTTGCATTGTCGTGGACCGTAGAATATATATCCACAGCTGACTTATAAAAAATTACAGATGATTTTCAATTGGGAGTCAGTAGGCATTGCTGCAAATCAAAAGTATATACTTTGATCAGACTGTTAATTTTGGATATCTGGGTGTCTTTTCTTTTTTTTTTTTTTTCATAAGCATTATAAAGGGTTTTTTGTGCTGTGCTCTTCGTATTTGTGAGCGATGCTTTTTGTCTGTCTGATGTGTACAAAGTTTCAATCTTAAATTTTTATAAAATTTTTCATGTAAGTATATTTGGTAGGTCTGAGAATAGGTCGTAGGCCATTTTTATACTCCTAGTTGCTAAGAGTGGTCCTCTCCATATTTATTTTATTTTTGATAATTTTTTTCTATTTTTTATGATTTGGCATCAAATAATTCTAACCCCTTAATTTTCACTCTTCTACCACCAACCTCTATTTTTTAGTACATAGTGATATCAGTGGGAATACAAAGCAATCTAACACAAATTTAACATCCGATACTATAACAACAACAATGATAACTGATTACAAAAACTATTCGCATGTTTTAAATAACATTTTCGCCGATTAATCATTTGCCAATGCAACTCCCACTAAGATATTATTCACACCATTTAATGTTCAATAATCAACAAATGTAATATGATGACATGTATAATTTCGATAGTAATGCAATCTTCGCCGTCAGAGCTTATATTTCCTTGTCGATAACAGTTTTTTGATAACATGAATCATTTTTTTATGATACCTGTGGATTTAAGAAATTGATTTTGGTAAAACTAGTAAGTCACGTACCTATATTCCCATAATAGTAAGGCAAGATCAAGTAATTTCGAAATTCACTTAACGACAAAGGCACGAACAGAAACATAACGATAGAAATAATTTCTAATAAAATAATTAAGTTAAAAAAAAATAATGAAATATCAACCCTGCTGGAATTGTAGAAAATCCTAACAGTGGCAGTTTTAAAATCGGTTTTAACAATGAAGCACCCTTTTTATTTTTTTATCAGAGTATGATATTATATTATTTCCAATTTTAAATCGAATTAAATTTTACATATCTTTTGCAGGTTTGGTTTCAAAATCGTCGCGCCAAATGGAAAAAAAGGAAGAAGACCACGAATGTTTTTCGCACTCCTGGCGCTCTCCTACCTTCTCATGGTCTTCCCCCTTTTGGTGCAATGGGTGATGGTCTATGTGGGTCAAGCATGTTTAGTACATCGGAATCAAGATGGGGAGTTGCTGGTATGGCAACGGGTAAGATTAGTATTGTTTCGTATTTCTAAAGTTCCCACTATTTAATCTACGGATAAAAGAAAATTTTTAAACTAATAATATATACAGTGTATTTAATTAAATCAGCATCATATGGGAAACTTAGTTAATAATACTTTTACAAAAGCTGTAATAATGTAATTTACTAAAATGTTATTAATGTATTTTTTACAGATTTTTAAATATTTTATTTCAGGATTGGGTCAGCTAAGCCAAAGTTCAATGGGTGGGTTTGGCCAGTCATTAGGTCAACTAAACCAAAGTTCAGGACTTAGTCCTGCTCTACCAATAAGTAGTTCTAGTACAGTATACCAAGCCCACTACGGACTTAATTCGTTAGGTAAGTTTTGAAATAGTTACTTAATAGTAATAAGATTGTTGTATTCGGTTTTAATTTATTTCAAAGAGTTCATCACTAAAACTATATTTCACCAAAATTGTTTACGGCGGCTTTAGAGTCAATATTTAAGAACACTCGATGGCAAGATATGGGCATCAATATAGATGAAGAAAGATTAAATCATCTAAGGTTTGCAGATGATGTTGTATTAATCGCAGATAACTTACAGGATACAGTTTCTATGACACATTCGCTTAAAAGTCTGTCTGAAAGAGCAGGATTAAAGATAAACTTTGAGAAAAGTAAACTTATGACAAATCTCGTAATGAGTGGAAATATAACTATAGACAATAATACCATACAACAAACAGACACTTACAAATATCTGGGACACGAGATCAAAATAAGCAGAGACAATCAAACAAATGAAATACAGAGGCGAATAGGCCTGACATGGGCAGCATTTGGTAAATTAAGCCATATTCTAAAAAGTTCAATTCTAATGTGTCTCAAGCGAAAAGTTTATAACCAATGTGGTTTACCTGTACAAACTTATGGAGCAGAGACTTTAACACTCACGCAAAAATCTGCGAATAAACTCAGAGTTACACAATGAGCCATGGAACGTGCAATGCTGAACGTGAGCCTTCAAGACCACATAACAAAACAACAAATCAGGCAAAGATTAGGAGTTCAAGACGTCATCAAAAGAACCACGACGCTTAAGTGGAACTGGGCAGGGCACTTAGCCAAAACACAAGATGGACGGTGGACAAGACGTATTGTGGAATGGAGGCCCAGAAGCTATAACAGAAGCCGAGGACGACCACCGACTAGATGAACCGATGATATAAAACGTGTAGCGGAAAACTGGCTTCAAGCGGCCCAGTGTAGAGAACACTGGAAAGAACTAAGGGAGGCCTATGTCCAGCAGTGGACGCAATTGGCTGATTGATGATGATGATGATGATGATCACTAAAAGTTAAAAACATACACTAATCTATGTTTTTAATGTATTTGTTTTTAATGTATAGAGACCACCAAAAGAACTTTTCTTTAGTAAAATATCTTAGTATCTTCAAAAGTATATATAATTTAACTATCGTTATAATTTCTTCTAGGGTATATTCGTTGTAACAATCACAATGTTAAGCTGATTTTAAAAAGCGCCCTGCCGACCTGCGCGCCTTGAGCTCAGTGGTCAAATTGCGTGACGCATCCGCCATTCTTTAGAAAGCTTGCGACGTAGTGAGACTTTTAATCGTTTCCATTGTGTACGTTATTGTCACAGAATAAATAACAATCAGCCTCCTTTGAAGTGTGTCAGCACGCGATCGCCATATTTTAAACGGAAACACAGACTCTGATTGAGAAATTTGTGACAAGCCACAACAGAACCGTACATTTTTTTTATACATCCTTGTCAAAATTTTCCACTTTTATTTAAGTTGTATACTCGAGTACGACTATTTTCTACTTTCAAATATAAAGTCGTAATTTTAAAAATTAATATAATATTAACATAAAAAAAAGCAGATACTCACCCACCTTACCTCGAGGCTTTTCATTCTTCTGATTTTTTGATATAATCATTTCTAACATTTGTCTTCGGACATGTGCTCCAAATATCTTAACCATCTTAAAACTACTTAAAACTACTTTTATCCCTGCCACAGGATTTAGTTTTCCATACATCTGGTTAATGCATAAGTAAGTCTTCGTCAGTTACCCCTGGTCGCACACGTAACAAAGTGTACCATAAATTTATCGGAAATTTTTTCTCTCTGAAAGAAATTTCAATTTGCTTCATTGGATTTCGTCAGGATTTATCTTTCACTGATACATATAACAACTAGCCTTAGTATTTTGTAGCAGATTTTTTTATTAATTAGCTAAGAAAGCATGAACTAACTTTTTAACAATATAATAAGTGGTGATATCAGTTTTGACTTGATCCATTACCTCAAATTATTTCCGAAAAACGGAACGTAAATAGAATGAAATACCTATTTTAAATACGATACTATTTTTGTTAATAAGAAGTTTAATATTAACTTAAATTGCTCTGATGTGACGCATTTCTTTACAATTAGGATTTACGTCGGCTCAAACAGGAGTATTGTAATAATTAGTGACTTCATTTCTTATAAAGGTTGCTTCGTCGGTAAATAAAATATACTTTAGAAAGTTGACGTACTATATGTTTTCTTCTAAAAGTCTTTTCATCATCATCCAGCCTTCACTTATCACGTCCACTGCTGGATATAGGCCTCCCTTAAACCTCTCTATTCTTTACGATTTTGTGCTCTTTGTTGCCAGTTTTTGGTGATACGCCTGATATCGTCAGCCCAACGTGTAAGTGATCTTCCTCTACTTCGTTTGTCTGCTCTTGACCTCCGATTTGTAATTTTGTTCGAACATTGTGAGTTGTGCATTCTCGCTACATGGCCTGTCCAGCTCCATTTTAGTCCGCTATGCATTTCACAATATCAGCAATACTCATCCTTCTTCGCAAATCTTCGTTGCTTATTCGGTCCCGCAACGTCACTCCCAGCATAGACCGTTCCATTCGTCTCTAAATTTTGAAGCCGTAGTCTTAGGTTAGATTCATAGTCTCCGCCCCATAAGTCATTACCGGGAACACGAATTATTTTTTTTTATTTAATTAATTAGATGGCTTTGGTAAAGACCAACTAGACTGACGATTTTTTCTCTAACTATAATAATTAAAAAAAAATAAACAGAAAAGGAAAAAAACTTTACAGAAATTTAACGAAAACTCATCCTTCTTCACAATAACAATGCTTAAAGTATTAGTAGTGTAAAAGTTAAGTGTGAGCAGTGTATGATTTTTTTTTAACTTTTATTTTCTATTTTTTTGTGTTTTTTTTTGTGTTGTTTTTTTTTGTGTTATTATTATTATATTAATTTTTTTTTATAATTTTTTCGTCGCCCACTTACAAAATCAAACTAGTTGCAGAATTGCTAACAAAAAGATGGTTAGTAATTTACAATTTCATTTTGCACCTTTTGGCGTGATTATATAAGCAGTACAATATATTAATATTCTTGTTGAAAATTATACAATTTAAATTTATGGGTAAGCAAATTTTGTTATTAACAACTGGAAATACGAATTGGTTAAATACTTTTTATAGGCTAGTTGGTATGTTGTGTGTGTCTCAGTTTTCCAAAGGCTGCCCACTGTAAATTTATTCATTTTTGGATTTTGCATTTTTGGTTATCTCTGCTGATTCTATAAAAACCAGTTACAAAATCCTATAAGTTTGGGATGGTATTGTGGAAGTAATTCTTGAACTAAGGTTAGAGGGAAGTGGTAAAGTTTTCTTGTTGATGTGCCTATCCGTGACGAATGTCATTGATAGACACATCAGGGCAATCTTTATCTTATCTGCAACAGCGCAAAAAAGCTGCACAGATGTTGTGTTGAACCACGTTCTGAGGTTCTTTCACTAGGATGTTCTTCTTCTTCCCGGACCTCTCTTTCCAGATATTTTTTCTTGCAAAATGGCTTGTAGGAGGGCATATCTGGATTTATTACACATAATGTGTTCCTTAACTATTCTCCACACTTTCATACGACATACCCCTAATTCAGATGCTATCACCCTCATGCTCATTTCAGGATGCTCATCAATACGGACAAGAATTGGATTATAATTTGCATGGATTTTTGCTCGACCACTGTTACTACACATTTGTTTTTGCAAAGTGCCAGTTTCTCTTAAAGGACGATGATTAATTACTAGGAATATACGCCTGTCAAGTAAATTTCTATTGGAGTAGTTACCTGGATAACACCTGTTGCCGCCGTACAATTCACTTGACATTCACTTAATTAAAAAATAAAGAAAAAGTGAGCCCCAATAATATTTAGGTGGTTGTTATTTTTACCTAAGAAGATATAGAGGAAAAAAGAGCAAGATTTGTGGCACAGGCGTCGCAACTCTTGTATTGAAGTTTCGGGAACCCTAACGTTGTAAAATTTATTAAGGTAGCACGCCTTACATGGATAATGTTTTAAAACAGGCAAGAGGAAGCCAAAGACTGGAGTGAAAGGATGATTGTTCTGAAGAAGGCTTTGACTCATAAGCTGTGACACCACGGATGGTTATGATTCTTACCCAAGACTAAGTGCATATCTGCCATTATTGTTTATTTTTCATAAAATTAATTTAGAAAAACTCGAATGTCAAACCACTGTTAAAATAAAGAACACAACAACAATCAGTTTGTCTACTGGAATGATAAACTTGATCATTTGTGAAAATTAATATGGTATTATTTTAGCTTAGTTTAAAAAAATTGACCGTCTCTTCTAAATTAATGATTTTACAAACAAATACCAACAGCAAATAAGTTATATATTTCATTTTATTGATTTCGTTTTATCTGTAAATACACTCCGTAACTTTATCTGAATACACTATTTCATAAGATAAGTTAGACAAATATTTTCATCCCCAAAAATCATGGTTTATTTCGTGAACAATATTTTAGTATCACCCTGTATATCGCATAGTTTTATAGAAAGTCCTCACAGATAGGGACCTTTTTTAATACTTTTTGATGCATTTTGAGCTCATCTTAATAAACTTCTTTATAGCGTCGTAAATAGTTTTTCAGTAAGAGTAAGTCGGTATTAACCTCGCTTGTGATCAATTAATTTAATCTTAATGAAATTTAACCTAATGCTACATTTTATAATTACATTCTATTGATCGATAGCAACATACATATAATAGCATACTATGGATAATATAGAGAGATTTCATAAACTAATTAAAGAGGTGTTATTCTTCCCTCACAGATGAACTTCCAGGAGAATGAAAAAGATCAACTATATGTCAAATCCACAAGAATGTAGACAAACTCAGCTAGAAAAACTATACGAGGCATATCCCTACTCTGTGTGAGCTACAAGGTGTTTACGTGGATAATAAACAGAAGATTACGTCACTTGACAGAGCAAATTATAGAGAAATACCAGGTCACATTCAGACCAGGACGATCTACTGTTGACCGGCCATTCAACTTAAAACAAATATTAGCAAAAGCTCGAAAGCAGGATAGAGATATCTACAAAATCTTTGTAGATTTTAGAAAATTCTATGAGAACCTAAATAGAAGTAAAATATACAGAAACACAAGTACGAGCCCAAAACGAATTAACAAATCCCTTCTAGATTACTAGAAGGTTGTAAACATACATATTAAACATATATCCATACATATTACACCCATACATATCACACATATATTGCCCATACATATTACCATATACATATTACATACATACATATTATTACCGATACACATTACATCCATACATATTATCCATACATACTAGGTCTGTTAACAAAGCACTGTAAGAAAATAGGCAGTTGAAGCTACAGATTGGCAGTTGAAAATTGACAGATAATGATCTATGCAGATTCTGTCATCTAGAAGAAGAAACAGAAGAGCACATTTTGTATCAGTGCGATAGCCGGGCAAATATGCGCTTCCTTACATTAGGCGAAGAAAAATTCAGTCTCGAAGCTATTAGACCCTTAAAAAAGGGCCAGGCTAGAGAACGTAATCTAGGATTAGAGAACCACAATAGATGTGGAAAGGTCGCAGTGGAATAGACCAAATGCCACCTCATTAAATTTATCCATTTATCCATACATATAACACATCGATCCGTACACATCCAACATACATAGAGAATAGGCTAAGGGCGTTAAAGAAAATATTAATAGAAAATTCATGCCCAAACGGATTACTAAACAAACTGAGTAGAACATGTGATTCTACAACCATAAATCAAAACCTACAAATAAAACAAACAACATACATCCCTGATTTAACTCCAAAACTTAATAAAATTGTTTAAGAACCAACACTTCAAAATCATCACAAAAAACGTTAAGATCATCTCTAACTTATACACTAAAACTAAGGATCCTTTGACAGAAAATGAAATTTTAAGGGTTTTGTATGAAATACCGTCCTTAAATTGTGACAAAATATATATAGGAGAAACTTCTAGAGCATTGTTCAGTAGGATTATATCACACAGAAGTGACATCAACACAAAGAAATCAAAATCTTGTGCATTAACAGAACATCCAATAAATCTCAAGCCTGACTTTAATTTCTCTGAAGCAAGCGTTTTACAGAGGGAAATTAATACAAAAAAAAACGTTTTATTTTGGAAATGACTCATATTCAGAAAAACAAAAATGTATTAACAGGAAATCGGACATAGAAATATTGAGTAACATTTATTGGTACATATTATCTTTCCAAAAATAAAAACCCTTAGGCAAACAATGATCATAATAAGTAATGTGAATCATTTATCAGTTTCCTCTAACAACATAACCTAAATATCTGTTCAGATGCGGAGGTAAACAATGTTAGCTTATTTCCAACAGATTTTTAACAAGATGTACTAAAATACGAGTACTTTGGAGCTTAATTAAATCCAAGTGATGCTAAAATTGTGTATCAAAAATCTAAGTCACTAAGTCAAGTAATAAAATATATAGAAATCACACCTTCAAACTAAATCTCACAACAAGTAAGTTTAGAGATCATTAATTTTATATAAGTATTCACTTAAGATTGAAATAAAATGGAAACTTTTACTTTTATTTTAACGTCTTTTGCCTACGTAAATAATGAAAAAGATACTGTTTTTAAAGATAAATTGTAGATGCATGTTGTATTTCGTGATTTCTACCATCGTTTAATAGCCTTAAGTAAGAAACTTTATATTTGCAGGTCACCTAATTCACTATCGAAGAGAGGTATAATATCATATTTCAATAGAGTAAAAAGTCGGTAAAATTTGCATTTTTTCATCAATTTATAAGGTTAAATTGTTCATAACTATTCAATGCTATAATTTATAGACATAAACTAAAACTTTCCATCCAACCCTGTATTTAGAATGTTTATTGAATATTTACGGTACATACGGAGTATGGACCGGCTGGACAAACTTGTCATAAAATTATGTAAACACTGAATATTTCATCCAATGTGATTTCCATTTACTAAAGCATTAATAATTCATTTAGGTTCATTCGCACGTATACACCTAACAAAATATAACAATATTCAGTAAATAAATGACACAAAAAATATGAGTTTTATATAATTTTATTTCCTGATATAATTTAAAATAGAACCTTTCATGAAAATCAATTTACATTTAGACAACTGGACAATGTTTAGAAACACTACAAACTAAAGATATTTTATTAAATGTTTGATCTAATTTAAATTATTAATACATGCTTCTTAAGGTTGCAAAATATTTTTTAAAGGTAACTTATAATAGTACTCTTACATTTGTAACAATAATATTATTAGTTTTAGAGTATTATTATAGGTACCTATATTATTTTCTGAAAAAATTTAATAAAAAACTTCACAGGATCCACAATGCCATTTAAAAAGGACACAAAAGGAAACATTTAACAAAGTATAGGAATTATTAATTTGGTACAATGATATACCAGACACCTGTCACAATGGTCACAACCTGTCTTCTATCAAAGGTTGGTGACCATTGTGACTATTTCTATTCTGTTTATATACACACACATACTAAGGTAGCGGGTATGAACTCCTTTTGGATAGTCCTATCAGGGAAAGTGAATCAATCCCTGCCTTTCGCAGATTCCAGGTGTTTCCTGACCCGGGAAACTAGTACCTGCTCAGGGTCCCTTGTCCAGGGTCACGGATGAGGCCCACAACGGCATCCAGGGCGCAGAAGAAGATCTTCACAACGGTCTGGAAGGCGAAGGTGGCAGCCCAATGGTTTTAGGGCTTGTATAAAATCGAGGGGAAGATTGATCTCTGAAGTCCAGAAAGATAGTCAATCTAAAGGATGAAAACCTTAAGACAAATTTCCTGGCCCTCCAGGTTGGGGGTTGGATCATTGAGCTAGCTCCTCAATATCTAGAAAAAAAACTACTGCTAAAAATCCCAAACCAAACCTCGGAAATATAGACGGATCTAAACAAAGACGAAAACGGCTACGAAAAAGGACCATGATGATAGGTACATGGAATGTACAAGGAATAAGGGGTAAAACTGAAAAGATCATTAAAGAAGTAAAACAACTTGGCCTCAACATAGTGACCCTCACTGAAACAAAGAAGAAGGGCGTTGGATCAGTAATGATAGGAGACTACATACACCTGTATAGCGGCGTACCAAAGGAAGAAAGAGCTAAGAGAGGAGTATCCGTAATTATTAACAAAAAGTTTAAAAGGAAAATTACCAGCTGGACTGCAATAGATGAAAATATCCTGCAAGTAAATATGACCCTACACCATAAAAAAACAAGAATACTAGCAATCTATGCCCCCTCAGAGGGTGAGAATGCAACCACAAAAGACGAATTCTTTGCAAAATTAAACGAAGTTTAATAGAGTTGGAAATAACCGAGAAATATTTTTATTAGGCGATTTTAATGGAAGAACAGGAAACAAGCGCCACAACAATGTGATTGGACCTTATGGTCCAATCGAAGACGTCGTAAATGATAACGGAGAAAGACTTATCAATCTCTGTGAAAGTAATAGACTCAAAATAACTAACGGATATTACTGTCACAAAAACATACACAAATATACATGGTTTCAACCAACAAGGAATCTTAAGTCTATAATAGATTACGTGATAGTTAAACAAAATTCACAAATACTCATTAGAGATATTAGAGCTATGAGAGGAGCAGTATGCGGATCAGATCACCACATGGTCAGGGCAAGAATTGTTTTCCCATATAGATTAAAGTACAGTGTCTCATCAAGCCAAGACGAACAACTTTTAGAAAGAATTGATCTTCCTCAATACAATCTGTCCAGTTTAATTCATGAGAGCACCCGCACACTATATAAGACTTGAATGGACTCCAAACTTGACGAAACACTAACAAATACCAAATGCATATATGAGAACATAATATCAAGTATTCATCAAATAGCACAGGAGGTCTTAGGAATCAAACAAAATAAAATTAGTAACAAGCTTTGGTGGAATGAAGACGTCGAAAATGCGGTAACAAAAAAGAAAAGATTATACCATAAGTGGTTGAATACAAAAGATGACGCAGACAAAGACCGATACAATGAAATGAAGAAGAAAACTAGAAAGATAATTATGACCTCCAAAAATGAGATATGGGATAGAAGGTGCAGAGAGATAAAATTTTATATTGGAGGACGACAATGCACTGAGGCGTGGAAGTTTATAAACTCTGTTAAGAAGCCGACTAACGAGAAAGTGATTCTAAATCCCATAAATCCCGAGGATTGGACATTATTACAAACATCTATTAAATAAGAACAGAGACGAATTTAAAGAAGATATGAATTCATCAAGAATCGAAATTCTGGGAGAGCATATTACCATAGATATCAACATAGTTCAAAAAGCTATAGCAGGGATGAAGAATGGAAAAGCAAGTGGACCAGAGGGAGTAACTACGGAATTAATAAAGAATGGCTCAGAGAAATTACACAGAATGATCACGGTGATATTTAACGAATATATTAATGGACATCCAACACCAGATGAATGAAAAACAGCATATATGACCCCAATATATAAAAAAGGTGACAGGAGAAATTGTAAAAACTATAGAGGGATATCGGTCACAAGCTCAATGAGTCGACTATACGGTCGAATACTACGGGACCTGATAGAGGAAGATTATCAATCGTCTGAAGACGAAGAACAAGGAGGATTTAGAGCAGGTCGTTCATGTACAGATAACATCTTCTGTCTTAAACAAATTATAGAAAAGAAAATTGTGACAAATAGAGAGTTACATATGACTTTTGTAGATCTTGAGAAGGCATATGACACTGTCCCGCTAAATAAACTATGGGAAGTCCTGGGCACATCAAACATACATCAAACATTGGTTAGTGCTCTCAAAGATCTATATTATGGTTCAAACTCCCAAATGAAATTCGGAAACCTCTTAGCTGAAAAATTTGCAGTTACTAAGGGTCTCAGACAAGGATGTTGTATCTCTCCGACTCTATTTAAGATTTATATCTCCGCAGCTCTGAAACAATGGAAAAGGAAAGTCAAAGAAATGGGTATACAATTGAACGATCAGGATTACATATATACTTTACAGTTTGCAGATGATCAGGTGGTGATCTCAAATGACAAAGATGACATGGAATACATGCTTAGAAAACTAATTGAAGAATACCAGAAATGGGGATTAAATATCAATTTAGAAAAGACAAAATACCTCTCAATTGGAGCTGAAGCAGAACAACTCGATATCGATGACAGTCAAAAAATAAATCCATGCAACGAATATAAATACCTGGGCGTCATCTTCGACCGTAGTGGAAAAGACGAACGAGAAATAGAACATCGAATTGTACAAGCACGAAGAGCTATAGCATGTTTGAACGGAGTTCTATGGAGTAAAGAAATATCAAAGAAAAGAAAATGGAACATCTATGAGACAATGGTTAAAACTAGCCTACTTTATGGAGCTGAGACATGGAGAATAACCGAAAAATATAAGAAAAAGGTCGAAGCCACGGAAATGGATGCCATCAGAAGATCGATGAGAATATCAAGAGCCGACAGAATACGGAATGAAGTGATAAAACAACAAATGGGTATAGAGGGCACTATAGTTGAGGATATTGAAAGAAAACAGCTCATATGGTATGGGCATGTGAGCCGAATGGGGGACGAAAGATTGCCTAAAAAAACGATGATGTGGCAACCCCCAGAGAAGAGGAAACGAGGAAGACCACCACAGAGCTGGAACCTGGGAGTTAGGAAAGCGATTAGCGCTCGAAATCTGGACGAAGACCTAACTTAAGACAGAATACAGTGGCGTTTGGGAGTCGGACAACGTCGTAAGACGTTATAAAAAACCGAATATATATATATATATATATATATATATATATATATATATATATATACATACACACCTACACACACACACACATAGTGATCAATCCTGCCCCTAGGAACATGTGTATACAGTGGTACCCAAATGTCCGAAGATTAAACAGGTCTCACTTCACTATGAAATGGTACTTATCTGACCCCCAGGCTTTTCCTCCACATCTTTCCAATGCGTGACTTACGTGATGAGGCTTATAATCTAGAAAATTACTTCGGATGCCCTGGGTAATGGAACACCCTCTGTTTCTCATGACTAGTCATGACTGTGGTTAGCCCACGTATCTGTAGGGCTAGCACACATATCGGCTTTTCTCCCTATTTACATTACTGACCATGTATAGAAGTTACTCTAACATGACTTCGGGACTAAGTCCCTAAAAAAGATGTGTGTGTTTCGAACAGAAGGCCACTCATCTAAGTTGATGATTCTTTGTCCAAACTTTGTGTGTACTCTGTCACTCAGTCGCCGATTTGGCAAACTTAATTTTGTTCTCCTCGTCGACTGGCCGAGTGGTCTGGCCACTAAGCTCATGTTTGTCGCATATGGTTTCGATGCTCAGGTTCAGCACATGGTCTCGATGCTCAGGTTCCGCGATAGGGTCTCTATGTAACCTGCCATAAGAGCCTACGCCTTCTATGTTTATGTTTACTTAAATGCTAAAAAGTGTGCGTGAGGTAGGGTGTGCATAAATTCCCAGGTGTATGTTGTCATCACACACCATGTGTATATTGTTCTGAATGCTTTTTTGGGGCTTTCTTTCACTGCTTGTGTTGACTGTTGCATGACTATCTCAGTATTCTTAGATTCTGCTGGTATACTCTATATCCTGCTAGTTGTTGTTTGGGCCGTCTGTCATGTTCTTAGGTTTTCATCATAATCTGTTAACTCTCTTAATATTTTATTGGGATGGTTTCTGAGGTCGTTGAAAATCTCGGATGCTCTCTCGTCCATTGTTCGTAGGATCTTCTTTTGGTTTGAGTCTTCATATGCTTACCTTAATGGCACGTATTTTGGTATTCCTAGCGCTTCTCTGATTATGGAGTTTTGGATTGTTTGAATCTTTTTCCTTTTTGTTTTGCAGATCTGTCCCCATGCTGCAGAGGCATACTCTAATGTTGGTAGGATAACGCTGTTTGCAACTCTGATTTTTGTTTTGAACCTTTTTCCGGCCTATTGGCTAAGAGAGTTGACTCCGTAATGCATTGGCTTTGTAGACCATTTGGTTTACATGTTCTGTAAAGGTCCCAAAATACACCAGGATTGTATGCGATTAAGAGCTCTTTGTAGGTGACTTGCAGCTAGGTCTTGATCTGTCTATATGCTGCTATTGCAGTGTCGTCTTTGTATAAACTTAATAACGATCTGGGTTTGGTTGAAATGTCGGCTCTGTAGATGGTGTACAGATAAGGCGACAGTAGCTCTTCCTGCGCCAATTTAGCCTCCGTGATTCTAACCCCAGACAGGGTTGAGCCTATCCGGACTCTGAACTTCCTGTTGGTTAGGTATGATGCAAAAAGACATGTCATCGCCTCAATGTATCCAAGGTCGTTCATTTTGTATAGCAAGCCTTCATGTCATACTCTGTCAAAGGCTTTACTGATATCTCGAAAGGCAGCAGTTTTATACTTTTTTTCATTGAGGCCCTTCGTTCTATATTCCGTTAATCACATTACTTGTAGTTCACATAAGTGTTCTAAATCCAAACTGTAATTCAGGTATTGTTCCTTTTGTTACGGATTCCTATTTCAGCCTGGGTAGTATCACTCTTTCTGTAATTTTGCTTATTGATGTTAATAAGCATATAGGCATGTAAATTTGTGGAAAGGTCCTGTTTTTTCCTGGTTTTCCAATCATCATAACATGAGGCTCTTTCCATCTATTTTTATGGAACCAAGATATTTGTCTTGCTCTAAGGCTACGTTTTCTCATAATTTTTCCCCAAATGGTAACGTGCAGTAGCTGGTATTTTGTCCCTTTGATTAGATGGCCTGCATATTATAATTTTGTATCTTTAGTACATTGTTGAAATATATTTCTTTGGAGAGTAACAAAACTTTTAACTCGGTAACTCGGTTTAAGTAAAGTATTTTTAGTATTTTTTTTGTAAAGTCATATCTCAAAAACTTCCTCCTTTTTCATCATCGCTTTAATTAGCATAGCTGCTTATATACCACATAACAAGATACAGAATATGTAACCTCTCAACATACATATTTAGTTAGTTATTACATAAGCACAAATTATTACCGTTCCGTTACAAGTTACAAGTTCCATATTATTATTTGGCCTGTTGGTAAATATGAGAAACTTTTTTTCTTGTATATACTTTTTGGACTATTCTCTTTGAAGACCATCAGTATTCACTGCTAGTGAATTGACACGAGTATTGACATATCATCTGCATATCTCAGGTTGTAAATAGAAATTCTCTCATAATTATCCGAATCTCTGATGATGTCGGAATTCTTCGTGAGTTTTTCTGTATAACGGTTTTTTAATCTAACATTGGACAGACAGACAAGCGGACAGTCTGCATTTTCACAAGTTCTGCCATAATAACTTTAAGTACCTACTGTATCGGAATCCGTCGTTAGTTTTGCTCTATTACGGTTTTTTAATCTAACATTGGACAGACATATAGGCGGCAGACATACATAATCTATAATATCGAAATGTTATTTTCATATTATTATTTTGATCCAATAAATATAAAAGGAATGATAAGTGTAATCATTATCATTATTATTTTTAAAATCACATTTTACACCTTTACAAATTTACAGATATTTTATATATATTTTCACCGTACATCTACTCTGATATGTATATTAAAATATATTTCGTTTTTTAAACTTAACTCATTTTATTTTTCTCGCTCAATACCACGCATAAACCGTAATAATTAACCAGGTAAAACCATTAAGCAGCTTCTAAGTAGGCGTTTAAAACTTATTTATATTATAAATATCTTTTATTTATACTTCTAATTTGCACAAACACTTTGTAAGTAAAAGAAAATCGATAAAAATAAAACATTAAATTGTTAATACACTCATGCGGCTACTTCCATTAGCAAACAAATTATTCTAAGAAAGTAGTCATTTTAAATTCATTATAATGCACATTGAGAAAACCTTTTTACACTGGCATTTTTACACAGTAAATAAATTTTGAAAGCACCATTAAATCAAACTGTGTTTTTATATTAAAAATAAAAACAAGTAGTGTTATTTTCCCTATTTAAGTAGCTTCCCTAGCGCTGTGTGCACAAGAAAAGTACTTGCTTTGAATGTTCTTATTCAAAAGTGCTTAGGTATTAATCAACACCTTTACGTTTGCTTCATTGACTATAATTAAGTCAATTATAATTGACTATAGTATCAAAAGTGTAGAGAGTAATTTCTGAGAAATGATAATTTAGTTTTAATGACAATAATATTGCTAGGTTCTGATTATACATAATTTATCAATGTCTATATTAGTAATTCACATACAGTTAAATAGTCATAGAATACCGGATTTGCTAGAGTATCTCATAAAACATGATAACGCTGACAAGCAGAAAAGAACAGTAGATAATGGAAGATGCAAGTTAGAAAGAGATATATCAATCACTCTGGACATTACCTATTCCAAAAAAGAGTAACCGAAAAAAGCAGAAACACATATATCACAGAAAGTGATGGAGTCGAAGAAAGCTGGGCAAAAATTAAGTATCTTAGCTAAAGAAATACTATAAATAAAAATAAATCGTTCCCAAAGCGAAGAACTCCGTGGTTTTGTACAGAAGTGAAGAAAAAATGTAAAGAAAAGAAAAAAGCTTACCTGAAATACATGTCAACCAAAACACAAGAGGCATACCATAATTACAAGAAAATTAGAAATTAAATACTTGCACTTATAAGAAAAATAAAAAATTATCACTGTGAATGCTTTTTGAAAAAAATGGAACATGATTTTTACGGTCTGCAAAATGAAATATGGCGCTTCATAAGGGGTCAAAGGACGGAGGTAAAGCAACTAATAGAACCAAAATACAAAGAAAAGGATACGTGGATTGATTGATAGTTAGCACAGAACGAACCAAATGTAAAATAGAAATTGATGGCATCAGTATTGAACAAGTAATGGAAATAAAATACGTGGGAATGGCACTGTCAGCAATGGAGACCTGGACAAAGATGTGAGAGATCAAGTACAAAAAGCAAATAGAGTGGCAGGATGTCTTAATAACACAATATGGCGAAACAGACACGTTAATACTGAGATAAAGTCAAGAATTTATAAAGCCAGTGTAAGACCAATAATGACATATGCCTCAGAAATAAGACCCGATACAGCCACAACGCAAAGGCTACTGGAAACTGCAAAGATGAGAGTACTGAGAAGAATTACAGGTAATACGCTGAGAGATCGAAAGAGAAGTGAAGACATTAGATAAAAATGTAACGTACATTGTGTAAATTAATGGACACAAAATAAAAGAAAAGAATGGAATAACCACATCAGCAGAATGGAGGATACTCGTGTCGTCTAAATAGCAAGAGATAAGTCACCAATAGGCAGAAGAAGTATCGGACGACCGCGCAAAAGATGGAGTGACAACCTTCCATAGAGGTATTAATCCGCCAATGAACAAGGAGAATTGCTTATAAAGAGAAAGAAGAAGAAGACTCTGAACGTTTACTGCATACACAATAGCGTATTGTTTTCGTTGTTAAGTGAATTTTAAAAATACATTTAATCATTTGAAACAGAATTGGTTGAAACTTATTTAGCTCTTAAAAATTAGTAACTTATGTAGGATTTATAGAAGACGTTAGTATTGTTATTTGGCCTGTATATAAACAAACATAAATTAAAGTTTGTTTAGCAGTAAATGGTTGACTTCAATTAGTATCGACTATAAACATCCTGGGTTAACCGATAATAGTATAAAAGGCCCGGTTTCAGGTAACAATGGTTTACCTAAGGTACAAGGTCTTAACAATGGGTCAAGTCAGATAAATTTAATAATATTTACGACCGCACTAATTGAAGTCAAAAATTTTCTGCTAAACAAACTTTACCTATTCTATGATTATATGAGACAATATTAAAAAATTAGTTCTACTTCCAAAAAAGCTGAAAATATTAACTAGTGTCTGTATATATATATATATATATATATATATATATATATATATTATATATATATATTATATATATATATATATATATATATATATATATATATATATATATATATATATATATATATATATATATATATATATATATATAGTAACAAGAAGTCGAGAGACCTCTCTTTGACAGCAAATGAGGTGAACCGCAAATTCAAAGCCTCTTACTAGAGGCTTTTGAACGACGCTAGTATCCTTTTACTTTGACATGCATATACGATTCACCCTTGAAAAATTCTCTCTTTTTCACTCTTTACGTAGAGAAAATACATTTAAATTAAAGTAAAAGATTGCATTTCATTTGAATTAGACCTCCACCATTGCTCTACACGTGTTTCGAGTCATTCAACTCATCATCAGGAACACTTGTTGAAGTTCAACTGAAATGAAATGCAGTCTAGTATTTGACATTAGTGACCTGCTTGAAGATCCAAACTGGCGAACGGGCAGTTAATGGATTTCGACGAACGAGCATCTTTCTAGTAAACGGACTCCAGTATTTTATTCGAATTTTTCTGATCTAGTGGAAGCGCACAAGAATGAAGAAGCACCCATTGGACATAAAAGCTATACTTCGTTCAATTTCAAGATAAGCTCGAGGTAAACAGTGTCAGACACTTGATCGGTGGGTGTGTCATGCCGTCGCAACTTGTCATTGGTTGGAAATTAAGTGCTAGCCACTGACAAGCTGCGACACCACGACACACCCACCGATCACGTGTCTAAAACTATTTACTTCGAGCGTATCTTTAAATTGAACGAAGTATAGATCAACCCGCCTCGTGACCAGGAAGATATCAATGAGGGGGCAAATGGACAACCAGTTTTACCGCAATACATACTTCCCATCTGATTATGGGAGATTTTAACGGGAAACTTGGAAGGAAAAAGGACGAACAAGAAGTGGCAATCGGAGATTTTGGAATCGGAGTAAAAAACGAAAGAGGCGAAATGCTTACCAACTTTCTACTGCAACACAAACTGTATCCAATGAACACCTTTTTTAAGAAGAAACGGAATAGAAAATGGACATGGGCTAGTCCAGACGGAAGAACTAAGAGCGAATATGATTATATAATAACAGACAAAAAGCAAATTATTCAAGATGTCACAGTACTCAATAAACTATCAGTAGGAAGCGACCACAGACCAGTAAGAGCTAGAGTAATAATAAACCTACAAAAAAAAAAGAGCAAAGATGATAAACAGTTGAAAACGCATAGTTTGGAATTCACCAAACCAGCCAGAAGCATAGATAAAAAATATAGCCGAAACTTTACAGAGTAATAATCCCAAACCTCTAAGTATCGACGATCACGATAAATTAATAACAGACTCGGTTTTAAACGTACAACTCAAATTTTGCAATAAAAATGACACCAAAAGTGAAAAGATTAGCAAAGATACAAAAGCTCTCATGGAAACACGACGAAATTTCAGCAGAAATTAGAAAAGATGTAAGAAGATATAATACTAATGTAATTACTTAAACAGTAGAAGAGAACAAAGGTTTAAAGATAATGTAAAGAAAACTCAGACAAAGTAAAAAAGAAACATACAAGCTGAGAGATAAAGGCAACAACAGATAAACAAAACATTCTGAAAATAACCAAAGAGTTTTATAAAGACCTCTATACCAGCCAAAAACCACAAGACAATTTCTCGACACGAGTAAAGACTCTCATAAATCAGGGATCGGAAATACTTTTACCAATTACTGTGTCAGAAGTAAGAGCAGCTTTAAAGGAAATGAAGAACCATTGATCGCCTGGTGATGATGGACTCGTTATTGAGGCAATAAAAGCAGGAGGAGAAATTCTATTAAAATCGGTAAGCGAACTGTTTAATAAATGCTTACATGCGGGCACTATTCCAAAAGAATGAAACAATGCAGTGATAGTCTTATTACAGAAAAAGGCGATATGACTAAATTAAAAAATTATAGACCTACCAGACTCTTGACACATAGGTACAAACTCTTTATGAAAATCTTAACTAAGAGACTAACACCTACACTTGATTTCTATCAGCCTAAGGAAGAGGCAGGCTTCAGGGCAGGATATGGGACAAATCACCATTTGCATACCATAAAGATCTTAATAGAAAAGTGCATCGAGTACAAAATACCACTGGTTCTTGCATTTGTCGATTGCGAGAAGGCTTAAGATTCTGTAGAGTTTGAAACAGTACTAGAATCCCTAAATCAAAGCTGAATAGATTACAGGTACATGACACTAATCAAAAACATCTACGAGAACGCTACATCAAGTATACGACTACACGAAGACACAGAAAAATTCAGCTTAGATCGAGGAGTTAGACAAGGAGATAATATTTCACCAAAATTGTTCACGGCAGCTCTGGAGTCAATATTTAAGAACACTCAGTGGCAAGACATCAATATAGATGAAGATAGATTAAATCATCTAAGGGTTGCAAATGATGTTGTATTCATTGCAGATAACTTACAAGATACAGTCTCTATGATACATTCGCTTAAAAGTCTGTCTGAAAGAGCAGGATTAAAAATTAACTTTAAGAAAACTCGTAATAAGTGAAAATATAACTACATAAAATAATACCATATAATAAACAGACACTTACAAATATCTGGGACATGAGATCAAAATAAACAAAGACAATCAAACACATGAAATACAGAGGCGAATAGGCCTGACATGGGCAGCATTTGGCAAATTAAGCCATATTCTAAAAAGTCCAATTCCCATGTGTCTCAAGCGAAAGGTTTATAACCAATTTGTTTTGCATGTACAAACTTATGGAGCAGAGACTTTAACACTCACGCAAAAATCTGCGAATAAACTCAGAGTTGCACAACGAGCCATGGAACGTGCAATGCTGAACGTGAGCCTTCAAGACCACATAAAAAAGCAAAAAATCAGGCAAAGATCAGAAGTTCAAGACGTCATCGAAAGAACCACGACGCTTAAGTGGAACTGGGCAGGGCACTTAACCAGAACACAAGATGGATGGTGGACAAGACGTATTATGGAATGAAGGCCCAGAAACTATAAAAGAAGCCGAGGACGACCACCGACTAGATGGACCGATGATATAAAACGTGTAGCGGGAAACTGGAAAGAAAGAACTGAGGGAGGCATATGTCTAGCAGTGGACGCGATTGGCTAATTGATGATGATGATACTTCCCATTCCTGTTCTTAAAAAACATCAAGGCACAACAGGGCGAAAATCGGGAACAGCCAAAATTTTGACTACAACCCCAAACAAAAATAAACTGGAAGAGTCAATCGTATAGAAAATTAAAAAAAAATAAATAAAATTAAAAGAAAGGTTGAGTTCGACGGATCGACGGAAAGAAAAAGCCAACTGACGATGTAAAACCTGGTAGAAGCAAAATGGATGTTGTGGCAGAAAGTTAAGTTGTGTTAGGAAAAAAGCGAGATAGGAACTGGTAGAAGATAACACATCTTCAAAAGATTTAAATGAAAGTATCCCACCCCTAAATGACTTGACTGATGAGGAAGAATTCCCGAATATGAACAGTAACCCAAAAGACGATGCAGAATGTCTTTTCTGTTCAGTGCGTTTTACGGCTGATTTAAGGGGGGAAATGTGGGTACAGTGCCGAAGATGCGAGCTCTGGGTACACAAGTTATGCGCTGATGCCGAACGCAATTGCTATATTTGCGATGTTTGTCGCTAGAAGAATATTACATAGTATTCTATGACTATTTTTTCGGTAAACAAAACAGTTTTTTTTTTTCAAAGTAACAAAATATATTTTTATGCATGTATTTTTTAAGTTTGTTACAATAATTCGGTAAAATAAACCTTTTGGCCACATCTTTACCATTTTTTATTTATATTTATTTCAAAACTTTTCAAAATAATTCCATAAATATACATAAATTGTACTCCATAATCCCCGATTTTACTACGAATAAAAAAGATAATTTTAAATTTAATTTTGAAATTATCTTTCTTATTAACATTTGCAATAATTACTATTTAAATGGAGATATATCACAGATATAAACATATATTTGGTGGTAAAGAGGTCGTATCCTTTATAAAAATAGGAAGACTAAGATGGGCAGGACATCTGGCAAGATCACAGCAGAACAATCGTCCTAGAAGAATCCTTATGTCACAACCTGTGGGAAGTAGAAGTAGGGGTAGACTAAAACTCAGATGGAGGGATGGTGTAGATGAGGATGGTAGACAAATAGGCGCAGCAAACTGGCAACAGTTGGCAATGGATAGAACTGACTGGCGTAATAGACTTGGGAAGGTCGAGGCTCTTTTATAGGGCTGTAGCACTAATGATGATGAAATGATGTATCCTCTATATGTTACTGACATATATATATGGATACATCATTTATGTTTTTTAAATAATAAACATATAAAATCAGAATTTGGTGTTTATTGAAGGTAAATTAAATGCACGACCAAATACTTACCATGTCGGGATAGTATTATGAGGTTTTTTTCCTGGTTTTTCCCTCATAATTTACTATGGAATCACTAACAGGAGAATTTTACTGTCATCGTGGCATGTGTATGTCATTTTAAAGACGAATTACATGCTATTATCTTTTCTGACGGATATTCTCAAGTTAAAGTTGATTTCATGTAATCGAATGAACTATCTTATAAGTAAAGTCGTCCCAGGAACGCAACTCAACAATATTGGCAATATTATTTTAAAGTCGTCTACTTTAAAATGTATAATGTATGTCTGAATTGTCAATATAGATGAGTCAGATAAAATTAAATTATTAGAAGAATTTTTCACTAAGTAACAAAAAAACAAATTTTGTTTAATTTACTAATGTTTGTATTTTGAGAACGATTTCCGAAGTGGAAATTGAAACGTCAATAAACGTACTTTAACCTTTAATTGTGGCTTATTCCCAAATAAGTAGTAATTACTTTAAAATGCCACAAGAAAATAGCTTCAGAACAATATTAACTTTGGCAACTAAAAAAAATATGTTAATGTGTTTTATTCAGATTTATATCATTGCTTACTTTTCAACTACAGCAACTTTTTTAACCTTGTCCATTTCAGAAATATTTTTTTAATTTTTTGCAATATTTTGTGTTTATTTTGATCTTTCTGTCATATAATCCTGTCTTTAGTCATAATTATCTGGATCATATAATGGCACTTTTCACTTGGCAGTCTTATTTATCATAGTAATTTACTAATAAGAGCATTCATGAATATTTTTCCTGAACATCCAATAAGTAAATATTAAGTACACTACTTGCAGTCATGAAAGAACATCATTCCAAACAGGTTAACGTTAGAATATGTGTGTTTAAGTAATTATAATAATTGACGCGTATTTCGGTAGTTGGCAACCAGAACGCTTCTAATCACTGCTAATTGTATGTTTTGTGGCAGCCCCCGCCCACCCCGCCGATCCGTAGTAATGACCAACCCAACGGCGTGGCCGTGGAATACTACACCAATATGTTATTTTCGAATGGAGGTGTCAAAAGTAAATGCTGTAGGTTTTGTTTAAGTTTGGTCAATATGTAAAGTATGATGTGTGCTTTCAGTGGCAGTACAAATTTTTTTGAAAAATAAGATATTATGACGCATTTGTATTCTTGCAAATGTGTTTTTGAGAGAGAAACTTATGCGTAGCTTTTTTTTAATTACTCCTTTAACGCCAAAGAGTTTCTTAATAGTAGATATTATATACTAAAATACGTTAAACGATACGCAGAAATTCTTTTCCTTCGTTTGTTATTATAGGGTAATTCGAGGAGAAATGGCCCACTTTTTTTAGAATGGATGTATTTTTGAAAGTTTTTGAAATTTGGAAGTAAAATAAAACTTCATATAATGATTATAGTTTATTGATACTAGTTTCAGTTATGAAATACAAATAAAACTTAAATATATTTGTTTATGTTAAAAAATATAAGTATGAAAAAAAACATCTCACCCACATAACGGAGGAGAGTTGGCTCTATGAAGAAGGTGAGATGGCGTATTATAAAAAATTAAGATAACTCATTTTTACGTTACATATAACTCATTTTTATGTTACATAACTAGTTAGGTACTTCTTGTTGAACAAATAAGTTTGCCACAAAGGTCGCAGAAATTAATGTATTTGCTACAAGATTCGTGAAACCATTTCTTGCAATGCATACATTGAAGCCAGTCGTCCGATTGGGAAGTTTGTGAATATATTTCTAAACATCCTGCACAACATTCTGCATCTGAATCTGCATCATCCATATCTGAATCATCTTTGAGACTTATTGTTATTGACTCATTATCAGAAGATTCTGAAACTAGTTTGATTTTGTTTGTGTTTATTTTGTTTTATTTGGTTTTGTTTTCTTTGCCTTTAGAAATAATCTTTTCATTTGTTTTTAAAACTTTCACTTTTTTCAAAGCCTTAGCTTGCTTTTCTTTCTCTTCTTTCTTTTCTCTCTTTTTTTTCTTTCTAGCAATGGTTTCTTTGGAAGTAAGAATCTCTGCTAGCTGTTTGCTTCTCTTTCTGACCGCAGCTACTCCACGTTTATTTGGTAGAGGTGAGATTTCATCAAGCAATTTTCCTGGAGTAATTTCAGAGTGATTTTTGCTTATAGTTTCTGTACTCTGTAACAAATCTAGTTCAACCCTTTTATCAAGCTGATAATCTCTCCAGTTGCTATAACCAGCTTTAGGTTGTAATTCAGGCCTTGAATGGTGAGGGTTAATTTCTTTTTCCTTCGGTACATTGTCCTCCAAAGACAAAAAAGCATCGTCGGGAATTACAGAAGAATCCAAAGGTACAATTCCAGTCGATTCAAAAGCGGATACTAAGCGGAGTTACTAACCGTAGCAGACTTTCCCCAAGCAAATTTCAGTAATTTCCCAAATTGAAGCCGAGTTATTTTTCTTTCTGGGTTATTCTTCATGAACGAATTGCAAGCAAATTGGTAATTTAATTATAATGATTTAATAAGCGCTCTGTCAAGAGGTTGCAAGAACTGTGTCGTGTGGCTAGGTAGACAAAATAGGGTTATGCCATTTTGTTCCGCATATTCAAGAATGTCAGGATCGCTGCAATGCGAAAATTGGTCTCGTAACCAGGCCAAGAAAATAGAACTGTTTATATAAGCCGATTTTTCAGACATGTAAACCACTGACCCTGGAGGCATTCCGTCTTCAAACTCTTTCTTTTTATTTTTTCCCTTAAAAATACATGCAGGAGGTATAAATGTACCTTCTGCATTGCAGCATGCTATTATTGTTATTGTTTCGCCTTTCTCACCAGATGTGATGGCTGCTACGTTTTTTTAACCCTTTATGGCTAAAACATATCCTGGTTTATTATTTAGCTGTAGTCCAGTCTCATCCATGTTATAAATATAGCCAGGTTTATCTAATAGATCAAGTACAATAAAAATAGACTCCAAAAGTATGAAGTATTGTTTAACATCTTTACGGCACATTCCATTAAAACGAGCAAGAGACACCTCTTCGGCTTTTCTTACGGACAAATCTGGATTTCGCGAAAGAAATAATGTTAACCAAGGATATCCAGCTTTTTCAGTAATCTTGTTAAACTTATGTGGGATTCCCATGCGTTCAGCTTACTTGAATGCCATGGAACGTACATCTTTTCTAGTCGGAGAAAAGCCTCGTTGTTACAGCTTCTTAACATGGGTTACAATTTTGCGTTCTACCAATCCCAATGTTGGAGATGGTCCCAAAGTACGCTTTTTACAATCATTGTTTGATATTCTTCTACGTAATGTAGAAGCTGGAATATTATATTCACGTGCAGCTTTATTCACTTTCATTTGTTTAGTACTTACTGCATTAACTGCCTCTGTTAATTGTTGCTCAGTCTATTGACCTCGACAAGAATTACCCTTTCTTATGTATTTTGTAGGCATTTCTGAAATAAAAGATTTCTATGAATAAAACAATAAAACATTACTGAATTTTTATACAAAAAACTATTATTATATCAAATAATCCTCTCCTTGCAAGTGCACCATCTCTCCTCTCAATACGTGAGCCATCTATCTTATTTATATGAGGGGAGATGGCGCATTGAATAACTACTTTCAATTTACACATGTCTAGGAATTTTTAGGTTAGAATTATAATTTAAGGTTTCCTCACATATTTATATACTTAATATATCCAAAAATATGAAAAAAATTACCACAAATCTTGGATGCAAAATCTTTGATAACAATTGTTGTACCCTTCACAAACAATAAACAAATTTTTCGGAAAAATAGTAAACCTTTTTCGATAATTTAAACACGCTTTAAGCACGTAATCATTTTCCAATGCCGGAGCAAGGTAAACTACGTTTGTCATTACAGTACATCTCGTTTTATGCGTACCGCGCCATCTAACCTCCTGCGCCGTCTTTCCTCGATTTACCCTATATTAAAATGTATTTATTAAAATTTAGGAGGGTATTTTATGCACATCAAGAATGCCTAAAGAACACAAAGTTCTTTTCTTATATATACATATATTTTAATTAAATTTTAAAAAGTGACATGCTTACAGTAGCACAGTAGCATTAATTACAGCTTAAAACGGCTCTGGCATGGTTAAAATTAAATTTTCAATTTTATTTTAAGGCAATAGCAATCCATTTCTCCATATGAATATCTTGAATACCTTGTCTAGTATGAACATTGGACAGATAAGGAGCAATCAGTCCCTAAAATATATGTTATACATCCTCGATGGGAATAAGCTCTGGTGATTGTGATGGCTACGGTAAAAGTGTAATATGCTCATTATAAAACCAATATCCTACTGTTGCTGCAGTATATGGCCTTGCATTATCCTGCATGTAAAGCAAATTAGGACCTGCAGAAGTGGCAAATAAAAGAACAACATGTTCTAAAATACGAGCAATATATTGATAATAATTCAAAGTTTCTTCCACAAAAACGGAAACAGTTCGATGATGAAAAATTATTTTAGTTCACATCATAACTTGGGGACCACTTTATGTACATGCTTGAGTCTCTCTTGTTACCCAGGACCCCTCTAAACTCTCACTCTTCTTGTATCATGGTAGAGGCAAAACCGAGCTTCATATGTAGGGTAGAGTGCTTCAAGAATGCGCACTTAAGGTTTAATCAAGTGTAAAATCCAAACCAATTGCGTTGAAAGTAAATTTATTTTTATTTAAGCCTGTTGATACATAAACAACACAATCAATTATAATTTACTAACTAAACATTATTAAAAAAAGAGGTTAATCTTTGTATATGGGTATATTTTATAAAAACCCTTAAAAGGGCTACATTAAAAATACGAACGTTTTCGGAACAACAGTTCCATCATCAGGTTAAAATACCTAAAATAAGTATAAACCATTTAATTAAAGCAAACGTGGTTTAAAATTTTGAATAAGGTTAAAAAAGCAAAATGGCTATACTTACAGGTTACCATGCCTGAGCCACCAAAATATTTGGGTAAAAACCCTTTAAAATATATTATGTTACCAAAGATTGTACATGATGTTGATAATATTATTTGATGTTTAATATTTTAATTAAATTTTACTTCAGGTAACATACACCCATGCTTTAAGTGAGTTCCAGTGTCCGGAGAGTTAACCTCTTCAAACGGATTTCAGCTGGTAACTGATTGACAAGATACCCATGAACGGTGTCAAAAACAAAATGTCAATGTACCATGAAACAATATTAGTTAAACATAGCATTACTACAGCCAAAAGATTCAAAACTTTGATGATGTTAAAATGATAACAGCAATACAGGTGTTGGGATTTAAAATTTTTTTTGATTATTTAATATTGGATATAAAAGATGTAAAATTACTGATGTTGTTAAAGGTCATATTTAAGAGAATGACGTATGCATTAGGCAGCTTATGTTACTCTTTGTCGTATGGAGTGTGGTCTAAAAAGTGTAATTTGTGACAAATTAGCTTAAATATATGGAATTGTCCTTTTATGTTGCTCACATCTAGGACAAGGAAAATTGAATAGTATATATTTGTAGCTAATGTAAGACTTCGTATTTAAATGAAATTGTTTAATACTGCTCGTATGGTAAAAAAGTTAATATAAGTGAGTCCAATAGATTGAGAAAAGGGATTAAAAATCTTCCGGCTGAAGGAATTAAAGTTATAACATATGAAATTAATTTAAAATTGAAAAGGCTGAGCTCCTCAGAGACTTGATAAGAATAAAAGTAAAGGAAATGACTAAAGAATAAAGAAGAGGGGGTTAAAGGAAAATAAATGAGTTAATCAACAAATGAGAGATAATAGAGGTCCTTCATGCTTAAAGCATCTAGCACCCTGAACAAAATATATTTTGGTTGTATTAAATTCGGTACATAAAAGCCTGAAATTTTATTTGTGAGTGTGCTGTACTAAGTTGTTGACTAAGAGAGGGGAGCAATGGTTGATTAAGGATTTTGGTATTTTCAATTTGGCCTTTGTAACGTATTTTAACCTTAAAATAAGGCTTATTCCCATTTAAATAGTAACTAATTTAAAATGCCACAAGAAAATAGCTTCAGAACAATACCGCTTTTTAAAAGTACGCATTTGGGATTGTAAGATTGCTAACTAATTTTATGGACATGGGTCACATTTATAAGATCCAAAACCTGCGTAGGCACTGCACTTTTTATGCCACTATTCAGAACATGATATGCACTTAATCCAGTCTTCTGTTTAAGGGTTTTAAATGTTTCGTTGCACCCTGGACAGCTCCAAATTTTCTTATGAGGCATTGTTTTTGCCTTTGTGAAAACAGCTTTTTCATTTTTTTGTATCTTCTCTGCCGGTCTGAGGTTCACATGTGATTTCCTTTTTAAACTCCCTCCCAGAAGCGCTTGCCGTGGTGGTAGATTATCGTTAACATCCAGTTTGAGTTTGTATTGCGGCTTTTTTTTTCTCATTTTCTTCAATTAGTTGGTCCTTATATAGAGAGCTGGTGATAATTTCTTGCTTTTTGCTTCTGCGATTTCTGGACCTAACCACAATTGATGTTAATTTAATAAAACTTGATGATGTTACAGGAGTGTTTGATAAATTAAATGTTTTTGTTTCTAATTTATATTTAAATGGAAATAAGCCACAATTAAAGGTTAAAATACGTTTATTGACGTTTCAATTTCCACTTCGGAAATCGTTCTCAAAATACAAACATTAGTAAATTAAACAAATTTTGTTTTTTGTTACTTAGTGAAAAATTCTTCTAATAATTTAATTTTATCTGACTCATCTATATTGACAATTCAGACATACCTTATACATTTTAAAGTAGACGACTTTAAAATGATATTGCCAATATTGTTGAGTTGCGTTCCTGGGAGGACTTTATTGTAAGATAGTTCATTCGATTACATGAAATCTACTTTAACTTGAGAATATCCGTCAGAAAGGATCATAACATGTAATTCGTCTTTAAAAAGACAAATACATGCCATGATGACATGTATTTGTTTATAAATTTATTTTATAAAACAAAAACAAAGTTTTTGTTTCTGGAGCTATATCAATTTTTTCTTCCACAGTTATTGCAGATGAGTTGGAAACCAGATCTGTAAGCTGAGGGGTATTGTTTTTGATCTGTAAAATCCTTCTCGTTCAATCGGGTTCAGATGTAGGTATTTCGCTGATTATGGCATCTCTTTCATTAACATGAATACTTTCCTTAGTAGTGGAATTTTCAAGAACAATAGTTGGACTGCCAAGAACATTGGGAGTATTTTCAGAGGCTGATTCAGACATTTGATGTGATTGAATATCGATTTCAGACGTAGAGTTTTTAGCGGCTCCTGATTGTAAGTTAAACGATTCTAGTTTAGTAGTTACTGCAGCTGTAGCAGGTTCTTCCCGTTCTGTAACATAAGTGGCCATGAAGTCAGCGTCAGCAAATATGCCATTATTAAAGGGACATATCCCCGTCACTTTAAAACCTTCAATTGCATTCGTTATAGTAGAAGCTTTAAATTATGCAGGAGCAAATAGTGAAGCAATTTGGTAAACCGTAATTGACCGTCCTGGATGGTTCGTCAGCCATTTTTCACATTCGTTGAAATAAAACTTTTTTAGCGGACTAAAAAAACATCTGGCAAGTGGCTACACACGGTGACTACTATGAGGAGGAAGTGTTAATGCGATATTGTTATATTGTCGAAAAAAATCAATTGCTGCAATGGAACAATGGGAAGTGTGATTATCCATTATCAATAGGACTGGTTGTTCCTTTGTCGGCTTAGCGTGATCTCTAAAATGTGTAGCATAATCAACAAATAGGTCCTGATTGATAACACTACTGTCGGATATCATTCCAACTGATAATGGTGGAGCTTTATCCAAAAGTTCTGTTTTCATTCTTTTACGTGGATATATAAATGTGTCAGGAATATATTGTCCACTAGATATTTTATTGACACACCTTTTTCCTTTTGTAGAGAAAACTTTAGGAGACGTGTTTGGGACAGTGGAAAATTCCGATTCATCCATATTGTAAATTTCATGTGGCGGGAATTTATATGTATTCATTAACTTCGAGAGATTTTTAGCCAGCCCTTGCCTGCCATTTTTGAAGTTCTATCATAACGATGGTGTAATTTATTTATTTCAGCGAACTCAAACGCTAGACTTCTTAGAGCTCTAGAAGTTAACCCATAAAACATGTTGTCTATTGTTTTTATATAGTTCCATAACTTTTCTTCTATTTTTGCTGTTAAAGTAATGTCGTATCTTTCCAGCTTTTTAGCTTAAGTTGTTCTTTTTAGCCTTTTTCTTAACGTACTTTCCACCATTCCTATGGATTTTAAAAACACTTCGCTTAATCGGTACGAACTAAAACTTTGTTCCTGTCGACGACGCACTCCGAAAATCGACGAGTGCTCACTCTTATTGACCGCGCACTCTTAAAGCACTCTACTCTAAATAACACAGAATTTTATTCATGTAAGCCACAACGCACATGTTGTAGTGATAATTCATAATGTCGTGGACCTGACGTAATCATCAAGTACAGTCGATTCCAGTTTTTCGCGCCATAACTTTTTCCCCACGTGATTAATATGGGCTTGGCCCTTAGCTTTAACCGTCTTAATAACTTCACTTTTATACAGGGCCCGATTAATAATACCTTTATTTCTTTTCCTTTGTTTATTTTCAATAATTACACTGGTTTCACTATCAGAGCTACTCATTTGTGTATAAACAATACAAAATGGAACCTAATCGTACTAAAGATAATCGTCAACTGGTCTAGGAAACTAGGAAGGTCCGCGACCGTAACCACTAAATCACATGTCCGGCGCGCGCAGTTTGTTTCGAAAACGCCACATCTCCGGAGAAGTGGCGTATTTCAAATAAACAGAGAAATACGCCTGTCACAATTAATAGTAACGAACAGCAAAGATGTGGCGTTTTCACGTGTAATAAAGCTTAAAGGATATTCTGAACTAAATTGCGAAGGTAATTGTGGCCTTTTCGAAATAACCGATTCAATTGAATTTCCTATAAGTTCCGACGGGTTAAAAATGTTTTATTTATTATTTGCTACAAAATGGTCAAGATCGGTCAAATCAAAGAAAACGAATGGCAAGAATACTATAAAAAATTGCTAACCGAAGACCGCCCCGAATTCAAACAATCAGAAATAGACGGAATAGAAATCTACACACATGACGAAATCGAATTAAGCCTAGCAGAGGTAAAAAGAACGATCAAAACTCTAAAGAACAAAAAAGCAGAAGGTCCCGGCGGAATACCAAATGAATTGATAAAAAACGGATCGGAAAAGTTATTCCGTATGATACATAAAATGTTTGAGAGAGCACTGAATGGAGAAGACTTACCGGCAGAATGGACCCAAGCATATATGACATCAATATACAAGAAAGGAAATAGAAAAAACTGCGAAAACTATCGGGGAATCAGCATTATATCGTCTATAGGCAGACTGTATGGAAAGACCATAAAGCAAAAATTAGAAATATATGTACAAGATAAAATCGGAGAAGACCAGGCAGGTTTCACAGCGGGGAAAGCATGCTTAGATCACATTTACACGGTCGAACAACTAATAGAAAAAAGAATGGCCAAAAATAGATCCGTCCATCTGGCTTTTGTTGATCTTAAGAAGGCATATGACTCAATACCTAGAACCAAGCTATGGGAAGCAATGGAAAACATCGAAGTTCCACGAAGATTAATAAACGCGGTAAAAGCACTCTACAAGAATAACGAAGTAGCTATCAAAACGGGCAATAGAATATGCAGTCCATTTAAGACGACAAAGGGACTACTACAGGGTTGCTCCACATCCCCCACCCTGTTCAAAATATTCCTGGAAAAAACCCTGAAACCATGGAAAAGAAAGTGCGAAGGAATGGGTATACCAGTAAGAAACGAATATCTATATACGCTAAGTTTTGCCGACGACCAAATAGTGATCGCACAAGACGAGGATGACCTCAGTTTTATGATGAGAAAACTGGAGCAGGAATATACAAAGAATGGGATGGAAATAAACCTAAAGAAAACTGAATACCTAACAACGGAGAATACAGAAATAAAACAGCTGGAAATAGACGAAGGTAAACAAATCAAAGAAACAGACAAGTATAAGTATTTAGGTTTCATAATATCAAACAAAGGAACAACGGAGGAAGATATAAAAAATAGACTAGGACAAACAAGAGACTGCATACGAAAATTGAACCCGGTACTATGGGATAAGAACATCAGCATGAAAACAAAGAAAAAAATATATAATACCATGACAAGAAGTATCCTCACTTATGGGTGTGAAAATTGGACAATAAATAAGAAAACCAAAAACAAAATAAGAGCAACAGAGATGGAATTTCTAAGGAGAAGCTGCAGAGTAACAAGAAGAGATAGGATAAATAACATGGAGATTAAGAGGAGAATGGGCATGAACTCCGACATAATAGACTACATCGAACAGAAGAGGTTAACCTGGTACGGACATGTCAGAAGAGCAGACCAAAATCGGTGGATAAATAGAATAACAGAGTGGAGCCCGATAGGAAGAAGAAAGAGAGGCAGACCCCGAAGATCTTTCAGAGATGAGGTGGACGAAGCAATGAGTAGAAGAAACCTACAGGAAGGAGACTGGCTAAACAGGAAAAATTGGAGAAAACGGTTGAGTGAAGGAATACAGTGAAAACTGTGGAAATCCTTGTATATATATATATATATATATATATATATATATATATATACAAAATGGTAATAAATACAACATAAGGGGGGAAACAAGCCTGTTTTTATTCAATATATTTCAGCCACTTGGGATTGCACTTAGGACCTTCGTAACTCGCTTAGAAAATATGTATATTCTAATAAAACAGTCCATCAAATTTCATAAAAAATGATTCAATAACTTTCGCGTGATAATTTTTTAATCTAATTTTTTTTTTAAATTGACATTCTTTAAAATCTTGCACAGCATAACTAAACCATATTGAAGTTTGCCAATTGTTTTGCATATAAAGGAGCACTTTATATATCCAATTCACTTTATAAAATTAAAATCGGATTATTTATCAATATCATGAATTTTTTAAAATTATAAACAATTTTTAGGCCTATAAACAAATATTAATAATATTTATCTGGGTAAATATTAGTTTAAATTAAATTCAGAAAAGGGCCTTGAAAAAGAATCGAAAATACGTTTCTTCAAAAAAAAGTGGAACTGTATGCTGCACAATAGACGAGCGTGAAACTTCATACTGTGTTTCCTTTATTTTTAAAATTTTTAAAATGTTTTGTTATATTTTAAACAAATTCAATAAATTATTATGGTTGCGCCCTAACGTATTAACAAAGCATATGTTGTTTACTTCTGACATACCTGTGAAATTCAAACGAGATATTAAATTAATTCTAAAATAAAAATAAATATTATTTGATAGTAAATTTAAATATTATATAAACTAAATAATATGTTTAAAAATAATAATTAAATGTATACAAAATTATTTTAAAACAAGAAATATCATCAAAATTTTAACAAATGATTCAATGTTCATTATGCTCATTAATGTTATTATTCCCATTACATTTATGACCTTTAAATTTGGACAATCGTTACGAATCGTATCTTTTAGTGACAGATATTTTTAAATTTTTTTACTTCTTATTTAATGTCCATATTTTATTACTTACTTTTTATGCAGTTATTAATTTAAACATGTTTAGAGTAAAAATATGATGACTAAAAACGAATTGATCGAGAGTAGTGATCGATGTATTCGCTCCGTGTGTGACCATGGTAGGGGTACTTTGAAACGATGTCAGCGTGCGTAGCGGCAAAATATGACAAAATTGGCCCTACCTTTTTACGCATAAATTTTATCAAAAATGTGTGCAAATACATATTGCGTATTTAATTGTGCTAATAATAGCAAAAATAGTAAGTGTAGTTTTTATGGGTTCCCAAAGATTACATATAAATTAGAGAAAAGAAAAAGATGGATCCGTGCTATTAATATGAAAAAGTAAATATCACATAACTTCATTTTTATGCAATTGAAATAGAAAAAAATTTAAATAATTTACCTTAAACGATATTTTATAAGACTTCAGGCTAACTGCAGAGTGCCTGATGACTTTAGCTTTTATATTATAACTTTTACTATTACTGTTTTTAAATATATATATGCGCTTTCACGTGAAAAACTTGATTTGTCAGTACTAGATTTTCCCCTTTCTTTTCCGTTTGTGGTTGAAAAGATATATTATGATGAATTTTGAGAAACTCAGTTTTTAATACTACATTTATTTTGTACATAAACTAAAAAAATATAATTAAAAAGGTAATTATTAATAATTGTCAATTCGCATGTATTTAACAATGTCAAACATATGTCATATGTTTAACCTGAAAATTGGTAGGTCCAAAACTGTCAGATGAAGGCGGTAGGTGTCGCGTCAGTCACGCACGGAGCGAATAGAGCCGCTATTTTATGACGCTTCCCATGACGACGCCATATTGTGGCGCTAGTTCCGGGACGCGTCCTTCAGCATTTTACTATAGGGAAAAAAGTAACACAACGCCATTATAGAAGCTTTACTTTAAAAAATGTTGAATTACGGGCAGTGGTTCCTAAAATCCAAAAGGTCAAAGTTGACTGGCATTTGTGACGAAGTTATAAACCATAGAATGGTAATCTTTCACTCATTACCTTTCTAGTTCGGAGTTCTTTTTCGAATAAAGTTTTTATATATCTTCAATATAATATTCATCATACTCCGGTCAATACAGACATTTAAATTACAAAAATTTCCGGAAAGCCAAATATTGGTGGAGGGCTTGGGTTTACCTTTACAAATAAAGTAAGTAAAGGTCAAAGGTCAAAATTTAACGTTTTTTGAATTTTTCTCGAAAACGGTAGGTTTAAAAAAAAAACCTTAAACCAAAGTTGTAGATTCTAAAATTCTTTACAGAAATGATTTTTATGATTTTTTTCCTAACAGTTACCATTCCTGAGATATCACGATTCAAAGAGTCACATTATAAATGATATGTACACTGCACACGCCACCTGTGAGGTAGTGTACTCGGCGCGTTTTTTTACCGTGGTTTTCCTTGTAGGCCTACTTCACTAACATTCATGATAATTTTAGGATAATTTATGGAAACAATACCCGTAAAGTTCTAGATATTACCTTATTATTGATATTGCTATTGATTATTAGGTTAACTATTGTTTTGAGTTTTTTAGATATTTTAATCAGATACATACTCCTGAAAGTCTACTTCAACAGTCAAATCTTCTTCGATTTCTTCTTCTTCCTCTTACTGGTTGTCCATAAATTGTTCAAATGTGGGTGAGTCATTGGTCTGTTCGTTAAAATTACAGGAATCTTTCTTTATTGTACTCAACTGGACATTTAAGCAAGACAGACCTTAGGCAATTGGTACACGGTTCTTTTACTATACCCAACCACGCCAGTGTTTTGATTAATCTGTATAGGTACATGAGCCTTTGCTGCACAATATTTTGCTTAAAGATCTTCAGTCACTCCTAGCATCGGCTCTTCTTGTAGTGCTGATTGTTTGAGAGTCACAATTTGGATAATACACATTATATGAAGCGTATTATTACCATCCAAAGTATTTACATTAATGTCAGCTTAGTGTACAACGTATTGAATGAATGTGCCTGTTTCTGGTGATAAAATATTTGGTGGGCGACTGAAAACTGCTGCTGATTCATAGTTGATTGCTTCACTGTAAGATGCGCGAGAAAGACGAGAACATTTTTATGAGACGTTTCCAAACTAAATCGTCGATGAACAAAACTGAAACACAAAGCTGTAGTTTAGATTTAAAGGTTCTAGGCCGAACAGCAGTCATCATGCAGTGGCTAATATTCTAAAGACTTGTTTCAAAAAATTGAACAATGATTTGGGAATATCGTTATTTATATCCTCGAACATTCTACTTGGTGTTGGGTACATAGTATTATCGAAAATGCATGATTGAATATCTTTAGGAACAATTGCTGCCACTGCTTTCAAAGTTTTTAACCGCTTGTCGTTTTCATTCATGTGTTTTTATTAGACCAGACTTGACTTAAAATATCTTGGTAATTGTCAGTAAAATAAATAAATGTTAATTTTCCAGGCTTTTCTATAAGTAATAATAATTCTATTGTCATACTTTAAT
Organism: Diabrotica undecimpunctata; assembly: GCF_040954645.1. NCBI lineage: Eukaryota > Metazoa > Arthropoda > Insecta > Coleoptera > Chrysomelidae > Diabrotica > Diabrotica undecimpunctata. The sequence continues at coordinate 134,824,859 of NC_092804.1, read as the reverse complement.
TTTATTCGTATTTTTATAGTTGTGTCATCTAAAGCTACATCTCGACAAACATTCCTTAATTCATCCAAACAAAACTGGCAATCATCACTCGTTTTTATGAATTGAAAAATTTTCTCAATCGCAGAGATTACAGTTTCATCTTGTGGAAGGCCAATTTTACCACCAGTATTAGGTTTTAAGAAAGATTTGTTCATCAGCAGCGACTAAATTATACTCAAAATTAGTACGTTCAAGAACAGCCTTTGAAACATCATCAGAACGATATTTAGCTCATTTTAACAGGGATTCTTTGAACTTTAGTGTAGTCATGTTACACGTTTTTTTTTTCGAAGATGCTGTGCTTTCTTTTTCAGTTTCTTCATCGGCTTCATAGCCACAAAATAAAGAATAAGCAGTATGTTTTAAAACAAAAATTTTATTCACTTACTTGCATTCTAGTACGAGGTAGATTAGTTAGAAGTACTAGCCTGTTCCTTCTCACGTTGTCTTTTCACTGCAGCGATTGAAGTTTTCCGGATGTATGATTTTTGCAATTTGAGTTTATTGTAACTGATTTTTGAGTTTTTAAATACTCAGTAAACTTATCACCTCTCGCGACACAAGTTTCGATTAAATTTGGTTTTCCACGATTAACCCCAACTGTTTTATATTCACATAAAAGTTTATTGCAAAAAATGCAAAACTGAGACATTTTATAAAGTTATAAAATGGCACATTAAAATTTTGGTCTTTGTCAATTACATGTTAAAACTAAAGCACAAGATGGTTTTTTTATTCTACAATCACTTTTGTGGGAAATAATACGATTTGACAGATTTCTTCCGGTCTCACCAACATACACACTACATACCTTCTCACTGAGTACAACCAATGCTGTATACTAACTACATTTTTGTTTTATCTAATTTATCTATAGGATATTTAGTTTTAGAAAACTAAACTTCTACTCACATAAGAAAACGTAGGTACAGTGAAAGCACTACTGAACTCAAACATATTATGTACAACTTTGACATAATTGGATAATTGGACTTTGGATAATTGGACTTGGTTAAATGGATTCAATATTTCGTACCAAAAATGTGCCTCAGTATTTTTTTCAAGAAAACACCCTATTAAACATCACGCTGTAACCTTACATGGCAATGATATTCCAATTGTTTCGGAATTTAGATATCTTGGTGTCGTACTTGACAGAAAATTGCTTTGGACTCAACATATTAATTATACAATTGGTCGCTGCGAAAAAGGTATTAATTTTCATAAAATGGTGTGTAAGAGATCGTGGGGTACAGATCAAAACATTGCATTGAATTTTTATCGAGCCTATATAAGATCTATAATAGATTATTGTTGTGTGGTATATGGGTCAGCTAGCATAACCAATTTACGTAAACTTGATAGAATCCAATTTAAAGCTCTAAGGATTGTGTTAGGATTGATGAAAAGCACTCCAAATGAAGCCACCCTAACTCTAGCATCTGAAAACCCACTCTCATTGCGCAGAGAATATTTGGCAAGCAAATATTTCCTAAACCAACATTATCGTGGCACTTATAATGCAAAAATAATTAATGAATTAAATACAGCTGATTTAACATCTACATATTTCATTAAAAAAAACTCTCCACCACTTGCAAGAGCAATTATAACTTGCAATGAACTGAAGTTAATAAATTCCCCTTGTAATCTTATCTGGGAATCGTTGGATATACCACATCTAACAAGTGTTCTAGCTACAAATATTATTATCCCTAAATACCAAAACGAATTTTGCTCCACTACTCTTAAAGAAATCTTAAGTGGCTATTCCGATCATATTGTGATCTACATATACAGACGGGTCAAAATCACTAACATGTACAACCAGTGTTTACTTTGTACCAAAAATGAAGATTAAAAAATCATTTATTTTAAATAATCAATCCAGCATTTTTTCTGCTGAAGCATGTGCTATATACAAAGCCCTTGAATTGTGCTGTGAAAACCAGTGGAACAAATTGTCATATGCAGTGATTCACTGTCAGTATTACACTGCTTGCAAAACTTTAAATTCACAATAAATAGCAATATATTCATATTAAAAATTTCTCAACAGTTACTAAAACTATCAGATCCATATTGTACTAAATTTCTATGGGTTAAGGGACACTCAGATATTGTTGGCAATACTATTGCTGATTCTATAGCTAAAAATCCATTACAGCACCCACATATGGTGATAGAAAAATTTAACACATGTGACCTACTTGCCTATATCAAACAACATACTAAATTTAAATGGAACAGACAATTGATTTAGTTTGGTGAAAGCAGGGGCACTAACTTATACAAATTACAACCAACAGTAGATGTAAAACAATTTTACAAAGATGTCACACTAAGCAGAAACACAGTGTCAACTGTCTTAGGATTAAAAGTAGATTATGGATGTTTTCCGAAACATCTACACAAAATAGGAGTTCTCCCAACAGACCGATGTGAGTGTGGAACTAGTATAGCTGATTTAAATCACATATTCTTCAACTGCCCACTACATCGTAATACAAGCACGTGGCTGCTAAAAGAATTGATAAAAGAGGGTCTAAGTACACCATTAAACGTAAATCTTCTATTAAGTGAAGACAATATAAAAATCTTTAAAATAATTATGATATTTCTTGTAAAAATTAAATTAAACATGCGTGAACATTTCCTTTGTATGTTTACCATATATGTTGCCCACCTACCTAACCGTGGTTTATGTCTTGTTACAATCAAGCCGCTCTGATGAATCCCTGAGCGTGAAAAGTGTCCTCCTTGTACAATCCTGTATGAATGAATACTAATTTATGTGTAATTACGTGGCTAAAGGTTTTAAGCCAAAGCCAATAAAAAAAAAGTTTTAGAAAATAAAGATAAAATAGTTTTGATGATCTATATTGCTATTTTTATATTGTCAATAACCTTAAGTATTTGTATTAATTTAGGTGTTAATGATGGTATATAGGGTAATGAATGAAAATAAAATGATGTTAAGTTATTTATATTATCAGTATTAGAAAAAAGCATCCTATGCAGCATATCTGGAGAATAAGTGTTCTCAATTAAACTAGTTTTCAACAATTGAAGAACTTCCTGTAAATAATCTGGACGTGAAAGCCTTAAGACGCGTTCTTTTAATCTTGTTCTAATGTTCATTTTCATCTTGTTTGGATGGTGTGAGTAATAGCTTATAAATTTATTGCTACACATAGGTTTTCTAAACCATATGGTTTTCAATACATCTGTAGTTCTTACAATTCTCATGTCAAAGAATGGTAGAGAATCTTCCACCTCTTCCTCAACTGTGAACTGTATATGTTGATTATGACTGTCGAAAATGTTAACTGTTTCAAGAGTTTTGTGTTTAGGAAGTGCCAAATCTAAATAAAAAAATAAATGTAGATAAATTAAATAAAACAAATGTAGTATACAGCATTGGTTGTACTTAGTGTGAATACCATCATACTATTTTTACAGAGTACGTTTTAAAAACTGTAATCTTTTATACGTTTTTTGAATTTTACACTTGTATGTAATTATTCTTGGGATAAATCATAGGGCTCATATTATCATGACTTCTTAGATCTAATGACATGTATGTAAATTGTAATGTCAGTTGTTGTCGGTTACTAAAACCTGAATAATCTCAGCTTGGTATAGCTGTTGCGAAATCAAGCAAACATGAAAATTTGATATATGGTTAACCATTTTTTAAATTTAGTGATTCCATTATGCTAATTATATCTCATTATGTATCTTTAGAATATTATTAACAGGTTTTACAAATAATAAAATGGCTTTTTTGAATCATAAATAATACCTAATTTGTCTGTTCTAGGCGACAGTATGATGACATACTGCAACAGCGGTGGCGGCGGAAGCGGCAGCGGAGGTACGGGTGGTTCACCCACCCCCCAGATTCCATGTTCGAATGCCGCCACCCCGCCAGTGGCAGCAGGCGCCTCCCCTAACGGCGTTGGTACAGGCGGAGGGGAGGAGGACGACGTCTGGCGCGGTCATAGCATCGCGGCGCTCAGGCGTCGAGCGTCCGAACTCAACGCCACCATTCCGTCTTATCTACAAATCAACTACGACGCGCATAACAACGCATCTGTATACTAACTTTTTATCTTTTTCCTTTTTGTGGTTCCTTTTTCTTTGTTCTCGTACGGGAGAGAATGCCCATGTAAATGGAATGTATTGTGAGTCAAAGTGGTTTTGTTAAGATTTTATTTTATTTGTGTACTAATATTGATTTGGTTAGTATTTTATGTCATTAGGAACAATTTAAACATATATTACAGGGTGTATCAGTACAGCTACAGTCAATTAAATCATTTACATTGATTTTGAAAAATAAAATTTTACTGTTTTTAAGGCGAAATTTGTTTAACTTATTTTAGCGAAAAGGAAATGTTAAAATATATATACATACCGACCAAATGGTACACTTTATTTTTAAAAGGAGTTATCCTAGTACTAAATTCATTATTGAAAAGGATTTATAATATATCTATCATTTAATATCAATATGGTAGAAGCTATGCTCAAAATTAAAAAAAATCAATTTCATTTTATGCTTCGATATTATTGTTCTTCTATTTGCGCTAAGACTACGTCCTGTGGTTTCCTAAGTGGCTTAGCATTAGCAGTTGTGACGATGAAACCAACTTTCATACCATCTTGTAGGTGGTCGTTAAGGCTGTAGAGGTGTGTTTGGGTTTCGTTCTTTGACAATTGACTAACCCATCGTCTAGCATTCTGTTAACATGGTCTCTCCATTCTCTTTTTCTGTTTCTTGTCCGTCGTACTAAGTCTTAGATATCAGATATCTTCGCATTTCCGTGGTCCTTAATATTATCTTCGTTGTGGTGTTTTTCTCTCATGTCTCTATTGCGTAGATAAAAATCGGTCTTACGCATATCTTAGGGATTCTAACTTTAATCCTGATATCCTAGTGTTAGTGATGCCTCCTTCTACTCTGGGATTGTAGGTTGCGAGTTTATATCTTTTAGGTTTTCTATATGTATGAATTTTAAAGATATTTTTTATAGATATTTACATGTAGAATGTACAATTTATTAAGGTTCGTGTATATAGGGTAAATGATACAGTCGTTGGCCATGCTATAGTGATTGGCCATGTTAACATAAATTTATAAATATTAAGAATCTCTGCTGTTACTAAAATAAATCAATTCTACAGAATAATTTTGACAACGTCGCTTAATGTTCACCTTAAGTTTCATCTGGCTACAGTAACAATAAAGTGCTTAAAGGTTGTGATTACTTCTTGCTGTCGCCAGTTTAGTTGTTCACAGGTAAAATCTTACGAATTTCTTAAGGATTGGACACTTGTTTTTGATCCATTATAAAGTTAATCGTTGTAGATATAGATATAATTTAGCATGATATATTAAACTTAGGTTCTAACTGATCAAATTTTAGGCCCCAAATATTTTTAGATAACAAAAAACGCGCGAATTTATTATGCCAATAACTATATCAATAATTTAGATATATAAACAGTTATTGGCAGGCCGGCCAATTACTGTGATAAATTTCTAAAATAAACTTTCAGATATAATTTGTTTTCCATAAAAATGGGCACTCTAAATTACATTATTCTTATTGTCACCTTTAAATATTCCAAGAGTAAACAGTCGTTGGCCGTAGGCTAATTACTATAATTCAATGTGGCCAATCACTATCGCAATCCTTTTTTTTCAGTTATAGCATGCCAAAGGTCTATGAAGGTATTTCTTCCAAAAAAAAAATATAAAGAAGAAGATATAATTACGGCTTTGGAGTCTATTGAAAATGGTATGAGTCAAAGAGAAGCTTCCAAGTTATATCAGATTCCTCGAGCAACACTTCAGTTCCGGTCAAGTGTTAGATTTAATAATAAAGTTTCTCTTAGACCTCACCCAGTATTAACTTCAGAAGAAGAAGCAGTTCTAGAAAGATGGATTTTGACCTCATACAAGAGCGGGTTTCCTCGTAGAATGAAAGACATTCAAGCTTCTGTGAAATATTTCCTTGACGCAGCTCCTAGAGAAAATCCGTTTAAAGATAACCATCCAGGAAGAAGATGGTATCACTCTTTCCTAAAACGTCACCCAAATATAACTCTAAGAACCGCAGAAGGAATAACAGCAGCTAGCTCAGTTCTAGCCGAAGCAGACATAAGAAACTGGTTTACTAGTGTAGAAGACTATTTAAAGGAAAAACAATTATTTGAGATTCTTGAATATCCCAGCAGAATCTACAATGAAGACGAAACCTGTTTTTGGCTTTGCCCAAAGAACAAAGAGCTTGTTGTTTGAACCTGTTTTGGCTTGCACTAAGAGGAGCGAAAAACGTTTATGAAATACAACATCATTCAAAAAACAATATCACCGTGATGTTTACATTTTCAGCTTGTGGTGTTGTGACCCCACCTATAATTAATTATCTATGATTACAAAAGACTGCCAGCTGAAATTGTTAAATCTGTACCTGACACCTGCGGAATTGGATACGGTGATAACGGTTGGATGAAAAATACTTAAGCTGTTCTACGAATATATAGGAAACATTCTTTATCCTTACGTAAGCAAAAATAACATCAAATTTCCAATAGCCTTGTTCGTCGATGGTCACAGCACACATTTAACCTATGAAATAAGCGAATTATGCACAAAGCTACAGATAATTCTAATTGCTCTGTACCCTAACTCGACTCGAATCGTGCAACCTGCAGATGTGTCCATTTTTAAGCCCTTAAAAGAAGGATGGAAAAGTGCTGTATTAAAGTTTCGGAGAGAGCACCCTACTGAAGTTGTAACAAAGGACAATTTTGCTGCAGTTTAAATACAGTGGTTGATAATATAAAACGAGAAAATTTTAGAAATGGTTTTCGTGCCTGTGGGCTTTTCCCTTGGAATGTATCCGCAATTGATTATTCCAAATGCACTGGCAAGACAAAAGAACAAGACAGAGACACGGAAGTCAGTTAAATTACATTCGAAACATTTAAAAAAATTGTTGGAGAGGAAAAAATGGAAAGACTTAAAAACTTTGTTGAAAGTGATGCATATAATTCCGATTTTTTGACGTTGTATTATATTTACAAAGAATTTTTGGAGACAAGTCCACCCGTGAATACTGATCAACTGGAAGATATGGATAAAGTATAAGATACAGAGCAGCAAGGAGGAACGGACTAATTTCATGGGACGATCCAATCTGAAATCTGTGAGCCAGAATTAACTCTTGAAATCAGAAATTTACAGGATGAAACAAATGAGGGTTTTATTAAGCATACTTTGGAAATTATCGTAAATGAGCAAATGTTTGACCATCGCTCACCTCTAAACACGTCTTATTAAATAAGTCGTCTTCATCAATCAGCGATTATGTTATTTGGCCGAAAACTCCTGAAAGGAAAGAAAAAGAGAGACGGAGAAACTACCATTTGTTCTGACTTCCTCCGTTATGAAAAAGGCAATTAAAGAAAAAATGGCTTTAAAAAAAAGAACTGGAGATGAAAAAGGAGAAACGTAAGACTGAAAGGTTGAACAAAAAAGAACTAAAAGAAAACAAATTAATAAAAAAAGCAGGAACAAAAAGAAAGCCTAAACATAATTATACAGAACGATCACCAAACAACACTAACATTAAACTTGTTTTACCAACGTCACCAACGTAACGAAAACCTTGCCAAAAATTGACTTCCAAGATAGCCTTGAAAACATCCAAAGTTGTCTTACTATTGTGCCAGAAAAATCAAAAAGAAAGCTGTTTAGTGACAACAGTCAAGATGGAATCATTAACACGAATATGGTTATTATTACACCATCAGCTCCTAATCCATTTAAGAACAAAACTATATACACTGGGCTGTGCTATACGTGTGTTAATAATATAACACGTAGTCAATATGGAGTAAAATTTTCAAATTGTTCCAAAACATACCATATAAAATGTATTTCCAAAAATAAGATGAAATCCTTCGAAATGGAGAACTTTTTGTGTAACGTTTGTTTCGACAAGATAACATTGTAATTGGTTTGTAATTTCTGGCATTTATTAAACATTTTTGAAACCAAATTCGTCTTTGATCACTAAAATTATATATAATTTTTAATGGTTTTTTAGTTTTTTAACCAAAATTAAAATAACGCAGGTAGGATACATAAATAAGAAAAATATGTACCTAGGATAACTTAGCCCCTTACTGGTGGCCAATTACTATCTACTTACTATGCCAATCATTATCAAAATTAGGCCAATCACTATAAAATCTGCTTTTCCAAGAATAAAACTTTTTTTTATAAATATTAAACATTTTTAAACAATAAATGACATACAGAGTCATAAAGAGGATACTTTAGTCTAATATTTAGTGTATTATTTAAATATATGGTTTTTAATACAAATTAATGCCTTACACATTTATCAAACTCCAATGTTTAAGTGGCCAATCACTGTAATCTTTACCCTATTTAAAGTTGTTAGAACTGTATGAATAGATGTGGTTCATAATAATTAGGAGAGGTAATTAAATTTTATATAGACAATAGTTGAATTAAAGATAGGTTGTTTTTTGCGTTTTTTTTTAAATTTTTTATTTGATAGTATATCTCTTCAAATTTAGTTAAAATTTCAGATTGGTAGGAGCAAAATTTATGGAGTAGGCATTTAGGAGTGAGTGAGGTGAGTTAGAGAGTGACGTGAGTGAATGAGTTAAGTAAGTGAGAGTATTGTCTCTGAAACCTTGTTTTTATTCTTAGATTCATGCAGCTACTTCTTCCTCTGCTAGAATTTTGGTGAAAAATTTTAGTACCGCACTCAAACTAATACATCGGTAGTTTTGTGGGTTACTTTTTTCTCCTTTTTTAATCATTGGTATCAATATACTAGTGTTCCACTTACATGGTATTTTTTCACTTCAATTATTTTGTTAAAGAGGATATTCATTTCTGTTAATAATGTATCACCCCAATATTTTAGCATACCATTCGTTATTTCATCATTGCCTTACATCTTTGTGTCCTTTAGTTTTCTCGTCTTTTTCTAAGGAAAAGATTCAGTTCCGGTCTGTTTCCTGTGCTATCGTGATATTTTCAGTTGCACTGTAAAGATTCTTAATATTGTGTTCATTATTCTGATTTGATTCTTGTGTGTTGTATGTGCTCATTTATTTTTTCCTAGCTCCTAATAGATTCCACATTTTCTTTTGGCCTCCAAATAAGTCATGATCCATATCCCTCTAACATCTCTTGGATCCTCTTATTAACTCTGTTTTATATATCTCATTATATGTTTGATCTGAATTGTGGATATAATGTTCGTTTTTCTTTAGCTAATATTTTAACTTGTGAACAAAGTTTGTATTTCGTTTTTCTCATTTTCTAATGGTGTTTTCTTCGAATGATTTCTCTGTTAACTCTAGTAAATTAACTTAATTCGATACATAAGGATTCTACATTGCATTTGGTTGTATGTTTGAAGGGGTCATGAAGTAATCGTTGCCTAATTATGCATATTTTTGTCATCACAAGGTTATGATTGTTGATTTTTGTCCTCGTGAATTTATTAATGTATGTTTATATTGTGGTTTATGTAGGTAGAAGGCATTGTTGATTTTGTGCTAATTTTATGTACATATTTGTGTCATTTGTTCACCACTCTATTTATTCTATCTTCGTTGAATTGGTTTCTGATTCCCGGTATAACTGAATCGCCAATTCTTGCGTTAAGATCCCCTAAAATTATTATTTTTTCCTCGTTAGGCATATCATCTAATGCTGTTTGTAGGTTTGAATAAAAAGTAGCTATGTCTGTCTGAGATTTGCTGGTATCCAGTGCGTATATGTAGTTTTTTCCAGCTCGAATCTGATCCAAAAGATCTTTCTTATCCCTGAAGCTGAAGCTTATTGTGTTTTCTGTCCATTGCTATTTTTTACAGCCAATCTAGAATTTTTGTACCATGTAGAAGTTTGTACAGGTCTTTTGCTTGATGTGTCCTAAATATAATAGGGTCTCCACTTGGTGGTCCATACAGCGCCTCGCAGTCGCATAATACATGTTTGACAGTTTCTAGTTCACACAGTATCACAGAGTCTGCGGTTAAGATCTCCTTTATAAATCCCTAATTTATTTAGAAATTCTCTTATTGGTGCATGTCGGGTAAACATTCCTGTTACTGCTCTTTATTTGTTTCTATCCATTTGAAGCAATTCCTCTGTTCTTTTTTTACATGGTCCACCAATGAAGATTTATCAATATAGTTATTTTGGGATTCTCTCCAAAAATCGCTCATCGTTCTCTCTGATCCAGTACTCTACAGTCCTACAAACTGCTGTCTTTGGTACTTTCAGAGTTACAGCCAGATCGTTTAATTCGTTTGATCCTCTTTTTGCAAATTGACCTCTTTTTTGTTGCCTTCGATGCCCTGATGTACTGATACCCAGACAAGCTAAAACCTTGTTTTGGTCTCCCAGCTTATTCACACCAGCCTAGATGCCGCTTTCTGATAAGCCAGTGCCTTTAGTGCCGCTTGACTGTCAGACAATGTATGGATCTGTTCTTTTTCAAGGGCTCTCTCATTATATCTTTCTGCAAATTACAGTATCGCATAAATCTCTGCCTGAAAAACGGTGCAGTTCCTCTCCAAGGCAAAGCTTCCGCTGATTCTTGGATTATTGGAGTATATTGCTATTCCCACATCCTTTGTAGTTTTAAATCCATCTGTTTACCAGATCTTATCCTGTTGGTCATGATACTCCTTATTTCTCCATATATTCCAGTCTGAAATAGACACCCTATATGAATTCTTAAAATTGTATTTTTTGGCCTGTCCCTTCATTGCAAAGTTTTAGTGATTCTTTTCTCCCAATCTTGCTTTTTATTGTAATATGAAATGCAAGGGAGGCAGAAGTAAGTCTACCACATCGTCGCTGCATAGGTAATTGTGTGTTTGATCACCATAGTGTACACCCAGTGCACCATGTTCGGTTTTAATCCCCGTTTCTTCCAATAGATACGCCTAACCCTCATAAGTGCTGTAACTGAACTGCTTGTAATTTTTTCTAACTGCCGGTTCTAGGTAAGTTCTGAGTCTATAACCCAGAGATACTTTACCCCTTTCGTTAACTAAATTTCTTGTTCCTGCAGCTAAAGTGGACCAAATTCCTTTAGTTTCCATCTTCGTGTAAAGGTTACTATGGTGGATTTGTGGGGACTTATATTTAGCCCCTTCCTATAAGTTCATTGTCTTATTATTTCTAGGGACTCGTTCATGTGATCGTTGACTACCGTATTGTACTTTCTTTGCGAAATGATTACCAAATCATCCGCATGTTCAATTATTTTATGAATATTTGCCTTTAAGGTTTCTATTAGATCTTCTATCACCAGATTCTACAGCAGTGGGGACAGAACTGCCCCCTGTGAACATCTTCTGTCAACCCGGGCCAATGCTGTCTTTTTAAGGATAGTGGTGTTTACCACTATATTATTGAGCATAAATTCTATCCAGTTGAAACATATGTCCTTGACTCCTTTACGTCTCATGGCATTGGTTATAGATATTATCAAAATGTTTTCGAGACCCCCTCTAAATCCAAAAAGGCTCCCAACAAAACCTCTTTATTTTTTTTATTATTATATTTATTTGTAATTGTGTTCTTGTAACTTCTTGGCTTAATGTATAATTGGGGTTGCGTTTGTGTATCACCGCCATTCTAATGCCCTTCGCCTCTTCGCTGTAGCTCACCCCGATTTTACGCTTCATGACTTTGTTTTTGTTATATTTAGGAGTCACGCATTAGTTAGTCACTTAGGCATGACTTTCTTCTCGGTAGCGTTGGTCTTCTTCTTGTAAGAATTTTTTATCCTTCCAAGTCACTTTGACCATTTTTCTCTTATTGTTTAGCTTTCTCCACTGAGCCCCTGAAAGTCTTTTTGTCTCGATTCCGATTTTAATAAGACCCTCAGACACTAGTGCAGAAGTCTGGCTTCCCTCTGCTTTTTGTTTACTGTCAGGATCAATGGGTGGTTTTATCTGCCTGAGTGTTGAAGCTGAGGGCTCTGAGTCAGTAGTTACTGGTTCTCCCCTTCTTTGTCTTGTTGAAGAGTCTGAGTCAGTGGTCCCTGACTTCATCCTCTCTTGGTTTCTTTTATGTTGTTTCGTGTACATTTAATTCTTAGGAGTAGCTAGGAAACAGGTGGTCTCACTCCTGCAGAGCCCTGCGTACAGGAATATATGCTTATTACATCTGTCATCTTTAATTTTTGTAATTTTATCGTAACTTGTAGTAGTGAGTCATCAATATATTTCGTATTGCTACGCTGATTTTGAAATCTTTCATGTAGTATTATGCCAACACCTGATGCTACTCTCTCGTTTTATCCTTGCCGCTGTATATTAGTATGTAGTTTTCATATTTGTTGTTATTTATACCTTTTTTTTTGATGACTGAGGAAGCGCGGATGTCAAGTTTGTGTCTTTTTATTTACATTATAATCTCTTTATCTTTGTTATTGAAAGATGTTGCTAGGTTGCTGGTCTTACTCGTAACCCTTCTATTTTATTTGGCCTCGGTAGGGGCTGCGAATTGGCTAAGCTACTCAATCCACACAGAGCCATCGCAGGCAGAGGCTTAGAAATTAAACTAAAAAATTCAACGTAATAATATTTTAAAAGAGTCAAATTACAATACCAAGTATATAAGTACATGAAAAAATTTAAGGTATAATAATTTTTTCATAATCTGATGTTATAAGAAATATACCTTTTAAAAATATCTAAATTTTAGATATATAAACCAAAGTTTTTTCGTTTATACATATAACTGTATAATTAAAAATCATCACAACAATCTAAATTAAGCTATTTTTAGATAAGCTAACTTCTATTGCGTTATTTTTCGAGTTTTTATAGTAATTTTCATATTCCAAATCTACAGTTTATTTGTACGATAGAATTTATAATTTACATCTAGTGAAAAAAAAAACAGATAAAATCGCTGTGAATAAACTAACACAGGGGACAATATAAATAAAAAAAAATAAAACCAACCAAGCTAAGTATTAAATGCTTAATATTGATTAATTTGAGACACTTAAAATACTATAGTCTGTACTGAAGAAAAGTGAAATAAAGATAAAGTTTAAATATTAAATAAAATACTAACCAAAGTATATTTTTGATTTGGTTAATATTATTAAATTTTAAATCCAGTCGAAATTCCAGCCCTTTTAAACGTAGGTACGCTCGTGGAATTAACCATACGCGTACGCTTTACGAGTCGGTCGAAATCTTCAAATACACACATGTCCAAAAGTTTGGAATACGTACAAATAATATATCTACGCCTATGGTGGTTTTTAACTTGTTGTTGATATTCATTCTAGAGCGTTTTTAAATGAAAATTATAAAAAATTTGAATTGTTTTTGTATGATTTTGGTCACATTCAGCTGATTAGCGTATTTACACATTATTTCAGTCTCTGTTTAAATTTGAATTGAGCCGTTTAAAAATGCCTAGAAACGTGATATCTCATTTTGACAGATCTAGAGTAATTGCTTTGTTTCAACAGGGCTTTAGTCAAAGTTATATCGCGAATATTGTTGATGTTACTTAGAGTGCTGTATCAAAAATTTAAAAAAATTCCAAGATACAAATGACGTCAAGGATCGACCCAGAAGTGGTAGAAGTCGATGTACAACAGCAGCACAAGACCGGCAAATAACATTGATAGCTCGAAGAAATCGTCTGGAATCTACAAGTGGTATATCCAGAGCAATTTCTAGTCTTCAAGGACTGAATATTTCACGGCAAACAATAACACGCAGACTAAATGCGGTAAATTTGTATCGTAGAAGACCGCTACGTGTTCCTAAACTAACCTACCAACACAAAATAGTAAGGTTGCAATGGGCTAGAGAAATGGTGCATCATGGTCCTAACTGGAACAACGTGATGTTCTCTGATAAGTCAAAAATTGGCTTGGTATCTGATTCGCGAAGAACACTGGTTTGGAGGGCCCCAGGACGACAAGCCCGACTAGAAACAGCCCAACCGCGTGTCCCATTTGAAGGTGGCAGTATTATGGTTTGGGGTGGTATTATGAGTGGTACACGGACGCCACTGCTGGTTCTGGAGAGAAGAGTCACTGGTGCTGTGTACATCGAGGAAGTTTTAAATCCTGTCGTACGTCTATTCCGAGGAGCAGTAGGTGATGAATTTGTGTTTATGCATGACAACGCACCTCATTATCGAATAGCAGCAGTACAAAATTTTCTGGAAGAAGAAGGAATATCTACATTACAGTGGCCTTCGAATTCCCCCGACATGAACGTTATTGAACATGCTTGGGACATTCTCAAAACACGCATTAAAAAGCGAAACAATCCCCCTATTACACTTCTAGAACTAAAAGATGCTGCTCGTGAAGAATGGGAGAGAATTCCGCAAGCCCAGCTCGACCAGTTAACAGGCAGCATGCCAAATCGCCTACAGGCCAATGGAGGAAATACTAGTTATTAGTTTTACTAAAAATTATTTTTTTCTATACTAATTTATTTTTAAATGTAAGTTGTACATTGTAAGTTTTTCACTCCAATAGAATAAATAATTTTTTTGCATATCGTTTATCTGGTTTTGAGATTTATTTAGTATTGTTGAGAATTAAAACAAAATAATGTTTAACTATTCAGAAGATTTTATATATAAAAATCAATAAAAAGCTGAAATATTCCAATATTCCAAACTTTTGGACATATGTGTACATTGGCAGAACTCATGTACATTAGTACAGTTAAAAATATTTAATAAACAAAATATGCAAGGAAAGTTTCTTTAATTTTTGTATTTTTTCATCGGTTGAAGAGAGTTTGAGAGGTGAAGAGAGAAACCATTTTGCATATTGCATTTGAAATATTATTTGGTTAAAAAATCTCGTTGAATAATATCTTAAATCATTCGGCTTAAGAGTGGTATTTGTTTAAAATTGATATTAATCATGGAGTAGGGAGATATCTTTATACTATGTGGAATATGATTAACTTTTCGACGAGGATTATTGTTCCACCTCTGGATACGGTGAGTATTTGAGTTACTCTCCATAAGTTTATCCACAGGCTATTTGTATTCTCCTCTGAATACCTTACGTACTTAAGTTACCATAACAAACAGCCTGCCCTGCTTCTAAAAAAGCTACCTCAAAGTTTAGTGAAACGTTCAAAGACACGAACAGTTCAAATTCCAAAAAGGCATATAATTTGAATCCTAAAGACGATTATTTTATTCTAAAGGCAATGGTTTTTAAAGCTAATCGTTTTTAGCAATTTGCAGTTACATCTTAGTGTTTACACAGCTTGCGAAAATGAATTATTAAGTCACTAAGAAAACTTAATCAGTGCAAAATATATTCCCACCATTTTCGAGACATCGGATTTTCAAAAATTGTCTTTTTACAATTGGAACAACTTAAAAAGTTGCAAATAAAACCAAGGGAATTATACGTGGCGTCCACCTACTTTTTAAAGGGAAAAAAACAATACCGAAGGCAGGTCTGCAGGAATATGTTAAATAACCAGGACTAATTTAGATTTAATGACAAGTATTAGTTTACGTTTACGAAAAAATTAATGGATTGTTTTAGGTGCTGCTTGCACATATCAACAAAGTGGGCTTTTTTAGTGTATTATGCGCGTAATATACCTATCGATCAATGCAAACAGATACTGAAAAAGCCTGTCAGAAAAAAGAGAGCTGGATGAATGACGAGATAGTGAAAATGATGGAAACGCGCAGATAAGCATAGACCAAAGACACTCTCAAATACAGAACTATTAATAATAAGATCAGAAATAAAATCAGAGGAAAAAAAGTGTACTTTGAGAAGAAATGTAAAAAAATCTAGGAACTTTAGAATATTATGACTTATGTAAAGATTATGAACCCACATTAAAAGATTGCCAGGGAAAATTATTAGCAGGTTTAGAACAAAAAAAAAAACATATTTTGCTTATTTTAGACAAAAATGAAACTACCATAATTGAGACAGGAAAAACTAAAATTCTGGATAGAAACCAACGGATAGGAAGCAAAGAAAGAAGTGTTTGATGACGAAAGAGGAAAACTAAAGCACATATCGTTTAAACAAAAAAAAGTAAGATACAGAAATTATAAAGAAAGACGTATTATATGCTCTAAAGACCACTAAAAATTAAAAAAAAGATCTGGGCTAGACGAATTACCTATTGATATTCTTGGAATAATAGAAACAAAATAAATGGACAACCTTTATTGTCCTTCATAAGAACACAAATGCTGGATAATGCAGCGATCACCATATCATTAGTTTGATGTGCTATACACTAAAAATATTCATAAAGATTATACACAAACATTATTATATTAGTCCCTAGAAACTTGGATGTTAACCGGGATATGTACGTCTGTTTCATAGACTATGATAATGCGTTTAATAAAACCTGAACACAATCGAATACCTTATGGAAGTCTTGAAAGCAAAACAAATAAACTATCGTGATCTTCAGATAATAAAAAAGTCTATATTATAAACAACGAGCAATAGTGCCCAATAATGAAAACCGAAATTAAAAAAGAGGTCAGATAGGGCTTGTGCTGTCACGACTTCTCTTTAATGCCTCTCACTTTCTCTCTCCAATGACGCTAGAGCCCAAACAGAGCCTTGGCTTCCTCCAAACTATGCCGCTAATCGTTTCCGCTGTCACTTCTTCCTCCCACATTTTTCGTGGTGTTCCTTTTGGTCTTGCGTCCTGCATTTTACTATTAAGGGATCTGTTTGGCAATCTTATGGTCTCAACTCTTACTACATGTGCTAGCTCATGTCTTTGAATTTTAAAAAATTCTAAGATCGGTGCCACTTTGAACAGTTGGTAGAGTTGAGTTGATTTGTGTCTTCTGTAAAATCTGAAATAATTGCAGTGAAAGTTGAAATAATATTTTAAAACTGGACCCTTTTTTTCTCTAGTTTAAACAAATTAGTTGGTTAGGTGATAGTAGTGTAACGTTTGACCAAAACATGAGACATGTTCAAAAGTTATGAGGAATAGAACTTTCAGTTAAAATTCATAACTCGCCATGTATATGCTTAAAGAATGGGAGCAGACACTATTTAATAGACGTTTGTTATTCCCATAGAGGCCTCCATAGGAGGTATAGAAGTATGAACAGTTGCTCATGACTCACCCTATACCACACTTATGGAACTTACGCAATTCAAACCTGCAGAAAGATCTTTAACCTTGGGTTGTCAGCTAGATTTTACGAACAGATAAAATTCCCTTTGGCTTTTACTAAAATTAAACTAAATTCATTTTCAGGAAAATTCCAGCAAAGTAGTTCTAGTAGAAAATAAAAGTTCTTGATAGAAAATGTTGTACTTCGTAAATCGAATTATGTTTACGTAGGTAATGTATTTTGTAAATTGAAGTTTTAACTTTTTAGTTCGAACATTTTAACCAAATCAAAAGTAGTATTTTTTTCGTACTATGTATATTAAATTTTAATTTTATATTATAAATAATATTATTTATTTAATGTGACTTGTGACATTTCTGTGTATACGATGTAAAATATTAACTGTACAAATTGATAATTAGACAAAACTATTCATTATCTTGAATAAATCAGTGTGATGTAATTGAAGAATTCTCTTAATATGTTTTAGAAATAGCAACAATGATCTATATATATAGTATTACAAAAATAATATATTAAACAATGTTTTTATTTAATTTTTAAATTGAATTAGATTGCCAATTAACAATGACTAAAACTTAAAAACCTCTGTATTATTAATAGTTGGAGGACCCGTTTCCGATTTTCCTGTCTGATGGGTGAAAGTGATCGATTTGATGGCTATCATTAGAGGAAAAACGCCCTAAAGCCAAAAAAAGTCGCAAATGGGAAACCATGTCAGACTCGACTTAATGAAGCGATACTCAAAGTTTGCAAAGAGTATCTATCATAAACTTTTTTGCCGAGGAGCTCCCCTAAATAAAATTTTTACATTGTCACCACTACTGTAAAGTCCTGTATCCGAACGTTAAACAGTTTTATACGCGGCTGTGACTACGTGAAACATGGGTTCCCTCTACCCCATTCCTCTAGAGGGTAGTCATCAACTAGTAGCTCTTTCTTTAGGCCTACACCTGTCTAGGTAATTTTATCTATAATGTTACTGTTTTGATGTAACAATTACACTACTCAAGTTTTCTTGTAGTATAATATACTCTCCTGTTCTCCCATCCAGAAAATTCCATTCATAGATCTTATTGGTCCATCCCTCAGAGCACCTACAACTTGTTCCTTGCACCTGGCTTAATTTTTTTTTAATTGCCGTATTGCCAGATACCTGACAGGCAACGGTGGCTATAACCTTTTTTTTTTATATATAACATCATGGACCAAGACACCCTGGCATCTTTCGGCCGAGTAGGATACTAGGCCAGAAGACCTCAGGATAGTGCCAAATTAACTATGTTTCGGCTAAAACCTTAATTACCTTTCCAGAGTACTAGGCTTGCCACTCAATGAACAGCTCTAATGAAAAATTAAACACTTACAAATAACCATACCTATTACCGAAAATCAGAAAATAGTTCCCACCTCAAGCAGTTAAAAATGTGTGAGGGAGCGACCAGTATCCCACAAACAGTACAGTCTGCCGAAACAGACTTGCCTATTCTATTTATGAAGGTGCCAAAACTACTATGTCCGGTCAGAAACTGCGTCAGGAAGTAGTCTAGTTTCCTGAAATTACATTCCCACCATGGCCTCCGATCAGGAATAAGCTCATTCGTCCACCTTGCCTTCCGGCTAAAATTTGCCCATTCTCTCTGCCATTCCACTATCGTTCTCTCTCTCTCATTCTCATTTATATTTCCATCCATCATCTGTGCATACACCCTCGTTCGCTCTTTGCACAACAAAACGATCGGTATTACCGCTCCAATGACATACAGAGCCTCATAAACCGTCCTCTATGCGCTAGATAAGCTAGAAAACTTCATTTAGCACCCTTCTTTTGGTGCTACCTGGGCCTCCAATGTTTGGCATCAGCCGTATCAACGCCTCCAGATTTCGGTTCGCCTTCTATACCGTCTTTTGGATGTGTACTCCGAACCCCAGTCCTTCCGAAAACTACACTCCGAGAGATTTAACCGATTTAACCGGTGCAACCTCCACACCTTCCACTATAAAGTGAAGAGAGGATTTCTCCCGGTTCCCTTTGAGAACTTACACCTCAGTTTTCTAAGGTGCTACCTGTAGATTGTTCTCTCTAATTCACCTACTAATATGACGCAGGGCTGTGTTAGTCGCATTAGCCATGTCCATTTTCTGACTCGCCTTCGCAACCGGTGCGAGATCAACGGCATAAGCTACAAGAGTGCATGCCCTTAACATTTGTAGCCTCAACACCCCGTTGTACAGGATATTCCACAGGATGGGACCTAGTTCTGAACCCTACGAAACACCCTGCGACAAACTAATGCTCTTTTTCTCTTATGAACCTGTCAGTAAAGTATCTGTCAATGACCAGATACTCACTAACGCTCAATTTTCTCAGCCTGGACATGATTTTTTCCCATGATGCCGTGCTAAAGGAATTCTTGGCGTGAAACAGGATGAGAGCCACCTATCTATTTGTATCCAGCGTGACTAAAGAGGTTACTTCTGTGACCGCATCTATGATGGACCTTGTGGCATTAAAACCATATTGGCGGTCGCTCAGTGCATGCTTTTCTTCCAGTTCTTTCTCAAGGCGGCATTTCATAAGCAGCTCGTACGATTTAACTACCGAACTAAAAAGGAAAATTGGCCGAAATCACACCTCTTTCTCTTTACCTCTACCTTTCGGGATAAGGACACCCTTAGCGTCTTTCAACAGTGTTGGAAACTGCTGTTGTTCAATCAGTCTGTTTAGCAATCTTAGGAAAAAATTTTTTCTCTCACCATATTTTTTCATTGCTTTATTACCTTACATTATTTATTCTATCGGCTGATTTCGTACTTTATTACACACACCCAGATGTAGAAAACTCAGGTTCGATGGACCAAATTCTTACACATTTCGTTTTCTAGTTCTAGTGGAGGAACTAAATTCTTCTTCTCTTAATTTTATGATTTTAAGTTTTCGGATCCTTATGTTCATCCATGTTACTTTGATGTCCATTCTGTAATTAAAGTCAAAACCTGTTACATTATATCCCTAATTATGCCACAAAATTTGCCGGTGTTCCCATGACCAAGTCATCCAAATAGCCCAGGACATGATAACCGCCATTGAGGATTCTAGATTTCTATCTAGATAAGGTGAGACTACTTCCTTCGGAAAGCCTAGAACTGGACCCAGCATCGGTTTTCCAGAACGTACTCCACCTTTGGTTTTAGAGGATGCAGTGCCCCTTCCATAGATAATGGAAAATTTTGCGCATATTATTCCTAATGTATCTGACTTCTAATTTATCCCTAATGTGTCTATCGAACTGTTTTTTTTTAATCTTCAGTACAAATCACATCAGATTTTTACTGTCCAGTTTTATCAGAGTTAGGAATATAAGCTAGTATAAAATAATAAGCTGTCATACTCTTGATATGTATCGAACTCCTAAGCTAGAAAGCTAGCCTGTAGTATTATACATAATTTTCTGTATGGAATGATATTTTCCTTCTGTATAACTATCAGCAAAATCTCGTTCGAACCTGGTGATTTATATCCGGGCCATTTATAGTTTATTGCACAATTGACTTAATTCCGATCTATCTTTTAGCTTGCTCTGTCACATTATTTTTTGTAACATTAACAAAAATTTGTTTATTTACCTCTGTTTTTGCTGTAATTTATTGGATCTTATACCAATATTGTCTTATAAGAAAAACAATTTTTATTTTTGTAATACTATATAAGTCGACGTACGAGTTTTTTAATATATGTATTATATACCGACTGTATACGGCATTTGTTTTAAAATAAAACTAGACTAGAAGTCATAGGTTAGAAACTTTATTTTCAAATTATAACATTAAAGTGTAACGAAGAATGAGTAATGTAGGAATGTTCCAAAACTTCATGAACCTTGGAAATTCGCATGCCTGTCAAAAAAACCAATCCTAAAAACATTAACTATTCAATATAAAGTATTAAAAACAAATGTTAAAAGAAAAACAATAAGTAGTTCAACTATTTTACTATTGCAAAAGCTAGTTTCACTCTGTCTTGCTATGAGAATGCACTGCAGACAATTAAATGATTTTAGTAATGTCAGATTTCATAGTTGTGTTCTTAGATTAAATGAGTGAGTCTGGTTCATGAAATTTTGTAAGACTAATACTATTGAATTATTTTAGTTAATAATTTTTGCAGAAAAAATATTTTATTGTTTTTAAATTGTAACTCTTTGTATATGTATATGCATATACAAATCTGTTATTTTAAGCATTTTTCCTTATACTATTTTCAAATCTCTATTTATCTAGATGAACACTCATATTCTTTTGTTGACTCCACATACTGTACTAACAGGCTGTTACAAAGAAAATCTTTCAAACTAATCAATTCCGAAATTTCATAGGTTACTAGTCTGTGTCTTACTATAAATTAATTACTTTAAGTCATTTTATGATCCTCTTTTGGTATTTGTGTATCACATTCTAGCTTCCATTATCATTTGCGTTGCTATTATCCCAATGTCCAAAACAAAGCAATCTTTGATACAGATATCTAACAACTGCTTTTAATACATTTTTTGATAACAATATGTAATAAACAAAATATGCAAAAGTTAAAACGTCATTTTTACTCATAACTATTATATAAATAATGTAAGATCGGTATTTGATTTTAAAGACTAAAGGTAAACTAAATTATATGGAAAAAGACACAATTTTACTAAAAAATCATAGATATTCTTTTAAAATGAGAGTTTATAAAGTTATTTTTAATAATTTATTGCTTATTTAGTGGACAAATTGCTTTAAAAATCAATTTTTTAAAATTATTAATACCTTTTCAAAAAATGCACAAAAAACGTTAGCTTCGCGTGAGAACAAGGATATTTCTCCTCATATACTTCTGAACTGCTCTTCATCGATCTGACGACATAAGCATCTTCTCCACCAGTTTTGCGACTGATTGCAATTTACTTCCTAGCTCTCTCTCAAGCAGGCTCCTCTCACCTATCCATCTATTGCATACCAATAGAGTGTGTGAGATAGTGTCCGATATTTCACAGTAAGGCATTTATCATTTTCTGCCTTTCCAAATCTATAAAGGAATGCCTTAAAGTAACCATGTTCTATGAGTGTCAGGAAGTAATTCAAACGCTGGTGCCCGCGTTTTCACTCAAACCATCTATCTTCTCAGATTAGGAATCAGCGACTTCGTCCACTGCGCTACCCTTCTTGTTTCGTCCCATTCCTCTTGCCACACCATTATGGAGTTCTCCCTTTCTCCTTTTTTTAATGTTCTATTGTAATGTCTTCATTTCTTCTCTCGCATGTTCTTCCTCTATCCTTTACTAGCACGTGCATCGGAATACACCCGGTGATAACTCCCAACGCCTCGGCAGAGACTGTTCTGTATACACATGCTACCCTCAATAGACTCTTCCAATATGCTCGGGTGAGCTGCTTTCTGTACGCCTTTGGTAAAACTGCAGTACTCCAGACAAGTGCCGCGTAAAGGATGATCGATTGCACAGTTTTTCTCCTCTCAGTTTTGGGCCCTCGGATGTTGGTCATGATCTCTTCAACGCGTAGAGCCACCGCCTTTACGTGCTTCCTCTACTTTCTATTTTGACTCAGAGTCACCCCTAAATATCTCACACATTTCGATGGAACAACTCTCTTTCCTGCACATTCGAATGTTAACCAGTCCCTTTTCTTTGGTCCTTTGAGAACTATACCCTCGGTCTTACCCGCAGCTAGCTCTAGATCATGCATTTTCATCCATTCCTCGACTTGGTTGCATATACGCTGTGCAGCAAAGATAAAGTCCTCCCCGTCCAGCGCCACTACCAGCATAGCAAGGTCGTCTGAAAATGCGAACATGGTTACACCCTCTTCGTATTGTTGGCTCACAACCCCGTCGTATGCCAAGTTCCACAGCGTGGGACCTAGGATCGACCCCTGCGACACTCCAGCCGTCACGTCAACCACCATTCCTTTTTTTTACCACAATTTTCCTATCTGATAGATAGTCGGAGACCAAATTCATCGAGTACCTCGGACACCTTCTCTCTCGTAAATCCTTTATCACCTCTTTCCATTTTAATGTGTTAAAAGCATTCTCGACGTCAAACAACAGTAGGATTGCCCACCATTGGTTAACCTCCACCTCAAGCAACGCCCAGAAAACTTCCATCAGCGCATCCACTGTGCTCCTGTTCTTTCTAAAACCATACTGTCTGGGTGATAGCCCACCTGATTCTTCAATCACTGTGTCTATTCGCCCTCTTAGAAGCTTCTCGTATAATTTACCTATGGACGACAGAAGGCAGACAGGTCGATACTTGTCTTCTCCCTTTGTGAGTAGCACGAGCCTCGAGATATTCCAATTTGCCGGAAATCGCCGAGTTTCAAGCAGTGCATTCATGTCGTCCAAAAGCCACGTCGGCTCCATACTGCTAATGCGTTTTACCGCTTCTGGTGGTATTCCATCGGGTCCCGGAACCTTTCGTGTCTTTAGGGCACACAACGCTTCATTGAGTTTGTCTCCGGTAAAAGCTTACACGAATTCTAAAAAAAAACACAATGTCCTACGACACTTAAAACCTGAGTTGGCATTTTTTTTAAATTCACATGGGCGTTGTTTATAAATATGAAGTAATTTCAAATGCAAAAGATGCCAGACTAAAAGTTCAAGTTTTGATAAAAAATTTCAAAACGATTTCTTTAAAAATAAGACGTTCATGATATACCAAAAATGAAGTGTTTATTTTACTCCATTTACTCTATTTTACTCTTTTAAAAACCGGTTTGAACTATTAAATTGTAAAAAGGTTTATAGCAATTAATTTGTTTAACCTGCGGGCAGTGGCGCTATAGCTTAGTTGCCCCGGTGTCATAGACCAGATGGGCCTAAAAACTAGAAATGTATTTTTTTTGAACAATGATTTGAATAGTTATTGAAAAAAAAAGTCAAATGTATTAATTTTTTCTTATAAAACAAAAATAAGAAAACGTAACTAACATACTTAAAAAATGTTAAATAGACATAAATGCAACAAACAGCTTCAAAAAACAAAACATTATACCTTTATTGTAGTTCCTTACAGTTCTGACATATGTCTGTAATATGCTCTAAGCACATAATGCATTACATTTGTAGCAGTGAAAACGAGTTTTTCTATTCTTTCTCCAGTCGTAGTATATTCACCTTCCAGCAGGTAATGGTATTTCTTGATTTTCATGTGTATTACTTCAAAAGGTATTTTTATAAGTCTCAACTTCAGCATTCTCGGATAATTACTAAGAGGTGTCTCCTTTTAAAATGTGGATTAATCAATGCGTTTGCTTACGGCTTAAAAAAGTCGTCGTCGAATATTTGGTTCTCCGTTGTTTGCTTTATATATTACCTGAGTATTGATTTCTGCAACATTTAATAATGTGTAGAATATCACATCTTCTGCTTTTCCGATAGCAGTTGTAACTGAGAGCACAACTTATCTAAAAGGGCGACATCCCCTTTTGTATTATTATAAGTAGTGACTACTACCGGTTTAGATTTATTACCACTGTTTATGCCAATATCATCATTATTGTGCATGCTTGAGTTTAAAAAATATTTTTTCGTTGATTTGGGATATGAGAAACGATTGTGATATCCTCTGTAAAGCTAAACATGCTTGTAATGCTCGTCTAGATTGGACGTTTATTGGGGTTTGAAAACTCGACTGGCAGTTCTGTTCTATTTTTTCTTAGCGCTTAGAAAATTTCTATGGGCAATCGGATTGGGAGCCCACGTAGACTTCCATTTTTGAAGTGCAAAATACTTTTGAATCACAAACTGCACATATCTTGAGTCCGTATTTATTAGGTTTTAAGGGAATGTATTGACGAAACGAACATTTTTCTCTAAAAGCAGGGTGCATTTCATCAATGGTAACAAATGTTGAATGATCTTTTTTTACATTTTTTTACGAAATGGTCAAACATCACACAAATGGGAGCTAGCTTATAAATTTTTGATCGCTCTGCACGTGTTTCCTTATCATCAAAACTAATGCAACGAAGAAGAAATTGGAACCGTTATATGCTATCCTAAGATAAAAAATTTCTATACCATAACCGTCTCTCCTTCAAAGATCTTCTGCGCTGGCATGATTACAGTGACCTAGCCCAGATAAATAAAAGAGTCCTATAAAAGCACTGATTTCCATTTCATATATGAAATTAGCATTTCGCCCTCGCAAATAATTTTCTTGAATGGAGGCTATGTATTTATTTGTACTTTCCGCAATGATACCAATTATCGTGCCATCCAAGAAATAACCCTGTCTTGTTCTAGTGGTTCTTAGCTCTGGAGCTTCTTCCAGTGAGTTGTACGGTTTTTGCCTAACATAATAAAAATTTAAGCTAACTTGCTAATACATATTCTAGATTGTTAACCTACTTATATAAAAAAGACGGGAAGACTGACGAACTGTTTTATCTGCATCTGATATCTAGTGCTTTGATTCACTGTCGTGATTTACAACCTTCTTAATGTCCTGTCCCTCTTTTACTGATTTATCTTCGCATGCGACTGATTCACTATCACTATTACCCAGACTTACTTTTTTACAAGTTTTTACAAGTAAGCTTGCCCGTGTTACATTGCTAAATTCTGACAATCTTTTAATTAGATTTAGAGAAACAAATATCTACAAATATCTAAGAGCTTACTTCGCAATATTTTTATATCGATAATAGTGGCGCCGGTTTAAGACCAGAAAGCTTGTTTACTATACCACACTATTACACTGTAATAGTCACACGACAACTTACTTTCAGTCACAACGATACATTAAGGTATTGGAACGTTCGACTCCTTACAATAACCTGTTTAATACCAACAAAAAACAAACAGTCTACCCGGTCTCACACAGTGACGCCACTATTCAAAAGTTAAATATATTTGTAATGTTTTTCGATCAAGAAAAATAATTGTAAAAATAATAAGCATAATTCCAGAAGAAATAACATTTAAGGATTTTATTTTGAAATAAACAATTAGTTTTTGGTGAAATATATTGTTAAAAGATATTATTTATTACTATAATGCATAAATATTTGGGTTACCTATTATTTTTTAACCTTTTTTACTAATTAGAATAAAGGAAAATAAATTTTTTGCAAAATTATTAATAATTTTAAACTCTTTAAAGAAATTACTGGGTTAAATAAACAATTCATAAACTAACTAATTGCATTTTTGTAATTTATGCAACGAGATAACCCAAATTAAAATAAAACTTTTAATTATAAAACTGTTTATTAGAAGCGGATATTGCTACTTTTATAAATTTGAAGTTGCAAATTCAGTTTTTGAAATAGTAAAATCGATGCAAATTACATCGCTTTTAAAACCTTAATCTTTGGCGCATCATTAACGGCTCATTTTTAAAGAAACCGTTTTGAATTTTTTTGTTAAAAATTGAACTTTTAATATTTCAAATGGTGCTTACAATGTTTATATTTTATTTCTAAGTAAAAAATGACGTTTAATCTTTTGCATATTTTGCTCATGACATACTGTTATCACAAAATTTATAAAAAGCAGTTGTTAAATACACGTATCAAAGAGTGCCACGAAAAAAGCTTTTATTTTGCTAATTACCCCGGTCCATTACGTAGACGTTTAAAAAATTGTAAAACAAAACAGGTTATTGCAGCAAAAAAAATATATATATTTTTGTGAACCTAATTATATCCTCCTTATTGTTAACAACAAAATTGAATAAACAAAATCTTTGTTTCGGTATAAATTGACATTTAGATGAGGATTTTTATATTAAGTTCTTATGATGAACAGTATTAGATCAGTTCCAATAATAGTATATCTCTGAAACATCTTTAAAATGATTTTTCTGCAACATTAATTATTTTTGTAGATAGTAACCATAAGTAGTTTGATATGAAAAAGGGTTATGTTGTTAACCTGTTTATTTTAAGCAGTAATGATGTTTTAAGATTGTCGATACTTTTTTAGAATACTATGGACTATTGCGTATGAAATATTATTTATGGAGATTATTTTTTTTAGGAATTTGTTGTTTTTTATAATAGCGCTTCGAATAGAAAGAAAATTTTGTGTTTTGTCCTCTGTATTAACTATTATTTTTTTTATATTGAGCATTATAAAATAAGTGATATTGGACCAGAGGATGGATTATACATTAACATAAAGAAAACTAAAATAATGGTAATTAGTCGACGGGCACCAGTTGGTTCCTAACCTACAAATAAATAGCGAAGCAGTGAAATAAGTTTCACAGTTTAAATATTAAGGTTCTAACATTACCAACAAATAATAGTGTGACGTTAAGGTTAAAATTTGGATCGATATGGCTAAAGCAATGTTTGCCTTTAGAAAAGTCATATTACAGCATAACGGGATGTTTTATCTAACCCGATTTATTATACGGCGAAAAAACCTCTTGTCTAAACTTAACCCTGCAGTCACGACGTGAAAAAAGTTACACCAGTCATGACCACGATCTCTTAAACCGTGTTTATGTTTTAGCCTTTTATTTGGAGAAAAAAAACCAACATATTTTTTTTCTGTTTTAAAATATTTATCAGACATAATATGTGAAACACCTTAAACAATTTAGAATTATTATTCAAAAATTTAAATAATTGGTTTTAACATGTCAATAATGTATTATTGGAAAAAATTAAACAAAAAATAAAACTATGCCATTTAATCTGTGTTTTGTACACACTTTGGGCAAATACCGATGAAGTGTTCAAGGCACAGAGATACTTTACACTTACTACAGGAGAATCTAGTTTTTCTATTTTTTTCCAGTCGCACATTACGCAAAGACCTGTAGCTCCTGTTTTCTCTGGTTTGGATTGTAAATTGGGTTCTGAGGCGCTAGCAGTTCTCTCAGTCTCCCCCTCGTTATCTTAAACAAGTGAATATTTGCTGATCTTCTGAGCATATGTGCATATGTCAGTTAATTGTCAAGTGTACATAGGAAAGTTCTCCGAGGTATGAGGTAGTAGTAGTACGAGGTAGTAGTCATTCCTGATACATTTATTAGAGTGTAAAAAGTACCATTGAACCATTATACCTTTTTGTACTTCCCGAAACATTACAATTCCCTGTCATCTAATCAACTATATCGACCTTTATTTTGGTTTTATTGTAGTCTTTTATGATTATTGGTTTTCCACTTTCTTTCCCGACGTCATCGTTATAATGGTAGGAAAAAATGAGAAGGACATGTTTTCTTTTTTTTTTGGGACATGAGAAGTTGAAGTGCAGCTTTTTGGAAGGCAAATATGTTTGAAGGCACCGGCCTTATGCCTGTTACCAAATGTCTATTTAGTTCTCTATTTCATCATCAAACAATTTTCAATATTAAGCCAAACGCATTCTCCTCTAGCTTATACGGCTAATTAATCACTTGCAAAGTCAAGATGTATAACGATATATCACGAGAATTCTGAATAATTACTGAGCTGAAACAAGGATATTATTATAAAGTCATGACACTACTTTTTTGGCCTATACTATGTGTTAAGTACTGGTGGAACAGTACTGATCACCATAATACGAGGCTTGTTGAATTAAAATTCATCTTTGGTCCAGAAAAAAGCTATTGTAAAAATATATCTAAAAACATTTACCACTAATATTAAGGCACGTTGTTTTATTAAACGATATAATCCTGCTTAAAGAATTCTGCTGGCTGTTGCTCGAAGAATTTATTTGCGGCATTTAGTAATTCTTCGTCCAACTGAAAACGATTATCTTTTACCGCCATTTTCAGTCGTTTAAAGATGTGAAAATCGAAAAGCGATAAATCGAAACTATAGGGTGGATCATTCGTTGTAGATTTGCTTTTATTACCTTGGCCAAGTATTGTCGTACAGAAGAATAACACCACGTGAGAACTTCTATGGGTATTGTCGTCTAATTGTTTAATGGAGCTAAGTTTCAATATACAAGTTTGTGTTGATATACACTCTGGGTTCTGTAAACTCTATGAGCAAGCGCCGAAAAAAAAATTAACATGTTCTTGCCTGCAGAAGGTTGAACTTTAAACTTTGGTGGCGGATAATTTGCGTGTTTTCATTGCATCGATGACAGTCAAATAATGATATAAGGATTCGTAGAAAAACAATTATTGACGAAAGAAAGTCATTACTCTGTTTGCCTTTATTCCGTGAGATGTTCAAACATAGACCCATTTGCAAGTTTTTTTTACTATTCTGACAAAAGGAAAAGCCTAGTACACACAAAGTGTACGTTTGTGTACGTTACTACAGAGATTCCATACTTATACCAATATTTTCTAAAATTGCGTGATTAAAATTCAATGATTTCCTCTAATTTTTTATTTTAAATTTTCCATACATGCCACATTCATGTCTGTTGATGCAATTGTCAATGCACCTGGTCGCCCCTTATAATTTGATTCCTCTTCTTCACTTTTAAATTTTAGACACCATTTCTTAACAGTTGGATACGCAAAACATGCGTTTACATACATTGCTTGCGCTCGTAAAATTTGCAATGGTCAAAAATCTTCAACACATACAAATTGAAAGACGCACGCTGATTATATTTTGACAGATTGTTAATACAAAACTCCATAATTAATTAACAATGCTTAAAATCGCAGTTAAATAAAAATGCCAGGGACCAATCAGTGTGACGTTTACAAACATAACTGACATTGCAGAACATGAGTTGTGTGATTACAAATGTTTCAAAGGTAAACCTGGCCAAAGGTGGATTCCAATTTAACAAGAGTTTATTACTTCGGATGTACCTATCATATAGATATTTGAAGTGGAAACGAATATTTTGTAAAAGATATTTTGTTTAGTATACAAACGCATCGAAAGAAACAGAATTGGATATAAATGAAAGAAAAAAAAATCATGGTAATGAGAGAGTGAAAACTACATAGAATTTTTAGTTACTGTACCATAAAATAGCTTTTTATATCCCAGGTCTTAAACATATTAGTAAAGATAATCATATTAAACTGTAGTTAAACCATATATTGCCTACGCCTACCTCGTGAAAAAATCGATATTGGTCCAAACGAGTAAATCTAGACTGAGCAGCTAAAAGAGGAAACCATTACGGCGCCGGCGTATCTCTCTGGTGTTATTTTTCGAAAATTTAATATGGTAAAGAACTGTGGAAATACATTAGCTGCAAAATGATCCAAACATCGCAGAGAAAGGGAAGATAGCAATCCTTTTATGCTTTAAATCAATACTTAATATAAGCTGGATGACATAGAACCGTTGATTAAAATATTATAGGGGAAAATTATCCAATATTTCAATCAAAGTAGCACATAGATCTGATTTATCTTAATCTACACAACTATACGAGACTTGGCATGAATCAAGTCAAGTTGGAGATCTCTCGAAGATATGAAAAAGCAAACCGTTCAATAAAGCCTAACATTATGTATTATTGAAATCAAACGTTTTGTATGAAGAAAATGTGATCAAGAAGTATGTATAGTCTTTAAAAACAAAATATGACTTACTTAAATTTTGAAGTAAATTTAAACCAAATTTTAATGTAATTATATTTTTAAAGCGAAGCAGACAGACATCAAATGAAAAGTAAAAAAAGAATATCTGCCAATAAAAAATATAGTAAAATAAACAGAAAAATAAAAGATCTATACTAAAATGTGATTCATAATGATTGTCAAATGGTCAAAATTTAAAAGTCATCATAAATGTCATTCAGTTACTAACAATATTGAATCATCTAATTAAATCTTTATTCTAGACACTTTTTAAAATAATTTTATATAAATAGGTACAATGTCGGATTTATACAGTTATCAATTCGACTATTGTATTAAAGTGCGACAAAAAGGATTATTAGTAAAACATTTTAAGCTGAATTTTCATATCTATATTATGAAAGAGATTTCTAAAGTAGCATTATATTAAATATGGCTTTTTACGAAATATCTGTCATAGAAAACAGTTGGAGGAGTTCATTTACGCCAAGAGGGAAGTCCATTATACAACATGTCCCTATTACTTATAATTTTTTTTAAAATCTACAAAATTATTTTATTCAATCTTAATAATATTATTCAATCTCAATAATATTAAATATTATTTAAATTTTAAAAATACAGAACACATAATATAAAGCTTAGCGCTATCTATACTGACTCCAAATTTTTGCATTCTATCTCTGTTCACCGAGAAATTACCTATAATCGTTTAACAAATAAGACACAAAGTTTTCTTTTATCCAAGTCATTAATTTTTGCAGCACATAAAAGGCAGAAATTATTAACATTAGTGTTAGTTTAAATCAATAATTTAATTTCGACTAGGAAATTGTGTATTTTTTGTATTTGTTCTTTATAAATTTGTTAATTCTGATTATTTTATGTTGTGATCGAATACTATGTATTTTTGTTGTAAAGTTTGCAATAAGTTATATTAAAATGAATTTAATGTGTTTTTTGTGTTTTTATTTAACTATAAAATTGACTGAAACCTTCAAATACTTGTCCAGACAACATCAAAAGCAGGGAGTAACGAAAAAATACATTCCAGGATTATCCAAGCAATAATATAATATATAGCAGGAATAATAAAATGACAAAAGAAAATAAAACAGAATGTATAAAACAACAATAAAAAGCATTGGGTTTTACGGCGCCGAACTCTGGGAAATAAATCAAAGAAAGAAATAAAAAATTAAGGCCATAGAACTACATTTATATTGAGGAAGTGAAAGAGAAAAAATTAGAATACGACAAACCGAAATATCTATGTTTCGTAAACTTTAAGGAGGCGATTGACCAGGTCAAATTAGGAACGTTATCCACTTATTGTACATAAGAGAGATACCTATAGGAAAAATCAAAACGATCGAAAGTATCCACCAAAACAACACAATAAAAGTAAAAGTAGAAGAACTAACTGATCCAATTGAAGCTGGCAATGAGATAAGACAGGGAAATTCCTGAGGCATCTATTATTCAACCTGATTATGGATAAAATAATAAAAAAAGAAAAAGCTAAAAAGGATACCAAATGGGAGAAAATCAACTTAAAATAATCTGCTATGCAGTGATATGTGAGGATGATTTAGAACAGACGCTGCACCAATTTAATATAAACGCCAGAAAATTTAACATGTTAATTTCCCCAAGACCCCACCCTCAGACAAAATGAATGGTTATAACAGCAAATTGACCAATATGTAAATAATTGGAACTGTAAGGTCCGATAACAAAAGTGATGGAGTTTAAATATCTAGACATCACAATATCTAGCTATGGAAAACTCGAAACAGAAGTGAAAGATCAAGTTAATAAAGTAAACAGAGCGCAGGTTCCCTGAATAAAACAATTCAAAAACATAAAAATTGTTAATAAAACACTATGGGAGTTAGAAGTACAGATATGCGACGTAAATGCAAGGTGGAGAACATCAAGGACAGAGAAAGAAATTGAGGAGTAGAATTGAACAATCATATAAGCCGAATGGCAACAAATACAGTAGTAAAGACGACAAGAGATGGTTCCCTAATCGGAACACAATCAGTAAGAAGTCCACGAAAACAGTGGAACGACAACGTACTGAAGGCACATTGAAAAACCGACAGAGTCATGTCTACATAAAAGGAAAAAGAAGAAGAGTGAGTAAAGAAGATATTCGAAGAGAAATGAAAATTGATCTAGACATAATAGACACAATTAATGCCAAAAGACTAAACTGCTATGGATATCTTCAGAAAATGACTAAAAATAAATGGCCAAAAAAGATACAAAAATGGACTATGCTCATTAGTCCTTCAGAGAAAATATCGACTGCCAGATATTTAAAAACTGAAGATGGCTTCGAGACACAACTCTGGAAATTAGGTGCGAGAAAAGGGCCAGCTGTAAAAAACTCGCCTATGTTTGTACTGTAATAATAAAAGAACCAATAATATTAACCAACAAAACTAATCAATATAAAATGATTATGGTTATAAGATTATATAACTTCTTCTTCTTCTTTTTATATAGACATGACTCTGTCTGTTTTTCAATGTGCCTCCAGTAAGTTGTCATTCCATCGTTTGCGTGTTCAGTTTTTGATGTTCTCCACCCTGCATTTACGTCGTATATCTGTACTTTTAGCTCTGTCCGATAGTGTCTTATCATCAATTTTTCTAAATGTTTTCATCTCTGCTGTTTCTAACATCCTTTTTGTTCTCTCTGTGTCAGATCTTGTTTCTGCAGCGTATGTTATTATTGGTCTGATGACTGTTTTGTGAATTCTGCCTTTCGTTTCTTTCCCGATATTTTTATTTCTTCATATTGTTTCGTTTAGGCAGCTTGCGGCTCTGTTTGCTTTATGCACTTGATCTGATCTTCCACTTCGGTTTCGAGCTTTCCGTAGCTAGATAATGTGATACCTAGATATTTAAACTCCATCACATGTTCTAAGATCTGACCTTCCAGCTCCAATTTACATCTTAGTAAATTTGCTGTTACAACCATGCATTTTGTCTTTGTTGGGGAAATTAACATGTTAAATTTTCTGGCGGTTATATTAAATTGGTAAAGATTATATAACCATTACCATAATTATTCAGCTATTTTCATAAAAGAATATGCCAACGTGTGAAATAAGTATAGGTTAAACGGCTGGCCAAGGCTGGCCTAGATATTAACCTCGCGAAAACAGAGTACCTATCTACAAGTGAAGAAGACATAGAAGATCTACAGATTGATGACGACGTAACAATCAAAGGAAAGGATAAATTCAAATACCTGGGGTTTATAATCACGAAAAAGGCAACAACAGAGGAAGAAATTACACAAAGATTAGGACAAACAAGAACAGCAATCCAACAACTTAACTCAGTATGGTGGGATAGACACCTAAATATAAAGACAAAAACGCAGATTTATAAAACATTAGTGCGAAGTATTATGACATATGGGGCCGAAAATTGGATCATAAACAAAAAAAAAACAGCAGTAAGATAATAGCAACAGAGATGGAATGCCTGCGAAGATGCTGCAGAGTAACAAGAATGGATAGGAGAAGTAATGACGAAATAAAGCAAAGAACATCAATAGAAACAGACATACTAACATATATAGAACAAAAAATACTAAAGTGGTATGGACATGTAAGAAGAGCTAGCGACAGCAGATGGATAAAAAGAATAACCGAATGGAGCCCCATAGGAAGGAGGAAAAGAGGACGACCCCAAAAATCCTGGAGGAACGAAGTAGACGACGCCATGAGTAAGAGAGGACTAAACGATGGAGAATGGAACAACAGAGAGAGATGGAAACGGTTGAGCGAGGGAAGGCAGTGAATACTGTAGAATCCCTAAATATATATATATAAACGGCTGTGCCAGAAATATTTTGCCTGAATATTGGTAAATGCAGATAATTATTGTTAGTTTTATAAAAATCCGAAACTTTGTAAAGATAATATATTACAATTATTATAAAAAAAAATAAGACAAATATTGGATCATCAATCTAATCAGTCAGATCATATCCAGCGGCAATATTCTTTTTCTTCTTTCAATACACTTTCCGATTGTCGAACGTTGGCGATCATATTGGCAATAAAAACTTTGTTTACGGCAACTTAAAACAGAGTAGCGGATGGCTCTTGACACTACTCTAGGAGATTTCGGGACCAGGACCAGGATGTTCTTCTTGGACCTAGGCCTCGTCTTCTGATAATCTTGCCTTGTATTATCAGGTGTAGAAGATATGTGGATCAGATCATACTCTCCTCGTAGCCAAAATAAAGCTCAAATTGAAAGCGCCCAACAAACGGTGAGGGACAACGAAAATAGAATTGCAAAAAAGTATGCCTATTCTATTCGTAAAGGTATAAGAAATATAAAGGACTACTAAACATTGTGTTACAACACCAATTAATCGCCCAAAGGTAAATAATCCTGTTAAACAGATACACTGAATACCAGGTGAAACCCTTAAAATAATTCAGAATAGAAAAAATTTTCTTTAGAAAAACTTTAACAAAGTGGTGTACATAGTGAATGGGAAAAGCTAGTTTAAGAGACCCAAAATAGAAGTAAAATAAAGATGCAAGGCTAATAAACAACAATACTATCACAATATATGCAAAAAAATTAAGAGCCACGACTAAAATAATCAGCCAAGGGTTCTATTTAGAAAGATACGTTACATAACAAGAAATAGAAGCAATTTGAAGAAATAGAGCAATTGCAGGCAAAACATGATATTTTTAATGTACATAAAAAAGTAAAAGAATTTGCAGGTACACAAAAACGTAAGCAGCCAAATACCCTGTATAATGTCAACGGAAACATAATAACAGAACTAGAACAGTTGAAGACATGGAAAAACTATATTGAAGAACTCTTTGCAGATGATAGACAACAATCTGAGCTAAGTAACATACAAGGAGTCGAAGGACTAGAAATAACGGAAGAAGAAGTAATGTACGCACTAAAAGGAATGAAAAATGGTAAAGCCCCAGGTCCAGATGAAATACCAACGGAAATCCTTATACTAATAGAAAAATACTCGATTCACATTTTAGTTGAACTATTCAATAGCATTTATACATTAGGAAAAATACCACAAGAATGGCTTTGTTATTATACCAAAAAAGATAAATTCCAAACAATGTAGCGATTACCGTACAATTAGTCTAATGAGCCATGTACTGAAAATATTCCTGAAAATTATACACTCTAGAGTACACAGAAAACTGGAAATGGACATCAATAATACCCAGTTTGGATTCCGAAATGGACTTGGAGCAAGAGAGGCGTTGTTTGCACTGAACGATATGTCTTGACATAAATCAAGATGTATTCATGTGTTTCATAGATTACAACAAGGCCTTTGATAAAGTGCGGCATGATCACCTAATCAGACTCCTGACAGAAAAGAATTTAGATAAACGAGAAATCCGACTAATAGCAAATATGTACTACAATCAGAAAGCAGTAGTGAGAGTAGAGAATAATACCACAGAAGAAATTGAAATAAAGCGAGGTGTGAGACAAGGGTGTATACTGTCACCAACCCTGTTTTATCTCTATTTCGACGACGTAATGAATAGAACACTCTCTGAGCAATCCGTAGGTATTAAAATAAATGGTGTTAGCTTAAACAATCTGAGATTTGCCGACGACACCATTCTGATCGCAGAAACACTTGAAGAGCTACACACATTGGTGAATAAGACAGCAGACTGCAGCGAAGAATATGGACTATCTTTGAACATAAAGAAAACTAAATTTATGGTAATATCGAAATCAACACAAAATGTCCAAAATTTATATTTACACAATGAAATTATCGATCGAGTTAGCAAATACAAATATTTAGGCACATTTATAAATGAAGACAACGATAGCTCAGCACAAATCAAAATAAGAATAGAAAAAGCCAGATCCATATTCACTAAAATAAAGAGAGTGTTCTGCGGAAGAGATTTGAGCCTTGAAATTAAACTTCGCCTGATGAGATATTACCTACTTTCTGTGCTGTTCTACGGAATGGAGTCATGGACGTTGAAAAAGATTGATACCAAAAAATTAGAGGCATTTGAACTGTGGATGTATCGCAGAATCCTGAGAATATCATGGACCGAGAGAGTCACAAATTGTGAGGTCTTGAGAAGAATGAATAAAGAAAAGGAAGTCATATTTACGATCAAAAAACGAAAACTGCAATACTTGGGACACATTACAAGAGACGAAAGATATGAACTGCTTCTAATAATTATGCAAGGGAAAATTGCAGGAAAAGGGTCCATAGGAAGAAGACGAAACTCCTGGCTAAAGAATCTACGGGAATGGTAGAGCTGTAGCAGCTACGAATTATTTCGGTCAGCAGTTTCAAAAATACGTAGAGCCCTGATGATCGCCAACCTTCGGAACGAAGATGGCACTTTAAGAAGAAGAAGTTACATAACAAAACGTGGGCCTTTGAAGACCACACAGGAACTCTAAGAACAGAAAAGATATAGCAGAGACATGGAAATTAACCTGCCGGAATCTATATAAAGATTATCAGCGCTAGGAAATTGTTCACCAAAGCCATGAAGAAATGAAATAAGACTTGCGATTAGCAAAGTCAATTATAACAAAGCACCAGGTCCAGATATGATAAACACAAATTTGGTCAAAGCCACATAAGAAACCGGAATAACATTGCTTCACTTGCTATGTAACAAATTATGGTATTCCAAGCAATGGCCTGTCGACTGCATAAAATCTACAATAAATACAATACATAAAAGGGCAGCTTCCATAAATGCAACAATTTGAGACAACATACACATTGAGAAACTAAAAACTTTCCGACAAAGTGAAATACTCCAAGAGCAAACTGGATTTACCAAAGATAGAGAAACTCAAAAACATTTTCTGAACATAAGACAAATAATAAAAAAATCTAGGAAATTCAATATCCCACTATAATTTTTTTTATGGATTATCGTAAAGCGTTCGACAAACTCAAATGGCAACACTTATAGCAAGAGCAGTTCTATTAATACTAGAAGAACATGCATGAAAAAAACGGGAATACACCGGGGGACGACGGAATATGTGCAGAACTTATAAAATACGGACGGGATGCACTCTACAGAAAGATTTATGAACTTGTATAGAATGTATGGACTAAAGAAATAATACCCGAAGAATGGAAAAAGGAAATATAGTGATAGGGGAAACCGGGGGAATATCGCGCATCAGTATCTTGGCAACACGGCGTAAGCATTGCAACATTTAACACAGTGCGCCGTCTCGTATTTGCTAGCTGACCACATGTTTGTAATATGACTGCATTCATAGTATTGGTTTAGACAAAGTCACAGATTGTTTGTTATTCAAGACTTTGATGTAATTTTCGACTAATCTTTAACAAGCGGTAAGTGCTTTTGTTATTAATTTTCATTAAAACTATTCAGTGATTATTTTGCTTTATATGGATAGATAATTTCACGTACAAAAATAATGCATTTTATTTAGTCATTAACGAACAGTGATAAGTTAAGTTAGGTTACTTACTTAGGGGGAATACCGCGCAGCTGTGTCGGGGTAATTTCGTGCTGCGCGATATTACCCCGTGTAAGAATTTTTGCTGATATAGTGTTTTTATTGCATTTTAGATTCCAAAATGCCCCGTGCTTACGTTCGGAAAACTGAAAGATCAAAATGAACAGAAGATGAACTAAAAGCTGCGATCAGTGCTATACGATCTGGGTGAAAAATACGAGAAGTAGGTCGATCGTTCAATATTCCAGAATCCACTCTACGTGACAAACTAAAGTCCAAATAGCCATAAAAAATAAAACTTGGCAGGAAACCAATTTTTAATGATGAAGAGGAATCCACCATAGCCAACCATGTTAAAAAGTTGGCGAATATGTTTTTTGGAGTCACACCATCAGAACTAAGGTGTTTAGCATACCAGTTTGCTGAAGAGAATAAAATAAAACACCGTTTTGACTCGATAATTAAGATCGCTGGTGAAGATTGGTTAGAACTATTTTTAAAGCGTCATTCAGACAGTAGTGGTAGAAAACCCGAAGGTACCAGTCAAAACCGCATTTCTTCATTTAATCAAGATAAGGTTGAACGATAAAGTTCAAATTTCCTGAGAGTTGAATTTTTAATGTGGATGCAACGGGCATTTCTACAGTCCAGAAACCATTAAACATTTTGGCACCAAAAGGTCAAAAGCAAGTAGGATCCGTAATATCTTGGGAAAGAGGGAAAAATGTTACCATAGTATGCGCTGTAAATGTTTCAGGACAGTTTGTCCCTCCTAAGTTCATATTCCCTCGAATACGTATGAATTCACAATTAATGAGAGGAGGCCCAATTGAAGCAATCTACAGATGTTCAAAAAACGGTTGGATAAATAAAGAGTTATTTTTCGACTGGATAAAATATGTTTGTCAGCATATAAATGCCTTGAAAGAAGATCCAGTGCTTCTCATATTGGATAACCATGAAACTCACATTTCTTTGGAGATTTATACTTATTGCAGATCACACGGAATTGTTATGGTTTCACTTTCCCCCTCATACCTCACACAGACTTCAACCTCTTGACCTAACTTTTTTTTGGCCCCTAAAGAATGTTTTCAATCGTGAGTGCGACTTGTATCTGAGAACTGATATTCATGAAAAGATCACACATTTTGAACTTGCTTCCATTTTTAACAGAGCATACCTGAGAGTTGCCACGATGAACAAAGAAATATCGGGGTTTCGTGCTGCAGGAATATGGCCCATAGATCCTAATAAAT
This sequence comes from Diabrotica undecimpunctata, assembly GCF_040954645.1. Taxonomy (NCBI): domain Eukaryota; kingdom Metazoa; phylum Arthropoda; class Insecta; order Coleoptera; family Chrysomelidae; genus Diabrotica; species Diabrotica undecimpunctata. The sequence continues at coordinate 134,785,288 of NC_092804.1, read as the reverse complement.
TCGCTGAAGATAATTTCAGCTTAATAGATCACACTGAAGTTTCAGATATTCACGTTGTAATGGACTTAGAAACCGACGTTACGAATGATGACAGGGCCCTTGATCAGTCGAGATGTGACGAAACTCTGCAGAGAACTCCACCGAAAAATACCGAACCCCAACCGGGACCATCGAGATGTGATGAAACTATACAGAGAACTCCACCTAGAAATACCGAACCCCAACCGGGACCATCGAGATGTGATGAAACTATGCACAAGACTCCATCTCATAATGCCAAATTGAAATCAAACCAGCAAGCTGCATCCCAGCCTGGAACGTCAGGAAATATTTAGCTCCTCTTCCTTCCAAATTTATAAAGAAAAGTTCCAAATCACGTGGAAAACAACAATCAGAAATTTTCACTTCTACGCCACCAAAAACGCAATTAGACATAACAAGAAAAGAGAAATATTAAGAAAAAAGCTGAAGAGGCCAAAAAAAAATGAAACCAAGAAAAAACGACATAGGAACCGTAGGAAAACTGGCTACTAAAGCAAAGAAACGACCTGTACGCAAGAAAGCCAGAGTTAGAAACTTACATTTTGATGATTCTGAGTCTAAAAGTTATGATGAGAGTAAGCTTTGTGATGATGATGAATTAGATGATGTAGATCTAACATTAGAAAATAAGGAGTGTTTGGTGTGCGGTGAATTCGGATGAGACAAAGAAATTTGGTACCGTTGTGTAATGTGGTCGAATTGGGCTCATTCAGAATGTAGTGGTTGGGACTCAGCAGTTAATTATACATGCGATATGTGTGCCAAGGTCGAACGAATGACAGTCAGAAAGTAAAATTATCTCTTTAATGTTTTTTTTTTTAATTTTGTCTTTAAGAAATCTGTTTTGTTTACAATATTTGCTTTATTATAATAAATTTTTTTTTTCAAATAAAGATTTATTTAATTCTGAGCAGAATTACCCCGTACTTAAGGGAATACCGCGCAATGTCAGTTTTTTAAAGTAAATTTTTTTCTTCAAAATCCGTTAAAGTTTAATCCTATTTTTTATGGAATAAAGTTCCCAATAGATACAAGTTTCAGTAGTAAAATTATGGAAGTTTGTTTGCACATAGGAAACTTTTTGTAAGTATTTTACCTTAGGCGCGCAGAATTCCCCCGGTTTCCCCTAATCCCAAAACAAGAAGACCACAAAATGTGTATAAACTACCGACCAATGCATTTACTGAATGATACATACAAAGTAATGACTTGTAATTAGAGGCAGATTAACAATATATACCGAACAAACCATAGGAGATTACCAGTATGGTTTCAGAAAAGGAAGATCCAGGATAGATGCTATGCATACAAAACAAGTGATAGAGAAAAAATACGAGTAAAACGGAGAAACACATACTTTTCCTAGATTTTGACAAATCAAATAGAAGAAAAATGATCCAAAATTTACAAGCGAGTAAAATACTAAATAAAATTATAAAATTGATAGAAATGACAATGCGAGATTCTAAGACGGTTCTAAGGAAGACTGAGGACGCTTGCCATGTTGTCCGTCGAAAAAACTTTAATTGGAGAAATTTCTAACTTCAACGAGAAGGTAATGGAAAGATTAATATCCGATAAAAACAAAAGAATTGATGTTCATTTTATGAAGTAGAGTTTTGATAAGCCTACCTATTTCTTTTTGTAGTCTCGAATCAGAGCTCCCTTGAACAAAATTATCACCAACCGCCACTGCATGATATATATTTTCTGCAAAAAATATCTTGTTACTATGTATCTATATAATGACAAATAGGTATAAGAAATCACGAAACGTATTTGTTCACTTCCTCACAACCAGGGGCACCAGAGCAAACCCTATTTCGGACTTCACATTTTGTCAACTACTTATCGATAATTATTTTACTTTTAAATACGGCGTTGTCCTTTTTTCCAAATCAGCTGTTGACATCCATGGTTTTTGGTTTTCTATTTTACACAAAAATTTATTATTTTCAAATGTCTGCCATCTATATAACAATGCCTTACATAATGGTCTTCCTATTTTAAAACGAACTACCCGTATAAATCTGTAATTGCTTTCGGTGTTATATCCTGTCGCGGATAGATGGCGCCAACAATATTTACGTAGTTTTTATTTCCGCCATATTTTGGTGAAAATATTTTTTCTTTTGTTAGGTATTAATAGATATTGAACTAAAAAGAAATCTCGTTAATTAAATACGTTTATTGTTAATAAAATAAAATATCGTCGCTTAAGGCTGTAATATTACTAGATATAGCTACGTTTTTAAACAATGATATAGCTATATTAGTATAAATAATTATATAATTTTAAATATCGTAATTCCTCGTAATATTTACGAGGATGGTTGCTTTAATTTCTGATAGAACAAAATAAAAGTAGGTATTCAGAATAGAGAAAATACATATATGTGTGCAAATCAATTGTTTTCCAGTCAGAATATGGTAGGTATAAACCATGGTATGGTATATGTTATGGTATGGAGTGGTATGGTATAGGTATATTTTTTTCTGTACATGCTAAACTTTCTTTTTAAATGCTTCAAGGGTTTCATACAGTGTTAAAAAAACAAAAAAAATTCTGAGTTCGGTCCTGACAGGTATACTAATTAGTGCGAATTTGTCAGCTCCAAACAAAAACAGTTATTTATATAGTAGTTATTGACTAAATTTTTTTTTATTTTATCAATATAAGTGCATAAGAGTGTGTTCTCTTCCATGCTGTAAGTACTCTTTAAAATTATATAAAACAGGGTAATTTCACAGGAATTTATTGTATTTATCATAAGTCGGCTTCATATAAAAACTCTAAACAAGTTTATTCGTTATCTATAACGACATGATAAAATTGCCTGTTGTAAAACAGATCCGTATTTCAGGACTAAATTAATTTTAAATTATAAAGAAAAGATGTTAAATCCAACTGACGGGATTTCTGACTACAGAAGCTCCCAAAAGGAAAACAATACTAAAACTTTAAGCTCTGAAACTGAAACTGAAACAATACTAAACTAGGAATGTTGATCGAGCCCAAAAATATTCTATTTTCCTCACTGCTTTCTAACAACAGAGTGTGTATGTACCTTGCAAAAAAAAACATTGTTGAACATTTTATGAATAATTATGGAGGGTTTATCGAAATTAATAATCAACGAGTCCAAGCACGCAAACTCGTCACTCCAACAGAAAGACTAATTCTGTCAAATGTTTGTCTCACCATTCCGCATGCTTGACTAACTCAAGAAATTAAAAAATTGGGCCTTAAAACCATGTCTCCCATGTCATCCCATAACAATTTAAAAGTTACTGCAAAAATCGAACTAGCCAAGAAAAAGCCAGCGGCGGAGTAGCTATCTTTGTAAAAAAGTCAATTGAAACCACTGTAATTTCTCTCCAAACTAATCTAGAAGCAATTTGCATTAAACTTAACTCAAGTCCAAATATTTACGTTTGTAACTTATACCTACCTTCATCAACGCAAGTTGACTTAGAAGCATTAACTGAAGTGTTACAACAAATTCCCCAACCCAGACTTATTTTGGGCGATTTTAATGCAGACAACTTTTTATGGGGCTCTTCTACTATAAATACTAGGGGAAGACTGCTAGAAGAGATATTTGAACAATCCAACCTTTCAGTCTTAAACGACGGCAGGCCCACTAGATTCAATATACAGAACGGTGAATCTTCATGTATAGACCTTACGATATGCGAACCAGGTGTGACCCCACAGCTCACCTGGGATAGGCTCGACTTTTTATACAACAGTGATCACTATCCACTTTTTATTTATAATAACAAAAACCAAGGTGGACAGACATTTACTCCAAAATGGAATTTAAAAAACCCTAACTGGAATCTTTTTTCCAATTTAATCGAAAGCAGTATGACCACATTTAAAAGTACCCCAAATATAGAAGAGACACTAAAGAACCTTGTTACCATTATCACAAAAGCAGCAGAAAAAGCAATAGAAAAAACCACATGCATAAAACAACGCAACCCTGTCCCACGGTGGAATCACGAATGCAAAACAGCAGTTGAATCAAGCAAAAAACTTTTAACCAATACAAGCGCTACAAAACTGTTGAGAATAAAATTGAATACAGAAAGCAACGTGCTATAGCCAAAAAGACAATTAGAAATGCCAAACGCCAGTCATGGACTCAATATGTATCAACGTTAAATGCAAACACTCCCATGACTGAAGTATTAGCTTCGGATTAAAGATCCGGATTATATAGCAATCAGAATATTAAAAGCCTCGAAATAAATGGAAAGGCAGTTACTAGTAATATTGAGATTGTCAAAATCCTTGCTAACACACACAAAAACCGATCCAGTAATACTAATTATAAAAAATCTTTTATTAATTACAAACAGCAAGAAGAAAATAAGAAAATGAGCATTATACCTAACACAGATGAACCGTTAAATTTACCCATTTCTCAACTAGAGTATACAGAAGCATTATCAAATCTCAAAGAAACTAGTATTTTTATCAAACACCTTCCAGATAGCGCTCACAAACAACTTCTAAATCTGTTTAATATTATTTGGCTACGGCACAAATTTCCTGAAAAATGGCATGAATCCACTGTTATACCTATACAAAAACCTAATAGAGATATATATCCTAATAAGAGACATATATAATAATGTATTGAGGTGCAGATCTCCTTCTAAAAATTTTCAGTGCCCCTAAAATAGCCAGTACCTACTTCTCCAGTAAATATTCGTAGTTTTTTTTGGCATCATATTTTGTCATTTTGAGGAAGGTTTCTTTATGTGATTGGTATTAATTTAGTAGGATTTTTGTATCTGCTCCCCAGGTACGGTTTGAGATTATTTTGAAAAAAAGAACTTCCAGGCTTTCATTATTTTTACTTGGTATTTACATGGCTTGTCCATTTTTAAGTGCAGTCTAGAGTTAACTACAAACAATTTATTTCGTTAGTTTCTAGAGTATGTCTATTTGATGTTTCTTAATATATTTTAGACATTTTCGTCTACTGAATATTTTCATTTTAACATTGTTTTTTTTTTTAACGAAAAGTTAAAACAAGTTTTAAGTGACCATTTTTCAAACGTTTGTAAAACTTTATGCCTTATTTCAGTCTCACATTCCAAACTTCTGCTTTTGTAATAAACAATCAAGTCGTCTTATATTGGATTTAATCGGCAATCCCAGTTTGTCAAGGACGTTACTTATTGTAATCAGAAAAATGTAGGGCTTAAAATGAAGCTTTGCGGAATTCTATTCTCAAGAGCTATTGCCCATTATCTATATATTATTGAAATATTAAAAATGTCGGTTGTTAATAGATGGCATAACTTATTTTTCACAAATAATAGTTTTCAAAATCATGTATCAAATATTATCAGAAATTTCCATTTTAATTCAGTTGGGTTATTTCGCTGAAAGTCACGGAATGCTAAATCTGGCAAATAGGGCCATAGAGTCCTATATAGAGTGCACATTGTGAGCCATCTCGTTGTGATGATGGAGGATCCAGGAACTCTCTTGCCATAATTCTGGCCACTTCTTGCTATGTTTTTCTTTTGAGCCTTGGTAATACCTCTTAATAATAATATTGATTTACTGTTTTACTATGCGGTAACAATTTCATATGAACCAGATATTATATATCAAAGAAAACAATCAACATCGCCTTGGATTTGAAGATCGTCGTCGACTTTTAACATTAAAGTCAAAAGAACAAAAATAACCCTAAAAAAGAACAGTAGAAGTTGGATATTCCCAGAAGATATATTACCCACTTTATGAAGAAAACATTAAGACTAGTTAGGCTACACATGACTTAAAGAATATGAACATCAACGAAATGAACAATAATATTATTTAAATATTGACAGAAAGCTGAAAAGAAATACTGTTCTCATGCTAAAAACAAAAATAAAAAATTAAGCCACAGCACACAATATCTTTTACAGGAAAGAAGAAAACTTAGAGAAAATCAGAATCATAACAAAAATTAACTAAAAATCTTAAATAAGGAAATTTAAAATGAGGTTAGAAAGGATCTGAGAGGATACAAGGCGATGTAAATACCTGGAGTAATAGAAGAAAGCAAAAGCTTGAAAGTAATAATACAAAATATTATGTCCATTGGAAGAAAAAATAAATATTCCAAATTAAAAAATGAACATGGGCAAATCGTTGAGTGTTGAAATCAAAATATTAACACCATAGAGTGTTTTTATAGACAACTGTACAAAGAACAGCAATATATCCAGAGTGGATCATTACCAACAATAATTAATCAGGGATCTGAAAGTTTACCAGACATAACAGCTAATGAAGTTCGAAGGTGTGTGCAAAAAATAAAAAATAATAAGTCTCCTGGCAGGTGGCGGGTCTAAGTATTAGAGCAGGTCCTTACTAAACTATTCACTAGATGTCTGCATAAAGCAATATCACCAACTCAGTGGCATAACGTTGAAATTGGCTAATTTTTTTGTGCAATACTTTTTCGTCTAGAGTTTTTTTTTTGGAATTGGCGATAACAGCTGGACTGATGGATCATGCTATTTGAACTTTATAGTAAAAATATTTAAAAGGTAACCTAGGCCTCTTTGGATGGAAAAACGTAATGAATTGCACAAGTTGTAGAAGCGCATACAAAGACTCAGATTATAGTGATCTAATACTGAGGGCTAGAAATTTAAACTTCAGCAATGAAAATATGGCTGGAAACAATGGAACGTGCAAAGCCTGAGAGGTGTAGCAGTTGCAGAACGGTAATTGGAAAACATCAACAACAGGCTAAGGAATCAAAATGTAAACAAATAATACCAGAAAAATATAGATTCCTACTGGACCAGATTAAGGGAAACTTCTTCTTCTTTGGGTACCGTGTCCATATTCAGACGTTGGCCGTCATCATGTTTACAATTTCCTTAAACTTGTTTCGGTCGGCTGCTCCGCGAAATAATTCTTCTACTGTGGAACCACACCATTGTCTAATGTTACGCAGCCATGAAAGTTTCTTTCGACCAATCCATCTCTTTCCTTCCACTTTTCCTTGTATTATAAGGAGAAGTAGATGGTATTTAGGTCCTCTAATTATATGGCCTAAGTATTCTGTTTTTCTCCTCTTTATGGTGTTTATGAGCAGACGTTCTGAATTGATCATTTGAAGAACATCTTCATTGGAAGTGTGCGAAACCCACGATATCTTTAGGATTCGTCTATAGCACCACAATTCGAATGCTTCCAACTTGTTTAGCATTGTGGTTTTTAAAGTCCATGTCTTACAACCATACAATAGCCACATATAACATTTCAGGACCTTCTTACGAATATGAATCGACAGGTTTCTGTTGCATAAAACTGGTTTCCAGGTCATAAAAGCCTTACGTGATATTTCGATCCTGGTTATTATCTTGGTTATTAGGTTAAGGGAAACTATTGAACAGCAAAACATAAAGTAGAATCAGAACCTAAAAGTTATGAACTATTAACAACAAGGAAAGATGAATCGAATCGATGGATAAAGTTCTTTAACTTTAACTTTTAACTTCGTACATAAAAAGAAAAATAAAACCTGGAAGGCGAAAGAAATGAGGTATGCAAAACAGATGAGAATAATGAGGAACCACCTACGATTCTTTAAGTTAAAAAGGCAGTTAAAAAACTAGCCAGAAATAATAGTCCTTGCCCAGAACAGATAATCACCAAGTGTCCATATATAAAGAATGTGACTGCTTTACCCTAATGGCACTACTTCTTCTTGTAGTTCCTTCTTCGATCGGAGGTTGGCTGTCATCACAGCTATCCGTACCTTATTGGTGGCTGCTCTGAAAAGATCTACTGAGCTGCAACTGTACCACTTTCTTAGGTTTCTTAGTCAGGTAATTCTTCGTCTTCCTATGGATCTTTTCTTTTACCCTTGATTTTACCTTGCATTATGAGCCTTAATATCTTATATTTCGTACCTTTGGTAATGTGGCCTAAATATTTCAGCTTTCTTGTTTTGATGTGCTTTATGACCTCGCAATCCTTTTGTAGCCTTCTTAACACTTCTGCATTTGTAACTCGTTGGGCCCATGGTATTTTCAAAATCCTTTTATAGCACCATTTTTTAAATGATTCCAACTTTTTTATATTATCCACTTTTAGTGTCCAGCTTTCCATTCCATACGAGTCGAGTATACGTAGCATCTTAAGGTTCTTATCCTCAGCTCCAGAGGGAGGTCTCGATTAACAAACATTGTTTTCATTTTTATAAATGTTTGTCTGTCTTGCAATGGCACTACAGCGTCTCAAAAAAATATCGATACAGAAATTTTTCCTTGTGTTTGGAATATTGGAATTCTTTGAAACATTTGGAACCAAAAAAGGAGGTATTTTGAATACTCTAACCATAAAAAAATTACGCTTCTAAATGTAGCGTTTTATATATTTTCCACCATACAAGCCACCGTATGACACTATATACAGAACGAACAATGGAAAATACTGGACGGAGTTCAACGGTAAATCGACAAAGAGAAGAGAGTAAATCGTCAATTCATCAGCTTAAAACCTGGAGACAAATTTTAGAAAAAACACTAAAATATGGCATAGACTATCACCAACTATTTATAGAGTACAAGGTATCCTACGGCTCTACAAATACAAGAGAAATGTTTAGAGCATTGAAAGATCTAGGGGTACCATATCCTTGCTAAATTTAACAAAACTGAACCTTGAAAAAGTTGAATGTAGAGTACGAAGCTAGAGGAACTGTATGGCCCTTTTAAAACAAATAACGGGCAATACTAGGGTGATCCTTTCTCCAGTTAACTGTTTGATCTGACCCTGAAAAAATTAAAGCTGATGTCACAAATCACAACCAGCATAGGTTCAATATTGTAACAAATTAACGGAATTCTTGCCTATGTTGACTTCATTTTTGTTGGCATAACGGAAAACTGCTGCATATGTAGCACTGAAAGAAGAGGCTAAAAAATGGGCTTAATATTATTTATCAACTGATAAACACCGACAAAACGAAATTCGTGAAAATAAGCAAGCAACCATTAATTCTAGGGCCTCTTATTATAGAAAACGACGTCATCGAAGCAGTTTGTATCCCTGGCAGCGTATACCTTGATAGACTCATTAGTCAGAGAAGATGAGGAAGATCCAAACCAAGGTTCCTTGATAACATCGATGGAGACATGAAAAATATGGGAATGTGGGAGGCTAGGACTCGCACAGTATTGTAAAGCTAGAGTGATGATATTTGGAAGGTGTTTATAAAAAAATTACATATTTCTTTTTTACTTTTATTTTATTTTTGTATAAATAATTAAATAATACAAAACAACACAACAAAACAAAAAAAATGTATTTATCATTTTTTCGTATATTTGCTTAACAATAGTAATTGTATCCTACAGACAATAAATTACAGTGAATTTAATTATTTTATTTTTAAATATTCTTAAAATTAATCGTCGATTTCGTTAATTTTATAACCATTCTATTATTGTTATTTAATATGACCGTTATTAAGAAAAGGAAAGGACTTTATATTTATAATAATAATATTTTTACAGATTTTGTAACCATATTTAGGTACACTAAGATAGATATTTTTTATTGCGAAATTATATTTAATAAAACTAGAATGGATGCGGAAAACTTAATTAGAAATTATATGAAGGAACTTTTATTTCGGCTATCGCTGGCATCTTCGTTTCAAATTTTATTGATATCGTGACATAACTCCATTCGAGGACTTTGTAATCTATTCTATTACCCTTAGGGTCACCAGCCTTCACTTAATTGTAGTTCCAAATATATGCTATATTCTTTTTCTGCTATCTTAAATTCCGTTACGTTTTCCTTTCTGTAGAATTTGTTTTTTTATAAATCTTTAATAATATTAGTTAATAGTTTTTATCTATTGTTATTCTATTTCTTTCATCATAGATATCACCAGCTTTTATAAAAAATTTAAGTTATCTATTTTATATTATGTTTTCGGGTTTTAATAGGATAATGATGCGTCTCAAATATCCTCTCCGACTTAAAAGTCAACCTTACCGTCACGTTGGTGAAACCTGTTATCACAAACGAGGCTCTTACGACCAAGTATCAGCAGAATCACTGTAACACCCGGAATTAAGGAAATGTAACTTCATTAAGACTTCCGTGTGGGGTACGGGCCACCAAAGAAAAATAACCCCACAGCTTCTCCTGCTTGTTATAAAAGGCGACTGAATGGAGCAGCACTCCTGCTGTTCTAAACTCTTCCTATTCCCCTACCCAAGATCGACCATGGACGGTATAACTATAACCTAACAAACAACATAACACCATTGGCCTTAAGGAAATGCCTAGCTACTATCACCTGAGTAAACTGAGGCTGGTTGAGAAGCTATAGCCAGCAGCCCTGGCACTGGACTTGGATGCAATTTGCCGATAACCTTTTTACCTTAACCTCAGCTGTCACAAATTATATGAACAACATACAAACCGGACGGGCTAACGTAGCCAAAGCTACGAAATAAGGACTTAATGATGAAATTGCTATTGGGAACCTGAAACGTTCAAACCATGTTGTAGACAGGCAAAATGCAATGTATTGCCCAGAAACTGCATAAACACAAAGTAGATATAGCCGCTTTAATGGGATTTTGGAATGGATTTTATGGTAAACCATAAATGCCGCAGGTCGATATTGGGTTTCATTTCAGTTAATGATCAAATATTTAAAATACGTCGAACGGGCAAATTTCATAATATTACAATTACTAATATTCATGCCCCAATAGAAACAGCTGATGAACTAGTTACCGATTAATTCTATTACCAACTGGATAACCTCTGTAACATATGTTCGGTCTTATAGAGGTGCAAGTTGCGACTCGTATTATTTCTTGGTGATATCAAGAATAAAACAAAGAGTATCAATAGTAAGAAATAACAAAGGTGACAAATAAAAAAATGGAATATATACTTTAAAATCATAAGTAGAAGAATCAGTACCAGCAAAAAATAAAGCTTATTATAAATGAAAGAGCAAAAGAAACTAAAATTGAAGACAAATGGAATATGATCCACACGACAATTACCAATACAGCAAGGTAAACATTAGGCAAAACATTAAGCAATAACGAGCAATGGTTTGACTAATATTGCCAATAAGTAATAAATAGCAAAAATACAGCTGGGCAGAAATGCCCACAAAGAAATTCTCGATTGAATAAAAGGGCATATAAAGAACTAAAAAAGGATGCAAAGAGTATATATAGCAAGAAGAAGCGAGAAATGTTAAATGGAAAATACAAAAAATTACAGACTATAATAACGAATAAAAAACTAGGAAATTTTAAAAGAAAGCCCAGCGATACGTTTAAGGATACATTAAAAGAACAACAGTGTGCAAAACAAACACGGGGTAAGTATCACTGAGAAAGAGGAACTAATGAAAAGACAGAAGGAGCATTTTCAAGAGGTCTTTACCCAAAACCATGAAGAAAAAATAACAAAACCATGAAGAAGAAAGAAAAAAATTGAGGAATCAATTTTGAAAGAAACTATATACGTCATAAAACATTTAAAAAATAATAAAGCGCCTGGCATAGATAGAATAACTGTAGAATGGATAGAGAATGGTGGACATGTGCTATGGAAGCGTATCCATAAACTAGTATAGACCAAATACATATGTTAAGAGGTATACATGAAAAATGTAAAAAATATAACATACCCATTTACAAATTGTATATTGATTTCAAATAGGTATTTGATGGAGTAGATAGGCAAAAAAATGTTAAAAGAACTGTCCATGCTAGGAGTATCGAAAAAGTTAGTTAGGAGGACTCCAAAGTCATAGTGAGAATAGAATGTAGATATTACAGGGGCATTTGATATTGAAAATAAAGTTAGACAAGGTAATACCTTATCAATAACACGTTGTAGTCTAACTTTAGAGTAGCTATTATCAGAAAACTAAATATGAAGGGCTGTGTTAATGCAAGATCCACTCAAATATGGACATAATGCGGATTATATAGCTATAGTAAGCCGCAATAGAAAGGTGTTAAGTGAAAAAGCTATAGATTTGAAACTAGAAGCCGCTGCATTAGGTCTAAAAATAATTAAAAGAAAAGAAATATATGCAGTGCACAAATTATAATTGACATGAGAATCTACAGGTAGACAACTATACCTACGAATATGCCTCCACCTTTTCTTACTTAAACTCAATAATAAATGACAGCAACAACATCAGCCAAGAAATACAAGCACGAATTTTTAGCTGTAATAAGTGCTTTTATGTATATAAAGATTTAATTAAAAGAAAGTTACTGAATCCTGAGTCTAAGCTTAAAATCTATAAAATAGTAATTAGACCAGTGGTCACATGAAACGTCGACCCTTTCAACCACTAATGAAAATTAATTGAAATTGAGAATATTTGAGCGCAAAATATTATGAAAGATATCTAGGCGAACCCATTGTAGAGATGGTTCGTGGAGAATAAAAATGCATTGTGAGCTGGATGAACTAATGCCGAGAGCAGATATCGCTAGATTTGTAAAGTCACAAAGACTAAACTGGCATGGCTACTTAGAAATAATGCCAGATAATCAAGCTGTTAAAGTAATACAGAGGTGGTAAAATGTGGATAGACGATGTAGAAAAAGGTCTTAAAACCATGAACATCAGGCAGTGACGAAGGAAAGTAAAGAGTAGAATGGAAGACGTTTGTTAAGCAGGCCAAGACTGACAAAGAGTTGTAGTGCCATTAGAAGAAGAAGATTTTACATATTTCACTTTAGGCATGTATTTACATTTTCAGGTCAGTAGCCACAGGTTCCCCTCACAAATATTTTTTATTTTATATCTACAATTTTTTTCACCTTAATATTTGGTCTCCATATCTTCACCGTAATAACTAAAACTCAATGTTTTCACACTAAATTTAAATTACATCATTAAACAAAACTAGTTGATTTGTCTTTATATTTTTGTTGATTTAAAAATGTAAATCATCTTGTGACATTTTTCCGCTTTGCAACTTTTATTATATCTATTACTTTAATAGCTATCATCATAATGAAGCCTTCTGCGTCCAAAGTTAAACATAGGCCTCCCCAATTTCTTCCCGTTTTGTCGATCTTAAACTTCCTGCATCCAATTCCTAGCGATTCTTTTGATGTCGTCTGTCCATCGTGTGGGTGATCTACCTCTGCTTCTCCTGTTAGCCCGTGATTTCCATACTGAACCTTTTTGGGTACAGCACCCTTCATTCATTCTATCTACATAGCCAGTTCCACTTCAGCCACACTATAAGCTCTATGACATCTGTGACACCTATCCTTCTACTTATTTCATAATTTCTAATTTTGTCTCTGAGAGTCAGCCCAAGTAGTGAGCGTTCCGTTCGTCTTTGGGCTATTCTAAGTTTGGTTGCTTAAGCCTGGGTTAAGGAAAGTGTTTTGGCGCCGTAAGTCATGACTAAAAGCACACATTGGTTAAACGTCTTTTTTTTTTTCAAATGATTTGGCATGTTCAACAGGTCCCCGAAATACTTTAACCATGTTCTGTTTTTATATCTTATTTACTATAACATTGACTTCTTAACTTTAACTAATTCAATATAAAAATCAATACTTAGTAAACTAAGCGAAAATTTAATCACGATCTATAAAGAGTAAATAAAAATTACACAATGCATTTTTCCATCCAAGGCTGCTACGAAACAGTTAGCACTAATTTGGTATGTCGTTAATTCTAATGAATTCCGCCATTGCCGGTACTAAGCCCGGATGAGAAAGGAGAAGGGTGAATGGCTAGTGTCATAGCTCTTGGTGATAATATCCATGCCAAGTGGATGCTATCAGTAAATGCCAAGTAATGATTAAGTATACACATATAGCTGTCACTAGCAAAGCCTACCCACGAAGGTATGGGTAAAGGCCAGTGTCCAGTGCTTTAAATCTGGAGGCTAACTCCCTCATCTCGTAAAAACCTATTGTTACAAAATCTTAAGCCAGAAAATCCAGACTGAGTTTACGATGATGAGAGGGAACGAACTAATTACAATGACTTAAAAATTAATACTTGGAATGAAAGAACGCTATATAGGATAGCGGGACTAAAGTTGCTCCAAGATCAACTCCTACGGACAGGAACCGGCATTATGCGTAATATCTTCGAAATTCGGACACAAATTCGGAACTGCTTTCCTAGTATCACAGAAAATCAGGAATCATGTTATTGATTTTAAGCCATAAAATAATCGCTTATGTATCCTCCGTGTAAATCTTGATAAAAGCGATATTAAAATAATCATTGGGAACATCAACGCCCAAATAGAAAAAGAGATATGCTACCAAGATAACACAGAGAAATAGTTTCACTTATATATAAAATAAACCCTAAAACATACTTAGACAGTCGTTCAGTCAAGCACAAAAATGTGGAACAACTGCACGGAGGCTATGAAATTGGCAGCCGAAAGCACATTGGGAATATCCAGAAACCAAGAGAGAAACGAATGGTTTGACCAAAAATGCAAAAGTAACAGATGAGAAAACGAGGCATTTAGGACCATGCAACAACGAAAAACTAGGACAACAATAGGAAGGTTCAAAAACTTAAGAAGAAAAGAAAAATCGAAAAATGAAAGGAAAATCAGAAAATGTCATATTGGAACAGCTCGGAAACTATATGAGTCAAGGAAAAACAAAGAAAGTTCTATCACCAAATAAAAATTATTATAAAATAATTCCAACCTCATTTTTTTCTGTATGTGACGGAGCTGCATTTGGCTTTTTCAGTATTTTAAGATAAATTTTAAAAAGAGTTGGCGATAGAAAGAAGTCCTGTTGTAACACCTTTTGTCTACGAGATGACTTAACAAGTTTGTTTTCTGACTCTAACTACCGCTATATTGTCCTTTCCGTTTCAAGTACTAAAACTTTAATATTATTTTCTGAAAACTCTTTAGTGAATTTGATTGGAAAATGTCAATAATAAATTTGTAAGAAATGTTACTACAATGGCAATAAAAGCTTCGATTGTAGTACATGACATGATTGTAATGTATCGAGATAATATTAAATGTACACAATGTAATATAGTTTTTGAAATAAAAAAAAAAATAACAATACGAAAGCTTCCAACCACAGCTTTTAGAGTTCAAACAGTCATTAGAAATTTAAATATTACTATTAAATAACATAAGAATTACTATCGCGGTTTAAAAATTGACTTCAAAGAAATTTCCAAAATCAAACAAAGAATTACTACTACTTTTGGCCGTGTGAGATTTTTCGTTATGATGTTTTTCTTTTAACCATGTTTTTTTAATAAAATCACTCCCTTTTTCAGCTATCATAATAGTAGGTGCATTCGTGTTCCCCCTTACAATTTTAGGCATAATAGAGGCATCTATAACTCGTAACGAGTTGATGCCGTAGACTCTTAAGTGAGAATCAACTACTGCACTTTCATCATGATGAGGTCCCATTTTACATGTTCCAACAGGATGGAAAATAGTAGTGGTATATGCCATGGCTATGCATGCCCAATATTCGTCAGTGCCAAAGGGTACATGTTGACAAGCTGGTAAAGGTGTTCGTACAAGTTGTATTCCGGCGTGTTTAAAGAAACTGGTCCGTTCAAGATTTAGACTTTGTTTTACTCCCTCAACAATTCTAAGTAAATCTATTTCTTCAAAGAAAGTATTTGCGTAGATAAGAGGAGTACCGAAAATGGGATCGGACTGGTTTAACAATATTCTTCCTCTTGATTCTGGATTAAGCAATATCGGTCTTGCCATCATCCCACTGTAGTAAGCCAATGGTAAAACTGCAGTATTATAACTGAGAATAGGATCAGTGAAAAAATTATCTGTATTGACCGAGTCAATAGAAATTTGAATGTCTGGTCTATCATGGCTATTTTCAAATTTTGTCTGAATAAAAGCATTTGTTTGTAATGCACCTGTTGATGCTAATGGTCCATCTCTTTTGTTTTTCCAATAATATGTATCTGCTTTCATTTGGTTCTCGTCGACCAGTGTAGCAGTGTGATTAGTTAAAGCAAACACGACACCATCTATCGTAGTGTGATCTTGCAAATTGAAACCTACAGCTGAGTCTTTAAGAACTTTAATTCCATTTTCCTGCAGATGACTTGCTGGACCCACGCCACTTAACATTAATAATATCGGTGAGTTAATAGTTCCTGCTGACAAAATGACTTCTTTCTTTGCTACTACTTGAACAAGTTTCCCTTTATTAAAATATTCTACACCGTACGCTTTCTTAGTTTTTTCATCTATTAGTATTCGCGTAACATGGGCGTTAGTTCTAACAGTTAAGTTTTTTCTTTTATTTCTAATCGGCCTTATAAAGGCTCCATTTGTACTTAGTCGTTCACCATGTCTTGTGGTGTGTTGTAACAGCATAGTACCGATAAGGTGTTCGCTATTTTGATCAACTTTTGGTAGACCTAGTTCTTCATAAGAGTGAAGTAGTCCAAGGGTATTTTTGTCTTGGTAAGGAAAAAATTCGACTGTTTGATAGCCCCCTACTCCATGATAATGAGGATCTATTTTTTTATGATCATGATTCTTATTATCCTCAGATTTTTTAAAATACGGCAAAACATCTTTATACGACCATCCATGGTTGCCCATATATTCCCACTCATCATAGTCTTCTGGGTGACCTCTAATATAAATCATGTAGTTTATAGTTGAAGATCCACCCATCACTTTGCCTCTGGCCCATGTACATCTTCCCTCGTCCCTAGCAAGACAACTTTTTGGTGAAGGTTGCGTCTCATACATCCAATCAATACTAGAGCCTTGCAGCATTGGGGCAAATGCAGGAACATCTGCGACAAGTGGTTCTTCATCCCCAGCTTCTAACAACAGCACCTGTAAAATTAAAACAGATATGATAAAAATTTGCATATAATTATGATCTATTGAGTTATGTAATTTCATTATAATGATAACGTTCGTAGTTTGTTGTTAATAATAATGGATTATATTTAAATATAGACTTCAAAACGGTGATTTAAGAGACTACTCTGTAGATATTTAACTTGATTTTTGTATATACAGTGTAGGTAAAACTTTATGTTCGGTATGGTAGAATTTAACAGGATATCTAACACAGATATAAAATCATATTTTCAGCTAATAGACAAAGAAAACAAATATATTACCCCTTGGTCTCCCCTTCCCATTTTTTAGACACGCCCATTAACGAACGTCTTGCGAATTTCCGATCCAGCTTAGCTTATACGCGACAGGGTTGCCTTATCACATATTTGAATTAAAACATTGAATTGATTTAAAAAATTGGCGATCAGTGGTGCGGTTATATTGCCATTCAAAACTTAATGATGATATTAAAAATGAAACATTAATTGACACAAATACTGGTCCAAAATTTCTAAAATCCATGAAAAATTTACAGATTCGCATTTTTATTTGACGAAATTGTAACCCAATTTTGAATAATATAAGATACTTTTAGCAACATCGCCATTCGTCGAGACGAGAGAAGCCACCTGTCGACAGCTATGTATTTCTTTTTGGAGGTAACTTTGTAAGTGTGAAGATAAGAAATAATTATGCCGACTGTTTATACAACAGAAGAACGGGTACAAATAATAAAATGGTAGTTTGGGGGCAATTCAGTACAAGAAACTATCAATTTATTTTTTATGGCTTTTGAAAATAGGCCAACACCTATAGAAAAAACTTTGTGCATAGTGCAGACAACTCAAGAAATATTTCCTGATGATAAATTTAAACGGATGCAATTTTGTGAAATTATGATGAAAAAATGCAATGCAAATAATAATTTTTTAAAAAATATTTTGTTTACAGATGAGTCCTCCTTCACAATTCACAAGAAACATAATTCATCCGCTGTACGTTATTGGTCTCAGGAGAATAAGCATTTGAGTGTGTCTGTGCGTACGCAGTATCCACAAAAGTTTAATGTTTGGACTGGAATTTTGGGAGACCATATTATTGGTCCTTTTTTCATTGAAGGCAATTTAAACGCAGTCAAATATCTCCAATTACTGCAAAATCAAATTATTCCTGCACTTTAACGTCTTCAAATTAACTTCAACGAAATTTGGTTTCAACAAGACGGCTGTCCTGCACATAATGCAAAAGTCGTTAAAGACTATTTATCGTTAATTTTTGCTGAACGTGTCATTAGTACAGACGGTACAATAAAATGGCCCCCTCGGTCACCTGAGTTAGCTCCTCTAGATTTTTATTTTTGGGGGATGCTAAAAACAAAATTGTACAGGCATGAGTTCGAGCGAGCCACTAACTTGGAGGAACTAAAGGAAAAGATAATCCAACTTAGCCAAAACATATCGGCAGATGAACTCAACGCCATGAGGAATGCTTTGTATAATAGATTTGGTTACTGTTTGTTACAACTTGGTGGTCTGTTTGAACATTTAATTACCTAAGAATTTGTTATAGAATTTCTAATTGTTTGGAGTTATTTTAATTTAAACAGTAGGAATTATTTTTTATTTGATTTCATTTTTATAGAATAAATTTTATACTAATTTTATCTTTTTTGTTTCATTTTTATAGAACTAATTCTTATTTTCATACTTAATACCTCCAAAAAATCTTAACGAAAATAGTTTCAAAGATATTATTTGGAAAATACCAAATAATGTCTTATTTTTAATTAAAAGACGTAAATTTTTCGTCCAGTTTAAATTTAATACAATACACCTGCTCCCTCATAATGCTTTACTAATACTGACCTACTGGACTGTGTTTATCTATTATGCTTTATGAAAGAACAACTTACTACCGTGATTACGCATGACATATTATCACTCCTGTTCTGTAGAGATGAGCGTTGAATCACCGAACTGTTTTATTTAACCGTTTATTTGTCGTTAACGAATCTACGTTTTCTCACTGGGAAGCCAACTAGTTCTGAAGCTGAAATCTTTATTGATAATTCGTTAAAGGATTTATTTATTTTAAATATTCAATTAAGAAGTATTTTTCTTAGTTAAAATCATTTACCTAGTACAAGCGTAATAATTGTATTTTCAAAAAATGCACATTTGTAGAAGATGCAGCTTTTATGCTCGACGTTCTGAATTTTTCAATGATCGATTATTTTTAATTTGAAATATTAACACATTGGAGCCCCCGATTCACGTTTTATATAATTCAGCAAACTAAATTTTTACTTGGAGTTAGTGTGTTGTCTAACGTAAATGTGAATTTATTCTGTGAGTACTAAATATTTACTTTACTAACTAATCGTGTGTTTAACATGTCTGCGCGTAATGATGTTAGTATTATATGGCATCACTTTGAGAAAGACATTAACAGTGAGAAGGCTGTATGCAAATTTTGCAAAGAAAAACTTAGTTATAAATCAACTACAAAAAAATTTGAAAAGCTGTTAAAAGTATTTCAGTATTTTTCTTTGATTCAAGAAAGCATGTTTGTTTATGTATTCGCTTAAATATTTTAATTATTAGTTTTTCAACTTGTTACTTGTTTACGAAAAGCAGTTCAGTTTCATTAACGATAAAAACGTCAACGACTCACCTCTACTGTTTTTCTCGTTAGAAACAAACTGTGTTCGTAGTTCAACGTCTTTATTTTAGAGCTCGAGGTTGCCAAATAATTTTGTAAGAAGGTTTTTTATTGTGGTTTGATATTTCAATTTATTATTTTTATTGCGAATAAGGCACAATGTGACTTTAAAATAAGCTTATTTTGATGTTTAGATTTCCAATTCGGAAATCGTACTTAAAATACGAAACATTAATAAATTTTATTTACATAAAACAATTTCCGAAGTGGAAATCAAAATGTTAAATTAAACTTATTGTAAAGAAAAATTGTGGCAAATTTAAAATAAAAAATAGTAAGTTGCCATTTAAATCAATTCGCCCAAATTTGATTATCTTAGAATGTTGTTAAAATGCTAAAAAGACAACAGGTCAAATAAAACCAATAAGTTTGGCAATGTTGAACTTCTCCCTTTTCTTAGTTCCACTAACGCTATTTCGTCGATATAATGGGCTGACCTAATATACCTCTCTCTTTTTAAATAGGTGTTTCTCACTCCATCTCACGTAAGCTACATACCGACCATAAAGTTTTACCTACACTGTATATTTAATGAAGTTCACATTACCAAATAGATGATGCATTTCCAATAGTTTTTAAGAAAAATTTTACATAATTTTTTAACCAGGAGACATAAGTTTTTCCAAAAAAGGGTTTAATCTTCATGTAGGTGTAAAATATAGGTGTGTCCACCATTGTTATTACAATTATCTAATAATTATAATATTAAATATATACACTCAATACCTTGATTGAAATTACTATTTGAAATGCACATAATGTTAGATAACTACTGTTAGACACTCGTACTGGATAAGACTAGTCGCAGTATTATTATGTACAATAACAGTAATTGTTAGTGAAAGATTCACATGTAGGTATAATAATATTCAATAGTTAGTGGGCATTAAAATAATTTTTAAATTTTTCTGTCATAACAGTATCCAGCACGAGAAGAATGCTCTATCAGAAAAATGAAACATATTTTTGATCCGAAGATATTACGTGTTCTTGTTGACTTTCTCTAATAAATATTAAATTACGGTTTCCTAGGAGGTTATGTCAGCAGAAACCAAACGCAGCATACTTTCGTTTAAATTCAGTATTAAATAATTATATGGTGGCAGTGTTTTAAGCTCAGCTGCAATCAGTGATCAAAAATTCCTGCACTGCTAACGAATTCCAGATAAACAAGCGAGATAAAATTATATGGTATAGATTAGTAGCCTTACTTAATCACAATATGAGATTGCTAACTATTGTAGAACAGACATAAAAAATGGTAGCTTCATACACTCTTACTTATCTCAAGAACTTTTTATACCGACAACCGTTATAGACAAAATCACAATAGTTAATATGTTTAATCCACCAAATGCAATATGGCCACCAGATCTTAGATTTCTTGAAATAGATAATATCAACGCAAAAGCTCCTTAAACTATTCAAATAAATCAAAGTCATCGTAATATGCAAACCAGGCAAAGACACTACTATCAGATAGTACAAGGACGGCAGTAACTAATTTTTTTTTAACACTATTTATTGACAATAGCTTCCAAAAGAAAACCCAACAGATTATTTCAAATTAGGGTTATTGAGAAAACCAGTAAATTCAAAAGCTTAGTCCAAAGGTCAGTTCTTTCGGCACTTTTGTTCAACATTTACACCTCAGACACTCCCACTATATTAGTGACTTTGGGTATACAATAAAGAGACATTAAAAAGTCCAAGCTATTCTAAAAGGCGATCTAAATATTGTAACATTTGAAAATTCTTTGGATATGTATTGAAATCCCTTCGTATTTGTTAAAGTATCAAAGAATAATCTTAGTGTATTTCATTTCCCATTCGTACGTATTAAAACACCGAATTCTTCCAATTAATCTTTACGTCGCCAAAGTTAATGTAAACCATTTCATAGTTTGTTTATATTTCGCAAGATGCGTATTTTGTCGGTATTCTTTGATCGAAGCCTCTTTTAGGATATTCTGCGTTTCAAATAAATATTCCAGTTTATATGTTTTGTTTATGCCAAGATTGTGCGAATGAATTTTAAAGATAATTTCGTCATTCTTACTTGAGTCGCTGTAAAAAACAGTCGGCTTAGGTCTGGATCCAAATTTATTCGTCGAATTTGTAAAGTTGTCTGTTTTTGCCCCTTTTTATGGAAATTGTAGCGGTGTAAAGTAAAGTGTGAAGTATGTGTAGTTACAGAGGAGGTTAAAAAAGTATTTAAGAGATTTGTGTCGCCTGCAGCAATTCTGATGTTCCAGTTTCCTGTTGTTTTTTAAGAAGTCCAGTCTAAAGTTGCATAAGTGCTTCTTCAATCTCGCTGTTCCTGTTTTGTTCCTGAAGTAGTTTATTTAGTTCCAGTTATAGTTCCAGAATTTTATTGTAAAACCCCAGTGCAGTCCAGGCAACTGTTTTGGGTTTAAATTTAAAATAAAGACAGACATTTTTTTTTAAATATATTGCTTATAATAAAATTTAAAAAATTGTAATATTTAAAATTGTAAATTTTAGTATTTGACTTTAGCTGTCATTTTAATTTTTCTGTTTTAAATTTAATGTTAACATAAGACAGCTCGCTTTATTATTTTTTTTTGACTTTAGTTTATTTTATTTTTAAAGAAGGTTAACCTCCAAGCAATTTTGTAAGTTTTGTAGCAACAGAAATTGTAAACGGCTAGGACACATGTAAGTTTTTTTGTTATTCTTGTACTCTGCAACTATTAATCTATATAGTAATTTGTGTCATTATTTTTATAACTGTTTGTGGTAAGACACAATAAATGTTAAATTTTTTTTAACATTTTATTTATTTTTATTAACTAACCCTTTTTTGAGTTTCATTTGAAAAAGATATGTTCTGAATTTCTAATAATTATTTCCCTAGTTACAACTAGTTGTTGTAATAGTTATAATTAGGCACCTCGAAGTGGCGTCCTTTTTAAATTACTAGAGGTGTTTCCTGTTTGCTTTCTGTGTTTTGTTTTATTTGCCCCAAGAGATTGTTTAATATTTTTGTAGTTGCCCCAATCCAAACCACTTGTCATTTACTTATCCACGAACCAAGCTCTCCTAACAAACCCTGAGTGCCCTCCGCATAAGTTTCGATTTGTTTTGCTTGTCCTATCTTCGCCCCCAGTAAGTTCTATCCCCAATCTTCTACCCCTTATAGTCTTACCCTATGGTAGGCAAAATATTTTCGTTACAATATTATTAACAAACACTCTAAAAAATGGAGCCATTAACCAAATCCGACAAAGACAAAAGTTGCGGCTTTTCATCTACCACAGTCGCGAAACAAACCACAGACTGAACATAAAAAGTAAAGAAATTTTTCTCACAGATCCCATTAAAATTCCTAATTTAATAGACTTCTACATCATTAAAACGTATCGAGCAATTATATACAAATACAAGAGAACTTAGAAGTCAACTAGGAACATACTCCCATTATATTAACTATTAGTGAAAATATTTTTCAAAAGCCTTACAACTTTGTGTTGGTCAACAATAAAACGGACTGGGCCAGCTTTAGAATTACACTTAAAGAAAGAATTGATTGAGCAGTGTCATTGAAAACTAAAGAAGACTTGGACGCTAAGGTGGAAAAATTCAATACCGGTATTCAACAAGCAACTTGGAAAAATACTCCTAAACTACTAAGAAGATTGAAAGGAAAAAACTACATTAAGAAAATCTTGGAATTAGTCTTCA
This sequence comes from Diabrotica undecimpunctata, assembly GCF_040954645.1. Taxonomy (NCBI): domain Eukaryota; kingdom Metazoa; phylum Arthropoda; class Insecta; order Coleoptera; family Chrysomelidae; genus Diabrotica; species Diabrotica undecimpunctata. The sequence continues at coordinate 134,761,910 of NC_092804.1, read as the reverse complement.
AAAAATTAGGAGCAAGAAAAAAGGTAACTAACCAGAGCACCACAAGACAGAACAAAAGTAAACCAACTTGCCTCACAACTAAAAAGAGAGTAGGTAACTTAAGAATGAATCCATTATCGAATTCCTGATACACTTAATAAATGATTCTAGTACTAAATACATACTATGGAAAACCACCAAGAATTTAAAGAAACCAATTATGCAAACGCCTGCTATAAGAAATAAATAAGGAGAACATGATTGATGCAAGTTTTGACTTGTAACAATGCGACACAGCTATTGCGTCTGTAATATATGTTCATTTATGATTGTTTCTTTTACTAGCTTGTATTAATGCTATAAATAATTAAAATATTGAATATTACAGTTTTATTTTATTTAAATGTAAAATGCGATGAAATTTTCCGTTACAAATTTCATTTATTGTGGCAAAACAATAAAATTTCTATAAATAATAATTTTCTTATTTAGAATTTATAAGTACAGAAATCAATTTTAAGCATTAATTGTTTCTGTATAAGAAACAACGGTTACGAAATCCATAAAGTTGGTAATTGTGTAATTAACAGTTACCATTAAAAGTTTAATTACCTATCTTTTAATATTCTTAGATCAATGGTTTTAAAAGCGTTTTCTTATTTAAAAAAATGTTTTATATATATAGCCCAGGACATGACGGTTTTCTGCGCAGAATTCTTTTTATATTTATGTATTTGCTTGAAATTTTCACAGTAGGTAAGAAATAGCTCAGAAATGAAAATCTACCCTGTGAAAATATGGGCTTTTGGAATTTTAACAAAAAAATGTTCTTTAGAGTTTTTTCGAGAATTCAATATTTTTTAAGTTAATCGTGAGTAAAATTTTACAAACTACACAACAAGACACATGTTTTTAAATGATTTTAGACCACTTAAAACTATATGTACTACGTCGTAGAGGTACATATGTTGGACGTACGGTACGTCGAATAATATATCGCTTGTACTATTTCGGTGATTTTAAAACCCTAATTCCGATTATAACTTCTGAACCAGAAGTCCGAGAAAAAATTTCTCACCTTTAGTACCATCTTTGGCTTACATCCTCTTATTCGACACCTCATTTGTCATTCTGTATCTTCTAATAATGGACGAGTTGGAGTTGTATCATCTCACACGCAGGCTTATTCATGATAGAGCTGTCCCTCGAAAGCTGATGAGGCCTGACCGTTAGCGCAAATAAATGACCAATAACAGAACTATAGTGCAATAAACTAGTGCCAAAGTCGGTCGTAGACGTAAAAACGACTTGAAGGAACAATAGTACCTAGAGACACAGGTTCTGTCACACTTGGACCTAAATATACACGCAGTCATAAAATTTGGAAAGAACAACAAAATCCAGATAGAATCTCTCACCTATGATTCAGCAACACCGGCTTTATTTCAACAGCCTTCAAGGTGCTTTGCGACCTATCCAGGATACTACTAAACGGGGACAATCACGTAAAATTAACAGTGGTAGTAGTAGTCGCTTTACTCGCGTCATGGGGCTTACCACCACTGAGTAAATTTATTGCTTACTTTGAAAATACTAAAATTTTAGTTTTGGAAATGATTAAACTGAACATGTGTGTTGCTTGTTAGTAGGACCAAAAAGAAAGAACCTTGCTATTAGAACCTTGTATTGGAACTAACAAAACCGAAAGATGGAGCAATTTGCTGGAAAAATGAGACATGGCTAGGAATAGCTGCCGTGCATGGGAACTGTTAAAAAACTTAAAAAATGACTACAAAATCAAAACAAAACATAACAAAAATAACACCTTACCAGATTGCACATATGTTACTAAATTAAAAACATTGGAAAGGCAAAGAAAACTAAAGTTGCAATTTATTTAATGAAAACTGGTAAAGCAGCCAACTTGGATGACATTCGGATAAAACAGATCAAGAACTTTGATAAAGAAACAATTTGCATGATACACTTATCCTTAAAAAGCTTATACCAAATACCAAAGCCAAAAACTATCAGCCAGTTTCTTTGGTGTGTCTTTTAAAGTTTTTAAACAAATGACTGAAAGTCTTTTACTATTAATGAAAAGCTGATAGCTAAATATTCTGGATTTAAGAGCTAGAAATAGCTCAAATATTTCTTAAACTTTGTACATCATATCATAAGTGTTTTTTAAAAAGGTAATGATTGGCTTCGTTTACCTTGACCAATGTTTATGACACTGTTAACTACTAAAGATTGTTAGTAAATGTGTATATAAAACCAAGGATTTGGGATTAATGTGCTTGGTATACAATCGAAAAAAGTCTACAACGGAATGCAATAATGGCCTACCTCAGAAAACTGTATTAATAGCTGCCATTTATCATTTACCGAGCCACCCTGGAACGAGAAGCTTTATTTATGATGATGGTACGGCATTAACTGTCCCATTGAACAAAATATTGGCTGCACTAAAATGGCTAATAAAAAACTTTTCCAAAAACATAAGTGCGTTTACTACCTACACAATCAGTATGTTAGCAAAAAGTTGCATAAATGTGAGGTAGCATATCAGTAGGTAACAGTACAAATAATTGTAATATCTTTGGGCAAGACTGAAGCTGTTACATTCAAAAGTAACAAAAGGCCTAAATTTATAAGACATAAGACCAAAATACCTAAACTTCATAAACGAACATCATAAATCGTAATATATTAACTGGATAAAGGTTGGGATTTCAGCCAACTGTACTAAAGACCTCAAACCTGACTTTGTGTTTCTCAAGAACTCCAAAGACTATTGACCAGTTTAATAGCACAATGATAAAAATTAAGTAAAAAAATCTCTATTTTAACAGCAATTTTATAAGCAACAGGCTTTGTTACTTATCAGGTGGTAAAATGTTGTATCCACTCTGGTCTTCTTTATGGGGCCGCCGCTTGGACAGTTATTGCTAACTAAATACAAAATCTAGCTTATGAGATGTGGCATTTAGAAGACTTTTAAAAACGTTATAAATAAACTTTGATCAAATGAAAAGGAAAGGCAGATATCGAGCACAGTTTATTAATCAAATCTTGCCCAAGAACTTTCGCTTGCTGGATCATCTTCATGGGCATCTGAAATAAGCCAAGAAACGTTTTTTTATAACTGAAGAAAATTAATTAAATTCGACAAAAAACTCGAAGTTGAAGGTTGATAAAAGTTTTTATGTGATATAACGTTTTAGACTTACTTCGTCAATTTTGGCCTATCCGGCAAACTGTTGAGAATGTCATAAACATATACAGTATACTCCATCTATAACGAACACGGTTATTACGAGATTTCGCTTATAACGAGATACATTAGATGTCCCGCGAAATTTCTATTGAACTATAACTGTCTATAGCGAGGCAAATTTGGTTATAACGAGATAAAATAAGATCCAAAAACGTGTTTTTTACGTTTTTGGTCCGGTCGGTCGTGGCTATAAATAAATACCTTTTCAAACAGCCCCTCAATAAACTTAACTGCAGCCCGCAATAAACTTCTTTACAATGAATAAATACAACTGTTTCACATCTTTAGAAAATATGATAGAATGATACTGGACCATTTAAAGCAGTTAAAAATGAGTTCTTAAAATTGCAGAAGCAATAGTTTATTTTATCCTTGAAAATACGCTTTATACATTATGTAGTTGGAAAAAAATATTAGTACAGATTTTTTGTTTTAACGTATATCATTGATAATAAAAGGAAACAACTCTTTTATGTTTTAATATATTTCATTGACAATAAAAGTAAATAACTTTGTTTCAAAAACGCCATTCAAACAATATTCATTAGCATCTTATATTGCTCCGAATGGCTTCACTATAGGAAGTTAATGGTTTAGAAAACTACAGATTCATATGTATGCACAGTATTATTATTGTCTGATATAACGAGATCGGCTTATAACGAGGTAATTAGTCTGTCATTTCAGTTCTCGTTATAGAGGGAGTCTACTGTATTTGTACATTACACTACACTACATAAAAACAAATAGTTTAAAATTAAAAAAAAAGGCGAAGCTACATTATGGTTTGCATCAGGATAAAGAATGGCTCCTGCTCTTAACGGAAATGTTAAGATGACATGTGACATATGACAGCTTGGATAGGCAGTCACAATCATGGTGATGTGATCTGCACATTTCAAAATTCTATGAAACTAAGCATTGACCAAAGGTCCAACTGACACTACTATAGGCAATCAACTGATGAAATATGAAATTATACAGAATATGTTAAGTAGATTGCATAATCCAGATCTCACACTCAAACCTGTCTTTAATAATTAGGGTGTTAGTTTGAGGGCAACTGAAGTGAACGTAAAGTATGAATGCAAGAAATAGACTAAAAAATTTTTTAGACAATGGGTGGTTGACTACAATAAAAGAGTCTACCAAGCGCTATCAATGCTGCAGAAAAGAAGAAATCTAACTACGAAATTAAAATACTAAAATTAAAAATCAAAATTGAAGGCAAAGTGTATAAATGGGGTATATTCCAAGTAGTTCAGTTAAACCCACAATCAATGGGAGAACAATAAAATTAAAATGTCAACGCATTACTCAAGATCAACTGACCAACAGTGGGAAATGTTGAAAAAATATACAACTGTGGAGATGATATTTTTAAATTACGCAGAGATATGGAGATATATCAACGCCAACTATAGATCAATTGAACCTGAGCAAGCTAGTTTTGTAAATTATTGAAGAATAAAATAGTAATGTTAATCAAAGTATGAAATAAATAAATTCTTAATGAATATACTCAGTGCAGAAAGTCTAAACAGCTGAGCTGGGACCTCCACAAGGTGAAGCTGCAATAAAGTTTTTAAAAACAGGTTTAAATTTAGTATAATTTAAATTAATTTAAGTATTAAGATAGTGAGAGTTTTTATTTGTTTCCCTTGTAATCTCCAAATCTTCCAGTAAATCCATGATTTCAATTTTGATTTTTAATTTTAGTATTTTAATTTCATAGTTAAATTTCTTCTTTTCTACAGTATTTATAGCGCTTGGTAGACCCTTTTATTGTAGTCAACCACCCATTGTCTAATAGATTATTTAGTCTAATTCTTGCATTCATACTTTACGTCTACTTCAGTTGCCCTCAAACTAACACCCTAATTATTATAGACATGTTTGAGTGTGAGTTGATTTCCTATAGTAGTGTCAGTTAGACCTTTGATCAATGCTTAGTTTCACAGAATTTTAAAATGTGCAGATCACATCACCATGATTGTGACTGCCCATCCAAGCTGTCATATGTCACATGTCACTTTAACATTTCCGTTAAGACCAGGAGCCATTCTCTCTCCTGATGCCAACCATAATGTAGCTTCGCCTTTTTTTAAAAATTTAAACTCTTTGTTCTTGTGTAGTGTAGTGTAATGTACAAATATATGTTTATGAAATTGTCAACAGTTTGTTGGATAGGCCAAAATTGACGAAGTAAGTCTAAAACGTTCATCATCATCAATTAGCCTATATTTGTCCATTGTTGAACCTAGGCCTCCCGTAGACTCTAAAACGTTATATCACATAAAAACTTTTATCAACCTTTAACTTCGAGTTTTTTGTCGAAGTTAATTGATTTTCTTTAGTTATAAAAAAAAACAATTCTTGGAAAACGTTATTTCAGATGCCCCTGAAGATGCTCTAGGAAGCGAAAGTACTTGGGTAAGATTTGATTAATAAACTGTGCTCTGATGTCTGCCTTTTCATTTTATCAAAGTTCATTTATTCGAGCATTCAACCTTATATCAATATTATAGATAGATTATATTCCGAATGAAATAGTGTTCCATAGAATGGGAAAACATAGTTCATTTTTGATCACTACTTAAAGAAGAAAGTCAGTATATTTGTTCCAGTTAATTATGAAAATTAAATTGGAATGAAATCGTAGTACTGACAGATGACGAATATCTTGGCTGAAAACCATCAGCAACTGAACTGAATTAAATACACATTTTTGAGAAACGCAGAAGATAGAGATGCATTTGCTATGGTAATAGCCAACCTTTGTTAGAAAAGTCGACACTAGAAGAGGAAGAAAGGGGTATTTAAAGGAGGACAGATGTGACTGTGGTGAATTACAGAACCATAAGAATTACTTATTATTAATTAGTAAATTAATTACATTAATTATTCTTAAAAATAATGCATGGTCGTATAAATAAAAAAATAGAAGAAGGAATAGGTATTTTTGATAGTCAGTGTGAATTCAAAAAGGAACAAGGAACCACTACTTTTACTGTGGTACCTCAAAAATGCATGGAGATAAATGTGGATATGCATGTTTGTTATATCTATTTAAAAAAAAACAGTTGACAGAGTAAGACATGAAAAATTAATCCAAATTCTAAAGAGAAAAAACATAGACAAATGACTTAAAAATACTAAAAATACTAAAATACTAAACAAAAAAATGGCTCCTTTACTGAAGTCAAAGAGCACAAATTGTAATAGATAATCAACCCAGTTCAGAAATTGAAATCAGGTGAGGAATAAGAAGAAGAGAGAGAGAGAGAAAGAGAGAAGAAGAAGCATTACTTGAGGCAAGAATGCACTCATCTTTATTTAATGAAAAACATAATGAAAAGGTAACATAAGTGGCAAAATATTGACGGTAAATGATTTTAAGAAGCTATCCGAACACAAAAAGTAGGTACGTAAGTACACATAGATAAATGTAAGGGTATATAAATCGTAATAGTTTTTGCAATATATACTGAAATACTGTTATTAAACATGACCTCGACAATAAAAGATAGCAAAAAGTAAAATTATGCAAACAGTATTAAAACAAATTTGAAAGTTATTATATTTATTAAGTACGAAGCAATCTTTACGTAAATTTAATGCTTCGTTGATTTATTAACTATATTTACAAAACGCACTTTTTGTCAGTGTAAATTTTATCATTATAGTCATATTTAAAGGAATGTATGAAATTTTACAATGTTTACTAATATTGAGCCAGTAGTCGTGGGCATCTGTGCTATAAAAAAATGCAAATATAAATCTTTACTGGCATGCAAGTTGTACCAGAGCACGCATAGACCAAAACGTTGGAGCGTTCTAACTTTTCATTCGCCAGTACGATTCATGCGACAGTATTCGGCTGGCGCCACTATTATATGCAAATGTAAATTTGTTCCATGCATACAAGTAATCAGGTGGCAAGACTACATTTGTGTCTATTTTACCAGTTCTTTTACAATGAGGAAAAAGTGGACTTTGGCACAAATTGTTTAGTTCTTAGAATGTTATGAACAATATCCTTGTTTGTAGAACGCACATTCTAATTCATGATAAAAAAAGGAATTTACAAGAAGATGTATATAAATCCATTGCAAGTTAAACATGTTCCATACAAAATGCACACACATTGGAATTAATACAAATTTAAAAAATCAAGAAGTGAAGAACCGGTACAGATGAGATTTACACACCGAAATTTCCTTGTTTTGCGGTGGTCGATAGCATCTTGCGGTGGAAATCGTAACGTCAAACAATACTTAATTAAAAATGTAATTTTCATCACAATCACAACCAATTATTGTGGCTTAATTTTATAAAAAAACATAATATTTAACTTAACCATGCCACAAGAAACTAGTTTCAGAACCTTAATAAATATCTTATTATTACTTGCAATTTAAATCTGGCAGATAAAGTGTCCCCTAGTCCCCCCTAGATAAAGTGTCATGGCGGTATTCGTTTTTTCAATATGGTGTTAAGATCGTGGCATATTATCATGAAGGTTGCGTTTCCAGCCCGTAGCGTTTAGTTACCGAAAAATATAATTTAAATGGTTTTATACATGAACAATTCACACTGTAAGGAACGTATCGTATCAGACACCTTACGTTTCCGTTCAGTATATTCGAAAACAATATTTTACGGATGCCGACCGCTACGAAACGAGTCGAAACCTGTTGATACGGATAATGTACTTAAATTAGGAGTCCGTCGCTTTCCCCTCGTTGTATTTAGGTATTTGTTTGACTTTGATACAGAGTATTTAAAAAATAATTTTCGAGGCTACTTTGTCATTTAGGCATGTGTTTTTATTGCTTTGTGACAATTAAACACGAAAGTGATAAATAATTAGAACTTTTGCACGAAAGCGATACCCCTTCTTTGTTTTAAAATAATCTTTGGTTTGATATTTACAGTTTAATAGTACAAGTTAAAACGGATTTCGAAAAACTAATAGAACTCGTACGCGGTGAAAAAATTTTGTATAAATACAATGATTAATGCTATTATGATGCAAATGAAAAAAAATATTTGGAAAAGCGAGAACACATCTTCACCGCACCAAACTGAGACGTTCTATGTATGAAAATGTGAACGCGCAGTCTGATTACTGGACTGGAAACGCTACGTACCGGAAACTATACGTGCATGACAATATGATGCGACCTTTAGGAGCTGTGAAAAATAATCAAAATTATCCATCGTCATACGTAAAAAGTTTCTGAACGACGTAGGATCTTCCATTGAAAGTTGTCTAACAAGATTCGTGGAACCACCTAACGTTTGTCTCCGAGTAATCCATACTACTCGACAACTTCTACGAACCAGTTCAGTTGACATTTAAACACCATTTAAACCATCGAGTTAGAATCTATGGAGAGGGCATCACGTGACCAAAAACGACCTCACTTTAGCCATATTGTTAAGATTGTTTTGAGACTTTTGACAGATCGTATATGTTTGTTTACGTTTGTTGTTTTTCGAATATTTTTAGTTTTATAATACTTTTATAGAAACTGTAATAATATATTGTGATAGTGCATAATAATGGTTTCTTGTTCTCAACGTAGTTGCAGTAGCAGAAGCAATGTTAATAAAAAATCTTCAGGACTAACGTTCTACAGGTTTGTATACAAATATGTAAACAAAGTAATGGCCCGTACTTCGGAGAATAAATTAATAGTATTTGACTGTATTAATTTATCTTTATTTATAATATATCGTGTTTTCAGTGTTTACCACGGGATAAATAAATCATAGTTTATTAAAAAAGTATTGCACTTTTTTAGATTATGATTAAATCTTCTGAATAACTAGTCATATTTTTATAGTAGTTTTAATATTATTGAGTCCGGCCATGATCCCACCGCCATATTGGTATCATCGTTAGCCACGCCTACCTACGCCGTTTTTAATACACACGTTAATATGCTCATAGCTTCTCCATAGATTCTAACTCGATGGTTTAAACAAGGAGCTCCCTATAGCCACAACACGTTCCACTTAACAAATGAGACTTGCGAGACAAAATTTCATTGTAGGTATGTGTAAACATTTGCTAGCACGAAAGTTCAACTAACGTTAAACAGTTGCCAGCAAATCATTGCATGTGTAAACCCAGTATAAGTTTATATCTTTAGTGTCTCATTAAAAATGTGATTCCAATAACGGTAATAAAATTAAACCATTGTAAATATTTAATTTTTGTGGGATTGTCACAAATCTTATAATTTTTCTACCTTTTAGAGCCGGTTTTTCAGTGCTGGCTTAACTTATGTAATGTTTGGTCACTGAAATATTTTTATGCTAAATTAGTTTTTAAGTACTAAGTTGGCGCTTAAGCACATTTAATTTGACCAAGATTTTAACCACTACTTGTTAGATGGATTAACTCCGAAGTTTGTAGTTACATTTGCACATAGATACAGTGAATGCATAATGCATTATTCAGAGTACTGCCTGACATAAACGAGGTTAGGTTATTTTGTTTTTATCGTGCGAATTATTCTAGTTCGTTAAATACATTATAACTGTAACAAGTATCTACATATTATTATGTTTCAATATTAAATAAGTTGATTTCTTAATTATGTGTTTTTTACATTTAATATGAACGAACAAACGAACGTTGGCATGTAAACTTTACTGAAAGTAAAGTTACTTGATTGGTAGAATTGGTAAATAACCATAGAAAATAATTAGAATGTAAAGAAACAGAAGTGATAAGCAAAATTCCTGTGAATGGGAAGATTGCTTGCTAATAAATTTAACAAAAAATCTACTGCTTCTATACCACGGTCAGCAAAAATTCTAAAGGGGAAGTGAACAAATGTATAAAAAAACTAAAGTACCTACTTAACCATGCAAAGCAATACCATCACAGTGTGCTTCAGATTTTATTCAAACAGGTAAGTTTTACTTCAAAGAAATGACAGCTTCTAGAAAAAGCAGAAGAATGAACGTCCTTAAAAATCATAATGGAGATATTACTACTGATATGAAGGAAAAATTGCGACACTGGACCAATTACATCCCAAAGCTATTTAATGATAAAAGAGAAAAACTATTATTAGAAACCACAGATGATATCGGACCACCAATTTTACGGAAAGAAGTCAACTATGCCATCAATAACACAAAAGAGGGCAAAGCTAACGGACCAGATGATGTGCCCATCGAATTATTAAGACTCATTATTGAAGATGTTATTGAAGTAATGGTTGAACTCTTTAATCTAATATATCAGAATGCCAAAATCCCCAGACAATGGCCGTTCTTTGTGCCAATACCCAAAAAGTTAAGTGCAATATCCTATTCAGATCACAGAACAATAGCTTTAATGAGTCACACACTTAAAATATTTTTAAAAATAATACACAGCAGAATTGTTAAAACACTTGAATATGAAATTAGTGACACACAATTTGGCTTTAGTAATGGTATGGGTACAAGACATGCTTTGTTCGGCTTGAATGTGCTGGCCCAGAGATGCATGGATATGAATCAGGACATATTTTGTAGATTTTGAAAAGGCATTTGATAAGGTTCAACATAAAAAGCTTGTAAAAATATTAAAAAGCAAAATTATTGCTAGTCGTGATATGAAAATTATATCTAATCTATACTGGAATCAAACTGCCAAGGTAAGAAATGACAATCAGAACACCCGAGATATCAAAATACAGGGAGGAGTCCGCCAGGGTTGCGTGCTGTCACCACTACTCTTTAATGTCTACAATGAAACGGTATTTAAAAAAGTGCTCTCAGATTCAATAGAAGGTATATCTATCAATGGAGAAATTTTAAATAACTTGCGTTTTGCAGACAATACAGTAATAATGATAACAACGACGATTTACAGAACGTAATGCAACGACTTAATGGATGCTGTCATAAATACGAACTAAGGATATATTTGAAAAAAAAAAACTAAATGCATGATCATGGCTAAATCAGCAGATACAAACATCCAATTGATTGTTGAGGATACTGTAATTGAGAGTGTCAGTTTAAGACACATATTGAAAATAGCAAGTGTATCATTCTTTAATAAAAGTTTCTTTGTTATCGTGATATTAGAACTACGCCTAAGAATTTTCTTCGTTATGGCTTGGAAGCATGGAAATTAAAACAAGTGCATCTAAACAAGTAAACAAGTTTTTGCATCTAAATAAGTTGAATTTTTGTGTTACAGAAGAATCCTTCGAATATCATGGACTCAAATAATGCCATCCGCAGAAGTTACTAGAAGAATAGAAAATGAAACTGAAATAATATTGAGTATCGAAAAAAAGAAAACTTGAGTACTTAGATCATATTATGAGAGGGCAAAGATACTCATTATTGCAGATTATTATGCATGGCAAAATTCGAGAAAAGCGAAATTTGGGAAGACGAAGAATATAGTGGCTTAAGAACTTGAGGGAATGGTTTAAATTCAGCAGTGCAGAACCATTCAGAGCGGCAGTCAACAGGGTCCGCATAGCCATGATGATTTCCAACTGAAGATGGAACTTAACCCTTTGGGACCCAGTGGGACTTATAGATTCCAGCGACAGTTTCAATTTGCCTGATGTTCCAAATAAGTCCCGTTTTACATTATATTCTTCGATATCGGAGTTTATCGACTACACTGCACATGTTTCTCTACTAAAGTGATATTGGCAACGTTGGATGGCTCAGTTCGTTCGCAAGTAGATGCAGAATCTAATATATCTTCAGAAAACGACGAAGAAGACCCATTCCACGACAGTGATCATTCTTCTGATGAGTAGTATATGGCATCAGATGATTGTCCTGACAATGAAGAACAATACACTTGCTCATTAGATGGATCAAATACGTCTTCATTTGATTCTCCCGAAAATGAAGAAGGCAAGAATACTTGCTTGCTAGATGGGAAAGATTTAATTGAAGGTAAGAAAGCCATTATCAATAAAAAGAAAAGAGAACTCTCTATGGTATGGACATCAGTCGCAGCTGATCATAAACCCAGATTTGCTGTTCCTCCTGAAATACCTTGTGTAGTTGATACCTTGTAGTTTGTCACGTCTAGAAATTTTCTTGAAAGTATTCCTTCGAAGTTTATTTATTTTTATTGCGGATTGTACAAACGAGAGAATTAAAATGTATAATCGCAAGGAAGGAAAGTCTGAACCGCTTACTGATGCTGGTGAAGTAATGATTACTATTGGTTGTACTCTAATAATGTGCTACAACAGAGTGCCTAAACTGAGACATTATTGGTCTTCGCATCCATCTGTCGGGAATAAAACGATAGAAGAAGTAACTGCAATATCAAAAAACAGATGCTTATTCATTCTTTCCAAACTTTACTTCAATGGCCCAAAGAAACCCGAAGATTGCAGTAAGATATATTATGTAGAAGAACTGCTCTCCTGTTTCAAGTTCACATTTCAGAAGTATCGAACCTACAGTACTAGATAATTAATCGACGAGAGTATGGTGAAGTTCAAAGGTCGGTCGTCCCTAAAACAATACGTACCTCTAAAACCAGTAAAAAGGGGTATAAAACTATGGTGCAGGTGTAATTCTAAGACAGGATACACATATGATTTTAACGTTTACTCTGGAAAGGAAGTTGAACAAGCTGATGGAACTCTAGGTGAAAGAGTAGAAAAAACGCTATGTGAATCGATACGTATTGATAATGTTGTTGTGGCTTTTGACAGGTTTTTTACCTCTGTACGTCTAGTGGACACTATTAAATTCGCTGTAGTTGGTACAGCCATTACAAATAGATGGAACATGACTAAGGAGTTTTCTATAAAAAGCAAAATAAACAAGGGAGACTCTGTATTTCTAACAAATGAGTTCCAAACCCTAGCCACAAAATGGCAAGATACCAAACAAGTATCCTTGTTGAGTAACTGTCATAAGAGTAGTTGTACAACAGTTCAAATGAAAAAAAAAGAGTGGGACCAAAGTGGACGTTCCTTGTCCTGCTGCTGTTGCTTTATACAACGAAATTATGGGTGGTGTGGACCTGGCTGACCAAATGAGTTGAGTGTATGAAATGGATAGACGATCCTGTAAATGGTGAAAAAAAGTTTTCTACCGATTGCTTATGGTGTCAGTGGTAAATAGTTGGGTAATATATATCGATTTACATCCAACACGTAAGAAAACACCCCTTTTAGAAACTTTGTTTGAGCTATCAGAAGATCTCATTTCTAAAGGTAAAACCACTACACAAGTAAAACTTAGAAAAAGAAGTGTAAGTAGAACTTCAAAGAGATCACGAAATAAAAATGTAGGAGACCACATGCCGATTGAAACTGCTAAGAGACGGCGTTGTGTTGTTTGCTCAAGAATGGGTAAGGAAGGAAGAACCACAACCATCTGCACAATGTGCGATTTGGGTTTGTGTAAACATTGTTTCACATTATATCACACATATTAAGTTACATGGAAGTATTTTTTATGAATATTTTTGTAAATCTTTCTGAAATAAAGTGTTCATTTATTTGTGGCCGTAATCTCCCAACATACCGTACGGAACATTGGGACATATATATCCCACTATTTTTTTGTTTTTTTTTTATGTAAAAATTTGGTTTGGTACACTTTAAAAACCTTCTGCGGTTACCAGTACAAAGAAATAATTAAAGTCGAGATCGTAACAACACAAAAAAAATTGGGTCCCAAAGGGTTAAAGAAGAAGAATTTTATATGACATTCAACATTTAGCCATTTGCACATACCCAAGCTGCTTAGAGAAAAAAGTAGTTAGCTAACCCAGATTGTGCCAACCTGGTTTAAAGCATTGAAAAACGCTAAGAGTTTTAAAAAATTGGTTAAAATTTAACCTAGGTTAGCTAATCAAAATGTTAACTTATTACTGAACAGCTTGGCCTTATTGATCATTAATTGTTTTGTTCATTTGTAGGGAGTTGTACGATGATAAAATAACACTTAAGGATTTGTCTTCGAGTGAATTGTATGTAAAGTTGTGTGAGCGTTGTGAGTTTAGTATTATTATAAAAGTGTGTTATTTTTAAATTTAAAATTCAGAAATCCAGAGGATAACATTCATTCATCCAATGAATCCATTTATCTATTGATACAATACAAAGTATTGACAATGTTTTTCAAACTCTTTTCAAAAGAAATATGAACAGCAACGATGCCTTACATAAAATTGCGGCTTAGACTGAAAAGTCAATTTTCTACATATTTTTTATGTAGCCCCATATTAAAAAATCAATTTCTGAAAATTCCGGTGATCGCGTCCTCCTTTACCTATCCACCTAGCAGTAAAGTTATTTACTTATTTTACTACTAGTTTATTATTTAAATGTTTGTGAATACGAGCAGTGTGATGCAGTTGTAGAATATTAACTGAAACATTTTGAAGTAGGAATGGCAAATAATTATTTGACAAATCCAGATATTCACACGGCTGTCCGTGTGAAAAAATGTGGGCCAATTAAATAGTCCCTAGTAATGCCAACCCAAATATTTATAGAGCACCTGGTTTAACTATGACTCTTAATAAATTAGGGATTGCTTAATGCATATTAAAAAACACCTAATCGACACTTGCACTTGTTGCTGAGAACATTGACAAAAAGGGAATCTCCGATGATAATCTGCAGTTACCTCCAATGACAATTACGAGTATAAGCAAAATTTAAACAACAATATTTACATTAAAGATTCATTTGATTTCAGTTCTTTTATCAATAAGTTTTAATTAACACAAAACTCTGTTTTAGTTAGTTTTGATGTAACATCTCTTTTTACCAATTTACCTTTAGTTTTAATCATAAGTAATGTTGAAAAACATTGGAATGATATTTCGCAACATACTAATATTGACTTATTACATTTCAAAACACTTTTCATTTTTCACGTTTTTGATTCTAATATTTTTTATTTAATGGTGCCTTTTATTAACAAATAATGTGTTGAAAACCAGATGGTTCAGAAAACCCGTCATCCAAAAAAGTTGAAAATGAACCTTGTAACAGGATTAAAAGAATGTGTTTTTCTCATCCAGATTATCTACAAGAAGATCTTTAATTGCTGAACACTATTAAGAACTTCTATCCTCCAGATATCCTACATAGGATGCTTTTTTCTAATATTGTTAATATAAATAACTTTTTAATATAATAACACCATTTTTTGCTACATCTCAGAACATTGTATCCAACAATCAGAACATCTATTATCATTCACTACCTTATATACCATCATTAACACCTAAATTAATACAAATACTAAAGGTTATTGACAATATACAAATAGTAACAAAGAACATCAAAACTATTTCATCTTTATATTCTAAAAATAAATATCTCATAGATAAATTAGATAAAACAAATGTAGTATACAGCATCGGTTGTACTCAATGTGAAGCTGTATATGTTGGTGAGACCGAAAGAAATCTTTCAAATCGTATTATTTCTCACAAAAGTGATTGTAGAATAAAAAAACCATCTTGTGCTTTAGCAGATCATGTAATCGACAAAGACCATATTATGGATTTTGATAACATTAAATCTTTGTGTAATGAAGGTAATCAATTCAAAAAGAGTATTTTAGAAATGGTTTGTATTAGCAGCAGTAATGATAATTTAAACAAAAGATCAGAAATTCAAAATCTAAGCAAAATTTATAATTAAATTATTTCTCTATCGTTTATTTATAAAACCAATAAAATATCACATGTTTAATTTAATTTTCTATATACTTGTCACTTTTTTCCAGGTAGGTATCTATTAATAATAAATAAATCTTCTTTTTTATTAATAAATGAAAAAGAATATTTAACAAAATTTTAATTTTTGACTATATACTCCTCAAAAATAAAAATTGTAAGTTGGCATTCATGACATTGAGACTTATTTGTAATTGGTCGCTCTTCTAACTTATTTATAATAATTATCAAAATTTGATTGTTTTTTGTTTAAACAAATTTTTCAAAATTATGTTAAAAAATTTAAGAGAAACATTTATTAGACAAACTAATTTTTATAAAATAGTATTTTTTAAATATGTTTAGCAGCATAAGTTTATTAACTAAATTAATTTTATTTAGTGAGTTAATATATTTTTTTGTAATTATTAGTTCCACTTTATAAGATATTTTGTATTTTTTTAGCTCTTGAAAAAAATCGTAAACACATATGTATATTTTTTCCAAACGAATCACAAGGACTTCTTTTTTCTTATATATATATATATATATATATATATATATATATATATATATATATATATATATATATATATATATATATATATATATATATATAAATAAAATGCAATGGCATGTCTCGCAGAACAGAAAACCAAAAAGGTATATCGATAGAAGGCAACCGTATATACGTATTTCTGACTATTGGTCGTCTTCAGTACGGTGCAGCCAAGTTCGAAAAGGAGCATATATATATATATATATATATATATATATATATATATATATATATATATATATATATATATATATATATATATACCTAGTTTTATTTCTTGTATATTAGTTATTAAAAGCCATAAATAAAATAAATATTATTAAATTTAAAAAAAAAGCAGAGGTAAAAAAAATTTTCGTGACCAAAGAAATTGTTAAAGTTTAACCTTAATTTGTGACTGCCAAATTATTAATATTGTTTACATTAACTAATCATGCGTGACTATTGAAAAAAAAAATACAAATCGATTCGATACTATAGAATGAAACTTTTTACACGGCTAGACATTTTCTTAAAGTAGTACGGTACCAATTCTTTTAACTGTAAGGACACGATTACGAAACCTAACCAAATTGTTTTCTGTTCACACTGACACCAATTGAAAATGATACGCGATATAGAGGTTTGATCGAATTTACTGGAATAACCTTAATTAATCTAAATGAAGTAATCTAATAAATTAAATAAAAATAAATTATATTAAAATTTAAATAATGTAGATTACGATAAGGCAGGGATTTTGATGTTTCTTCTATATTTTTGCAAAATTATCTATTTGTTTTGTCCTTATATAACTGGTTTCTAGGTATTTAGATTACTACATCACCCTTCATAAGACTATTTTCCCATCTAATAAATTACTGGATGATTTATTTGAGTTTTTTTTATTTTAGGTTAATTTTAGCGAATTATTTTTAACCTTGCATGTGAGTCTAAGGGCCGATTGTTCGAACTCTAATCAAAACCTGATTGTAATCAAATATTTAATTACAATCAAATACGTCACATCAGCTGTCAAAATTATTAAAAATTGCTTATTATTATTATTGATTTGTAAATAAAAACATGAAATTACATCAGAAATAGTTTAATTATGGTTTATTTTTAATTAAAACGCATAATAATAAAACTGAATAAAATAAATCAGTCAACATAACCTTAAAATGTGACGTATTTGATTTTAATTAAATATTTAATTACAATCAAGTTTTGATTAGCGTTCGAACAATCGGCCCTTATGCTTATACAAAGTAAAAAGCAAAATTCCCAGTGGTTGGTCCTATACCATAGTTTAATCTTCTTCTTCTTCTTCGCGCGACTAGGATTACTCCTGTCTGTCTGCCTCTTATTCTGTTTCAGTCGTTGTTGACTATATATTATCTTTCCACCTTTTTGGCAGCCTTCCAATGTGTCTTCTGCTATGCGGCTTGTTGTTTTTACAGATGTTCGCTAATCTATCTGGTCCCATTTGGTTTACATGTTCGTTCCAGTGTTTTTTCTTGTTTTTATCCACCTGTTAATATTTTGAATTTGGCATTGTTCGCGTATACTTCTATTGGTTTGTCTGTCTCTTAATGATATGCCCGCTATTGATCTTAATACTTTCATTTTCTTTATACTTTGTTTCGTCTTTCTTGTATCGGTCCTTGTCTCCGCTGCATATGTTAGGATTGGTCTTACTGTTGTCTTGTATACTTTCATTTTGCTTTCCGTGGTCAGATATTTGTTTCTTCATATGGTTTCTCGGAGGCAACCACTTACTCTTGCCGCTTTTGATGCTTGCCTTGTGGTCTCTGTTCTTATATCCCTGTCACTAGTGATCTCTACTCCTAGGTAATTGAATTTCATTACTTGTTCTACAATTTGCTGTCTATTTCTAGTTTGCATCTACGCGGCTCTTTACTGATCACTATACATTTAGTTTTTTCTACTGATATTCTCATATTAAGTTTGTTTGCTGTGATATTGAAGGTGTGGAGCTGCCTTTGTAGGTTATCTCCTTGGCGGATTCTTCCTTTTAGTTCTATGCATTCTGTTTCCGCTGTTGGCATTATAACTCTGGTCTTGTTGTTCTTGTTAATTTCATTAATTGTCCTTATTATCTGATGGTCTATTTGTTCAGCTTGTAATGAATTTAAGATGTCATTTCGCTTCACCCTGTCAAAAGCACTTTTTAAATCTACAAGGCACATGTATGCTGGTTTTCCATATTCAATAGACTTCTCTATTATTTGTCTGATAATAAAAATTGCGTCTTTTGTGCTGCGGTTCTTTCGGAAGCCTTGTGGTTCGTCTGCCATGTTCGCTTTTTCCTCGATTTTATCTTTTATGACTGCCGTTAACAATTTTAATGTACTATTCATCAGATTAATGCCTCTATTATTTTCAGGATTTCTCGAGTCTCCCTTTTTAAGTATCGGTAGCAGGAGACTTTCCTTCCATTCCGCTGGTACTACTCCGGTATTTATTATATCGACGAATAATTTTAGGAGCCATTTGCGTAGTGTTGTTCCTCCATATTTTAGCAGTTCATTATTTATCTTATCAGGACCAGGTGCTTTTCTGTTTTTAAATTTTTTTATTCGTTCTTGTAAATTTTCTTCTGATATTAGTACTTTATCGTGAGTTTCGTTAATGATTATTTCTCTGTTCTCTTCTTTTCCTCCTCCATATAGATTCGTGAAATGCTCAGTCCATTGTTCCTCGGTAATGTTATCTATGCGTACAAATTCAAATTCATAGTTTAATCCTTTTGTTTTTTTTTTCTACGTATGAAGGTCTTTTTAGTTATTATTTGAAGTATCTCCTTATTCTTCTAGTTCCATGACTGTTATCAATCGTTGGATATGATGTTGGCTACCATATTCGCTATCTTGACTTTATTGACAGCAGCTCTAAATAATCATGTAGTCGATTTTCCCTACCATTATCTTAGATTTTTCAGCCATGATGTTCTTTTTTCTACCAGGAACACGTTCACATTGGATCTTTCCCTGAATTATCAGATTTAAAAGTTTATATTTTTCAGAGTGTCTCATAATGTGTCCGAAGTATTTCTACTGGAGTCTCTTTATTATATTGACCAGTTGTGTTGTTTGGTTCAGGCGTTTAAGGAGCTCCTCATTTTTAACTTTGTTGATCCAGCTTATTCGCAGTAGACGTCTATATAACCACAGCTTAAAGACCTCGAAGTGTTTAAGCATCGCCTCATTTAGGATCCACGCTTCCACTCCACAACAGAAAGCATATTTTACATGAAGTTGCTTCAAAAGATCGTCGAAAATGTGTAATATATTATGCGAAAATAAGCGCTGAAAAAGGAACAAAACCGTTTAAAAAAAGGGACCGAAATCAAAATTTTTGTGTTATGAATGTAACAAATTTTATTGTTTGTTTTGTTTTTTTGATGTTTACCATTATTCTGTATGATTAATAAAAACTGTTTGTATTGTTTGATTAAAATAAAAATGTTTTTTCATAAAAATGTTTTTTAAATCCTTATAATTTTTTTGAAAAATCTTTTTTGATAGTAAACACATAAAAAGTGCCGAGTTCATTCACTGGTATTACCTGCCAGGCTCCTCTGTGAAAACTTTCATATAGATAAATGTGTTTCGAAGCACGGCAGTTGGGTTACAGGCTTTGATGTTAACGTTAATAGTGAAGGTTGCCCTATGGATGCCGGGGCGTGTACGACCACAGGATCAGAAACCCAAATGTCGGGTGTAATTTTCGATTAACGTGTTAAAACGACCGGGGTTCCCCGCGGAGTCTGCTGCAGGTAAGTTTACTTGACGACTCCAAACACCCACTAGATATTTTGGTCTCATATAGCGCAATTATATCTAATAATTATTTATCAAAATTATTCAAAACAAAGAATTGGTTTTTTTCGTTAAATTTGGCACCAAAACCTAACATTGCATTTAAATGGCCCGGACCGGAATGCTTAAACTCTCTTTAACAATTCAAATTGTACCCCTGTGGGGCGTGGTCCTCACGTTAGAAAACACCATTCTAAATTGTTTTTATAAGACTGCCGAACAACATGTGCCAAAAGACAAAAAGAAAAAAGAAATCATTAAATAATTTTAAGTGCAGGTCACTGTAATCATAGATATTTTTAAATGGAATTAAAACACTATAATTTTAATAAAAATTACAGTTTCTATTATCTTTGAATACTTTCAATCTAGAAATCAATTTCAAAAAATTTCTGAAAATTTTCAGCATGTTTTTAAAATACATTTCCGGATTGAAATTCTAAAAGTCAAAACAAAATAATAAAAATGTTATTCTGATTTCAATTGTGGTTGAATCGAATTTAAAAATATCTACAATGTTAAAAATACAACAAGAAAACAACTTATGGTTAGAGTGCCCGTCGGCAAAAAAGTTAATGATAGCTACTGTCTCTAAACTTTGGGTATTGCTTCATTAGGCCGATTCTGATATGATTTCCCACTGTGTATTTTTTTGGTTCTGGCACATTTTTCCTCTACTGTTCCCACAAAATTTCAGCCATCCGACAGGAAAATCGGACAGGTCAAATACAACATAGGAAAAACTGAAAGCAACAGAAACAAGTATTAATTTAGAATTAATGGTCCAAAAGCTCATGGAGAGAATGGATAAAATGTTCGACCTTCTCATAACTATCTGCTATCAAAACTTAATGTTCAACCCTAAAATTAAAATTGGATATTGGAACGCAAACAGCTTCACAAACCATAGTGAGAAGATTAAGGCATTTATAAAGTTGAATAATCTTGATATTATGATGGTATCTGAACCTCATATGACAACCAAGAGCCATTATGGTGCCAGATTTCTGCACCTATGTCACACCACACCCAATGGTAAAAGGTCATGGTAAATTAATCATTGGAAGTAACATAAAATATCACGAAAAAAATAAAGTATATAAAATCAACATTCAGGCAACCTCAGTATCTGTAAAACTCAGTAAAGGACACGCAACGATGTCAGTTGCGTATTGTCCCCATAGTAAAACAAAATTAAAGAGGAACATTTCTCTAGTTATTTCAATGGTCCTGGTCATAACTTCATTGCAGCAGGTGATTTTAATGCAAAACCTACAAGATGGTGTTCAAGATTAGTAACAACATGCAGAAGAGAACTTATTAAAAGTTTAAACGACAATAATTTAACTCCAATTTCTAGTGGACAACCAACCTACTTTCCTACAGACAGAAATGAAATACCCGATCTCATCGATTTTACCATATATCAAACCATAGTGAGAAGATTAAGGCATTTATAAAGTTGAATAATCTTGATATCATGATGGTATCTGAAGCTCATAGGACAACCAAGAGCCATTATGGTGCCAGATTTCTGCACCTATGTCACACCACACCCAATGGTAGAAGGTCATGGTAAATTAATCATTGGAAGTAACATAAAATATCACGAAATAAATAAAGTATGTAAAATCAACATTCAGGCAACCTCAGTATCTGTAAAACTCAGTAAAGGACACGTAACGATGTCAGTTGCGTATTGTCCCCATAGTAAAACAAAATTAAAGAGGAACATTTCTCTAGTTATTTCAATGGTCCTGGTCATAACTTTATTGCAGCAGGTGATTTTAATGCAAAACCTACAAGATAGTGTTCAAGATTAGTAACAACATGCAGAAGAGAACTTATTAAAAGTTTAAACGACAATAATTTAACTTCAATTTCTAGTGGACAACCATCCTACTTTCCTACAGACAGAAATGAAATACCCGATCTCATCGATTTTGCTATCATAATAGGAATAAGTAATAACTTTTTGGATAGTAAACCTTTCTTTGACCTTTTGTCGGACCATTCTTCCATATTTATTGATGTGATGGAACATGTATATAATATTTAAAACACAATTAATTGAAATCTCCCTCTTAGAACAAATGAAAATATTGAGGAAGCAGTCCATCAATCATTCATCAGTGCACTATGTCAATATCATATAAACATCTTAATCAACGAAAAGAAAAAACTAAAAAAATAGTGGCAAACTTCAAGATCTCCTAAGGACAAAACTGAACTGAATAGGGCTTGAAAGCGAAATACACAAGTACAAAGATCAAGGCATAAATAAATCTCTTAAAAGTCTCACTGCAACGGATGACACCAATTAATTATAAAGTTCGAAATACTCAGAACACTGTAAGTATTCATTATGTTTCTTGTTTTTTTCAGAAGTCATTTAAATGGTTCACGCGCAATTGTCTTGCCATGAAATTCTACCTTCTTGCCTTAGGATCATTAGTTACCGTTCTATATGCTCCTTCCACAACTTTTCCATCTTTTTCAGTATCAAATGTTTGCCTCGCCTTTCAAAGTATACGGGCAGGAGGTTGAGCTTTTACATAGAAATTATGTAAATGAGCTATTGCCATTACTATGAGCGCAGCTTTCTTGGGACTTAATGACATAGGCTTTCGAAGTACTCTGAATATTGCTAAAGTATTGCCAAATACATTCTCCACAACTCTACGTGCTCGCGATAACCTATAATTAAAGATTCCCTAAACCGACCCTTTATTATGAATGCCAGAAAATAGTTTCATTGGCCTTTCGCTTAAAGCAAATGCCTCATCAGCAACGAAAAAACACGTAATTTCGCGTTGTCTTCCATTCAAGGATTCTGCTTCAGACAAACTCAAACAATTATTCTGCAAGTTGTTGTACAAAGAACAATATTCCACCATCAGAAATTCGTCCTTGACCACCAGCGTCAACATAGAGAAAATTATAATTAGCATCAACCAATGCAAGCAAGACTATACTGAATGTTGATTTATAATTAAAGTGTTCGCTGCCCGTATTCATTGTTGATTGTAATACCACATGTTTACCATCCAGGGCCCCTAGGTAATGAGGAAAATTCCAAGTATCATTATACAGTTTAGCCACGTCCAACCATTTCTCAGATTTTATCGGTATCTGCAAAAGATAATTCGTGTAGCAACTTATAAAATTTTTTTTAGATAGAGACAATAGGTGAAGTAAATGCTCAGGAAAGTGTTCAAAGAAGACCAGATCAATTCGCTACCCTAGGCCATACTTCCCGAATCCGAAAGAAAAGAGGTGCTGATGATGAAAAGTTAGACGCCGCATTTGTAGTACTAACTAAAGTTCCAAAAGCCCAAGAAGATTCAGATTGTAGTGAATATACGATCTTTGGGAAGCTAGTGGCGTCCAAACTAAAAACGTATTCCAATACTACAGCGTCAATTGTCCAGGAAAAAATAATGGCTGTTTTATTTCAAGCAGACAGAGGAACCTTTGAACAACATACACAAAGCCCTACTCCCTCACTACATTCTAACAATTCTTCTATATCTATCTATACCAATCCAATACTTCACTCATCTGAATCCCAATTTTCACCGCAATCTTTCCAAACGACCCCATATTCCACTCCAACATATATAGAGTCCCAAGCCAATGATTCCAATACAATTTTCCCAACCATATTCTCTATAGATATATGCCCAGTTTGGACTTAAATTAAATCAGTACTGAACATAATTGTAAATAAAATTCAATATTGATTGAATCGAGATCTTTTAGATTGTTTCGAGATCTTAAAAAGGTATTGTAAACTAGAAAGAATCTCCAGTCGAGAAAAAACGGATCGTGACAGCTTGAGGGTGCGAGGTGGCCAGACACATTAAAAATGTTTTTGAGTTCCTTTGATATTAAACCTTCCATCAAAGACTATACAAGGTAACAAAAAATCCTGTATAGAAAATATTTTTACAAATCTTGACATATTTGATTCTCTTGTATTCAATCCTCATACATCTGATCATACTGCTCAAAAGGTAAAATTTGAATTAAATGAATTTGAGTCAAATATAATAAAAAAATGAATATTTAGCAAGGAGAATTGACTGGGTATCTGTTTTTGAGACATTAGATGTAGATAATCAGTGGGATGCTTTTATGAGTATAGTTCAGAAAATTTTTTTACAATGTTTTCCACTCAAAGAGATAAATTCAGCAAATAAAAAAAAATCACAACAGTACTTTAAAAATGATAATATAAAATATTGTAAATCTAGGCTTGATGTTTTGTTTACACTGTCTACCAATAATGTTGATTATAAAGATATTTACAGGACAGAAAAATGCAAATACAATTCTTTACTCACTCAATCTCGAAAAAATTGTTATAAAGAACGAATTGAAAATAGCGAAAATAAAACTAAAATGGCTTGGCAATTGGTAAAAGAGATTAAGAGTAATTCCAAAAATCAAGGTAATTTCTGTTTAGAGGGTGACCCTCAGGTGCTTTCTAACGAAATAAATCAATTTATGGCAAATGCAACACCAGAAGCTGTAAAGAAAATAAAGCATGTAAAAAATTTTCTAATTAATATCGAACAAACTAATCATTGCATGTTTTTAACTCCCGTTTCAGAGAAAGAAATAAGTCACATAATAAATAACTTAAAAAACAAGCATAGCTCTGGTTATGATGAAATATCAACCAACTTAATTAAATATGTTTCATCAGAGATTTCTCTTCCTCTTTCTTTTATAGTTAATGCCTTTTTTAGGCAAGGTAAATTTCCTCAAAGTTTAAAACTAGCAATTGTGAAGCCACTACATAAAAAAGGTGATGTCACTAAGATGGAGAACTATAGACCAATAAGCCTTCTTCCATCATTCTCAAAAATATTCGAAAAAGCAATATATTTCAGACTACAAAACTTTTTCACTACAAACAACTTATTTAGTAGTTCACAGCATGGTTTTCTCGCAAGGAGATCTATTGAGACAGCTCCCTATGATTTTATATCAAAAATTTTAGAAAAACTGGAGGCAAAGATGAAAACACTAGGTGCTTTTTTGGACCTATCTAAGGCTTTCGATAGCCTAGATCATGTTCTTTTATTACAAAAATTACATCTTTATGGAATACAGGGACCGGCATTAAACTGGATAAAATCATTTCTCACAGATAGGTCGCAAAAGGTATGCCTGGAGAAAAGGGGATGTAAGGTTTACTCTGATCTTATCAATTTAAAATTAGGCATACCACAGGGGAGTGTCCTGGGGCCTTTCCTCTTTTTGGTCTACATAAACGACCTTCCAAATGCGGTGGTTAGTAGTTTCTCAAACCTTGTAAATTTCGCTGATGACTCAAATGTGCTTTTCTGGGTAAAAACTTTAGAAACACTCCTCACAGTGGCAGAGCAAATTCTAAGCAAGGCTGAACAGTGGTTCAGTGGAAATCGGTTGTTGCTTAATACTGATAAGACAGTTTTTGTCTACTTTAGAACCAGCCAGTCACGAGAGCAGTTTCCAGATACAATTAATTTCCTATCACAAAACACGGAACCTGCTAGATCAGTTAAATTTCTTGGTATTCATATTGACCAGAATCTGAATTAGGGGGAACAAATACAAAATACGACAAAAAAACTGAATAGAGCCTGCTACTCATTAAGGGTGTTAAAGAGCTATCTAGACCAGGGGATTTTACTATCAGTATATTATGCAAACTTTTATTCTATTATGCGATATGGGGTAATCTTCTGGGGTGCTGCAGTAGATAGCTCAACTGTCTTTATAGTCCAAAAAGCAGTCCGTGTGATCTTAGGATTGAAGGCGGGAGAATCCTGTAGAGGCCGATTCAAATCACTCAATATACTCACTTTCTCAGCCATCTATATATTTGAATGTATTATGTTCCTTTTTAAAAATTTTTCTTTGTATTGTCACCTGCTTCCCAATCATGAATATAATACAAGAAGCCTTAATTTGAATTTGCCACTTCACAGATTGTCTATAACAGGGAGAAGTCCTTTGTATGCGTGTGTTAAATTTTATAATAATCTACCATCTGACATTCAACAGGAAACGCACTATAGAGCTTTTAAAAGAAAGGTTTTTCAACACCTAGTTGACATTGAGCCCTATACTGTGGCGGAGTACCTGGCCTATCCTTCTCCTTGATCAGCATATTTAATTTGTAATGTTAATATATTTTAAATGTGTAATGTCAAAATATATATTTTTTTTAACCTGTAATGAATAATGTGACGTTATTTGCTCAATTATGTTTAAAAATTTATGCAAATAAAAATTTACTCTACTCTACTCTACTCTAACCGTTATTGAACAGAGAACAGAGATATATTTTCTCCATTTTGTGTCTTTTCGACATATTTTTGGACCCACTAATGTGATCAAAAACTGAGTCGGAAGGTGACATCCTTGTGAAATTTTTATATAATTCACTGATCGACTGAAATTTCAAATCCAAAAGTAAGTGATTGCCACCATATTTCTCCCTACTTTTATATTTTTGTTTTATTAACTGAATAATGCATAAGAATGTAAGCTGCTTCAACAACATCTATCTTGCAGATGCGGATTCAACTTAATTACTGATGGAACGCCAAAATGTTTTGTACGGAGTACGGAACGGTGTTCGATTCGTTAACTTATTTTCAATGACGTCGCGAACTTCTGTTAATCGCGTCGCTGTACGCGACGGACCCACGTCCGTATGTGACGTATGTGGACTCACCTTTAGACTTTTCTATACCCGTAAATACATAAACGTATACTCTATAATTTTATACCTAACTGTGTGTGTATTGTAACTGTTGCTATTTTTTAATATGTGACTATAATGTCTTACTTACTTACTTATAGATGTCTTCATAAAGTGTTATTTATATTTCAAAAACTTACATGTATTAGATATTTATCTCTTTCTCGTCTTAGAAATTTTATATATAAAAAAAGGATTTTTGTCACTGGACGGATCTCCCTTGAGTTAATTACTGGTAAACTTATTGATTATTGTTTTTTTATTAGTAGAAACAGATTACAATAAATAAAGGATGTAAAGAAATACATAATATACGTAATCTTTAGTTTAAAAGATTAAATTTAATTTTATTATCTGAATTTTTTAAGGATAAATATCGACTAATTAAGTGTTAAAAAGTGCAATATTATTTTCATCTTTAAACTTAACAGTCTGAACTGAGTTGTTTCAAAGCGTAAAACCACAGTGATTTTTAATTATTTGTTCATTGACTAGATATTTTGACGAAAGTAAGGTGGTTTTATAAAATTAAAAGCCTTGTTTTGTTTTTTTTTCTCAGTGGCTGAACAACAAATGTCAAATCAACGATTTTATTAGTGGGTCATCATCCATAAAATTAATCCTTAAAACACCATAAAACAACGAAATGCTTTTACTTTTAGATAATATTTAACAAGGTGATTTTTCCACTTTAATGATTTTTTTATTAATGCGTATCTAAATAATTAAAGTAGGAATATAGATGACAGAATATATGTGCTGCAAGAAGTTAAATCGGAAATTAAAGTAATCATAGTAAAGAAATTTAACTAGTTGCTACGCGGTCAAAAAGACCGCACGTATTAAAAATTACCAATATTTTGGCAAAAATTTACATTGGACAACCATGGTCTTCACTAGCTTACTTATTCGATAAGTGGAGCCTCAGTACTAAATCAGAGAAGCGGGAAGATGTTGATTGGGAGTTACAGCACAAAGGTCATAAATTCCGAGCAGTTCTGGTCAGCTATAAAGTTTTTAAATTAAATATGTAAATCGTTTTATTGTGTTTTTGTTACTGTGAGATATGTATAAACCGTTAGTTTTCTAAATATACTATTATACTTTTGTCCTATTCTTTAGTAACCTTTTGAGTATAGTCCTTTTTGTTTTACTTAGGTCAGAAATTCCGCATGTGACTAGTCATTAACTTTTAAATTCCTTTGCTTACTTTGCAGCTAACTACTCTTACGATTTTTCATGATTCCCTTTTTGTTTTATTGAGAATCAAAGATTTATTTTTCAAAATTTTAGCAGCAGCAAACTTTTATATTTAATTTGTTCCACTTTATTTTTATAACGGACTATGAGAAGTAACACAGGAGACTTCAAGCCCTCATAGAACAAGAAACGCTTGATACAGAATATGACGACGATATGACGAGAATGAAGTAAATCCGAAAATTATTGATGAGAGGACTAAAGATTCGGAAAGCTAACTACAAAACAGGATCAAGAGGAAATAGAAAAAGTTTTACTGAATGAAATTCTAGAAGAAAGTGTTTTTAGGGGAGAAGATGTTACAATGTGGAGAAAGCATCCAAGAAGAAACACAGGAGTACGTATAAGCAAGACTAATATAATAAAATATTTACTTGAGCCTAATGGAATTACAAAACACTTAAAAAAATTACGATATTTGGAGTTATTTTATTGATGAGGACATGATTCCCATAATTGTGGAAATCACTAATAAATATGTTGAAAGTATAGCAAGCAATTTCTCAAGGAAGAGAAATGCAACGCTTACAAACTCATCAGAAATTCGCGCCCTTATTGGCCTTTTATATTTGGCAGGAAAATATAATGCCCATCACCTCAATACATAAGATATACAGTGTGTCCGTAAAGTATGGAATAAATTCGATACTTCCTAAATGAAAAGCCTTTTTAAAAAAATCTAAAACACGCTTTTTTTAAGTTTAATGTTCTACATTTTACAATAAAATTTCATTATACAAGGTGATACACTTAACAAAATGAACTGATTCGAAAAAAGTATAATACTGGGGGTCTAATGGATTTAATTTGAAAGATATGTGCTTAGAAATGTAATTTTTATTGATTTCTAATATTAATAAATTATAAATAAATTATAATAAATAACTTGAAAGTAATCCAGTAATTAATACATGACTTTATATAAATGTTCAAATTGTAGCCCTTTTTTGTATTTGACAGTAACCCAAACGTTGTACAAATTCTTGTAGAACCTTGTTTATGGTTTCTTGAGAAATATTGTTTATTTCTTTACGAATTCTTGTTTTTAAGTCTTTAATATTTGCAGGTTTCGTTTTACAAACAACATTTTTCAAATAACCCCACATAAAATAATCCAAAGAAATGAGGTCCGGCGACCTCGCTGGCTATTCGATATGTCCACGTCTTCCAAACCACCTTTTCGGAAAAATTTTGTTTAGGAACCTTTGAACATCTACAGTATAATGCGGAGCGCCCATCCTGTTGAAATCATAAACTTTCATTAAAAACCTCCACGATTTCTACTGGGGAATAAGTTAACTATAGTAGGTACGAGATAACCCCTTAAAAACTGAAGGTGTGGTGGCCCGTTTAAATTACCTTCGAAAAAGTAGGGTCCGATGATTATATTTCTTACAATGCCAGCCCACATCTTTACCTTTTGCGGGTATTGTCTATGATGTTCCCGCATTCAGTTTGGGTTTTCTTTTGCCCAGTATCAACAATTCTGACGGTTGACCCTCCTTTTAACGTGAATGTAGCCTCATCAGAAAAAATATTTTGAACCAAGAGAGGGTTTCGGTTACATTTATTTATTATTGTTCCGTAAAATTGTATTCTTTTATCTGGATCATTCTCGTGTAATTCCTGTACAAGTGTGCATCTAAAGGGTTGCAATTTTTCAAGTTTTATTACTTTGTGTACCGTTGTTGATAAATATTCAGAAAGAATAAATCTTCTAGATGCAAACATCGAGATCACTACTAACCTTACGAACAGAAGTGTGCTCATCTTTTTTAAAAGCAAATAGACTATCTAATGTTGTATCATAATTTACAGAGAGACGACCTGATTTGCGTGCATTTTCAATGGTACCAATTTTTCAAAATCTCTTTTCAATCTTATTAATTGTTGACTGCGTTATGGGTCTTTCTGAATATTTATCATTAAATAAATTACACACTTCCATCTGAGTTCGCGATTTGTCTCCATACCCAATCATCATGAGTATTTAAATTCTTTGCTTTACACTCAAATTCATTTCTACTTGAAATTAATTCTAAGCAATAATACAGAACATTCACAAAATAATATAAATAATTATGGTACTACTTAATTGTTATTGAACGTTACTAAAACTAATTACATTTCACTAAAAACTAGTAGTAGGCTACTTTTTTGCAATTCATAATAAATAATTTATTTTCTAAACGCATATCTTTCAAATTATATCCATTAGAACCCGAATATTATACTTTTTAGGAATCAGCTCATTTTTATCGATATAAAAATGTCATAAAATATAGGGTGTTAGATTCAAATAAAACCGATGACGTCATCACCTTAATGTGTATCACCTTTCGTAATGAAATTTTGTTGTAAAATGTAGAACATTAAACCTAAAAATCGACAGAATTTTCAGATTTTTTTAAAAAGGCTTTCCATTTAGAAAGTATCGAATTTATTCCATACTTTACGGACACACTGTATGGCAAACAAATGGTGAAGGTATCGAAATATTTAGACTAGTTTTATATCAATATCACGATTTCGGTATCTTCTGAGATACATTAGATTTACTAATAAGGTCAATAGTGAAGAACGTAGCAGACTGGGTAAGAAGGCGGCCATCCGATTGTTTTTTGACAAATTCGTAGAAAAGTATAAATCGAGATTTATCCCTTCGGAATTTGTAACACGCGATGAAATGTTTCCTGTTTTTTTTAAGGAACTGACTTTAGATACAATGTATTTCAAGCAATGTATTGGACTTTAAAATTTTAGATTACGTGATCCCAAAAAGTATTATATCATAAATGAAAAGCTATATGTTGGTCGTGAACCAGATGGCCCATTTACTGTAGACAATTCCCCAAATGACGATAAAAACAATATGTGCGCCAATAAAGAATTCTGGTCTCAACTTTATTTCAGATAATTGGTTTCTTAACATTCCTTTAGTCGATGTTTTAAAAAAGAATTTAAATTGACTGTTGTGGGAACCATTAGAAAGAACAAAAGGGAACTGCCCCCTAAATTACTTAAATAATCTCATCTCCTAAAATCAAGTATGTTCGCGTTTAGCGATACATGTACCTTAGTGCCAAATATACCCAAAAAGAAGAAAGTTGTATTGCTTGTTTCAAGTCTGCATGATGACGGCGCAATAGATAAATATACAGTGGAACATTATAAAGCCTAAATTTTGACGTTTAATAATAATATAAAAGGCAAGGTTCACATCGTTGATCAGCTGTCCACCTCCTATTATGTTTCGAGAAAAACAAGACGTTAGTCCATGGTAATTTTTAAGACGATAATAAATATCACAGGCATTAATTCGCTAGTGATTCATACATGTAACAACCCTGGTGGAGGCAAAAGGCTTAGTAGAAAATTTTTGGATCTTTTAGCATTTTCTCTTATAGATCAGCATCTTCTAGTCCTAGTGACAGTAGTGACAGTAAAAAGTTTAAACAGAGATCTGAAATTACGTATTAAGGCTATATGTAATATTCCTAACACAGACGACATGCGACAATCCAACGAATGGAAAAGTACATGGTAGATGCCACGTTTGCGAGTGTGAAAAGGATCGGAAAACGATTGTTTCCTGCTCTACATGCAATAAGTTTTGGTGCAGAGAACGTACATGTGCAGTATGCAAAGAGTTAAGTTAAGAGACTTAACTTATATCGAATATCGAATAAACTAAGAGTTTTCGTTTTTTTATCAGAGTACTTTTTATATTATTTTGTAACATGTTATTATACTTTTATACTACTATTAACAAGAAAATATATGATGCGATATGCATCTTTAAGGACCCAAAACAGGTAATAACATAAGATTGACACTAAGAGTAAGATTTACTTTAACACAGGAGAAAATGTATGTTAGAATCAGATTAAAAATTTTTAGTAAAAAATCTTGTCTTCAAAAATCTTGACGATAACTTTTTCTTGTTTTCTTTATAAAAAGAGTCATACAAAGGCGATTTTGACTCACTGACTAGTAAAGAAAAAACAAAATTTAAAATAGAATAACATATTTTATAAACACATATTTTAAGAGACATAATCATTGCAAATAATAAAAAAAAATATGGGGAATATCAAGCATGGTTTAGGCAAAATATATCTATTAATGACCAACTTTTAACAGTCAAACAAATACTAGCCAAAGCATGGGAATATGACTATACCTATACGACATTTACTATACCTTTAAAGACTTTAATCAAGTCTATGAGACAATAAATAGAACAAAACTACAAGGCTATGAAGATGATAATGACTTAAACAAGACGACGGATTGGCACCAATATTTTTTAACCTTCTTCTTGAATATGTAATAAGTTGGTTATTGGTGAGAAGGGAAACCTCGACGGTAAAAAGGTGTTTATCGATTGTCTGAGCAATTAAAGAAATAATTTGATCAACAAAAGTTATAATGCAACTTTCGCGTGAACCTACCAAACGTGACGTGAGTTCCACAGCAACCTCAAAATATTTATATTGTTAACAATATAACCTATAAAATACCGAAGGAATAAAAAAAAATAAGTTTTGGGTCAGGATCAATACGAGTTTTTGAAACGGTAACAGGGTAACCTTGCAGCGTCTCTGATATTAATAAGTCGTGACTTCGAATAATACTATGAATTCCCCTCACATCTCATATTCCAGTGTTGGCAATACATTTAATGATCCAACAAAAGATCAAGCTATAGTGCTTTCCAGTGTTGAAGGAAACAAAGTTCATGAGTATATCATAGCCGTCGGTTCACTAGTGGGTCTACCTAACGTGTCCTTCGCTTCCAGAATCGCCAACACTTCCAGATGACTCATCACCCCAGCTCAGGGGACTTGTAATAGCAAATGCTTGCCTACTGTTCCAAACACGTTTATTAAACAATAACTACATAATATGGGTGTAAACGCCGTCTAAAAAATGACTTTTCTACGAGTAGGAATGTCTGAAAGCGAATACAACCATATCTTGAGTTTTAGAATGTAACTATTTTCCCATCTTTAAAAAATATATCTATTCCTAATTCTTAAATTATCTCTCATAAGAATACCACTTACCGATTATACCTTTCTATAGAAGGATATTAACCGTACAAAATGTAAGACTATTGGTCATCAGGAAGCAGAATGCTTTGAAAAAGCTAATTCAATCACTTCGAATGCACACCCAGAAACTTCCAAAAACATATTAACTACACTAAATGCCTATAATAAACAAAGAGAACAAGATTTCTTTGACAAAGCTTATTTAACCATTTCTAATGCATACCCAGAAACTTTTAAAATATATTAACTACAGTAAATGCATCTAATAACCAAACAGAACAGCTATGGAAACTGACGACAACATCACAGGATCTGTAAATAATATAACTGAAATATCGTCCATAAAAATCCCAACATCAAAATCCCATAACATCAGCGATCCTATTCCGGTAGAAAAAAACACCATCTCCAATTATTATACAAGTCTCCAATCAACTAAAAAGGAACATATTATCTTCTTCAGACGTTATCAAAAATATTCCATAGACCGATTTGCCGATCTTTACTTCTCCTCTAGTAAGCAAACTAATGAAAAAGTAAAAAATGAGTTAACCAGAAACTCCCGGGAAGATCTTTTGCTTTCTCTAGAGTCAATTAAAAACAAAACAGAAAACAAACTACCACCATTTAGCCTAAACTACAATGAAATATGTGACTTTCCGAAAAACGCACTATATGTCAAACATCCTAAAATAATTTTAAAACATTACTTAAATGAAACTACCAAGTTAAATAAGTTTTTTAATTCTGTTTACTGTTATAATCATAATTCTAATTAAAAAAATAATAGCACTAGGTTAAAAAAGAAACTAAAGCCCAATAATCTCTCTTCCACAAAATAAACCGATGAACCACGATGGAATTTTAATGGGTTTTATACCAATTTAGAACAGTTAAAACTTTTAATAAATGAATAATGCCCTAAGATCTTTCGTCTTTAAGAAACTCCTCTTTAACAAGCCAATATAAATCTTCGAAATTATCAAAATTTCCCAGAAAACAGAATAGTACATCAGGTCAGTGGCGGAGTACCTATCTTCGTAAGAACAGAGCCAGAAGCTAAGCCAATTGCATTAAATATTAATCTCGAAGCTGTAGCACTGCTCTGATCCACTGACTGTTAAACATATCCTTCTTTTATTATCTGCAATTCATGGAAGAAAGAAGATCCCATGGGATCACAGATGATGATCTCAAAACAGTTCGCATCAAAAAAATCTCAATAGTGTTAACCTATTTAAAAGACATCAAGTTATGTGATTTTATTTAATGTAATATTTCTTTTGTTTAACTTTTTTAAGTTAAACATAAATAAAAAAATTATTATTAAAAAAATAATTGAATTAAAAAAAATTTTAAAACTCAACATAAAATAACGCATGAATTTTGCTCGAAAAATTTATAGTAGATTTTTTTAAGTACTTAAAAAATCCATTAAAATAAGACTTTGTAGAATTTTTCGGCGTGTGCACTAAGGTGTGTGATAAAAATGAAGTCAATTCTTGTTTTTTCGTAAGAAAAAAACAAAATATTACTCATGCTATTTCTACCCTGATTCCAATTAAATGTTATCTATTTCAAATTCACTTTACATGAAAAAAATGGTTATATTGAAAAAATTACTTTTGAAATTTTTACAAATACTTTTCACAGTTTTAAAAATACCATTTTATTTTGAAATGACGTACAAAACTATCGAAGATATATAAAAAGGTTACCCCTCTCCCATTAAGATAGGCAAAATGACCTCACCCCCAGAATTCAATTTTTTTTTTAACTTCTTTTCGTTCTATGCTATTATAATATAAAACTCAGCGCAATTTTAGTCCGACACTCCCCACTCCCAAGAACGTAAATTTTTTGTTTTTTTTTTATTTTTTTAAGAGAGATGCAGTCAATTTAAAAAGCTTTTAGGTTAAGTATACATAACCTTAAAATGCATTTTTTTTAATCAAAGCGTATACTTTTTTTTTTAAGGTAACTGCAAGTCCAGTTTTTTTTTTCATTTTGTGTATTTGATGAAAAACTATAATTGTTTCGTATGATGCGCCATCTTCAAAATTGAAAAAAACTGTTTTTTAAAGGGTTT
The DNA here is from genome assembly GCF_040954645.1 of Diabrotica undecimpunctata. Classification (NCBI taxonomy): domain Eukaryota; kingdom Metazoa; phylum Arthropoda; class Insecta; order Coleoptera; family Chrysomelidae; genus Diabrotica; species Diabrotica undecimpunctata. Next base: position 134,726,417 of record NC_092804.1, on the reverse strand, counting down.
GGGGGGATTTTCTTCATTTCATAGACTTCAGAATAAATCAAATCAAGGTTTTTCATAATTTGTGTTTATTCTTAATTAAATAAGGCCTTAAATTGGTTCAAAAATTGGGCGAACCTCCTTTAAAACCCTAATAACCTATGTTTTTCAGAGTTTTTAGGGATTTTGGAAGGATTAAATGTATTTTTTGACATTAACCCAACCTAAATAAATTTTCTCAAATTTTGCTTTTTATATGATTAAAAAATAAGACATAGTGCATTTTTTTATTTTTATAGACCCGTAGTTTGAGTGTATATTAACATAAAAATGCATTTTTTTTTTTTCGAAAAAGGCCCATAACTCGTTTTTGGATTTGGCTGCAGGTACAATGTTTTTTTAAATTAAGTGTATTTTATCAAAAGCTATATATCTAAATTTTTTTAATTTGAGTTATATGTATCCTAAATTAAATAAGGCCTTTAGAACATTTAACAATTTGCGAAAAACAACTTCAAGCTCCCCTAAAAACATGGGGTTTTCCCGGGTTAAATATATTTAGACATCAACACAACCTAACATTTTATTTTCGAAAAAAGCGTATAACTTTTTTTTTGAAGATTGCTACAGGACAATTTTTTCTAATTTATGTATTAAAGCAAAAATTATATATCTGATTTTTTTTTAGATTTTTCCGTTTGTTTAGATTTCGAAAAATCCAAAAAAAAACTGGTTTTTAGGGGATTTGAGATATTTGGAAGTCTATAAAATGGAGAAAGTCCCCCAAAACCTATTAAAAAACAGTATTTTTCGGATTTATGAAGATGGCACACCATACAGAAAAATCTGAAAAAATCAGAGATATAGTTTTTAAGCAAATATACAAAATGAAAAAAAATTAGTCCTGCAGCCATCTCCAAAAAAAGTTTTTTTGAAAATGGCTGCAGGACCGTTTTTTTGAAAAAAAAAATGCTTTTTTTAGGTTATGTACACTCAACGTATGGGTCTATAATAAATACAAACATTCTGTAAAATCCTCATCTATGCGTTTGAATTTTTGGAAATTTTTAAATTGATTGCAAAACTAAGGATTTTTTTACTAGAAAATAGTGTTATACACCAAATTTTACGTATCTTCAAATTTTTCAAGTAAAATTTTTTATTATTCTCTGTTTAGTTTTTAAAATTTTTTGTTAAATACAAAATTAATTTTAACCTTTAAATAAAAAACTCGCTTTCATTTTTTGTAAGCTAAAAAAAATAATAAAAACGAAGAATTAAGGAGGAATAGGGAGTGGAAGGTGGGGGGTAGCCGACTAAAATTGCACATTGCCTTATTTTTTAATCACATAGAATATAAAAAAATTAAAAAAATTGGATTCTGAGAGTGAGGGAATTTTGCCCATCTTAACGGGGACACTTTGTATGTAACAAAAGTAAGGATAAGTAGAAAATAGTATTATACAACAAATTTTATGTATCTTCAAATTTTTCAAGTAAAATTTTTCAGTATTCTCTGTTTAGTTTTTAAAATTTTTTCGTTAAATACAAAATTATCACCTTTAAAATAAAAAACTCGCTTTTATTTTTGTAAGCAGCACTTTATTCAATAATAGTTTTTTTTTTTTTTGATAAAATTGTTATTCGTGAAAAATTTATTCAAAACGTAAGAAAAATTGAAATGTATAATCACGAATAATTTTTAAAATATTGATGTTTCGAAAATACTATAATGGATATGTTTGCGATAGAATATATTATTTTATCGATTTTTGAGATTATTTTCATAATAAAGGTTACTACCTTCCAGTTAGGTGGATTCAACCCCCTAGGTACCCTAGGTACCCCCTAGGTACCCCCTAAGGTACAAGCGCATTTAAGCATACAGTAGATTTTGCTTCCAAGGTTTTCCTTACTTACTGTTAAAATTCCAAGAAAATCGATGCATGATAATGGAATTTGGAGATAAAATCTTGGTACATTGCACTAGGAATCGTGATCACTTGTTATTTGAGATGTGAACGTATAGAAGTATTCTGAAGATCTCATAGACAGATTACGTTACGAACGGAGAAGCTTTCGTAAGTAGGGAAAATAAATTTAAAAAGGAATAGAATAATTTAAACTAATACAATGAAATCAATTATATCATTTAAAAGCAAAATAGAGGTGAAAAGGAATGAGAATATGACGAATATTCACTAAAAACAACCTTAAAAAATTTGTAGCTACAGCTCAAAACCACCTTTTAGAGTAGTTTTTTCGAAAGCTATAGTGGCTATGATGATTGTCAATCTCCATGTCGAAGTTTTTACTTGACAAAGAAATGTATTATTTAATAAATAATGATTTTTTACTTAAGAAATATATTGTTTTAATAGAATCAAACTGTTCTAAAAATTTCCAAATAGATAATTTCTGATGTCGTCATTTATAAGATAAAAAAAAATGAAAAATTGCCGCTTAAAATTTAAAAAAACAGCGCGGACAATCCAGCAAGTACATATGAAGTTTAATTATTAACTCCAGAAACATTTCCTATCGCAATAAAAACCCACGGGCTTCTGTTTTCAATTAGACACTGAGTAGTCACTACCTAATAATAATTTTTGATACGCGATATTTCTGGCATTAAAGAGTATTTTGTCAAAATATCCTTACCCTCCAATGCTCGATTTCTGTCAGTCTGTTAGCTACAACGCATCCTGCGCTTCCGGCACCAACAATGATAAAATCGTACTCCTCTTGTTTCGGTTTGGCACTATCATAAGGGTTTGTAAAATCCCACGAAGAAAATCCCGAACTAAAGTCATAATCGTATCCGTATTTATTCTTCGCGTCCGGTGAATACCCGAATAAATTCGCCACTAATTGCAAAAACAAGAAAGTCGAAGGTTGACAGGTTGTTAAATTAGTATGAACAGCACAAGGTTGTGATAGATCGGGTGGTGTCCATGTTTGTACCATTTCTTGACTTTGCACCTACGCTGACTAGATAAGAATAAGAAGTGAATGGGCTTTCATTCTAAGAACTTATTTGTCGCGGAATGTCGTGAACTCAAAGGTAATTGCACGGTTTATTTAACAGGGGGGACATGCGACTGTTAGAATAAAAGTATTGGGTGAACCAAAAATGGTATATTTAATTAGGGATTTATTAATTTTGTTGCGATGAAATTTAATTCATTCACGTTTTTCGTCAAGTTTTCCTGAATTGAATTATCTTGTACTTTTTATCTCAAGTTTATATCAGTTCCGTTGTCTTTCCTTATTGTAATGTTTAATTAACAAGGTCGTTACATCCGCGGAAATCTAGTATTTTGGTTTTGTTAGAATTTATTTAAAACACGCTATAAAATGTCTATGATGGCCCTACTCCAAGTGACAAAACTGGTTTGTCAGTTGGCATGTCATGTCAGTTTTTGCTTCAATGGAAAGGAATGTTTTTATGCACATTTGTTATCTATTTAAAGCGAATTTCTTCTCGCAAATACATTTATATTATTAAATCTCTTCTGGATTGAGTACATTTTGATAACCTTTCATATATTGGTAAATAATAATTTTTTATACCTTTCTTATGAATAGTTTTTTGACCTCTGACCTTTTTTAATGTAATTGAACTAATTTATTTAATAATTATTCTATTCGTTTAATCCTTGCTATCTGCTTTTTTTGTATAATTGTTAAACTTCTGGCAAAGAAATGTTTAAAATTTTATGTAGTCGCTAACACAAGGTTTCTTATTTTAGTTTATTGGCGTTATCAATGTTTTCTTGTTCATGTTTTGGTGGGAGATACCCTAACCACATGGGTGGAATTTCCTGAGCCTCGTGGTGCACCACACATGGAATAAAAACATAACAGGTACCATGGAAAACTCAATAGTTGCCTGAAACTAAAACGAGTTAGATCTCCGGCGTCTCCATCAATTTACAATACACTCATTCAGCCAATAAACACTAATAGTATATTCTATTATGCTGGTAATGACAACACAACCTATCGATATAGAGTTGAAATCATTATCTTAAACAAATGGGAAAAAGCTGTAATTAACTTTACTCTTCACAGAGCGTCTGATATTAGTACAACTGAAGGATAAGACACACAATAAAAATTATACAAATATACTCTTCTATAGCCGACAAATACGATGATAAAATAGAACAATTCTATAACAGCTTGAAAGAAGTGATGGGAATAACACATAAAGAACACATTAAAATAATAATAATGGGAGATTTAAACGCCAAAGTATAACAGGGTAAAGGGTTAGTGAGCATGTTGGCGAATATGGATTAGGTACTAGGAATGAAAGAGGATATCGTTTGCTTCAATTTTGTCAAACTAAAGATTTAGTTACAACAAACGCCTTTTTCAAATTTCCCCCAAGCGACTATGTACGTGGACATAGCCTTAATATTAAAAAAATAATAATAAGAAAATAAACAGACTATATATCATTGTGAAAAAGAGATACTTAAATATACTATAATTAAACCTGGAGCTGATTTAGTTCCGATTATAATCCGGTAGTCTCTATGATAGAAGGTTGGCCAAAGAAAATAACAAAACTAACCATGCTATCAATAAATTTGAACCAGCTTAAAAATAAACAACTACGACACACAGTACAAGAAGAAATAAATGATATCTCAGTGAAGAGGAAACCCTAATTCAAAGCACCGCCAATCTAGCTTAATTATATAGATACATGACTAAAAATAGCGAATATCGTACGATAGCTTTGACGAGTCATGCTCTAAAACTGTTCCTGAAAATAATCCATAATAGGATCTATAGGAAATTAGACGTAGACATCAGTAACACTCAGATGGGATTCAGAAAAGGGCTGGGTACAAGGGAGGCTCTGTTTGCAATGAACGTTCTCTCACAGAGATGCTTAGACATGAACCAAGAAATTTACACCTGCTTTATTGATTTCGAAAAGGCCTTTGACAAAGTACAACATGAACCACTAAGACAAATTCTAATAAAGAAAAATATAGACAGCCGAGATATTCGAATTATATGCAACCTATATTGGAATCAAACAGCAAATGTGAAGGTTGAGGGTAGGCTAACAGAAGAAATTCAAATCCGTCGAGGAGTCCGGCAGGGATGCATCTTGTCGCCACTTTTATTTAATCTGTATAGTGAAGCTATTTGTGAACAAGCACTCGAGGAAGAAGATCTTGGTCTGATAATAAATGGTGAGACGATCAAGAATATAAGGTATGCTGACGATACGGTTCTCCTAACGGGAACGCTAGTAGAACTACAACATCTCGTTCAAAGTCTCAATATATACTGTAACAGTTACGGCTTGAAAATTAATTTGAAAAAAAACTAAATTTATGGTAATCACGAAATCAAAGAACATCAGAGCTAATCTTGTAATAGACAATACAACGATTGAGCGTGTGTCCTGTTATACATATCTAGGTGCTTGGATCACAGACGATACTGATCAAACAAAAGAGATTAGATGTAGAATAGAAATCGCTAGATCAGTCTTTAATAGAATGCGCAAACTCTTTTGCAATCGTGATATCAATATAAAGTTACGAATACGAATGCTGCGGTGTTATGTCTTTTCTACCCTGTTGTATGGAGTAGAGGCTTGGACACTAAAACATTTGACCACAAAAAACATCGAAGATTTCGAGATGTGGTGCTATAGGCGCATTCTCAGAATATCATGGATGGACCGCGTCACTAACCGCAAGTACTCCAAACTTTAGACAAAAGATGCGAAATTCTAAATGAGATAAAAACTAGAAAGATGGAATACTTGGGGCACATTGTGAGAGGTGAAAAGTACGAACTTTTAAGAAATATCATGCAGGGCAAAATAAAGGGCAAAAGAAGTGTGGGAAGAAGAAAAATATCGTGGCTTCGTAATCTACGTGAATGGTTCGGGTGTAGTTCGATTGAACTTTTAAGGCGCGCTGCTAACAAAGTCGAGAAGGCACGAGAAAAAGAAGAAGAAGAATGACTAAAAACAACGGGAAGAAAATATCTGATCAAGATTATAAAGAAACACAAATGTCGATGAGACCAGAAATATTAGGACTATACAGAATCATACAGAAAAATATAGAGAAATTAATAAAAACAAAATAAAGAAAGCCACAGAATAATAGATTAATAAAAAATGTGTAGAAAGGATAAATTATCATAGTTCAGTCGTCAGAGATTTGACCCCTAAAAATCATCGGAACCGGTTGAATTTTGCTGAGAATGTCAATTCTGGTACAGCATAAATAACGCAAAAAATTAACCATTTCTACCCACTGGCTTCCCCTTAAATCGTCCCCTCGTAGAGGGGGAAAGACGGAAAAAATCGTATTTACCGCACAGATTTACCAAAAATCAGTACGCTGTAAAAAATAATTTCAAATAAAAAATGTGGCTAAGGTAATTTTAAACGAAAACATTTATTAACCCTTTTTGTGTAAAATGAACCGTTCTCTCAGTAACAAGGATTGAACCGATCGGTGACTTTGAATGTCAGTTACGCTGAAAATCTGTCGTAATAAACAACGAGGTTAGTATTTCCTTTACTAGATTGATTCAACATACCAACAATGTCTATATGTATTATCAGTATCCCAGCAAAATTACTTTTTTATACACTGTCTAACATTTGGATTATATTATGTTTCTCGGGTTAAAATTTTCTGTTAATTAATTTTCTTTTATACCTATATGGACTGAAACTCACAAAAGAGGATGACTGTTATGATCTTCAACCGCTATATTTTATTTTTAATTGATGTCGCTTGCAATCAAATTATGGATGTAAATTTAAGATAAAATATAGAGAGAATTGAATAAATTTGCAATTATAAAAATTTATCTCGTTTAGTAGTTTCTACATCGCTTATTGCTTTATTACCGTTGATTTCCTAGGCAATTTAAAACATTATGATACCTTTGACGTAATAAATACGAGTACATTATTAACATGATCCTACATTACTAGCACTTTTAAATAATTTTTTAAACATTTGGATATACCTACTACAAGAAAAGTGGACAATACTTTATTTTTTTTTTTTTTTTTTATTTAAAGAAACAAAGTCGCATCCACCCAAAGGTTATTAGCGACGCTCCTGTAACATTTGTAATAATATTAAATTAACTTTTGTAACAGTCAATCATTGTAACAATTAATTACAATTTGTGAACAATTGAACATTTGTAACAATTAATTAAGTTAAATTTTGTGTAACATATTTATACATTTTAAGTAACCTAATAAATTGTCCGGAACTAAACTTTTGTTGAGTAGTGCTTTCAGGTTATTTGGCAAATTGTAAAACTGTCTTTGATTTACATATTTAGGACAGTCTATCAAGAAGTGCTTTATACTGTCTACTGTATTGCATGCTTCGCATTTTGGTGGTTCACTATTTGAGAAGAGATAGGCATGAGTATACCTACAGTGTCCAAGTCGTAGACGTGTAATAATAGTTTGGCATCTTCTACTTCTGGCTGTGCACTTCCATGAAAAAATATCGCTTTTGATGGTTCTGAGTTTCGAACTAGAGTCACTCCACTCCCGATTCCACGCACTTAACACCTTATTTTTGAAATAAATTTTTAGATCGCCTGCGATACTCCGACACTCTGTTTCTGATACGTCACTGGTGATAGCGTTACGCGCACTAGTATCTGCTTCTTCATTCCCTTCTATGCCTATATGAGATGGTATCCATAGGAAGTGGACTCTTCTGAAATTTTCTTGAGCTTTCATTAATTCGGCCCTGATAATTTTCTCAATGGGGTGTTTAGGGTATACATTTTGCATAGCTTTGACTGCGCTGAGAGAGTCAGAAAGGACTAGACAACAAGGGATGTTTTTAATATTTACTTGCTTGATGGCTTTGAGCAAACCAAATAGTTCTGCAGTATAGATGCTTGAATTTAGAGGAAGTTTAAATTGAAAAGTGTCATTTGGGGTTACCACTGCTACTCCAACGCCAAGTTCCCCTTTGGATGCATCTGTATAAATTTTAATCCACTCATTGTATTGTTGATCTAGGATTGAATTTAGTTTAACTTTAAAAATAATAGGACTAGTTTCATGTTTATTATATATGCTTAACGCTGTAATGACTTTGGGCTGATCAATAGTCCAAGGTAGATAGTTATTGGTATTCGTTTGAAATACTGTTGGGAATTGAATGTTCAGTCTGGAGCTATATAATCGGATTCTCTCGTAATAAGGTTTGGGAGCACGGGGCTTATTATTGTAATAATTAATATATTTGTTACTAAAAGTATTACAGTAGAGGGGTTTTTTTATATTTGAGGCTATAGATGTAGCATGCGCTAGAGCTAAGTACATTCTTCGGTAATTTAGAGGTGGTTCGCCGGCTTCGCTCAGTATGCTTTCGGAGGGAGTTGTCCGGAAGGCTCCGAGTGCAATTCTAATACCAGCGTTGTGTATGCTGTCAAGTTTTTTAAGTAGTGTTTTTGAAGCAGATGCATATGCAATTGATCCATAATCTAATTTAGATGTAATTAGTGTTTTATATATTCTCAACAGAGTTTCCTGATCTGATCCCCAATTTCGGTTTGCCAATGTTTTCATTAGATTCAGTCTTTTATGACATGTTAAAACTGTTTGTTTTATATGTTCTTGCCAAGTAAGTTTTTGATCAAACCACATACCTAAGAACTTTGCCGTTGGTTTAAATGGTAGCGTAGTGTTGTATAATTTTAATGTAGGGGGCATTGATGAGACCTTTTTGGAGAAGAGTATACCTGATGTTTTTGTTACTGAAAATTTGAATCCGGTTGTTAGAGACCATTGTTCTAATTGGTTTAGAAAACATTGCAAAGCGTTTGTCATTGATTCGGTGTTATTTCCTTTGATATAGACAACAAGGTCATCTGCGAAAAGTCGAGCCTTTAGAGGTTTAGTAAGGTTGTTAATAATATTATTTATTGCCACTAAGAATAAAGTAGGGCTTAGGACTGATCCTTGGGGTGTTCCATTTTCTTCACTTTTCTCCTCTGAGTAAGTATTATGTACTCTTACGCAAAAAGATCGGTTTGGTAGAAAGTTTTTAATAAATTTCAGGCAATTTCCACGAATATTCCATGAATGTAGTTCTTTCAGAATATTGAATTTCCAACAAGTATTAAATGCCCTTTTCAAGTCGAAAAATATTGCAATACAATGTTGTTTGGTTGCTAGCGCTTCATGAATGTCAGATTCTAGATCAAGAATATTGTCAATGCCCGAACGATTTTGTCTGAAACCGTTTTGTTCCGGAACTAAACGATTTGATAATTCTAATGTCCACGTTAATCTAAGATTTACCATTTTTTCCATCAATTTGCTCATAGAACATGTTAAGCTGATTGGTCTGTATGAGTCAGGTTCTAGGATTGATTTTTGAGGTTTTAAAAAAGGTAATATAATAGCTTTAGACCAAATTGATGGAAATTTATTATTTTGCCAAATTAAGTTAAAAAGTTGAAGAATAAATAATTCTGCTGAGTAAGGAAGATGTTTTAGAAATATTGCCGGGATATCGTCTAGGCCCGGGCTAGTATTTTTTAATTCGGATAAAGCATTTTCCAGTTCTTCAAAAGTGAAAGGTAGATCTAATGGATCATTTAAATTGTCATTTGCAAAAAGATCAGTATTCTCTATTATTATTTTCCTTTCAAGGAATGTATCACTGTAGTTACTGTTTGAAGACATTTCTCTAAAAGATTCAGCTAGGGTATTAGCTATTTCTTGAGGAGAAGTTGAAATCCTATTGTCAACTTTTAATTTAGAAATCATTGGCGTGTATTTCAGACCAGAAATTTTTCTTATTTTTTTCCATACTTCGCTGACAGGAGTTGAGGTATTTATTTCTGAAACATACTTGGACCAGGAAGCCTTCTTAGCTTGTTTTATAATAAGTTGTGTCTTAGCTTTAAGTGATTTGAACATGGTTTTATTTTCAGGTGTTTTATGTCTTTTATATTTATTAAATGCAGTTTTACTTGCTCTAATAGCTGCTCCACACTCTGAGTTCCACCAAGGTACAGGAGTCTGATTATTCTTTGTCTTTTTTGATTTTCCAACGAATTGCTCAGCACTACTTATGATAATGCTATTCAAATTGTGTAAGGATTCATCAATGCTTTCAGCTATTTTACAGTTCGGCATTGAGTTGTCGATATAATTTTCGAATTTTAACCAATCAGCAGTTTCAGTTTTCCATCTGGGTATGAAAACGTCATGGGTCAGAGCCATAGAGTTTTTTATTACTATAGGATGGTGGTCGCTCCCATAAGTGTATTGTAAAACTTCCCAAAATAATCGAGGTGTGAGTGCAGGGTCACAAAGACTTAGATCAATTGCTGAAGAATTTCCGGTATTAATGTTAAATCTGGTTGGAGATCCGTCATTAAGAAAATTCAATTGAAAATCTGAAATTATATTTTCGACAATTTTTCCTCTAGCATTTGAATAAGAGGAGCCCCAAATAATATTATGGCTATTAAAATCTCCCACGATGATGCGAGAGGATGGTATTTGATTGAATAACTCCTTTAAATCGTTGTACGTTACTTGGCGACTGGAGGGTAAGTAAACGTTGCAAATAAAATACCTGTTTGATGATTGTATTTCCACGACTACAACTTCCAGATTTGTAGTCACTGGAAATTCTTTCGCCGATAGTGATTTTTTTACTAATGTGGCTACTCCGCCTGAAGAAAAATTATTATTTGTTATCCTGTCTTTGCGAAAACAGTCATATTGGTTGGAGTTATATTTTTTTGGGGTATTCAGATTAGTTTCCTGTAGGCATATTACATCAGGAGATTGTTCACCAATTAGATGATGGAGCATAGCAAGGCGATGGAAAAAACCATCAATATTCCACTGAAGTAGAGACTTGAATTTAATGTTGACTTAACTGAGATGTGTCACTTTCCGCTTCCGATGTCTCACTGTTAAGATAATTATAGATTTTTTTCCTTATGGACGTGAATTTACGTTTTATGGATCTTTCCTTTAAATGGGGATAAACTTGACTGAGCATATCGGACAAAGCTGATAGGTCTGTGGTATATTCTTTAATTGTAGTTATAGGATCTGTTGACCCCGTGATATTCATTAGGAGCATGTTAAGTTGATCAACGTTTAGAGGGAAAGGTAGAGGGTGATTTTCTATGAAGTTTTTAGCAGGGTCAAGTAAGAGAGAAAATGAGCATTCAGAAGTGCTTGCTGAACTAATTTTAGCTTTTTTAGATTTTGCTTGGACTTTAGGTGGTGGAAAAATGTTACATTCTTTTGAAGATGGATCTGCTTCAGGTGAAATAATTTCATCAAAGTTTCTTTTTGGTTGATTAATTATGTGACTGTCCTTATTTGATGCATCTACTTTGTTCGGTATCTCCGGGATATTAGAAATAGGCATTTGTTCACACTGAGAAGGGCTTATGTCATTGGATACTTGCAAGGATATATTTGTTGCGCTGGATACCGATGCTTCATTGTTTTGGTTGGGGTTTAGTTGAGCTAGTGGTTCGGAGCACTGTGAAGCGATGTGTCCTGGCTTCTTGCATCTAAAGCAAACTAAACTGTCTTGAGAAATGAATATTCTATATGTCGTGTTGTCAAAAACAAGAGTAAATGACTCTGGTAGTGTTAGATTGTGTGGACTGATATAGATTTGTCTTCGAAAACTAAGGATGTGATTGTATTCAGGCATAGAAGCACTTATTTTGAGAAAGGTCATGGGGGAGACAGGAACTATGCCGATTTTTTGTAACTCATTGATAAGCAAGTCGTGCGGTATTGAAGGACACACGCCGGAGAGCACAAGTCGTTCCGCTGGTGTAACTAACCTTCTTGCTCTGACAATTTCACCTTGTATTTCTATTTGACCATGATTATTCATAAAATCGTCCACTATTTGTTTATTGGATAAATACATACATATGCGATTATTAGACAATCTAGAAGAGAAGATTATATTCTTCGGTTGAATTATATTTCCAAGTGGGAGAAGGTAGTCTTGAAGTTTGGTGTTTTCTAAGGCACTAAAGATAATTGCTTGGGACTTTAAAGGAAATTGCACTCTCGACGCTGCCGATGAGTATGACTGTGATGTGTTTATTTGTTTTTGATGGTCTTGTATTGTAGAACTGTTGTGTGATTCCATGTTTAAATTCATTTCGATAAACGTTTATGAAAAGTAAGTCCGACTCTGTACACCTGCTAAAACAGGTATATCGGTCTTTACTAAAAGCGGTTATTTGCTGGTAAAACTGGATTTGTTTATTGACAACAATAACAAATAATTGCAATTTGCTGATTTGAATGCTAATTTAACTGGATATTATGTAAAGAGTTTGTACACTTACAGTTTATTCCAATATATCACTAAGATTCACAATTTATAACTTACATTAAACTTTGTTAATGTTAAAAATATTCGGAGCCCACATTGAGTACAACATTATAGTTATCGATGCAGAACCGAACTCCAAATACTTTATTATATTAATTTACTGAGAAATATTTTAAGTCTTACTTTCAGATTTGCCGAGTGATAATAGTTGTAAATTTCAATTGGAAAAACGGATTTTCTTTTTTTCTATTTTTTTTTAATTCTAACCGTGGTCACGGGACACCCCACTTAAAAGGTCTCCCAATCGCCTTTGTAACGATGTATCATTCGAATATCTATTTCTACAGGGTTAATTAAAACTATGTACTTAGTTAACCCCTTAACGAACCATTTATTTTTCAAAAAACAGTCCCAAAACAACCCATTTTTTTTATTAATGCACTTGCTTCTCCACTTCTTGCAGAATTCACAAATGTTATAAAACGTTGATTTTTGCTTGGTGTCTTTTTTTTTTGAACAGTTAAAGATATGTATATTAACTAACCCGCGATCTCGTTAATGGGTTTTTGGTTGGAGTTTTTGTTGTCTACCTTGCCTAGAGCAGTATATGTTCGTTTTTCATCTAAAAGCCATTCATAGCAAACTAGACAACAAAAATTTTTATGCACGCTGTGGATGATGATCAAAAAGTATTTATTTAGAAGAGCTCAGTTAGTTAGTTACATATAATACGTCTTGAAGCAGGGTGTCAAACAAATTCCCACATCGCAATCCGGACAGTAGTACCTTGATTCACGCCTCAACTTCTTTCCGGATACATCCTTTGCCTTAATGCACACAACAAACACTTTAGTTGTACGCTATTCTAGTTTCACGCCACGTATAGTATTGTTGTAGTCTTGAACAATTCTAGGTTTTTTTATTTCCTTTCCTAGCCTTTCTTCAGTAACCATTTCGGCATTATGCAGCGTTGACAGCACACAAATCATCGCGATAACTTCATTTTTCTTAAATTTTTTCTTCAATTCTGGTGGTAGACCTTTTCTTTGCATTCTGATAGTACCATGCGTATTTGTGCGAACTGCTAATAAATTTTCAATTAGTTAGTTAGTTCAGGGGATGTATAAAAGTTATCTGTAGACACATAGTTACCTTTTGACAGTAGAGGTTTCATTAGCGACATAAGAATACGTGCTGACACTGGAAGATCTTTATATTGTTTGTCAAACTTTGTATCCTTTCCCGTATAAGTTATGATATTCCAAATATTTTCGGAGGAGGATTCACACAGATTGTAGTCTTATACCAAATCGTACCAAATGCTTTTTTGTTTTAAATGTATTGAATCCATTCGAATGGGCCTTTGTAAAGAAATAAGCTCTCGTCAATTATTACATCCTTTTCCAAATTATACAAACATTTATACTTTTGTAACAACTTCTTCTTTGTGTGCCGTGCTTGTTTTCAAGCGTTGGCTATCGTATTGGCTATCGTAAGGATATTGTATTTCAAGCGTACGCAAGCTGATGAAATGATTTTCGGTCGGCAGCTATATGAAAAAAATCCTCGACCGTTCGACCAGTTCATTATCTAATATTATGCAGCCAGGACTTGTAACAACTACACCGTCTAAATTCGTTCAAATTCTAAAAGCCTAACTCGAAAGTACGAAATAAATCGCTTAAATTTCCACTAAATAGCTCAAAACGAGATATCTCGTATTGTTTATTTTAGATACAACAAGTGCAAGGCGAATTATCTCGGGATAGTCTCTTAAGGGGTTAAGTAAAATGGAATTACAATAAATACTCATTTACTGAGCTAAATGACACTAAAACCGCCCCTACGAATAAAACAAAGTTATATTTTTAACTGGTTCCGAGAAAATATGATTAATAAGAATGCTACAATATAATTTGAAATTAATTATTGTAGTATCAGTCAAGTATTCAAAGTTATTTTCACAAAAATATTTAAATGAGTGTTGTCATATTTGTCGAACTGGCATGGGGAGTTTTTTAAAATGCCAGTACGACGTCCAGTTTCTTGGCTTCGGGTATTGATTTGACACCACTTTATATATACTTTTTACGTCTATTAGTTAAGAGATTTATATATAATTGACAATAACGACATTTTGTAAAGCAACGTCTTCAGTCAGTTTATTCGTAACCTATCTACAGCGGTATGTTTTGGCAGTGTATTAGTGAAATACCATAAGTCCTAGACTAAATGACTTTCTCCTATGCAGTACGCATGTCTTTATAATTTGGAGCAATAATGCCAATAATTTTCAGTCAAGTTCAATCCTGTTTTGTGAATGCAGGTAGATAAGTAAATGTGTAGTAAATACGAATACAGTAATAATATTGTGGATTACTTATTTGTATAATACCTTGACCAAAATATTTTAAAATCAGTGAAAACGACAGTGATCATAACGATAATAATTTACCTAATTAGAAAAGGAAAAGAATAAAAAAACCCTGAAAATAGAAACCCGGAATATAGAAATGAAATAATAAAATGAGCTAGATATAAAGGAAACGAATAGATCAATTGGAAGGGAAAGAATATTTCTGCAGTTCCTTCTTCATCCTTTAAAGATTGCAAGTAAGTTGATAATGTATTCTTTTTCAATAAAAGTTTTCATTTGAACGATAATGCAAAGAGAGTTGCAGCCGACGAGAAAATGATTCATCTACGTCGAGCTAAGAGATTTTCAACTCAAATGAAATTTGTTAAAGAAATAGCGGATTCCAACGAGGAAATTGGGGTTATTTCTATAAATTTTATGCAGAACATTTAACTGTTGACAGAATAATATTTTTTTTAACGTCCGAAAATCCTTTATAAAAAGAATTAGAAAAGGCATAGAAATCGGAGGAGACCATGTAGAACATTTAGTTTGAGTTTTTGTGAGTTCTTTTAAGTTAAAATGTGTTTAGTTTTGATTTATCGTCAAAACGGAAATCTTACGTTAATTTCAACTTTATTTATTAGTTTGGTATTTGATAGTAGAATTTTAAATAAAATACTATTTCTTGTCTAAGATTATGCCTCTGTGCCAATTTTGATAGCAATTTATAAATATGCAGAAAAACTATTAGCAAAAAACGAAAAACAAAAATTAACTTTAACACCCTGTATCTTTTTTCTCAGCAACATTTTATTAAGGCATATTTGGCCCAATAGCCATATTTTGGTCCCAATAACCTGTCCTTAGTCTATGTCCCAATAGTTATGACTCACCCTGTATATACCCAGCAACAAAGTAACAATTTAAATAAAATTTAGGTTTGAAT
Organism: Diabrotica undecimpunctata; assembly: GCF_040954645.1. Classification (NCBI taxonomy): domain Eukaryota; kingdom Metazoa; phylum Arthropoda; class Insecta; order Coleoptera; family Chrysomelidae; genus Diabrotica; species Diabrotica undecimpunctata. The sequence continues at coordinate 134,710,759 of NC_092804.1, read as the reverse complement.
ATATTATTGCGGTTTAATATTAATAATTAAAAAGCAATAGGGTTTCTATTTCAAAAAATTTTAAACCGTGAAGTGGGTAATTATTTCAAAATTCGTCCAAATTGTGGTCTCACCTTCGTTCGGTTGGTAATCTTACCATTTGCGTATGGCTATTGGTTTAAATCACCACTTAATCTAATCGTTTTTCTATGCGTATTGTGTGAAACATAGTAAAAAATCAGATAATTAGGTGTTAACTTACCGTGACTCATATTAGAGGTTAAAATATTTGGTTACATAGTATTAAAAAGAAACAGTTTCTCACTATGTTTTTTCAACTTAGAAAAATTAAGAATAACAAGTAAATTAAATTTTTTTAAATATTGTATAACACAAACAACAAGCGTAAAAAAATAATAGTCAAAATAGAATTTAAATACAGTTTTAGGAAGAGTATGTTCCTGACCCCATTTACAAATTACCAACTTTTCTTATTAACATTTTAATATAGGTCGGCAACCAGCGACCCGTAAGGCCGTATGCGGTAAGTAAGCATATACGCTGTGGCTCGCGCAAGTAGGAGCCGTTCTATACGATACCATACTGCTTTAATTAATCAAAAACACCCATAGAAATTTATTTCATTACTGTGTGCCTGCGGAAGACGGAAACTCAGTTCAAGCAGTCACAGTATAAACAAAACTGTTAGACTGTGACGCAATGTTGTCACTTTTTAATGACCATAAATAATATATATCGCACAGTCACAAAGTCACAACCACTTCTGCACTTCCTCACTCCTGCTCGCTCACTTTATTGCCAATAGTGATGCGAGTAATACATATGCTTTAACTGTCAGTATTTCTTTAGATTTTACAGACGACGTCGTCTCGGTGTGAGGTCCGTTATAAAATTTAATTCTTTACCCTATTTGTTACTTCATTGATTTATACTTGTCAGTTTATTTATCAGTTTTTTCCGTCTCAAAATTCAATTATAGGTAAATATTGTGAAGCTGAGCATAGTACTCTAGGTAATATCTAATTTTTTACCCTAATAACGCGCTAAAAATGACTTTATCAAACGGAACGATTGAAGAAGAAAATTGGGTCTAACGAAGTATGGAGAGATTTATATTTTTTTATCGGGTTTAACGGAAAACCGTTATGCTTGATTTGTTAAAAGAGTATTTCTGTAGCAGATGAAAATATCCTGAAGTAATATTAAATATAAAGCAGAAATCTAGCAAAACGTCAGAGAATATTTACTGACAGTAAACCTGCAAAATATTTTTTCACACCAATAGCCGGAAAGGTATATATGTAGAACCAAAAAGAGTTTTTCGGCTAGATCTTTCTCAACAAACAAAAAGTACAAAGCAAAATTTGAATTCAAAACGCACTAACAGATACAATCCATGTGAGAACGGGTCTACGACAGGGAGATGCCCTATCCTGTATTCTATTCAACATCACATTAGAGAAAACAATTAGAGAGTGAAAAGTGTACACCAGAGGAACAATAATAACAAAAAGTGTAAAAATATTGGCATTTGCAGATGACGTTGATATCATAGCTAGAAGCAAAAGAGAGATGATAGAAGCATTTAATGCGATAAAAAGAGCGGCACAAAACAGTGACCTAAACATTAACGAAATAAAAACCAAATAAATGAAGGCCACCAAATCGACAAGCCAAAGAAACCTATAGAATCTGACAATAGGAGACTATAACATAAAAAGCGCAAAAATTTTTACATATCTTGGTTCACTAGTTCCCGCAGATAACAATGTCAGTGAAGAAGTTATAGTTATCGCTAATAAAACATATAATGGACATGGACACTGTCGAAAAGCGATGAGAACCTATTAGGTACGTTTGAACGAATAATCAAATCCTTAGACATGTATATGTCATCAGATGCCACCAATCACGCATCTCGATGTGCATCGCCCTTCCTTCTGGAACAAATAATTAAATTTAATTGGTTGAGAAATGAAAAAGTTTCATATAAAAGTTAATTTATCTTTAAATATGGGACATTTTCGGATCTCAAGTCAGTCAAGTCGAGTCAAGTCAGTACAGTGTACAGTGTGTGTTTTACCCGTGTAGGGTAGCTCCCTAGAGCACTTTGCTCGAAGGGCTCTGTTTCTTTCTAAGACTCTGAAGCTGAGTTTTTTTCTTCTTAGAAAGAATGTGTTTTATTTCAACCACCTAATAAAACCATAATGGCATTGTCTCTTCAAGATAATGCCACAACAAGAGCGTACCGGCCAACTACGCAATATAACACCATATTGCGCAATAGTTGGACAAATTAATAAACATGGAAACTTGCACCAAGTTGCAATCAGTTTTTCATACGTTTATTAGTTACACCGGAGACGACATGGCGCCCAACCTTCAACGAACTCTACCACGACTCCGAGATGTCAGAGTTCTCATGCTCCGCGATCGAAAATCGCAAACAGTTCCAACACGATGCCTGCATCAAAACCACTCAAGAAAACAGTGGGGAGAAGCATCGGATGTTAGTACACCAAACTAACATGCCGATATCCACCTTTTGCAGCCCTGAAACCGTCGATGTGCCATATCTCCGACGAGCCAGCCTACTTGATGCTAAGTACCTGATGCAATGGATGTCTCCGCAGTAGCCAGGCACTGCCTGCCCTACCATTATGTGGTCCAGAGCACCACGGAGGCCCAGGCAAACTCGCCTACGACACACCGGCGACATGCAGATGGGAAATGTACAGCTAGAGAGGAAGAAGCCGCTGTAGAGGAGCACGTCGTCGAGGATGGACCTGCAGATGCGGTCAACAACACCGACCACCGCCTGTGAGTGTTTTTGTGCAGTGTAAGTGCGCGCTACGCGAGTGTACGCGAGTGTAGTGTGTGTTAGAGGACTTGTAAGTAATTTGACAATATAGACATATTCATTTTGATATATTTCATGTTATATTTGATATATTTTATGCATTTTTTTCTTTTCTATGTGTGATTTGTAAAAAAAAAATTGTTTTCTTAAGTTTTTTAATAAAATCATCTTTTTTTATCAGCCTCAGAGTCTCCAAAGCAGGGGGGATGTCATCAGATGCCACCAATCACGCATCTCGATGTGCATCGCCCTTCCTTCTGGAACAAATAATTAAATTTAATTGGTTGAGAAATGAAAAAGTTTCATATAAAAGTTAATTTATCTTTAAATATGGGACATTTTCGGATCTCAAGTCAGTCAAGTCGAGTCAAGTCAGTACAGTGTACAGTGTGTGTTTTACCCGTGTAGGGTAGCTCCCTAGAGCACTTTGCTCGAAGGGCTCTGTTTCTTTCTAAGACTCTGAAGCTGAGTTTTTTTCTTCTTAGAAAGAATGTGTTTTATTTTAACCACCTAATAAAACCATAATGGCATTGTCTCTTCAAGATAATGCCACAACAAGAGCGTACCGGCCAACTACGCAATATTACACCATATTGCGCAATAGTTGGACAAATTAATAAACATGGAAACTTGCACCAAGTTGCAATCAGTTTTTCATACGTTTATTAATTACACCGGAGACGACATATATAAGGGAATGAAAAAAAAATGACATATGGCGCAGAAAATATAATTTTGAATTATACACAGCATACAATGAACCCGAGGTCATAACATCCATAAAGATCGAACGTCTGCGCTGGGTGGGCCTTGTGGAACTAATGTTGGAGACTGAAACACCAAAACGTATAATAAGGCAAACACTAGTAGAGAGAAGGTCAAAGGGAAGACCCAAACTTACATACGTGAAACAAGTAGAACAAGATCTGAAAACACTTAAGATTACCAACTGGAAATACAAAGCGAGGAACATAACATAATGGCGGAAAATCCTAGAACAAACCAGAATCCAGAAAGGGTTTTCGAGCTACTGATGATGATAATCGTGACTAAAACAAAATGGACGCCATCCATTATTCTAGTTATACTCATCTGGACCAAATTTGTTATATTTAATGCTGTTATTTATCCAAATCAATAAAAACTATAATACCTATTAGTAAATATTAAAATGAACTTATTTTATTTTTTCTCTAATATTACAAAATTACGAAAGTAAACGTTAAGATTACATAAATTAATTATAAGTAACTAGAAAAGGATAATTACCTATAATTATTATCTTTTAAAAATGTTCTAAGGACATTGTTGCAAAACATTTTATCCAAGGTTTCTTGATTTTAAGTATAAATGGCAATTGTCACGATAAGCAAAAGTAATCATTATGCAAATATTCATCACAGTATCACGTTTTCGTATTTGGTGATTTGTAAACCAATATTTAACAATATCGTCCGATAGTAACGAATAATCTAGATGGCGTCGATCATTTCATTTTTTTCTATGTATAATAAGAGTCTGCACATTTTTTATTATTTTAACTTTCGAAACCTATTCGAAAAAGACATATTGTAAGCTTTAGACCAGGAATTATCTGTAAATCTTTATCCATTTATGTATTTATAAATGTATATATAAGTGCTTCTCCGTTTCCTCAGCAATCTAGTATACCTCTTCCTACATGTTCTTTAAATAAACCTTCATATCATCATCATATTTATCCATTCGCTTTTGAAGTTTCAAGAAATTTTTTTCTTACTGTTTCATTATTATTTGTGCCAATAATCTATTCTCTTCTATTTGTTATTTATTTCCTTCTTGCATTGCTTGAATTTAACTTGCTTGTTTTTGCCTTTTTCCGTTCCTCTTTCCAATTCCTTTTAGTTGCATTATTTAACAATTTAATTAATGGTATTTCTGTTTAGTTAATGTCCGGAATAAATTTTTTGAAATAGTTGACCATGCCGAGAAAACCTCGTAAGGTCTTGAAAGTTTTCGCTCGAGGATAATCATTTCTAACCTGAATCCTGTCTTTCGCAAGGCCCACTTCACTAGTATCGAGTTTAAATCTCAAATACATTACTTTCTTCTAAAAAAATTGGCATTTTTCTATGTGCAGTTTGAGACCGGCTAAATTTAATTCTTTTAGTACAATTTTTATGTGCTCCAAATGGCACTGAACATCTGGAGAGAAAATTAACAAATCATCGATGTAACGTACTATAAAATCTCTATGCCGATTGAGAATAGAATGTAGAACACGCACGATAGACATGCACTCTATAATCCAAAAGAGACTTAAATCAATATATTACTCCATCAATCGAGAAAGCCGTATAATTTCTGCAATTTTCTGCCAAAACTATTAACCAAAAACTATGTTTCAAATCGATTTTCACAACTTTAAATAACTGACATATTGCATATTATAGGACTCGATGGACTGTGTATTTTATTGCGTAGTCTAGTATACCCTAATAGACTTAGTAATTTAAAAACCATATTTGGAATACTACTTAGTAATCATAAGAAATAAGTAATTGTTTTTATTAGAGTTGCTACAAAAGGGGCAGCAGTTTAAAATTATTGGGATTTTATAGATGGAAGTGCAAGGCGTATTTGTCGAACCTCTAAAAACCAAGAAAAATACTATTCGAGACATAAGACGTGACACTGTCTTAACCCTACGTTAGGCACGTGGTATTTTGTAGCGGCCTAGGGCGCGTAGTCTACATATGTAGACCATTTTCATTTATTATTAATTGACATCTGATGTGATCAATTTTTAAAAGGATATTAAAAATATATTTTTTTATACATATATTTTAACATAAAATTCATTTTAATTAATATACGTATATCTGTGTATAGTTATTTAAAAAAAAAAACGGAAAACATGTTTTTCTACCTTTATTATTCTGGGATAAGTTTTGAACAACAACATAAAATTCTTAGTGCGCTAAAATTAAACCAAATGTAATTTTCTGATACTAATACATACTAAGCTTACCTAATATTACAAAATTGACAAAAAAAATCATTTGAAAGTCATGAAAGTGAGCACAAAATAAGTATATATTTAGTCGGTCAAACAGCTAGTGCACATATCTGCCATATGTTGTTTTTATGCGTAATGGTTGCATTTTACACAAGCTTTTCTTGTAGATTTTTTGCAGGTTCGAGGACAAATATGACAACGTCCTACGTAATTTTGTGGTTTTGCTGGTGGAGCAGGCGGGGCTTCAATTCCAAGAAGAGCACGCGCGCGTCTTCTTAGTTCTACTGGCACGTAGGTGTTAGTTGACCTCGCCTCTATCTCAGGCTTGATCAATTCCCAAGCAAATTGCTCAATAAACTCACTTCTCTTGACTTTGGTTTCAAAGGGATGATTTCCTTTATATACGTAAAGAGCGTTTATACCCGATATATTCAAAAGGCCGAAAAATATTACCATTGGCCAACGACACGTGTTTCTTGCAACATTGTAGTTTACACATAACTGATCGACAAAATCTACACCAATTTTAGTTTTGTTATATCGGGTGACGATATCAGGTTTTTTGGAATCCCCTGTTTTTGGATCAATGGCATTATCGTGGTGCATTGAAAATACCAAAATAACAGACTTGTTTCTTTTGGGACAATAAGACACCAACGTCATATTCTCCTGAAAACCAAAGATAGAGGTTTTCTCTTCTCTTTTTTTATTAGGTAAGAACTCAGCGGGGATCTCACGCTTATTCTTGCGCATTGTACCGAGATAAGTTAATTTTTTTTTGATGTAGCAATTTTCTGGTCAATGGAATACTGGTGAACCAATTATCGCCTGTAATATTACGATGAGTTCCCTCTATTGGCTGCACCAATCGTAGTACAATATCTTTAGCAGTATTGCTAACCTTATACGGGCCATCAGGTTGAGTTCCGACATATGTTTCGAGATTGAAAGTGTAAAAGGTTTTTGCATCAACCAGCGCAAACATCTTTATCCCATACTTCGCTGGTTTATTCGGTATATATTGCTTGAATGAGTAGCGTCCTCTAAAAGCCAATAATTGCTCGTCAGCAGTCAGATACGCACTAGGGATGAAATTATTTTGAAAATTAGCCAAGAAAATTTCGCAAACATTTCTAATGGGTGCTAATTTGTCTAATTCCCTTCTTTCTGTTCGTGTATTAATATCATCAAATCTTAAATAACGCAGTAGAAATCTAAACCATTTTTCGCTCATAGCGAGGTAACATGATTCGACTCCATTGCCTTTGGAATTATCCCATGCTTTTCGAGCGTTTTTTCTTGAACTTCTCAGTGTTCCTTTTTTTATGTTCTGAATATATATATTCGTTGAACAAACTATTATTAGAATGATTGCGTCAGACAAAAAACGTTTAAGACAGTCAATTGCAAGCATTGCATTGACGGCATCACGTTTTGGTCCGGGTAAGTATGTTAGAAGATTATGAGAACGCGTTCGCACTTGTACATTACCACAATCCTTTCTCCACTTTGTCGTCATATCCTTACCTTTGTAAAATTTGCCATCACCAATTTCGTTATCGTCGCTTTGTGATTCATCTTCATCTGATGTGATTTCTAGTTCTGAGTCAGTCTCATGATCACTTCTTTCCAATATACTTTCATTTTCTTTTTCTTCATCTTCCTCATTTTCATCTACTGGGCACTCGTCTCCACTTGATTCCTCTTCAAACCATCTTAACCATACAGCTGGGTCTGTACTACTCTGTGTACGCCTTTTCTTCGAGTCAGACATGTTTCTCTGAAACAAAGAAGAAAAATACTATAAAATTATGTATCAAAATAATGCATACATTTATGCAAAAACACAAAATTGAATATTTGACAAATATGAATACATTTCTGAGAAGTACAATTCAAGAAAAAACAACACTTACCTAATTTATGACAAGTTTATTATATAAAAACACTACGTAGGTACTCGAAAAATAATTTCACACTGTTAAGCTCGTGGTCTACAATCGTAGACAAATCGTGTTTACACGTGTTTAAAAATTAGCACTTCACTAGCTCGCTGCAACGGACATACTGAACTTATAGATTACGGTGTTACTAATAGCTACTGAACGGCACAGCCTCATAGTATATCCCAACTCAAGACAATCGTCGTTCAAACAGATGTACTGTTCTGATCTATGAATCTACAGTCGTAGACCACGCGCCTAACATAGGGTTAAATACCAGTCCATTGTATGTCCTGATGGTATCATAGTCAGTCTAAAAGGACTTTATTTAGAAGGGCGCCATGATGCTGGGATTTTTGAAGACAGTGATGTGTGTATGGAATTAAAAAGAAAATGTACTTTTGAGAATGTCTATTTTATTCTGTATGGAGATCAGGCTTATCCATTGTCCAATCTTTTGCTATGTCCTTTTCCACACTCAGCCAGATTACCCAATGAAGAACAAAGGTTAAGACAGGAAACTTTTAATAACAGCATGTGCCAAACTAGGTTAGCTGTTAAATGGGGATTTGCAAAAATTTTAAGGGAATTTGCTTTTTTCGATTTTCACAAAAATCAAAAACTTTTAATGCAAGATCTAGGCAAAATGTAAAAATGTGCAGTATTGCTGATGAACTGTCATACATGTTTGTATGAAAACCAATGTTCTACATATTTTAATCTAATTTCTCCTAATTTAGACACATATTTGGAGCAGTAATTTTATTCTATGGTTAGTTAATTTTCACTGTATTAGTGTTGAACTGTTTTGTCTTATATAATTTTGTGAATTTTAGCATATAGTGAGATTGTTAACACTTTTTTTGCAAAATGGTTATTTCTTTTCCAATTATATTATCCCATTAATTGCCAAACTTGTGTAAATGTAATTTTGTAAATAACATTTTTTTTAGATATTACTTCTTCAACATGCTAGTGGATTGTCTGTTCCAAAATGAATTCAATTGTTATTAACAGTTTTTTATGTAAGTAAAATGGATATCTGTTTTAAAATATCAATTAATTAATTTGGCGTTTACCAGTGACTGAATGTTTTGTATTATATAACTTTGTGAATTTTAGAATATAGTGAGATTGTAAACATGTTTTTTAACTGAATGATGAATTAAAAACTGATTTACCTAACTAAAAGACTTATTTATTTACGTAAAATTATTTTTAAAATAATCTACTATAAACATAATTGAACTATAAATATTAAAAAAATAACAACTCATTTAAAGCTGCTACAGTTTGACCTGTCTAACAAAATCGTAAACAACTTTTGTTGGTTCTCAACGAGACTCAAAATTTGCTTACGTTCAGTAATGTCAATTTCGATTTTCTTTTCCTGCAGTCCCCACACTGTTCCTTTGAGTGCCACTTTTCTTTCTTTCAAATCCATTTTTCTTGGTTCTAAAGCAATTTTTGTTTCCTCTAGGTCCAGTTCTCTTAATTTTCTTTTTTCCTCATTTTGAGCCTTTTTCTCTAAATAACTCATAGCTACAGTTTAAGAGTTTGTCTTTTATTTTTTATAGTGCCTAGAACCTACAATAAAAGACACAAAGAGTTAATTACAATACAATTTGTATCCTATGCGGTTTTACCTAACACTCTATTTACTGGTGTGGTTCCTGGTACAATGTTCCTCTTTTGGGGTGTTCTTAATGGATGTTTTGCATCATTCTCCTCTCTCTGATCCAGTTCGCATTCATCGCTTCTAAAATTGGATAAAACATCCAAAGATTGCTGATTTTCCTGTATTTCATCTGACATATCAGTTATATCACGAGGCACAGTATAAGCTAAATAATATAATAGTGGTCTTTGTATAATATACATATAATAAGAAGTAAAATTACATCCAAAATAAGAAAGTTACAATAATTTTAAAAATACTAAGTAATATCAAAAGTATATTCATTAAGAAAAGACAAAGAAATTATTAACACCATAAAAAAACAGAAAATTGGCTTACTTCGGCCACATCGTGCGTAATGATAAATACCGACTTCTACAGTTGATTCTACAGGGTGTTTCAAAAAAAGGTAACCCCGTCTCTAGGGAAGGTAAAAAACTGAAAAATAGTTGGGGTTTGCTTTGTAAAAAATTTTTGTAACGCCATCCGTTTTCAACATACAGGGCGTTGAAGAAAAAAAAATGTTACGCATTTTTTACGATTTTGCCGAAACTACTGGCAACATTGTAATGAAATTTTATACAAATATGTTTTGGAAGCTGATACATCCCATGAATTTGTTTTTATATCTGATTCTCATAGAGGGCGCCAGTTACACGGATCGTACTAAGTATTAGTCAATATAACTTTTTTAAGAGTATAATTATTAATCAAAATTTCAAATAAACTTAAACATCATTCAATTTTACACAAAAAAGGTACTCTTGGTAAAACTCGATAATGTGTACCGTTTTCAGAATATTTTGATTTGAAAATTATGAAGGTGATACCCTTTTAACTCGTGGATTCTCATCACACCAGTAGTGTGCATTATGGGAGTTAAACATTACATGTCGCGTAAAGGTGGCCTCGTCCGTAAAAAGAATGCATTTTAAAAAATTTGGATTGTGGGCTGTCCTTTGTTGCAATGTTTCACAAAAATCCACTCTAACCGGTAGATCATCTGGCAAGAGCTCTTGGACTTGTCTGTAATGATAAGGATGTAATTGCTGTTCTTTCAATATCCGCCAAGTACTTGAAGAAGAAGTATTTGTTTGTCTTGCTATATTCCTTACGCTAACTGTTGGATCTTGATCAAGTAAATTTAAAATATTATTTTCTTTATTAATTGTTCTTGTTGTTCTCGGTCTACCAGAATTTATTTTATTTGATCTCACATTCCCAGTTTCTCGACAACGTCGTTCAATGGATCTAAATGTTTTTTTACTTGGTAAGTTTCTTCTAGGAAACTTTTCTGCATAACGTGTCACAGCTACACTAGAACATGCTAAACATTCGCCTAAGGTTAATAACATGTCAGTGTATTCAACATTTGAGTACATTTTGATTTGATTTTACAAATAACAAGGTTTCAAAACTCTAATTATTGTTGATTTATCGTCATAACAATCAATAAATGTCAGATTTCCATGGCACACTTGGAAAAAATAGAGGTATACCTATTAGAACTTTATCATTAGTACCAGCATCAATTATTACTTCATAATTTTCAAATCAAAATATTCCGAAAACGGTACACAGTATCGAGTTTTACCAAGAGTACCTTTTTCGTGTAAAATTGAATGATGTTTAAGTTTACTTGAAATTTTGATTAATAATTATACTCTTAAAAAAGTTATATTGACTAATACTTAGTACGATCCGTGTAACTAGCGCCCTCTATGAGAATCAGATATAAAAACAAATTCATAGGATGTATCAGCTTCCAAAACATATTCGTATAAAATTTCATTACAATGTTGCCAGTAGTTTCGGCAAAATCGTAAAAAAAAATTTTTACTAAGCAAACCCCAATTATTTTTCAGTCTTTTACCTACCCTAGAGACGGGGTTACCTTTTTTTGAAACACCCCGTATAAGGCAAGATTGAGGGTAAGAGAGGCCCTGGACGTAGACGTATATCCTGGCTGGCCAATCTCAGGAAGTGGAATGGTCTAATGTCAACTGATCTATTTCGAGCTGTTGTGAATTGAATAAGACGGGTCAATGTGGTCGCCAACATCTCTAGAAGATAGGCATATTTAGAAGACATCCACAAAAAATTCCAAATACAATACTGCAAAATCGATATTTTGGATACACTATTATTATTAAGTATGGATCTATTTACTTACAATCATGATCATTTTCCATATGAAAGAGTTATACTGGCATAGTTTCATTCACTAGAGTATTAGCCCACATATCTCTGGCTTCTTTTCCTAGTTGAAAAGTAGTTCTTCGCTTTGCTTAGGCATCTTTTCGTAACCTCGCTTCTTTAATCAAGTCAGCTATCTCTTGCAACAGAAAATCCATTTCTGTTTGGGTTTCCTCAACCCAAGATCTAAAAATTACGATTTTAGTAATAAAATTCCTACAGGTAAAAAGCGATTTTATGAAGAAGTAAAATAACTCTGGAACAAATTTAGATACTATATATTATTTACTTTGCCTTAAGAATTGTTTCTTTTTTCAGCCAGATCATAATTAGATTATCCACATATTCCCTAAGTGATCTAATTGAGAAATTCTTTCCTGTTTGTGTAAAAACAGACCCTGTCCCCTATTGTATCTCCCCATCTTTCATGATTAAAATAAGCGTTTACTCTTCGCACTTCTTTTACTAGTAAAAGGTCATCAGTGCTTGTAAAACGCAGCTTATTTGTCTTTTTTACTATTTCCGTGTTCATAATTGATAAATATAACGAAATTTAATAAAATATTTTATTTGTCCCGCAGATGCTTAACCAAGAATACACAAAACGCCTGTTAACTATACACAGAAATAAAATTACAGAACAGGGACTTCAATGTCCCAGTCCCGAGTCTTGAATTGGTGGGATTCGCTGATAAGGCTACCGTATATCAAACCTGTCATCCGACGTACGATAACGGAGCCCGTAAACGTTAAAATCATTTACGTTATTAAATTTTCATACTGCGCATGCTCTATTGCTAAAATAACGTTACCGTACTTTCTCACTTTCTCACTTGTTAACTCTCTATTCTCCTATTCTTAAATGCATGTAAAAACGTGAGTTTGATTAACTACATTATGAACGTAGTGATTTTGCAATGGTATCTTATACTCTGATATTTATTTGTTTATTTAATGATCCGTTTCCAGAAACATGGCTACCCAATTCTAGTAAATTGCATTACATTTTCATATTTGGATTTTTATGGTTTTTTAATATACAGTGATAGTACCTACACGTATATAGGAAACACTTTAAGAAATAGATTGGATATCTGCTAAACAAACCACAAACGACTGACCGACCTGAACTGAATAGGATCATAAACTAAAGTTTCAAGACGATAAATCGTTAACTTTTATTTTCACTTTTACAGTTTGAGTTCATTTTAGTACAGGTACTGAAAGTTGTAAAGGACTTAATACTTTGGTTTGTATAATTATTTGCATTTATAACATAAAATGTAATAAAAGGTAACAAAAAAAATTATTATATTTAATAAGTGATCACAAAGGTATCAATAATTAATTACAGATTATAATTTCAACATTAATGATTTACGTACAATAATCTATAGAACATTGTAACGATATTAAGTTTTTTGTTATTACATATTACCTTCCGTTCTTTGAGAAAAATTAACACGAAGGAAAAACTTAACCCTGGATCACTTGCACCCTAAAAAGTTATGCGAGCACTCGCGTGTTAGAGTTTCTCTCACACTAGGATTCCTTCAAAGTTTTGTTTAGTGTAATAGATTTATTTTTTTTATTATAAATAAAACTAAAGTACTGATAATAATATCATCAATGATAATAATATAATAGTATCAATCAAAAAGGTTTCTTACAGTATATTATAAAAATAAAAAAAATGTACCTTGTAAAAAATAAACACCCTATATATTTTACTTTAGATCTATTTTAAGATGAATCTTTTGCTCAAATAAGCAATTGATTATCATGAATAATGACGATTGGGGAAGAATATTGTTTACCTATTAATCCAGATTACTGTCTTTTTTCTGATGATAGACAGAACAGAGTGAACAGAACGCTTGGGGAATGCTACGCATAGTGTAACACTGCAAGGACATACAGTATGGTGGCGTCTCGTTAATGGTGTGGAGTGAGATTAATTTGGAGACTAGTACAGAGCTAGTTAGAATAGATGACGGGCTGCTTACATCACACAGATACATTACAGGCATTTTGAAAGACCAACCTTGCCATTTGCACCATTTATTGGGGATAATTGTATGCTTATGCAAGATAAAACCAGGCCACACATCGAAAAAATTATGCAGCAATATTGTCCGGAGGTTGGGATTCCTTCCATGATTTGACCTGCGAGAAATTTCAACTTCAACCCAATAGAACATGCTTTTTGCATCGTAGGGAGACGACTACGATAACTACCTAAGGCACCAAATACGCGATTAGTTAAAATTTGGAAAAAAAATTGATCAAGATAAAATAAGAACGGCAATTTTCAGTATGAGAGATTATTGTCAAGTAGTAATAAGTGCCAGGGGACACAATACTTGCTACTAGTTTAATTTTCTTGAACTTTACAATTTTTTGAATTTCGCCATTTATTGATGTTAGTAATTTTTATTGCAATACATTTTTCGTGAAAAAAGAAAAGTTGTTTATTTCAGATTTTTAAAAAGCAACCTTAAATAACCAAAGAACAAACACAAATTTTTTCGTTATGACTGAAAGTATAATTTTAAAATAACGCGTTACTTTTCTGTGCCTAGTCTTTCGATTTCTGGGATTATTTCATTCCTTGTATATTCCACGTTCCTATTCTTATAGTCCTTTTTCTTTGCTTAAGTCGTATATCCTTGTTTCCGTCCAAAATCCGAGGCAATATTGGATTGGTTTTTGCATAATAACTTTTTCCGAGTGTTTGGTAGCAGGCCCGGCGCCTCAACCCCCTATTCTTCGGAGGACCATCTTCCTATTCGTTAATCAAAAATCATTTTCATATTCAATCTAGGGTGATTCTACTCAATTTCTACATTCACTACTTTTCGCAGATGATCAAGTCACTTTTGCACAAGACAGGGAGGATATGGAATATATGATAAGGAAATGAAAGGAAGAATATGAACTTTGGGGACTCAAGATAAATATGTGCAAGACCGAATACTTATGCATTGGACCCGAGGTTGTAGATTTGAACTTAAGTTTAGAAGAAGAGACTATTAAGAGTTCTAAGGCTTTTAAGTATTTAGGGTCAATGATTAGCCGAGATGGTACTTGTATGAAAGATATAGAAATGAAAATAGCAAGGGGAAAACAAACCACAAGAGCACTTCATGGAGTGATATGGAACAACACTCTAACCAAAGAAAACAAAAAGAGGATCTTTCAAAGCATAGTGATGAATATTACCCTCTATGGAGCGGAAGTATGGCCAATGACAACAACAATACGAAATAAAATAAGAACAGTTGAACTGGACTTTATGAGAAGATGTCATACATCTTCTCATTAAGTTCTCATTTGTCTGTGACAAATCACAAGAGCGAATAAAATAAGAACGGAGGAAATATGGAACAAAATGGAAGTAAAATGCTCAATTACAAAAAAGTTGGAAAACAGAGCCCTGCAGTTTTACGGGCATGTACAAAGAATGCCAGAGCATAGGTGGCCGAAAAGAATATTAAACTGGGACCCGCCGGGAAGAAGACGGAGAGGAAGAGCTGCTACAAGATGGAAAACATACGTCGGAAATGCTATGATAGATAGAGACCTCAGAGAAAGTGACTGGGAGAATAGAGTGCTGTGGAGGACGAAAACGGCGAACTCATAATAGAAAAAGCCGAAGAAGAAGAAGAAGCGTTACTTTTGGCGCCCAATGTATATATGTGAAGTTTAAGCTACCAATATAAGCCATTATTAGTCTAAAAATTGTTGGATCCAATTCGTCCCTTGTTTTATTGCCTTCTTCGTTATACAATCCTTTGCTAATTGCTATTAATTTTTTTATTTTTTCTACTATTGCCTCATATGTTGGTTGTCCATGATCCTCTGATTTCATTAAATCCTTTTATGTTCTATAAATGCCAATAACAGTTTTCTTTCAGCTTTTATTCATTTCTATTTTGGTTTTCCCAAACATAGTATTTTCTTATTTAAACATAAAAGACTTCACTCAGATGTGATCTATAGTTATTCAAATGATTTGTACTTTCATATATTTACCAGGTTAATATTCAAAGAAAGAGTTGTATTTGTTACATAAACATAAATGCTTGCAGTTTCTTTTGAAATTTATTTTTATGTAAGCAATAAAATTTCATTTAAAAAGAAAAAACTCGCGGTATAACAAATGCATTAGATTCGTTGTTTTTATGCAAGTATAACAATTGGAGCGACATGTGATACGGATTAGATTTTGTGCAGTTTTATAACGATAGCTATTCAACCGTACGAACGAAAAGAATAGCAATGAACGGTAAATGTACGTTAGACTGACTAAGGTCTCCACAAGTAACTTGAAATATTTGTGTCGTTCTATTAATGTCAAATCAAGTATGAAAACTGACTTGGAATGAACTTGGAATAATAATAAAGTAAGAGAATTGGTAAAATTTAAGTTTAAACGTAATAATTAAACTTAAATATACTTAAATGCTCATAATAATTGAACCAAACTTAATTGAAATTAAAATAACTCGCTGTTGGGCGTGAAAAAGGGGACAAGGCAATTTTTGATGAAAACGGGATTAACTCAAATATAGGTTAAAAAAAGTACGTTTTAATGGTGTGTAAAAGGGGACTAGTCAATGTAGCTGAATTTGTATGTAAAGTTGATTGTTCCAAAAGAGGCACTTACAAAATAGTACATAAAGTTTAGTGTAAAAAGGGATATGTTAACATATACCTTTTGGCACTGCCCATATCAGTATTTCCCTTGGTGAATAATGAGACAACTTAAGCAATCAACTTAACACACATAACCTATAAATTAGTATGCAACACGAGTCATAGTTGTGATTATTATTGCAAAATAAAAATATTTGTTTAAATTTAGTAATACCAATATAATAAGTGAAAATTAAAAAATGTCTAGAGGAAAACAAATTCTAAATATGCTTAATGCCGATGGTAAGTAAAATCATAATTTATTTTCCACTGGTAGTTGTACAATATTTTTACTATAATCTAGAATTATCCAGTTGTTTCTGTATGTATTGTACACAGAATAAATAAAACAAATGGGATATTGTTTTACAGATGAACAAGAGGATGTTCGTATATATTGTCCAGATAAGGAAACTGTGTTAGAAAATTGCAATAAAAGATGTACAAATGCTGACAATTACTTGGAAGGGAATATACCAATGCAGAAAACCTTTCCTTCTGGTAAGTAATAAATAATTTTATTAAAAGTAGATACACGTAATACAAACTGTGAAGAAATATGAACAAAAACAAAATGCTTATTTAGTGTCGTTCGTTTGTCGTTTGCTAATAAAAATTTTATTAACTAATTTTATTTTTGTTGCATTTTAAAGCACCATGCCAGAGATGAGTCTGAGATGTCCTACGCCAGTAGTGTTGCTGCATCACTTTCAGATGAAATTCAGTATCTATTAGATTTTTCATCAGATGATAGTATTGCAGATCCAAATTTTGTCCCTGCGCAGGATGAAAAATAGGATAGCTTTGCCGAGGACAGCGATATAGTATAATGAAAAAAAAAAGAAGAGCCAATTCAGAAGATATAAATAATACTGCAGTAGACAAATATAACTTGGACGGGCAAGTCCACAAGAAAGTAAAAAAATGCACAAACAAAAATACGAGAAAAATGAGACAAGAGAGACGAGAATAACGAAATTTTGGTAAGGCGTATGTTACAAGAACTGGAAAAGAGATTAAAGAAAAAACTATGCAAGAACTGAAATTATGGAGAAATAAGTGCAAGGAAAAAATAAAGAACGAAGTTCGCTTGCAACTTTTTAAAACATTCTGGGAAATGGGAAGCTACAATCGTAGGTTGGAATATATAGCTTGTCTCATGGATGTTAAAGACAAGAGTTCTATGCGAATTAGGTGTTCTGACCTAAGCAAACAACGGTACCGACAGCATACCATAATTTATTATTTCCCTTTTCATGGCGTTCGTTCTGTTGTTTGCAAGGAGTGTTTTGTGAAAACTTATAATATTAGTAAGAAATTCATAGAAGTCATGGTAGCGAAAAAATGTTCGCAAATATCAGGCGTAATGACATTAGACCAACGAGGATAGCATGAAACTCGGAAGAAGCTATCAGATGATGAAAAAATAAGGGCAAAGGATCATATTTTATCTATCCCCTTATATGAAAGTCACTATACAAGAAGGCAGTCATCGAAGAAATATTTACCTTCAAACAACACACTCACTGCTATTTATGAAGCTTACAAAAAGATGTACTCAGATAATTTTATTAATCGTAAAATGTACGAAAACATATTTCACAGCCTTAACATCAGTATAAAGAAATCTAAGAAAAACACATGTGGTAAATGTGACAAATTAAAAATGAAAATTACTATGTGCAAGAATGAGGATGAAATAAAACTACTAAAAGAAGAGTTAAACGAACACCATTTACAAGCTGATCAAGGATATAAAAACAAAGAAGACGATAAATTTCTGACTAACGATAATGCTAAAATGAAAACTATTACTTTTGATCTCCAGCAATGCCTGCCAACACCAGACCTCCAAAGAGTCGTTTTACAAGAGGCAATTGTGGACATTTATTCTTACAGTTCACGGCTGTGATAACTCACAAGCCCACTGCTATTTATGGCATGAATCCTTAGCAAAACGGGGCGGAAATGAAATTAGTTCCTGCCTATATCAATACCGAACAAAAAATTTAGATCCTAAAGTTGAACACCTAATAATGTATTCAGATTGCTTTCCTGGCCAGAATAAGAACAAGTTCATAACAGCAGATTGTTTAACTGCTTTACAATGCTCTGCAAATTTAAAAATTATTGAACACATGTTTTTAATACCAGGTCATACACATATGGAGTGCGATACGGATCATAGTTTAATAGAAAAAAAGAAGAAAAAATTTAGTAGACAAATAGAACATCCACATCATTGAGCTCAACTAATTCGGCAAGTAGGGAGGAAACGTCAATTTTTAGTTACAGAAATGCAGCGCTCTGCGTTTCTTAATTTTGGTGGCTTATTTAATTCTGTATTAGTTAACCGCAAAACTGATACTCAAAATAACAAGATAAACTGAAGACAATTTCGTTGGTTACGGTATAAAAAATCTAACCAGTTTCAATACAAGTTGTCCTTTGACAAAGAAGAACCTTTTAAGACCGTAGATTTAGGAAAGAGGGGAAAAGCAGATATAAATTTATTTCCCACGCATATAACAAGCCTGTGCCGATAACGATAGAAAAGAATAAGCACCTGATGGAGTTACTGCCGTATATAACAGAATCACTGTGGGACTTTTACAAAAATCTACCCACACATACAGACTTAGCTGATGTGCTCCTGGATTCATCAACTTCTGAGGACGATTAAAAGTTTGAAGTATCTTTTTGCTAGATTTGTATGCATAAGTAATTTATGTTTAATGTTTTTAGTACATAAATACATGTAGCACTATACAAGTAAGCTTGTATTAACGTAATAAAATTCTACATTATCCTGTGTTATCATTATTATATTCAATTACAAAGGAAATAAGTCATGTGAGTATTTGTGAAAAACAAGTCAAACAAATATCGTTTTAACATATTTTTTTCTGAAATACTGAGCAAAAAAATGTTAAACCATGTTGGAAAAGTACATGTAAAAGCAAATTTTAAGTAGATTATCATTCAAAACATCTGTAAAAAAACATCATTTTTTTGTAAAATTTTAAATTATTTTTTTCTCGTTTTCACATTTTATGACTTGTCCCCCTTTTCACGCGCAACAGCGAACTTATTTTTTTATTATTTTTCAGAAAAAACGTAAGGAATGACTTATTTAGTTATTCCTTATTTCTTTATTTTATTTTTTCATATCAAACTTCGTCATATATAACTTCCAAAAACAAATTAATGACCAACTAAGTATAAGAGAAGTGATAACAATCTCCGCGAGGAAAAACAATGGTAGGACCCACCCAAAAGTGAAAAATAACTCAATGCTTAAAATTTGTGAATGCAATGTAAATAGTTTAAATAGATAATATGCTAGAAGAAATAGACAGATGCAACTTAAATATTATAGGCTTTAGCAAAATAAGATAGTCAGAAAATGGTAAGTGTACTAAAGAAAAGATGACACTTACTCTGAAAATAGCCTACCACAACATTATAACTCGTACTTTTCATTGTTACATTTATGCTCCAAATATGCTGTCTTTCTCCTTTTAATGGTGGTTAAAAGTTCTCTGTTCCTTTTCTTTCTGTGCAATACCATTTCGTTCGTAATACGATTGGTCCATGGTATTTTTAAAATTTACCAAAAAGCCACATCTCAAAAACTTCCAGCTTTCTCATTAAGTCAATATTAACAGTCCAAGCTTCAACACCCATAAAGAAGAACATAGTGAATATACCATTATTTTATCATTCGATAACGGATTTACAGATTGATTCTTTGGTTACTAAGAAATTTCCTCATTTTGGAGGCATTTGATTGTTCTATTCTTAATCATATTTCTAATTTCGGGTTAAGATCTTCAGTAATCTAGATTTAATCTGTTCAGTTATCCACTTGTTCAATATCTTCTTCTTTTATCTGGATCCTTGTATGACTTTACCCCTCTTACAGATAACCATGGTGTCTGTTTTCTTTATGTTTATTGCTAAACCAAACTGTTCCCTAGTATCACAAAATGTATTTAATAGCGTCTGCAGGTCTCTCTTACTTTAATCGATATCGACTCTATCGTCTGCATAACTATTATTTATATTTTCACTATATATCATTATCCCATCTGCACAGTTTTTAAGTGCTTTTGTAAATAAATTTAGCAGTATAAACTATATTTAATAGTAATGGTGAAAGTATATAGCATTGTCTCACTCCTCTATTTATCTGTTGCGCATCAGTGCTACATCCATGTAATTTTACTACAGCCTGTTGGTTCCAATAGAGCTTTCTTATTACGTTAATATAATTTTTGTTTAGTCCTTTTTGCTTTAGAAATATCATAAGAATGTTATAATTAACTTTGTTAAAGGCTTTCTAATAGTCTATATATCCGACGGAAAGATCTTTTTGTTGGTGTAGATTTAAGTAAGAATTGTTGAAACCATACAGAGCTTTTACTGTTCCGAAGCCATTACGAAAACCAAACTGTCTATTAATAATATTGTTAAAGAGGATAGTTATTGTGCTTAAGTTGTCTTCATCTATAAGTTTAATCAACTCGATGTGAACTTTATGTGGCCCAGGGGCTCTGTCCGATTTTGAGTTGTATATAGCATGTGTTGGTTCGATTTTTGTGTTCATGAAAAATCTTCAATATATTTAGTCCATACTGATTTTATTTCAATTGGGTTATTAATAGGTTTATTGCATTTATCAAATAAAAGGTTAGGTGTGTTTTTCCAGATAGTTTTCTAACTTCTTTATGTAAATTATATTGATCATATTTTTCTGCTATTCCTCCATTTCCATCATGTTCCCATCATTTACTTTTACTTAGCATCTTTTGTTTTGTTCCTTATTTATTAATGTTTTTTCCTGTATTCGTCTGTATTTACCTACTACGAAGGTGGCGGAGATGAAAAATTAGGTGGCGAACACCTAGTAGGACAAATACACATGCTTATGAACAAGATTTGGAATGCTGAAAATGATATGTGAACATAGTACTTACTATTATAGTACTTACTATTGTTTACATAGTAAACAAACGACTTTATCATCTAACTGAAAATATTGTTGGGGAATATCAAATCGATTTCTGACAAGATCTACAACTGATCAGCTATTCACAGTAAAACAAATTCTAAACAAATCGTTGAATACGACATTCACGTCCATAAGATATTCATAGGTTTCAAAGAGGCCTACAACTCAATTAATAGACACAAGGTATATCAAATATTGCAACACATTAACATTCCCCAAAAATACATCTGACTAGTAAAAGCAACAATGAACTTATCAACAGCAACTGTCAGAGTAGAAAATAAGCTCACTGAGAACTTTTCAATAGTCAAAGAAGTAACTAGAATACAAGAAGAGATATTCTAACAAATAAATCAATATAACAGAATAAATATTATGACATTAGCATTATGATTCGTAGAATAGAAGAGTATAGAATATTCACAATTAAAAACAGGGGTAGACGAGATCGGACTAGAAATAAACATTCACAAGACAAAAAAGCATTCTTCGTTGTTCCATGATTTCCAGTATTGCTTGAGTTATCCAAGTTTTTTGGCTCTTTTCCTTCTTTCGTAGAATTTTGTTGTGTATCTTAATAACAAAATCTTTGATTCTGCTTCACATAATATTCGCATTCTCAAGATTTTTCATTTCTAATGGTAATTTTTTCTTTCCTTGATTTATATAAGTTGAAGCCTCAGCACGTTTTTCGTCTCTCTGCAGCTACTGAGTATTCACCTTGCAACTTTTGGATTTTATTATCTATTTTACCCTGTTTCCTTTTTAAGACAAGGAGGTTATGGTCTGATGGGAGATCTGCTCCAGGGTAAGTCTTAACGCTTATAATGAAATTTCTAAATCTTAGATTAGTTAGTATAAATTCGAACTGATTTGTAATACAATTTTATTCATTATCCTGTAGCGTCGTCCAGGTATACAATCTACGGAGTGGTAATCAAAACCAAATGCTTTTAACATTTCTTAAGCTATACCATTTCATTGTTAATATATATTCTTAGAGGATCACAAGAAGTTATAAGCACATGAACTCTTAAACCAAATTTGTATCCGTCAATAAGAAATGATTTTGAAATATATACTTGGCAAATACCTCTATCACAAGGACGTATTTTTTAAGTGATTTGGTTTTAAAATAAATGTTTCTGGTTTTAAAATAAATGTTTTTTTTACTCTACTATACATTAACCAAGACCAGCAGAGAAACACGAAGTCTTCGGAAAAAAATGATAATCAATGGGAAACAATCTTATCACCCTGTTTAAATTTCTAGTAAGCCAATATTTTCTGTATATTTCTAGCATGCCTGGAAAATGATAAATTTTGTGGAATCGTTTAATATCTTTACATCTATCAACTGTAATAGATAGATCCGTCCAATACATGTTCCAGTTTTCTCCTTCGGCCACTTCACGGGATCCAAATTTTTGTGCAACCCTATGGATGACATAATACCTACAATAAGTGAGGCAAACTGTTACTTGTTGTTTTTTTATTTGCTTTACTGCTTTTATCCTTTTTCGCTGCATAAAGTGGTATAGTTATTGGATTTGTATTTTTTTGACTTTTTTCTTTACTAGATGACCAATCTGAGAAATCGGATTCGACGTTAGCGTGTTAGCGACGTTAGCGTTACAATGTTGTATTGGATCTGGTAGCTATTTTATTTGTATTTATATCGTTTACTTTACACATTTTATAAATTTGATTGTGACATGGTCATATTTATTGGTGTGGTATAACCGTTGCCTATATTTTGTTGTTATGAGCTCTTGTGTTTATTTACACAACAGCTCTTTAATCCTAGTGCCGTTTTTAAGAATATTGCAGTTGATATTGGTTATTTTCTGTTAATTTTTTTTAATAGGTATCTTTATTTAACTGTTCTAACTGTGCAAGAAGTGGTTTCTTCAGCTCTATACTGGACTTTTTTGCTTCATTATTTCAACATAAAGTTGTTTTTTATACTTATCTACAATTATAATTCGCTGTATGCAATTATCTTTATCAATGTTCCTAGTGGATTCGCCCTTTTCGTTACAGCGTGAATATAATCAAGTAGTGGTGTTATATCCTTTGCAATACCGTCTTTATTACGCAGTGCATTATTATCAGAATCTATACCTGTGTTTTTCTTATTTTCTACACTCTTTTCTTCTATTTGCTCCAAGATCTGCTCTACTAAGTGTCCTTTGTTATCAAAATGTACCTGCGGTATTTCAGTAGGATCGTCGGGATCTACTGAAACTGTTTCTATGACCACAGTTTCTTTCTCGTCTGGTGCAGACGCATTGACATTTTCTACTATGACGTTGATAGTTTCCATCGGTACCGCTTCTTGCATGGGTAGAGCAGAGTCAATCCTTAATCGTGGGGTTCCGAGACGAGCACTTAACGGGTAAATGCTCGGAGGACGTAAGGAGCTTTTGGGACGGAAAGGAGGTACTGGTTTAGGCGGAGCTGAATCAGTCGTTTCCAACATTTTGAATGGTTCATTTTGGGTTTGAACGTATTCTTTAGTATATTATACATTAAGTTTTATTTTTGTCCAAATCATCACTCTTATGTTGTGCTGCTTTGGGTCTTAGGAAATTCCGACTGTTATTTATTTTCACATTGGCATATACTACAATTAGAACGATACAGAATAAACTTATTTTAAACTTTAATTGTGGCTTCATCATCATCATCGTCAACCTGTATGGTCCACTGCTGGACATAGGTCTTCCTCAGCTCTTTTTATCTGTCTTTGTCTTGTGTGGCTTGTATCCAGTTACTGCTAACACGCTTTAGGTCGTTAGTCCATCTAGTTAATGGGACTCTCTCTAGGCGTCCTCTACTCCGTATTGCTCCTTGTATTGGTCTCCACTCGACAATACGTATTGTCCATCGGTTGTTTGATAATCTGGCGACGTGTCTTGCCCAATTCCATTTTAACGACGCGATTTTTTTTATGGAGTCTGTTTATGATTTATGATTTTTGTTCTTTTTCTTCTTAGAGTGTTGTCTTCCTACGGAGGTTGGCAATTATAATGGCTTTTTTTATTTTGGAACTTGCTGCTCTAACAAATCAATCGATTTGCATTGATACCAATCACGTAGATTCTTCAACCATCAGTTCTGCCTTCGGCCAACAGATCTTCCTCCTTGAATCTTTCCCTGTATGATGAGTCTCAAAATTTCATATTTTGGTCCCCTCATCAAGTGGCCTAGGTATTCCAGTTTTTTGGTTTGTATAGTGGTGATTAGTTCTGTTTCTTTACCAACCCTCTCCAGTACTTCTTTATTTGTAATTCTGTCAGTCCATGATATTTTTAATACTCTGCGGTATAACCAGAGTTCGAAAGCCTCGATTCTTTTTAAATTGCATTTTTTTAATGTCCAAGTCTAAGCTCCATATAATAATATTAAAAATATATAACAGCGAATGGTACGTAGTCTGATCTCCAAATGTAGATTTTTGCACGTTAGGAGTGGCTTCATTCGTATAAATGCTGATCTGGCAATCTCTATTCGCCTGTTTATTTATGCAGTATAATCATTGGTGTCATTAATCAAAGTTCCCAAGTACTGATATTTTTCTACTTGTTCTATCACTTTAACATTGATTGTCAATAGGTGATGTATATTTTGTAGTCTTTTTGTAATTAGCATGTACTTCGTTTCTTTAGCGTTTATAGTAATTTCCATCTCAGCACTATTCATACTTTAGCTTTCAATAAGATGTTGTAGATCTTCTATACTCGTTGCTATGATCACAGTGTCATCTGCATATTGTAAGTTGTTAATTAATTTTCCATTAACGGTAACTCCCGCTTTGATATTATTGAGAATGTTTTGGAAAATTTCTTCAGAATGTAAGTTAAACAAAAGTGGCGATAAAACACATCCCTGTCTAACTCCTCTACAGATTTTCATTTCTTCTGAGTATTGCCCATCAATTTGAACTGTGGCACTTTGGTTCCAATATAATGTTTGCACTATATTTATGATTTTACTGTCAATGCGCTTGTTCATAAGTATTGATATTAGTTTTTCATGTCTTACTTTATCGAAAGCTTTTTCGTAGTCAACAAAACACAAGTGTAGATTAACGTTTACATCCCGTCATCGCTGAATCAATATGTTAATGGCAAATAGTCCTTCTCGAGTACCCATTCCATTTCGGAACCCGAACTGCGTCCCGCCAATATCCTTTAGCCTTGGTATATTCTCTTATGTATTACTTTCAGCAGTACTTTTAAAGTACGACTCATGAGGCTCAGTGTTCGATAATCAGAGCACTCTTTTGCTGCTTGTTTTTTTGGGATGGTTATAAATACTGACTTCAGCCACTTTTGTGGTATTATTGCCGTATCGTACACCGTGTTGAATAAATCTGCCAATACTTCCAAGTTATCCTCTTCCACTAGTTTTAACAGTTCTACTGATATTTTATCTAATCCAGCTGCCTTATTGTCTTTACAGTTTTTGATAGCATATTTGATTTCATCTTTCGTGATCTTCTGATATATTTGAGTATGTTAGTGTAGCGATGGTCCATTTAGCATTCTGTCAATGCTTTTAACATTTTCTAATGGCTTATGGTATCGAATGCTTTCTCGTAGTCGAATTATTACTTGTGACTTATTCACATTAAAATAGTAATTACTGTAGCATTTCGTATTTTCAAACCATAATCACCTATTAAGTTGTCCACTCAGCTCTTTCCTATCTTTGCATTATTATTGTAATTTCTTCTTTCCTGGTGTATTCTAAAAATTATTTGATTTCTTCATAAAAATGTTCCATTTCAGCTGGTCTATGTCATTAGATCTGGTACTAAACTAAATTTATTAAGCGATACATAAATTAATGTGTTGGACAAAGGAAAATAAATTCTTCATTAACGAAACTAAAACACATAAATTTATTTAATTAAATTAATTAACATTTATTTGGCTTGGTGTCACATTTAATTCAGTACATTTTTAGAGTACAATACAAATATAACATTATAACAATTATTTAGGTACAATGAATATTTTAGGTAGGTACAATATGCAACAAAAGTTTAAATATTAACATCTGTTTAACGATTTTAATTATAAAGCTAAGGTTAGGCACATATATACATATATAAAAAGTGACTGTATGTATTTGCGTTTTGTTAAATTATAAAAAATGCAGCTTATTATTCAAACTTAAAAGAAAACTGCAAATTTTTTTTCTGTTGATAAAAAAAATCAAAAAATTTATAGCCTCAAAACCGTTTTATGCAAAGTAAAATAAAAAAAAAGTTTTATTACTGTAATCAAGTAGAACAGTTAATGGGACTTAACACTTCTGGTATTCTCTAATAAAAGTAGATGTATTTCTGGTTATAGTTTCTAGAGTATGTGTTTTCTTTTAATAACTGTTATTAACTTATGTCTTTTACGTTTAGTATACGTCTAATAAATGTCAGGAAACTAACACGTATGTAATGTAAGGCTTTAGGGATATTTTTGGTACGCTTTTACACTTTGTCCAAGTAAATTTTATTGTGATGATTGAGATACATGCAAGAGGGTAATATTTACCATATTGACCTTATTTCTTGTTCCCTCGTGTACTTATCTTATAGGTGACAAAAACTTTTCTGTTAGTAATTTTTGATATTTGTTCAGTAGTGTGAAAAAACTTAACCAAAATGTAAATACTTATGTGGCCATACTTTCTGTTGTTTGTTGGTTTAGACATATTATTACGTTTAGTAAGAGTCTAGGTCCCGCTACGAAATGTTAGGATTGGCTATATATAGCATTTTAAGAGTAGATAAGCAGTAGTATAAGTATTTATTTAATTTACAAATAATGGTTTTCTAACCATTGCACTCGTATCGCCACTTCTTATTCTTAGTCGCATTTACTGTTCAACGTAACGTCAATAATTTTAAATTCCATAACTCCGGGTACGAACTGATTATTTATGTGTCACTCTGCTTGCATACTGGACTGTCTTATACTTAATTATCATCAACTTATCATACAATGGTAATGTAAAGACCCTTCTCCCACTTTATTAATTAAATGTGTTCACAATATCTTGTAGGTG
The DNA here is from genome assembly GCF_040954645.1 of Diabrotica undecimpunctata. NCBI lineage: Eukaryota > Metazoa > Arthropoda > Insecta > Coleoptera > Chrysomelidae > Diabrotica > Diabrotica undecimpunctata. The sequence goes on along the minus strand of NC_092804.1, from coordinate 134,683,297 downwards.
TTTCTTATCGTCTGCTAGAGCCCCCATATTGCCATATTTTATAACGATGTTTATTTACAATCTACATCATTACCGAGTATTAAGTAATTGATGACCACATACCTTTAGTGGGAGTCATGGATGTGAGACTGAAGACAATAAAGAAAAAGTCTAGACCTAACTACGACATGACAGCCCTGCAACATCCGGAAGTTAAAAAGCAAGTGAGGGAATATATTAACAACCAAGTTAAACAACTAAAAGAAGAAAATAACATCCAACGAGAAATCAATCAATTCGAAGAAATAATTAAGAAAACTAAACAATATCTGCTAAAACCAAACAAAGAAACAAAGAAGAAATCTTGGATGACTCCAGAAATCCTTCACTTAATGGAACGCAGAAGGTTAATTAAAGGAAATAAAGATGAATATAAAAAAATGCAGGCTTACATCAGAAGAAAAATAAGAGAAGCTAAAGAAAAAGAAGTTGTAGAGAAATGTAAAGAAATAGAAAGACTACAAGCCAAGCATGACAATTTTAATGTACACAAAAAGGTAAAAGAAATAACAGGCACTTTTAAAAAGCGAACACAAATGAAACTCATAGACACCAATGGAAAATTAATCATAGACACCCAAGAGATGAAAGACAAATGGAGAATATATTTGGAGACACTTTTTCAAGATCAAAGAACGGATTATAGGCATCCATTTTCAGAGAGGATGACGGGCCCGGACATACTTAAATCCGAGGTAGAAGAAGCAATAAAACGGATGAAAAGCAGGAAAGCTGTAATGCCCGATAATATCGAAGCTGAATTTTTAAAACTCTTGGAAGAAGAAGGAATAAATTGGATCACGGCTGTCTTCAATAAAATATACAATACAGGAATCATCCCTGATAAATGGCTAGAATCAGAATTCATAGCGATACCTAAAAAACAGGGGGCTAAAAAGTGCGAAGAATATCGAACAATCAGCCTAATGAGCCACATGTTGAAACTGTTTCTTAGAGTCATCCATGGAAGAATTTATAAGAACAAATATCGGACAGACAGTTCGGCTTCATTAACGCAGTGGGTACCAGAGAGGCACTTTTCGGAGTACAGGTACTGATTCAAAGATGCAGGGACGTTAACTGCGACGTATACGCGTGCTTGATCGACTATGAAAAGGCATTTAACAGAGTACAACATCAAAAGATGATAAACATTTTAAAAGAAGCAGACCTGGATGACAAAGACCTCAGAATAATTTCAGAACTATACTGGAATCAGACCGCATACATGAAAATTAACGGAGAAGAAACAGATCACATAAAAATACTACGTGGAGTTAGACATTCGGCCTCTGCGATTATTTTTCAAACGCTTGTGAGATGTCTAGAAATATACCGTTACATGATTTCTTTTCTTCAAGACTTTTTGATATTTCATATATCATTCGATGGACTTGTTGGTTAGGTGAGTGATTTTCTCAAAATCAAAACTAATGTTTTGGTAGTAATGTTAGGAATTCATATTCTGCGTATATTCTTTGTAACAGCATTCTTTCAAAAACTTTGCTTACGGTTAACGCGCGAACGGGCCCATTCGCCATTTGGTTTACGGACGGGAAGGATAGTTGCGTATGGTTTCGTAAGTTTCTTAGTCGTCTTCCATAACGTCTGGTCATTTGCTGTAAGTTTTTGAGGCTTTGATGGCTACTTTAGTTGTCTACATAGTCTATTTGTATGTTGATATATGTTGTTTCTAGATCTTTGCCAGGTTCTCCTCGCATGAAGTTTTTAAGCTGTGAGTTGGCCAAAGTGCAGGAAAATATTAGTGGTATATGTTGGTTTGCATTCAGTTTATGGTCTAGGATACCATGCCACTTTTTGCACAAGTGTCGTGAAGTATGCTGTATCTATGGCATGTGGATATTTGATCCGAAAATTAAGATTAGTGTTTTCTTTTAGGTAGGATTGGAAATCTGTCCAGTTGGTAATTTTTGGTAAACAACGAAAAGGGGGTGAATTATTTATCAATATGGTGCCCTTGCTCATAATATTTGGTGTATGATCTGACGAGAGAATATAGCTGGATTCTATTAGACAGTTGTTTCTCGATACCCCTTTGCTTATGTTGTAGTCCAATAGACCTGAAAGATTTCTGGGATCAGTCACCAGTACGTAGGAATTCCGTTCGTATGACAATCATAGGTATTATCGGTCATTGCTTTTTAAATACTTCGGCCTTTTTTGTTATAAGTCTTGAGCCCCAGTGTTTGTGTTTCGCATTCCAGTTTCACCCGGCTACAAATTTTCTGCCAAGTAATTGGAAGAAGGCTTTGTATTCATCTGTGGATATTATATAACTGGTTGGGCTATAGATTGCAGATATAATAAAGTGCCATGGCGTTGCGTTCACTTAAGCAATTGCTGCTTAAACTATTTCTTTTGAACATTTCGGCAATTCATAATGTGATATGCAGCTGCGGATAATTACCGTTCAGCCTCCATGTGTACTACTTCATTATTACCATCTAGGTTATGCTGGCCAAAGAAAATATCTAGTACATAATACGTTTGCTTGAGTATTATACTACCTTGGTGTACTGTTTTTTATTTTAAAAAGTTATTTCTCCAAGATTGTTATGCAAGTTCAAAGCTGTCTCTTTAATCCTGATCCCCGAAGAAAGTGTAGTGGTCATTATGATGTCATGTATGGTCCGTTGTCAAAGATCTCTGTCTCTGGTCATTTCTTTTGCTCTACGTAGGTATTCATGCATTGGTATTTTGCATATCCTTGGAATATGGCCGATCCATCTTGTTAGGGATATCCTTCATGATCTTCGATCTTCTACCTTTCCTTGGATAATAAGCCTTTCCATGCTTTCTGTATTTGCACTGATAACACGTCCACAGTATTTTAATTGTTGGAGATCGATTTTGCTGAAGAGCCCTTTGCTGACCTTTAACAGAACATTTCAGTTGCGTATATCTTTCTTCTTTCCGCTTGTCGTAGAGTCCAACATTTACATCCGCATGTCAATGTTGGTAATATTAAGCAGTTGATCAACCTCATTTTTAACAGTTGTGAAATTTGAGAGTCCTTCCATATTTTGGCCCCCTTTCCTATGACTACTTTTGCTAGATCACAGATACATTTTATTTCTTTCTGTAGTGATCCTGTGTTTTTAATACATGATTATAGATATAAGTATTAGCTCACAACATCAAACCTCAATCATGGTTATGTGTGGATCCACTATCTTGATCTTTGTTTTCGATATGTTTAGCTGCAGCCCAAATATTTGACTCCCGCTTTTAACCTGTTTTATGAGATCAATTATTATCGATATAATATTGTATATTTGTGACTATTTGCCAGAAGAGGGATTCATCTGCAAAACGTAGATTGTTTATTTTTCGGTTATTTATTGAGATACCCTTTTCCTATCCATCAAGCGCTCCTCTCATCATACATATTAAATAATTGTGGAGACAGTATTTAATATTTATCCTTGTCTGATACCTTGTTCTGGATGGAATTCGTTTGAAAGTGTGTCAAGCAAGTTCAAAGTGTGTTTTAAAAGTGATAGTTTAGCTTTGTTTCAATTTTTAATTATTATCCATTTATTTTTTGACCCCCTTTTATTTTTTATTTTTAAATCGTTTATTGATTTCTTTGTAATAAACAAACAATAACCGATATTCAATTAAATAGACTGCATCTTTTTGGTAGATATATACTTACAATCACTCTAAATGGAATGAATAACATACATGGTGTTTTATTTAGTTTATCCATTCCTGCTAATTTACGAGTTCATTATAAGAACCAAAATATAGAATACTTACTTTATATCACAATCTACACAGGTATCTAAGCTCATTTGGAATGTAGTATTTATTATCACAACATAGAACACCATGTATATTTTGTTTAGTTACTAATATCGAGTTGATATTATATATAATTTTAAAAAATATGTATCGAATAATAGGGATACATGTAAGTATAAAATATCTATTAAAATATATTATAAACTAATAAAGGGTTCATTTTATATTATTATGTCATACATTGATGGAGAAAATTACTGATAAAATATTAACACTGATAAAACCAAATGGAATTAATAGGGCTATATTACATTTATATAAAGTAGAATGGTATTTAAAATAAAAAACAAACCGCAAAGAGACTATTAATCTCTAATAAGGTGGTGTTCTTCAATAAACGCCATATTCCGCTTAAGAGTTACGCCGGACGTCACGTCTGTACGTTTGTACCGCAGTTGCACGCTGCTTTTAGCGTAAAATAAGTGACCGCATAAATTAGTTATTATACATATATATCATACAGAAGCAACGTATGGCGTAATTTTGCCAAATCGGCGGCGGAGTGTACGAGCACACACTTTTTTCGGACAGAAAGTCATCAGCCCAGTGCTGATGGCTCTCTGTTCGGACACACACTTTTTCTTTTTTAGGGGCACCAGTCCCGAAGTCATGTTAGAGTAACTTCTAAACTATCCAACTTGGGTGCCCTGGGGTAATAGAATATATTGGAAAAGTATAGAAAATATTTATTTTGTTTTTTGGACAAGTAATAATACATTGCAAGTAAAATGCAAATGAGGGCATAAAAATAAACGGCAAGTTAACGAACAATATAAGATATGCCGACGACACGGTGATCCTTGCCAGTACCATAGACGAATTACAGCAGGTAATAGAAAGAGTTTATTCAGTTAGTGAGGAATACAGCCTGAGCCCCAACTTCAAGACAACAAAGTGGATGCTGATAAGCAGGAATCAACAGCCTGCTCGACAGTTACGGATAAGTAACATACTAATTGACCATGTAGAATCTTATGTGTACCTTGGCACCGACGTAAATGCAAAATGGGAACAGGCCACAGGAAGTAAGGTGAGAATAGAACGAGCTAGAGCAGCATTTAGCAATATGAAAAAGCTCCTGATAAACAGGGATTTGTCTCTTCCCCTAAAACTACGTCTAGTTAAATGCTACATTTTTCCGATCTTACTGTACGGTGTGGAGGCCTGGACGCTGACGGAGACGCTCACGAGAAAACTAGAAGCATTCGAAATGTGGGTGTACCGACGCATTCTTCGTATATCCTGGACCGAACATGTCACCAACATAGAGGTTATCCAAAGAATTGGAAAGGAAAAAGAAATCATGAATACAATTAAACAAAGAAAACTTAAATATCTAGGCCACATATGGAGACACGATAAGTACCGTCTACTGCAATTGATTGTCCAGGGAAAAATAGACAGTAAGCGAGGGCCAGGCAGGAGAAGACACTCGTGGCTCCAAAATCTGAGGAAGTGGTTCGGGCTCACATCGGTCGAACTACTATTCAGAAGCGCCGCAAACAAGATCAGAATTGCCATGTTAATAGCCAACGTTTGCAACGGACAGGGCACTTGAAGAAGAATAAGAGGAATAATACATTTATAGGAATAAAATAAAGTAAATCCAGCGTTTTTATAAGGCATAAAGAAGGGGGCTAGAAAACAAAATACAGTTTTTAACAATAAAAAATACTAGGTACTGTATCTCATAAGTAATATTTTTAACTCGGTTATTTAAGTTAGTCCGTCGGTTCTGATGACTCTGGGAACTGGTAGAACTATTTCGAAGTCTAACTAATATGGTGAGATATAGGGGCTTACGGTGAAGACTCACTTCACTGGTCACTACCATCACAAAGACCAATTTAAATATTCTAGTTTAACTCTAGACCAGTCTAGATGGAGAAACTACTATGTTTCTTAACTCTGAATGTGCCTGATCCGCTTGGGAACAAATTTGCAGAGTTCTTCTTCTTCTTGTAGTGCCTATCCTTTTCGAATGTTGGCGACCACCATGGCAATCTGTATTTTGCAAACTGCGGCTCTGAAAAGATTTGTGCTTGTTATGATAAACCACGTACGTAGATTTGTCAGCCAGGAAATGCTTCGCCTTCCTGGTCCTCGTTTTTCTTCTACTTTTCCTTGAAGAATTAATATTATTATGCAAAATAAGTAATAAATTCGCAGACTAGCGTGATGTCTTCTTCTTATTCGTTAAGTTCCGTTCTTATTAGAAATTGAAAATCATACTGGCAATTACAATTTTGTTGGTTACGTGCCTGAATAGTTCAATTTATTGAACTACATCCAAACCATTCACGGAGATTACATAGATACAAGATTTTACGTCTTTCTACGCTTCTTCTGCCTTTGATCTTGTCCTGCATTATATTCTTTAATAGTTCGTATTTTTCACCTCTCATAATGTGCCCCAAGTATGTTAACTTCCTGATTTTTACGGAATTTAAAACTTCGCATTATTTTCCTAGTTGTTCGAGAACTTGTGCGTTTGTTTTGCGATCCATCCGTGATAATTTTAGAATACCACAGTAACACCAAATTTCAATTGCTTTCAGGTTTTTGATGTTGGATTGTTTTAGTGTCCAAGCCGTAAATCCATACAGAAGGATGGAGAAGATATAACATCGAATTATTCTTATCTGGAGCGTTATACTGATAATTTCTATATTATCTAATACTAGCTTGACTTTGATCTTTTGTGCTTTTGAACATTCCACGTGTATAAGACACCGTCATGTCTTATATAGAGTTAAAATACCACGGAGACTATCGAAATTCAGGAAAAATTTGATTGGTGTAGTGCAGGCTAAGTCACCTGACAATTTATCTCTTCCTCTGTTCTGATAACCTGGACGAACATTGTTTACTTTACTTTAGTTTAATTTTCACTCCTCTTTAGGTCCTCTTGAGTGCAGGTTCTCTCGTAGCTGTTCGTACACCAGAAAAATCCCGAACTTTAAAAAACAAAAACCCCAAACACATTACCATTGTAGAAGAAAAATATGGAATATTTTCTCCTCACAAAAACTCTTCCCACCGAAACTTTTCTCATCGGTGTACACCCGAATACTTGTGGTTTGTGAAAATGAAACTAACGTAGTGCGATATTGTGCCGAAATTATGTACTTTGAATTTTGATCAAAAGTGAAATATTTTTTAATGATTCATGTCCCACACATTTCTAATTATATTGCGATCCAAGTAATATGCTGGCTATTCCAATATATATTACCCTGTTAGACAACCAGTCTGTCATAATGGCAGTACCGCTGAGTTATTATAAAGTACTTTAACCTTTAACACGGAGATCGGTTCTGACTCCTATTAGAATCTACTTCATACCATTATTATACCACCACCACTACCACTGCCTGTTTATAATTTCTGGACATATTTCAAACAATCTATTTTGGATTCGTGCGTGAAAATAACTCTAGTTCAATCATTTTCGTCTAAGTTGAAAAATTCATGACCTTACTTTAATCTCGGAATGTACTTGATTCTAAAAACAATGTACTTCTTGCTGAACAGAATTTCTAGCTTCTACTCCAAACGCATTTATTAATTTATTAAAAAATTCGAGGTAGAAAGTCTTTGGACTCTAGGTTAACTACAATGTAGTCAACTACAACAAAACCAAAATCATGGATATTGATCGCCAACAACACTTTTCTGAAACTCAAATTATTGTGGAGTATGAGGTAGTCTCCTCTATGATATATCTTGGAGCTTTAGTAATAACACAGTGAACTTGAAATGCATAGACGCATACAATCAACTAACAACATTAGCAATGACCGAACTAAATGAACGAACCGTCTTTTTCAGCTTTTCTATACTCTAAAGATGCATAGACGCTTTTAAAATGTGGACGTGGAGACAACTGCTTTGAATTCCATGGACAGCTCGCCGCATAAATGTCTCGGTTTTTTTTTCTTCTTTGTGAGACTCTCCTATCGGAGATTGGATATCATTAGAGCGATTCTAATTTTATTTACTGCTGTTTTCAATAATTCGTTAGTGGTACAGCCAAACCACTCTCTTTCTTAAATTTTTCATCCAGGATATTCTTCTACGGCCTGGATGGTCTCGGTTCTAGATGAAATTAAACGCAATCAGCGTTTCGCTAGTGCTTTTTAAGGCGGGTTGACATGATCCAAGTGTACTTGGTTAAAGTCTCCTTGGACGTGGCGCGCGCAGCACTTGAAAGCTACTTTGATCCTGTCACCTGTTCATCCAAGTACGCTTGTATCAGCAAGTTGTATCCAAGTTAAGTATCCAACTTCCTTGGATCCAAGTAGTGTGGTATTGTAAAATTAAAATGGCGTCGGTGTCAAAAAATCAAAAAAGAAAAGATAACACAAAAAGAAAATTATCTGAAAGGGAGAGTGTTAGATTTATGGAGTTATACGAAGCTTGTGAATCAATATGGAATATACGGATAAAGGAACATAAAAATAAGGATGTTAGAAGTGCGGCATTTTTTCTTTTTTATTTCTTTTTTCTGTATTTCAAGCTCATGTATCAAGATATCAACAACCACTTAAACACCTTCCATAATCACTTCTGCTATATATAAATATAATGGTTATTTGATATCCAAGTCATTTAACCGTGGCAACCAACTTGGTACAAGTACACTTGGTCCAAGTTGGAGTCCGGGCAGACTTCTTTGATTATATTTATCAAAGCGATCACAAAATTGAGCGGTTGGTGCTCTAAGGAAGTCTTCAGAGTCAGCGATGGGCAGATATTACGAAAAAGCTTCTCAACAGACAGTATAGTAAGGAAATACATGTAACAGATGACTGCGACCAGTGGAGAAATATCATTAATTAAACTATAAACTTTTCAATCTGCTGAAGCTCAATGATGAACCGCACCACATCTGCTATGTTAATGATTACGATGATGATGACCACTACATCTACCTATCATGATACCTACATCATTTTTGTGATATACGTATGTGCGTGTATTTAGATTTATGATCTTGGTTTGGACTAATTGTCTAGTACAGTGGTCGCCAACCTGTCGATCGCGAGCTACCGGTAGCGCGCGAAGGCAATTCTGGTAGCTCTCAGAACGATTTTAATTTAAAAAATACAAACTGCAAAAATCAGAGAAGCGTCCGAAATTTTCACAAAAAAATCTAATTGCCATAATATTAAACATAAACAGCGGCAACGTTGCGGTGAGCGATCTGCCCCTGTTTACAGAACCGACCAGCCGGAGCAGCGCGTTAGTGTTCGAGAACGATCTGGATTGCTTTGAACGGGATAAATACGCAAGGCGCGGCGACATTGCGCTTAGTTTAAAACTGAACGCGTAACCAACGTCCAGCGGTTGGGTTAGTAGAGAACAACAAAAATAATATTATGGCAAGCAGTTGTAATAAGGTAAAAACATACCACTTTCATTCGAAATGATAAGAACAATACTTTTTTACAGAAGTTAAAGGTAAAAATGTGTGTCTGTTATGTAATACTTCGGTCTCCGTTGCAAAAAAAGGAAATATTGAGAGACATCATAAAACTGTACATTCTAATTTTGAAAAATCATTCCCACTACATTCTGTCGCCAGAAAGGAGAAACTGAAACAGTTGAAAAAACAATTAATTGGACAACAATCAATATTTTTAAGAACAGTCGACAAAAATAAGGCTGCAACTGAAGCATCGTACCGTGTGTCCCAGATAGTTGCCCAAAAAAAGAAACCTTATGAAGACGGGGAAATGATAAAACAGGCGTTTTTAGAAGCTGATGATTCGTTATTTGCCAACTTTAAAAATAAAGATGAGATAGTTTCAGCTATAAAATCTATGCAACTTTCTGCTAATACAGTGATGAGACGTGTAGAAGTAATGAGCAATAATATTTTTTTACAGTTAAGAACTGACTTAGATAACTGTGTTTATTTTTCACTTCAACTGGATGAATCAGCAGATGTCGTTGACACTGCCCAGGTGGCCGTGTTCGTCAGGATGGTTTTTAGCGATTTTACGATAAAAGAAGATCTTTTAAAGTTCATTTCACTAAAAGGACACACTACTGGTCAGGAGTTGTTTTCTCATTTAAAAAATATTATTTCTTCCGAGAAAATTCCAATATCGAAAATGGTAGGCTTGACAACCGATGGCGCTCCAGCTATGGTGGGTTGTGATAAGGGTCTGGTGGCGTTATGTCGTAAAGATGAAACTTTTCCGCAATTTCTCTGTTACCACTGCATTATCCATTAGCAAGCATTATGTGGAAATTTCCTGAAACTAAACAACGTTATGAAACTGGTGGTAAAAAATGTGAACAAGATTAGAGCCCAAGCGTTACAAAGAAGATTATTCAGAACCTTGATTCAGGCCGATGAAGTTGACTGTCAATACGGGGACCTACTCCTTCACTCTGAAGTCCGATGGTTAAGTAGAGGACGGATGCTGAAACGTTTTAATGATGTCCTATCTGGCATAGTTCAATTTTTCAAACAACGCGATGAACCGACTCCGGAACTAGAAAATTCAATCTGGCCTAGAGATTTTGGTTTTCTCATGGACATTACAGAGAAATTAAACGCACTTAATTTGCAGCTTCAGGGGAGAGACAAAGAACTAGCGGAAATGATTTCTGATATAAAAGCATTTATCAAAAAGCTGGAGTTTTGGGAACAAAACCTAATTAACAGCGATTCCAAGTATTTTCCTATTCTTTCAGAAAAAATATCTCAAAATCCATTAGAACCCTATGACAACAAATATCGTGTAGAAATAATTTCTACCCTGAAGAGTAACTTCAAAAATCGTTTTAAGGATTTCAATGAAATGGCTTTAGTAGAGCAGTTTGTTGTTTCACCCTTTATGGAAATTGATATCCAGCAGTTTGCAGCTTGTGTTATGCAGAACTTTGGCGAAGACATCGCTGCAACAGAAATGGAAGTCATTGAGTTTCAAAATGATTTAGCCTTAAAATCGTTAGTCTCAAGTACTGAATGTATCTGGCCTATTGTAAGTAAAGACAAATATTCAGTTCTATGCCGAGTTGCCTTGAAAGTGAAAGCATTATTCAGTTCAACCTATTTGTGTGAATCTTCTTTTTGCAATATGAAGTTTATTAAGAACAAATATCGCAATCGACTTACAGATGAACATTTGGATAATTGTATTCGAATGGCTGCATCAAATTATACTGCAAACATTAAAAAAATTATCGATGAGTCCGAGTGTCAGCCTTCTCATTGAACGTGCTTTTTTATTTTTCAATGTTTATGTTTATGATAGTGCGTTACTTTTTTGTTGTTATTATTAACTATTTTTAAATCATACGTTACATGCCGTTGTGGCTGGATGAAAGTTTGTGTTTATTTTTCAAATACCTTCGTTTGATAGGTAGGAATGTAGCTATGAACAAGTACGTACTAGTAATATGAGTTATTTTGTTATTAGTTTATTATTAGTACCTATGTATTATGTATTACCAGTTAAACAGTAAAATAAATACATATAATGATAGATTAACTGTGGATTATTTCATTTAGGTTGCGTTACGTGGCTTCCGTGTGGGTAGCTCGCTGTTTATTTCAAAATTAACAAAGTAGCTCAACACATTGAAGAGGTTGGTGACCACTGGTCTAGTACTTCAGGGAAACTCGTCTATTATCCAAAATATAAATTATATCTTTAAATATTACTGTGTTGAATGCTTCCTTTAAGTCAGATCAGACATAGAACAGTACTATGGTTTCATTCAATATTATTTCTATATGTTTTATTGTTAAATATTGATGTAACAATACAAATGAATGTCAAAAACAATTTGGTATTATTTGTTTAATAATATAATAGAGACTATTTTTCTAACTTTTCTCAGATTTTTTTACCTATAGAAATGTATTCAGAAAGCTTAGTTACTTGTAGATTATTTGGGATGATAAATTTAATTATACACTATACAAATAAGTTTTAAAATAAAATAATATACTTAAGTAACACCGAATCTTTAACGAAATATCGAGACACAAAAACCAAACGAAACTAGAGCAGCTTTATTTTATGTGCGATTTTCGATAGATTTAAATATGCAGCGAAAAGATAACTCATAGGTTAATACATACATACTATACATATTATAAGAGATATCAGCTGTTTTAAAATTGGACAGCAACAAGTAATTTTCTCTATCAACATAGATTACAATAAAATTGAATTTTTTTAGTGCATTTCTAGACATGCGAATTTCCTAACTTTCTAAGTTTTACGTTTATCTCGTTCCCATGTGATAAATTTTAAACTTTGAACACAGTATTTTAACATTTAGGGAAATATTAACTAAAATCATTTAAGGCTATAATCATAAATATGTATACAACATTGAATTATCTAGTATTATACAATTTACAACTTATACGTAATTTATACAAACAAAAAGCCGTTTTTAAACCAAGATTTTCTACAGCAATACCCCGGTTTCACAAATTACGTAACTAAACAGTCGAGATCGGTTGGATCATTTTCATTTATTCAAAGAGAACAAAAATACAATACTACAATACTTGGGTCATGTGTTGAGAGGTAAAAGATACAAATTACTTCAAATCATATTGGAAGGTAAAATACAGGGCAAAAGAGCAGTTGGAAGACGCCGGAACTCGTGGCTAAAAAACCTGAGAAGAGGGTGTGATCGCTTACCCGCAGAAATCTTTCGTGTAGCAGTTTCCAAAGCTATAATTTGTCATTTGGATCGCCAACTTTCGAAAGAAGATGGCCCATTAAGAATAAGATTCCGAAAATAATAGGAGGAGGGTATTATGTCACTGTTGTTAATATATCGATGGCGTCACGACAAAAAGGCATAAGCGCCAAAATTTATAAATTTATGTTTTGGTATCAAAATAAAATACATTTTACGTCCTATCGACTATTAAAATGACGCAGCTGTAAAAAATTCCAACTCGACTTAAACAAGGTTTGAATTTTCTAACCGCCAAACGAGTTTCTTAAAAGATGAGACACCGAAATCAGTAAGCGACAAAATCCGTAGCGGAAGGTGGTGCTTACGTCTTGGGTCTGAAAACGTGGTTATATCAATAAGGTAAACAATAATTCGAAATATTATTAATATTTAATGTTTTGTTAAGCGTTTAGTTAGATTATTTATCTTGAGAAATCATAATATACCATAAGAATCTACAATTTTACCGACTGTCGGTTAGGCATTTTCAGAAAAAATTTTTTCGTTTATCTAACCGCCATTTGGCCATTTAAAATACACTATGACTTAGATTTGCCATAGAAAAATTACTACTTAACCGAATTAAATAAGGTTTGAACCTAAATAAAATATATATTGACTTTGTTGTATAGTTTTCTTTTTTTTTAATTTTAAAGTTATATTTTTGGTAGTAATATTTTTTTAAAAAACTAACATTTGAATGGCGCTTACTTCCTTTTTTTAATGGTTTTTAGAATTGTTTCTCGGGGAAACAAAATAATGAATCTTGCATTGCAATCCATTTGGGAAGATCAGAAAAGCAATGTGCAGGAATCCAGCGGAAATAATAAAAACCATGGTTCATTTTCCACTGAAAATGAGGTCCTCAATGAAGCGCTAAAGCATGATATTATTTTAGAGCCTGTACTAAAAGATCATGAACAAGAACTCCAAATGCCTAGTTGTGTTCTAGATGATGATACCATTTGAAGTCTAAATTTGAATATTGACAGCCGTTTATTTTCGAATATTGATGAAACTGCCGAAGAAGAGACTGATTTATTAACCTGTGATAAAAAGCTTGTACCTTACTCAGATAGTGATGATACTGATGATAGTAGTAATACTGCCGCAATAGTATTTAGTTCATTAGTTGATGATAAGATAGGTTGTAATGATTTTATACAACAAAATGATTCTTTAAACTACGAATCAGATTCATCATCCTTGACAGTATTTTTTAAAAATGAGACTGAAATTGACAGCATTAGTTCTAGCTCACTACGTTCTAGCTCATTAACTGGTTCAATTTTCTGTTATATCGGTTCTTCGTTTCTATTAATTTGTTTTGTTATTGATAAATGTTATTTTCTGTTATTAAATTTTGATTTGCATTTTATTTCTATTAGTTTTATAATACAACTTACTTAGTTATCAATGTAGAAAAAATGGTACGTTTTAATAGTTTTTGTTGTTTTTTACTTAATATAACGTGATAATTACATTAACTTTTATTTTTGTATTTTTTTACACCAATATAACTCTAAGAAACTCATAAATATATTATTGTGTATTGTTTAATTTGCATTATTTTTACTTAATTGTTATGCTTTAAAATGAAAAGATTTATTCTCCATTTTTGTTATAATTCCGTAAAATTAAAAGGCGTACAAGTTCCTAAGCGACATTTTTTTATCAAAATACTTTTTTCGAAATATGGTAACCGCCTTTCAAAAAGGCTTAAATACCACAGAACCTAACATTAAAGGCGTAAGCACCAAAATAAATTAAAAATTAAAATATCTAAATTAAATGTTTATAATAATTGTTTTATAAATAACATATGGTAAGTCAGAATGCCTCAGTTCGATAATAATAAAATGCCAAAAAAATGTAAAAAAAGAAATATTAAGCGATATTAAACGTTTTTTGTGTCTCCTAAAAAAAACTCTCAATGGCGCTTATGCCTTTCTGTCGTGACACCGTCGATATTTAAAGAACACTGCTCGTTGAATCTTGGCTTTTATATTAGTGTGGCTCATTTGATCAGTTGGATCATATTACAGTATTGTAACTGAACTGTTGAGTGGTTCTGAAGCTATTTTCTTGTGGCATTTTAAATTAATTACTATTTAAATGGGAATAAGCCACAATTAAAGGATAAAATACGTTTATTGACGTTTCAATTTCCACTTCGGAAATCAAATTCAAAATGTATTTTGAGAACGATTTCCGAAGTGGAAATTGAAACGTCAATAAACGTATTTTAACCTTTAATTGTGGCTTGTTGAGTAGTGGTGCGATTTCAAATGTCCTTGATATCTATTGACAAGAGTTTAATTGGACAACAGTAAAAACGATGTTTATGTCTAGCAAACATCAGGGTATTATTATAGTATATTATAGGATTAAGTTCAAAAACAAATCAAATATTTCCAGAACTTTATGTATATTTTTTGGGACTTGTAAAATAATTTTCACCGCTCATAAAATATAGATGATAGACTTATACCCAATACTTAAAAAACTTCATATACATTATTAAAATTTATATATTTAGTTTTGCTACATTTATTTTTGCACAATTATATAAAACGTTTTATTATATAAAATATTTTTAAATTATAATTGTGTTATTTTCTTAAAATACATAAGATACAGCGGTGTAAGTGGAAAGTTAAAGCAAGTAAAACCAACGCTTAATTTGCTTAACTGAACTTTTGTAAAATGGCTCCCTCTATTGAATACTAGCCTATTTATAACCGTTATATGCTTTGTGGTAGAATGGTAGATCCATCAAGTTAGAATCTAGATTCTAACTCGATGGGTAGATGGGTTGTCTATGTAAATGGGAGCGCTAGTCATTCAATTACGGTTTGAATTTGACAGCGGATTGTTGACGATTTTTATTGACATAGTTGACAGGTATTTGTTGTCAGGGCATATAATTCCGAAGAGAATTTTGAAATTATTTAAACTGATCAAGTAAATACCTAATAGATGGTGGTCCTTTATATTTTAAACGCATGGAAAACACACATTAAGTAATCAATGCATGGGTTACACTGGGCCTCAACCAGATAGTGGACGGAGTAAGTGTAATCTATGTTAGGCCTCACGTGCCCCAGTTTGTAATTGATAATCTGTAATTGATAATATTATTTATTATAGACATGGTGCGTACGTACGCTCGCAAAAAACCGGTCCCCCAATACTATAAAAAGAATCTCAAATCAGCCACTGAAGATGTGAATAATCAAGAAATAAATGTATAAAGAGCAATAATAATTTATAAGATTCTAAAACAAAACCTATTTAAACATGTTAAAGGTCAAAGAAAGAAGAATCCACTCCACGCAACAGTTGGTTCGACGATGAATGTGAAGATATCACTAAAAGAAAAAAATTATGCATATAAACTTATGCAACAAAGAAGAACACGGGATAAGGACAAATATACAAAGATCTTAGGAAGGAGGAAAAACGCATACATCGAAGGAAAAAGCGGACCTTCGAAAACCAGATTATGCAAGAGCTTCAATCATTAATGGGGAAAAATGAAACTAGAAAGTTCTATAATATCCTAAATAAGACAAGAAAAGAATTTAAACCACGGCTGACGATGTGTAGAGACAAAAATGGACATATAGTCAGTACCGCTGACGCAGTACAAAGCAGATGGGTTGAGCACTTCAAAGAACTACTTGGTACCGAAGTGGAAAATGATGCGTCACCCCAAAAACCAAGAAATAACACTCACGTAGAACCTCCTTCAATATTTGAAGTGAAAGACGCAATCACACGACTCAAAAATAGCAAGTCCCCAGGAGTGGATTGTATCCCCGCAGAGCTCATCAAACACGGAGGTAACAGCATTATGCACCAAATTCACAACATAATAGTCAAAGTCTGGGAAGAAGAACAAATGCCAGAGGAATGGTGCACTGGAATCATATGTCCACTGCACAAAAAGGGAGATTTGTTGGAATGTAAAAATTATAGGGGTATAACTCTTCTGAATACAATGTACAAAATATTCTCCAACACCCTGTACAGCCGTTTAAGTACGTACGTGGAAGAAATCCTTGGTGAGTATCAAAGCGGTTTTAGGCCAGGTAGGTCAACAATTGACCAGATTTTTGTGCTACGTCAAATCTTAGAAAAAACCAATGAATTTAATATTGACACGTTCCATCTCTTTGTGGACTTTAAGTCAGCGTATGATAGCGTCCTAAGAGGTAAATTATACGAAGCCATGAATGAACTTAACATTCCCCATAAATTAATAAGGCTAGTAAAAACAACTATGAGTAAAGTGATCTGCAGAGTGCAAATACAAGGCGATATGTCACAAGCGTTTGAAACATATGCAGGGTTACGGCAGGGAGACGCGCTGGCGTGCCTTCTCTTTAATATAGCGTTTGAAAAGACTATAAGAGATGCCGAGTTACACAATAGGGGAACAATTTTTAATAAATCAACGCAGATTATGGCTTACGCTGACGATCTGGATTTGATCGCACGTACTACACGAGGACTTAAAGAGATGACTTCCACCTTCTTGACAGCCGCACAAAATATGGGCCTTAAAATAAACGAGGAAAAAACCAAAATGTTAGCATCTATTCCAAATAACAGAGATAGAGCTAGAAACGCCGAAGAAAAGAAAACGATAATGACACATCTGAAGAAGTAAAACGGAGGGTACTGCTAGCAAACAAATGTTATTTTGGACTAAGCAAGCAGCTAAAAAACAGAAATTTAAGCCAGAAAACCAAACTAATAATATATAGAACACTCATCCTACCAGTGCTGACATATGGGTCAGAAACATGGACCATCTCCAAAACAGACGCAAATCTTCTGCTCGTCTTCGAAAGGAAGATACTAAGAAGAATAATGGGCACATTCTGTGAGAATGGTATTTGGAGAAGGCGATATAATTTCGAATTGTACGAGAAGTATAAAAAAAAATAGTAAATGGTAGAGATGTAATATCCTTCATAAAAATAGGTAGGCTTAGATGGGCTGGACATGTGTCAAGAGCAAATGAAAATTACCCACCCAGACGAACTCTATTATCGGTCCCAGTGAGAAATAGGAGTAGAGGCAGACCACGACTGAGATGGAGGGACGGTGTGGACGAGGACGCAAGGAAAATCGGCGCGGCAAATTGGCAACGGTTGGCGATGAACAGAAACGACTGGCGAAATAGACTGGGGAAGGTCAAGGCTCAACTAGAGCTGTAGCACCACTGATGATGATGATGAAAGGTCAAAGAGGTATCAAAAGTTTAACTATGAATAGACCCACTGCTATACTTTACGAAGAAGAAAAAGAGATCATGATCAGGAAAACATCATGCAAATCAAAAAAATGGAGGTTTGACGTCTCAAAGAAAGAAGTGTTGTTATTTACAGATCGTTGTATGAACGGGAATAAGATCAAAACTCTATTCAATGATGATATACCAGGTGATAATTATGTCATGCGATTTAAAAGAATATTTTATCTCTTATTCCTAGACAACGCAATATCCCATCCAGATATTCAGTTAAATAACATATCGATAATATTTTTGCCACCTCATAATACAGCACATTGTCAACCGTTAGACCAAGAAATAATTAAAAACTTTAAATCCCCGTAAAAAAAGTTTTTGAGAAAAATATTTTTATCAACTATAGAATATTTCTTTATCAACGGCTAAACTGGAAAAGTCCATAACCATTTCTAACGCATTAATTTAGATTGTGACAGCATTAAGAGACGTTTCAACCAAAATAATTGAAAAGTATTTCCTTAAGAGCGGATTTTCAAAAAACGATAGTAATGGAGAGAAAATTGTGAAAAATCTGAAGCTACAAGACCTGGAAGATGATTTGAAATTGTCAAACTTTTGCGAAAGTCATGGAGTTGGAAATTTTTTGAACTACCTTGAGTTGATGCAGCTATTGACGAAAAATCCTGAAGTAAACTTAGCTAGTTGTGTTACCGATTTTAAAGAGAAGGAACAGGTGTCCAACGTTTCCGAAAATGAGACTGACGATGAACTAGAACTTACTACAATTGTGGTACAAGTAATTTAAATGATGTTTACTTCAAATTAAGGGACATAGAATTATTTTTATTTATAAAGTTGAAGCAAGAGTAAGTCAAAAAATATCTGATGTAATTCTAAATGTTGAGTCAGAAATTGTAAAACATAATTGTTCAAAACAGACAACAAAACAAAGTTGATGGTTTTTTTAAGAAGTAATATTTACCTATTTTACATTAGTATTTTATTTGTGTATATGCTTATGCAAACATGTACGTAAAATGTATGATTAAAGATCAAGCAAATCGAAACCTCTTCTTTATTTCAATTCTACACAGCGGAAAATTATTTTCCCCATTGATGTCTGTTATAAAGAAGTTTCACCGTACCAGCAAAATAACTTTAGTTAATAAAGTTATGGAAATATTATATATAACTCAAAATTACATTAAATACAGTTCCTAGAATTAATTAAACATTTGCATCTACACATTTTATTTCCGAATTATTTTCCTTTATATAAAAAAGCTATCTAGGTGAGTTGCATTAATCCATCTTTTGGTTTCATTCAAAATTATTATTTACGTTTAACATTATTTTTGCAATTTTTATCAATACTAGACAACGTTGCAAAGAGTATACTAAAAATTTAAGAATTCGTTTAGTATAGATGCTTTCCTATACTCATTCTAGGATATAATATTAATTATTTATTTAATTTGGACTATTTGAATAGTCCAAAGTATTACACTTTACGGTTCGGAAGTATAGGACGTCACCAAAGCTAATAGAAACAAACTTGTGACGACAGAAATGGATTATCTGAGTCGAAACTGCGATAGATCGAAACTGTAGAGAGTTAGAAACGAACAAATAAGAAACGAAATGAAAATGGAGCGAAATATCAATGATGACATAGAAAGAAAACAATTAATCTGGTTCGGACATGTTAAAAGAATGCCAGAGTACAGATGGCCTAGAAGAGTACTGGAATGGATCTCTCCTGAAAGAAGAAAGAGAGGACGACCACGGAGAAGTTGGCGCAACGATATTGATGAAGTAATGGCGGCAAGAGACTTAGAAGAGGCAACTGCATATGACAGAAAAAGATGGAAATTGGGGGCGGAGAAGCGGCGACAGCCGTAATAAATCCGTTATTAATATATTATTACGAAATGTTTATAAATAATGTAAAGGACAAAATAGTTCATGTGTTACTATTTAATTATATTTTTCTATTGTCGAATAGGTACTTTTTAAAAGTTCAATACAAAGTTAAAATGGTTAACTATAAAATCTAGAAATGGTTAAATAGAAAAAAAAATAATACTTCCGTAATATATTCTCTTTGCAAGAAACACGATACACTGTGTTAATCGGATTATACGATTACTATTAAATGTTGAGTACAAAATTTTTACCAAACTACTGAGTGAAAGACCAAATCCGATTGCTGAATCTATCAAAAGATACACGGCAAACCAGTTCCTCAACCCAAAGCCAAATTTGAAAGAAATTTTAAGAGTATTCTATCGATATGCACCAGCTATAAGATAATCAATAGTCAGTATATTATAAACTATTAAATAATGGAACCTTAAAAAATATTATAATTATTTCTTTCTGACTTTTCTGCTAAACTGTGACTGGCATTATTATGTGGCAACGGTTGCCTTCGATAATGCTTGCTACAGTTTCGGTCCAAATCCGTAGAAGAGTTTTTTTCATATCATGTATTGTAAGCTCTAAAAACAATGTATAGTTATAGAATACCGACCTTGGAAGCTTTAAACATTCCTTTATACTTGTTTACATTTTTGCAACGATGTCTCTCATAAGTTACTTTTTTACATTACATTTTGTAGTGTTTTTAAAATTTTATTTCTAGGCAAGCAATAAAGAGTTATGTAAACCCAATTAAAAATAATTATAATATCAACACAAATCGTACAGTATAAATTTCCAATTTTTAAACGTTTGATGAAAATATGAAAAATTAACTTGACCATATAATACAATGTGAAAAATATTACAATAACCATAATTTTGTACTTATTTTATCTTGAGTAAATATAATAAATATTTAAATAAGTTCATTATCTACAAAAAATGCTTTGAGTATTTTGATTTCACATTTTTCAAAATCTATTTATACAAGTCTTTGTGAAAACAATCACAAAATTAAAATTCATTTCTGGCATCACGGTATTACCAGCTTATGCTATGTATCAGGTTGATCTAGTAGGGAAAAAGAGATCTTACTAAGGATAATCTCAGATAAAAAAGACGTGATATACTCCAGTCGGGATGTCGTTTGACCTTACATGGTGAGTTACACCAAAATTTTATTATTCTAACCTTTAGGGGGGCCAATGGTAATGTTAGTATTTAAAATCACTACTGAATACAACTGTTGCGTTAGGCGCCATCTTGAATTTAAAAGAGAATCGTTGTTACTCAATATCTCCGACATTTTCGACTTTTCGACAAAAATGGTAAGAACTGAAATTGTTGCAAATGCGATTTCCTACAATTTATTCTTTGCAATTTGATTTTGTGCGGTAAAAATTTTCCGCTTAAGGGGAAAATAGTGACAAAGCATAAATACTGAATTTCTTGGTTTGTTATTAACTTTTCGACATGAATGCACGTAAGCAAAAGTGGAGATAATTATATTTTATACAATGTTAATCTATTTTATTTTGTGCTAAAATCAACAATTAAGGTTGTACGTATCCGGTATATGCGCGAACGTAAGACATTGCTGGGATTGGTTTTATAGCAATTGTGTTTATTCATCTCGGCTATTTTTAACTTTTCGACAAAAGGTGACTTAAATTGTTGCAATTGTGGTTTCATACAATTTTTTCTGTGCAATTTTTTTTTCTGGGTCGACAAATTGAGCCATTGTTCACGAGACAGGTTCCTGTTCACGGTTTGCTGCTGATGACGTCAGCGCCTAGGATTGGTTAAGCGCTTATAGTTTGTCCCAAACCCTTCTTTCAGTGCGTCATAGTTGATCGAATTCTCTCTAACGCATTAAGTGACAGAAAAAAACGTGAGTCTGTGATTATTATACATAGAACTTGGAAAATTATGCATCGTTCACGGGTATTTGCATATTAGAGCGAATTCTAGTTATAAAATGGTAAGAACTGAAATTGTTGCAAATGCGATTTCCTACAATTTATTCTTTGCAATTTTTTTCGTGTGGTAGACATTTTCCGAATTAAGGGGAAAATGGTGACAAAGCATAAATACTGAATTTCCTCGTTTATTATTAACTTTTTGACATTAATGCATGTGAGCAAAAGTGAGATAATTATATTTTATACAATTTTAGTCTATTTTATTTTGTGCTAAAATCAACAATTAATGTCGTACGTATCCGGTAAATGCGCGAACGTAAGACCTTGCGGGATTGGTTTTATAGTAATTGTTTTTGTTTAATATCTCGGCTATTTTTAACTTTTCGTCAAACAGGTGACTTAAATTGTTGCAATTGTGGTTTCCTACAATTTCTTTTGTGCGGTCGACAAACTGAGCCTTTGTTCACGAGACAGGTTCCTGTTCACGGTCTGCTGCTGATGACGTCAGCGCCTACGATTCGTTAATCGCTTATTTCTCGTTAGGCTTGTCCAAGGCGTAGGACCTTAGATGCTGATTGTAGCACAAAACATCAAAGAAATCACAATTGTATAAAATATAATTCTCCCCATTTTGATTTCTGTACAATTATGCCGTAAAGTTAATAATTATCGAGATATTTTAATAATTACCTATTCTTAGTCACAATTTTCTCCCCTATCTCAGAAAATATCAAAGGCACAAAAATAATTGCGAAGAAGAAATTGTAGGAAATTGCATTTGTAACAATTTTAGTCGTTACGATTTTGTCGAAGCCTTGAAAATAAGCAAGAAAAAAAATAAAAACCATTTTCAAAAAACCAATCCCCGCAAGGTCTTAAGCTCGCGCCAAGGTCGTACGTATTACTGCATACGTACGACCTTAAATACTAACTTTAGCAAAAAAATTAAATAGATCAAAACTGTATAAAATATAATTCTCTTTATTTTTGTTTATGCACAATGCACATTAATGTCGTTAAGTTAAACAAGATAATTCAGTAGTTATACTTTGTTACTATTTTGCCCCTTAGCTCGGGTTAATACTATTGACCACCACTAAGGGGTTAGAATAATAAAATTCGGGGTAATTCGCCATGCAAGGTTAGGCATTTATTCTTTTGTCTAACTGTAGTGGACTAATATACTTTACGAAAATGGGAACACTAAGATGGTCAGAACATCTAGCACCATCTAACAGAGAAAGATATAGAAAAACGTAGATATATGCAAATCTTTGATGAAAGGATGATCTTGGTTACGATACTAGAACCTTTGTGTTAGTTATAGGAACAGTGGTCGTTAATTGATAGAACTTAATGTACAAGATGAGCTGAAAAGGTCGAGCTTGTACTTTAAAGCTATAGTATGTGTAATGATAATTAATCAGCAACTTCAAATTTAACTAAATTAAACAGAAGGAAAAAACATATAATAAATATGCGAATAAATTAACAAACATATAAAAAATATATCTCTACAATAAATAAATACAATCTGAATAAATAAACCTATATAAATAAACAAATGCATAATTCTCATTATACACATCGCACAATTTTCCGATAGGGATTCTGAAAATTTTATCCTCAAGAAACCGTTCCTACATCAATGCACAGAAAGGTATTAGGTAAGTCTTCTTCTTCTTCTTCTTCTTTTTATATATACATGACTCTGTCTGTTTTTCAATGTGCCTCCAGTAAGTTGTCGTTCCATCGTTTTCGTGGTATTCCTACTGATCGTCTTCCTATTGGGGAACCGTCTCTTGCCGTCTTTACCACTCTATTTGTTGTCATTCGGCTTATATGATTGTTCCATTCTACTTTTCTATTTCTTAACCAGTCCTTGATGTTCTCCACCTTGCATCTACGTCGTATATCTGTATTTCTAGTTCTGTCCCATAGTGTCTTACCATCAATTTTTCTAAGTGTTTTCCTCTCGGCTGTTTTTAACATCCTTTTTGTTCTCTCTGTGTCAGGTCTTGTTTCTGCCTCGTATGTCGTTATTGGACTGATGACTGTTTTGTAAAATTTGCCAGTCGTTTCTTTCCCGATATTTTTATTTCTCCATATTGTTTCATTCAGGTAGCTTGCGGCTCTGTTTGCTCTATTTACTTGATCTTCCACTTCCGTTTCGAGCTTTCCGTAGCTAGACAATGTGATGCCTAGATATTTAAACTCCATCACTTGTTCAATTATCGGAAATTCCAGCTCCAATTTACATCTTAGTAAACTTTTTGTTATAACCTGTGTCTTTTTTGGGGAAATTAACATGTTAAATTTTCTGGCGGTTATATTAAATTGGTGCAGCATCCTTTGTAAATCATCTTTACTTTGAGAGAGTAGTATTGCGTCGTCTGTATAGCAGATTATTTTAAGTTGTTTTTCTTCCATTTGGTATCCTTTTTTAGTTTTAACCTTATTTATTATTTCATCCATAATCAGGTTAACCAATAGAGGACTCAGGGAATCTCCCTGTCTTATTCCATTGCCAGCTTCAATAGGGTCGGTTAGTTCTTCTTCTACTTTTACTTTTATTGTGTTATTTTAAAGATAATTTCGATCGTTTTCCTCTCTTGCGTACAATAAGTGAATAACGTCTTTTAATTTGACATAGTCAAATGCCTTCGTAAGGTCCACGAAACATAGATATGCCGGTTTGTTGTATTCTAATGATTTCTGTTGCACTTGCCTCATTATAAATATAGCGTCGGTGCACGATCTTCCCGACCTGAAACCTTGTTGTTCTTTTGCTAGTGTTATAATTTTATTAAATTTATTTGTTATCACCTTGGTTGTTAATTTAGGTATAAGGATGCTTGATCTTCATTCTTGAGGAATTCTATTTTGTTCTATTATTCTTTGGATTAGTTTAAATAGCTGTTTGGTCAAATCTGGTCCTCCGTACTTTAGGAGTTCGTTCGGTATTCTGTCCTCTCCAGGTGATTTTATATTTTTTAATTTCCTTAATGCTTCCTTTACCTCTTCCTCCTCAATATTTATTTCTTCGTTTGTTGTCACCTCTTATGTTGGTAGTTCATTATCGTCACCTTTAGCAAATAGGGATCAAAAGTAGTCTACACGTGTTTCCTTCTGAATGTGTTGTTTTTATTAGTTCGTTCGCCTCCATTCTTTGTCCTCTGATCATTCTCCATATTCCTTTTTGTGTTCCATAGAAGAAGTGTTTCATCTGTTTTGAGAAACTCTGCCAGTGTTCCTTTTTTATTTGTCTAACTAAAGTATTCGTTTCATGTCTGATTCGTTTATAGTGGTTGTATGCCTGTTGTGTTTGTTGTGTTCTCTATTGGAAAAAGGCTTTCTTCTTTTCTTCACATTTTGTCTTCACTTCCTCTTTAAACCATGGTGTTTTCTTTTTTGATATGCTAGGGTTCGTTATTTTCCTCTCTCCAAGTGATTCTGTTGCTGCGTTTATTATGTAATTTTTAGTTTTTCCCATCTTTCCTCGTTTTCTAATATGTCATTCCCAGCGATCTTCTCTGATATTCTTTTCCTGTATAAGTATTCCGTGGATTCCGTATTTAGTCCTTCGACTTTGATTTTTGTTTGTGTTGGCACCGCTCTAATACTAGGCTATGATCGCTACCTACATCTGCTGAGTTGAGGCATCTTATGTCGTTTATTTTCGATGGATGTATATCTCTATTGGATATAAAATAATCTATTATAGATCTTTGTCCACGGGTGTTATTAAATGTATATTTGTGTTGGTCTTTGTAGTCAAAAAATGTATTGTTTATTTTTAGTTCGTTATTCTTGCAGAAGTTATTACGCAATATATATACTATTGGCATAATTTATATTTTATAACTATAACATCTCTGTTTTAGTGCTTAAGTAACTTCAATCGGGGACCTGAAGACAGACTGGAAATTGTTGAGGCCGAAACTCGTGGTCAAGATATAAGAAAACCAAGTGTAAGTCTTTGCTTTTCTCATCTACTTAGAAAACAAACTCATATCTGTAAATAATTTATTGTAATAGAGGAGAAATGCGGAGAATGTTCATGCTAACAAGAATAATTATGGTTCTGGAAATCGAAACAAAATATATATCCGCAACTCTAAGTAAAAGAAATGAATGGAGGAGATGTCTATAATTACAAATATATATTTAACAACTGGTAGATTTTTTTTCATCTCATTATATATGTAAGCAGCAACTTACAAAAACCATTTTAAACTGTTACAATATCAAAACATTTGTTATATTTACAAGAATAAATCCAATATATTTTGCACCAAATTTTTGTAGACTTTCAACATGCCGATAAAACTTTAACTAAAATTCAACATTCAGCAGAGATGTTAGAAAGAAGAGAAGTATTATTTAATATCACATTTGAATTAAACATTTTTCTTTTCTGGATTTCATTTATATCTAATAAATATAATCTATTATATATAAGTTTTGATAACTGACGTTGGTTAAATACGTTAATATTGTATACAGAAGTATTATGTAGTATATAATGTATTAATTTGTTTAAGACCTGTTTACTGTTGTAAAAGATAAACTAAGATTGTTAGGTTTAAATTATTTCTATTTACGTTACATCTTTTTCGTCAATGAATGTAATCATAAATACTGTGAGTATATTGAATGCTATCAAAAACGATGTACGTGAGTTAAATGTTGTCAATTGGATAGGCTACTGTTTTATCATATTATGTTTAAAATCATATAAATAAAATACAACATTATGGATAACATAGTAGGTACACTACGAGAAAGTTTTAGCTCCATAGAAATATGGGCACTTTTCAATGTAATATTAGAGTTAATAATCGATACACAAAAAGCATAATTATATCTACGCTAATGCAATATTGCAAGTAGCAGCATAAGAAAAAAAAAGAAAAGATAAAAATTCAGGAAGGAGTTAGTCAAGGAGATTCTGTTTTGCTTAAGCTTTTTACTTTGGAATCCAGAATATATTTTTTTAATTTTAGGAAAAATGCAGCAGTGACAATAGACGGCAAAAAAAACTAATTCACTTAAAATTCGCAGGTAATATTGCCCTAATATCAAAACACAAAGTTACACTACAGGAGATAATAGGATTTTGAAACTTTCTCATATCCAGTTTAACATTTATTAAAAATTTTTGAATTATAGATGACACACCCTGATAGCAAAGTGCCTGGAAGAACTACAACAATGTTTGAGCATAAAATTTATTTCTTAAAATAAAAAGTCAAAATTTATGGTGATCGCAAAAAGACAGCAACTTTAAGAAAGCAAAAGAATGCATCGAGAAGAAATAAGAATATTCAAAAATATAAATATCTGTATACAATACTATTTAACAAAAATAATGAAGAGATGGTATATGAAATAGATAGAAATAAAAAGGTATCTGTAGCAAATATATCATAACTGGATTAACGAAAAGATTGCTGAGTTGCTATGGATTTTCTATATTACACTTCATAATGGAAGATTGGTCATACATTACAAGCATATTGGAAGCATTTGGACAATAGGCTTAAAGAAAAATTCTGAGAAAAAGCTTAGAATATTGAGTCAAATACAAGCAACCAGGTATTAAGGAAAGTAAAAACATACAAGGAAGAGTACAAGAAATAAGACGAACAAAAAATCTAAGAAAGAGACCTATCTACTTGAACAATTTAAGGACCTTACTTTAAATGAAGTTTCATTAAAACGAATTTTATTAAAGATAAATCAAAAATATCGTGAAATACGATCTCCAACATTCGTAAAGAAGCTGGCACATACAAAAGAGGATTAAGGACAAAGATGTATTATATCACCACCACTTTTTAACATTCACTTAAAAAAATACTTTCAAAAAGGAAATATGAGAAACAGCAATCTAAGCAAAAATTAAAAGGAATAAGCAAGAGTAAAACAGTTAAGCATTTTACAAATCAAAATCAAATCAAAAGAGAGTCTTCAGACCTAACTGCTTATCTGTACTCATGAAAATAATGATGAACTATAATCAACGAAGAGGAGCAAAGAAGGAGTTCCAAACATGGCAAGAATATTTAAAATGTTTACCAAACATACAACACAAACATACAGACAAACTATAAACCTTGGGTGGACCTACAAGAAGAGGACCCAAAACTAGACGAAACATTGCAAGCAGTTAACAAATTAAAGAACGCAAACCTCTAGGTTCTGAGAATATACCAGTCAAATTTCTTAAGTACGAAGGGGAGACTTTCCATAGACAATTACACAAATATTAATTCCTATCCATTAAAAGGGAGACAAAACCAAGTCTCTAATTATAGAGGAATCTCCCTACGTAATATGGCGTACAAAATCTAATCGAATCTATTAAGTAGCCTAACACATTTTATAGAACATTTTATAAGAGAATGTCAAGCTGAATTTAGGAAAAAAAGCGACCATAGATTAGATTTTTACTCTAAGAAATCTACTTGAAAAAGAATCTCTATATAACTATTCTTTATAGACTTTCGACAAGCATACTTCAGTATTAAAAGGGATCAGGTGAGAAATGCAATAGCAGAACTTTCGATTCCAAAAAAAGTGATCCAACTCAATAAAATATGTGTAAATGGCTTTAATTCAGGGTATGGGTAGGTAACCAACTCTCAGAATCGTTTGAAATAAATAGTGGCCTAACACAGAGACGCACCATCTCCTCTTCTCTTTAATATAGTCTTGGAAAAAGTAGTAAGAACAGCACAAATTAAAACAGAACTATTGACAGTAAATGGACCAAAATTACTAGTATAATATGCGGATGACATTGAGATTGTCGGACACACCATTACCACTATAAACAAAACTTTCAACGAAATAAAGATAGAGACAAAAAACATTCTAATGACCAATAAAGAGAATATCAAATACATTATAATACACATAACTTTAATAGAGTGGAGCGTTTTAAATATCTGGGAGCTACAATCACGGTAGATAACCATATCCTAGAAGAGATAAACGGCATAAGTCAAGCAGCAAACATATAACCTCCATAATACTATTACATCCAAAAGCCTAACATGAACATCAAAAATCAGGATATATAAAATAGTGATTAGACGTGTGTTCATGTGTGGGTGTAAGATGTTGACGCTAACAAAAGAAATGAAAATAAAACTCCTCAAAAGGATCTTTGCATCCTATCACGACCCGAATACTAACTAATGAGAAGAAATGCCAGGTCAAATAGATATATAACGCTAGGGACGTCGGCGTCGTCCAAAAACTTAAATTAAGTTAAGGCCAAGTAAAATCCAAGTTAATCTAGGAGGATGACCCGAAAAGGAGAAGGCCCCGAAAGGGAGAAGGCCCTTAGGATGCCTACGAATAAGGTAGAGACAAAACATGGTCAGCTTTAAGAACAATGGGGCTACCCACTGACCCAACTATCATGGACTGATAGATGGATAATAGATAAGATGGAAGCAAGTGTGTAGTGTAGTCAGACAATACCCACCCCGGTTTGTATTGCGAGGAACACCAAGACCCTCCGAAAGCATAAACCCACAAGTTTATACCGAAAGTATTCTTGTAAATAGGATTCATTTAAATAATATAAGATATTTAAATAATAAATTCCCTTTTTGGAAAAAACTTGAAAGTTTTCCAATCAGTAATAATCCATAGATCATAAATTAACCAGCAATCAGTGTGAATTTGAACTTAACATGTCGTGGATAGAGTATAAAGTAAATAGTAAAGTATCCATGCCAAGTATACAATTAACAATTAGCCATCTACAGACTAAACGTCAAGTTAAACTTTATACAACTCATACAACTCTTGGCAATAACGTCAATAGTAGCTGGATAAAAATAAAGCAGCGTACAGCAAAATCTAAAACAGTATCTATTACGATCATCTCCAAAGGCATAGATATCTTTTAATGAACCTCGTGTTTAATTGATTACATCACTAACATGGAAGTACTAAGACGAATTAAAAAATACGTTGTGATTTTATATTTTCATATTATTATCATAAAATCTTTTTTGGAATATTTCTTTAAAATTGTGTTAATTGTGTTTTTAACATTGTATTATTAATTTTATGAAAGAGACCAAACCATTAAATTTTAATTTGTATACTGAAACTAAGAAAATTTAACCAATCAAATTATTTAACCAACACCAAAGTTAACAAACAAATATTAACCCTAAACTACAGAGATCCGGTATTTCTTACTGGTGGGGGGTCCTAAAACGCGGATTTACAATAATACAATAAATACAATTTCATGCGTCTCAGTACCTCTCGGGCAGTTTGTATAACAGTGCTAATCAAAGCTGTCGGCGTGTATTGTGAAGATTTTCTTTCGTAGCGCATATCAAAAATCTTAACCGGTAAAATTTACCGGAGGTCTGTTTTTAACCCTAATAACCCTGGCGTTCTATATGTAGGACGCTAATTTCAATAATTTTTGAACACGGCCCTGTTTAAATTTGATAACGCCGTCTATCACAAAATGTTACTCAAGGACAAATCGTCCCATTGTTGTTTAGTTTGTTCCTATCGCTTGAAACGTCTACTTGTGGTGCGGTTGTAAAAAACGTAAAATATGGCTGAGCATGGAATCAGATTTGCAAGGTAAGAAATGAATATTAAACTTTTGATAAAATATACTTTTTTATGATGTTATTTGTATATAAGTGTTCATTTTTCCAAATCGTGAAATAATTTTATCCAAAATGTTTGCCAGTTGGCTGCCAGGTGGTGATAAATTTGACCGTCCTACATGTAGGATGTCAGGATTATGTACTATTATGGCATGAAAATTATAATTTTGAGTAATTATTGTAATCATTGGATTTCTTTGTTTATTTTACTTAGTATTTAGCCCAAAAGAATTTGTTGATAGTGTTATGAACATACTGCTTTTATTGTTTCAGGGGTTTTTCTTTACATGAGGCCTTGGAGATGTTAGAAGAAGATGAATTTCCTCATTCTCAAGCTAATATAGTTCTCTTACCTCCGGAAGATGCCGCTGAAACAGATGAGGATTCTGGTGATGAAGAAAACGTGTCTCCGGATAATTTGCCTTCAAATATATTGAGAACAGTAGCTGAAATCCATGTACCTCGTTCGGTTGACTCAGACTCGGATGATGATATTCCATTATCAAATTCTGTTAAATCTGAGAAAGTTTTGAAAATTCCACGGCAATACCACTGGTCTGAAGTAGCAACCACCTCAGAGGAAGCAGAAATACTTGATTGGTCAAAGGATAATGATCTCAATATTGATACAGAAGATACTCCCATAGACTGGTTCATGAAGTTGTTCGATGAAGAAATTTTTGATTTACTGGTTGTCGAATCCAATAGATATGCAAGTATGAAAAATAAGAAAAATAAGCCTATATGTATCGAAGAAATTAAAGAATTCGTAGAAATTCTTATTCTTAGTGGTTATGCTCAATACCCAAGGAAGAAGATGTATTGGGAAAAGGATAGAGACGTCTGTAATTCCTTAGTTTCTGGGGCACTTGCTAGGGATAGGTTTGATTTTATAATGAGCGTTCTGCATATAGCCGATAATAATAATTTGGATCATTCTGATAAATTCAGTAAAGTTAGACCTCTCTTTAGGTTACTAAATCAAAATTTTTTAAAACATGCAGTTTTAGAAGAGAACCACAGTGTTGATGAAGCCATGGTTCCTTATTTCGGGCGTCACGGCTGTAAACAGTTTATAAAGGGTAAACCGATAAGATGGGGATATAAACTTTGGGTTGGATGTAACAAAAATGGGTACGTAACGTGGTTTGAGCCATACCAGGGAGCATCAACACACGTATCGCCTAAATACAAGGATTTTGGTGTCGGTGTAGGTGTGGTACTCAGTTATGTTGACATTCTTAGATCAAAGTGGGAGCTGAAAAAATTTCATTTATTTTTTGATAATTTTTTTAGTACAATGCCTTTATTTGAAATGCTGACAGAAAAAAATATCAGAGGAACAGGAACCATAAGAAGTAACAGAATACCAAAAAATCCGCTGAAATCGGCAAAGGAGTTACAAAAAGACAAAAGAGGTTCGTACGATGCTAAGTTTGACGGTAATAAGAAATTGACAATTGTCAGCTGGCACGATAATAGTGTTGTATCGCTCTGCTCGAACGCAGTTGGTACGAATCCTATTCATCAAGTAAAGCGATATTCGCGACAAGAAAAAAAAACCATACTTGTTCCTCAACCATTTATGGTAAAATTATATAATCGAAATATGGGCGGCGTAGATCGATGCGATCAAAACGTAAGTTTATATAGAACTGGTATTAGAGGAAAAAAGTGGTACTTCTGTTTGTTTACTCACTGTATCGATTTGGCTATACAGAATGCTTGGCAACTACATCGAAGCAATCAGGGCACTTTGGATCAATTAGCTTTTCGACGACGCATTGCAACTTCACTTCTTCAGCTTTATACAAAAGCGACTTCATCTTCTTGTGGACGGCCAAGTCGAAGAGAAAATGCCGATTCTCGTTTCGATGAAATGCATCATTATGTGATTGATCAAGAAAAACAAACTAGATGTCGCTACTGCCATAAAAAAACAACTACAAGATGTCAAAAATGTGATGTTGGTATCCATGTACGCTGCTTTGTGAGTTACCACACAAATGGTAGTGCTTGATCCTGACGTCCTAGATGTAGGACGCTAATTTTTTTTTGTGTACATTGCGATTTTTTGCAATATTATTACAGTAATGTATTCAAGTGTTCCAAACAAAACATATTAATAACAAAAAATTGCAGTTTTAATACTATTTCTTATGTCAGGATTATCTGGGTTAAGTAAGTATTTTTAATTATTAGTCTTATAAGGGTAAAATGTGAACTGTTTATAATATTTTTTATGTTTTTAGGAAAAGAGTAAAGAAAGGGACTCTGGAAGTTATCCTGGACCTTCAAAGATGGTTAAATTTGGTAATAAAAATTTTGAGGAAATTTTGCAAAAATAGAATGAGGAAAATTCTGTCGCAAGTGATGTGGATTCAGATGCAGGGTACTTACGAACAGACCATGATACTGAATCACTGAAGAATGAAAAAACACTCATATTTGCATAATGTGCAAGACTCCGATATGTTTACAATGCACGGCAAGAGTTTGAAAGGAATGTGCCACTTAATTTTTTGAGAATTTTATCTCTTGCGTGTTTTTTCTCATTGATGTATAGATTTTCGTAAATGCTATTTTATGTTTTTTTTTTATGATTCTATATTAGGTTTATTTGTTTAAAAAAAATCTAAATTTTTGTTCATAGCATTTATAGCTGTTTGTTTCAATAGACCAAAAATGTTACCAAAATTATCGTTTAATAGATTATTCTTTAAAAATCTTGTATTTTATTATTAAAATCAGTCATTTCACCAGTTTTCCCATATCCAGACACTACAGAAAGATACACAATGCATTTTTTTTATTAACTTTATATTTGACTCCATTTTATAATGACCGGTAAAAAATGCCGGGGCTCTGTTTTTACGTTGTAATAATGGAATGTCTGTAGTTAAGGGCTAATAAATACTATTTTGTATAGAAGACTGCATGGAGATTAGAGTATTAACTGTTCTGATTTCATGAAGCATTACCAAAAATTTCCCAAATCTCAAGATGGTAGTAAATCTTTGAAATTGTGTATATGAGCAACTGGTAAACGTCGAATTAAGAATAGGAAATAGTATATTTTATGATATTATTCTGTGGTCCAAAGTTATCTGAGTTTTGGACTTAAAACAGGTATTTATAAATTACAAAAAAAGGTCCTCTTATTTTCTTTGTCCAGATTTCTTGTTGGTTATTATGTTTTGAAGTTAGATAAAAAACGAAGTTTCATCGCTCCATTCTTCATAGACAGGCCCAAAGGAATCGTTGAAAAACAGGTCAATTTCTTTATACATATGAAGTAAAGCTTTTTTACTAAAATTGTGCCCTTCATCCGGATATTCCTAAAACAAATTTCAGAATTAAATATAATTTTAATCAATTTTATATTACGAGCAATATAAAGAATGTATTATCGAAATATTTTAGTATTTGTTTTTATTTTTAGCTGTTCTACAAATTACACTTTTATCTGTTGGCCTGATATGTAACCTCAATGCCTATTTTGATGAGCTTCCAGAATCATATTTTTCGGATAGCATAAAAAAGTTGTAAGTTCGCGGAAAGTATTGTATTGAGCTTAAAAGGAGACTTTATCGAATAGAGTAAAATAATTTTCCGGAAAAACATGTTTTCCATTTTAAAGGATGAAGCTTCATCATAAGACCGCTATTTAGATTTTTTAGTTTAAAATACCTTTAACATAATACCGCATACAATATTTAATATAAACTGACTGACCAAAAATTGGATCTAATCCGAATTTGTTACTTAAATGTAGAAAGCATATGCTATTCAAAGAGCCAGTACTTATCAAAATTTCTAAAAGATAACGACATCGACCCGGTCGCTCTACAGGAAACACACTGCGAAACGGAAGAACAACTGCGAAAAAGGAGAAAAATACCTGGCTTCGAACTACTGGGTGCTACGTACCATCGATCATACGACACAACAACGTAAATTAAACAAAACATAGAAAACGCCATCCATAAAAATTGGAAAAATCACCGTTACTAACACCTATAAACCAGCAGCTATATCCTGGCCAGCTCAAGTTATCCACACACATCTGCACCCGTCAATATACGTGGGGGACTACAACAGTCATCAGTAGCAGTAAAAATATAAACAATGCAACAAAATGGGAATGCACTAGTAAAATGAGCAGAAGACAAACATCTTTTACTTAAGTTTGATGATAAAAACCGACCTACATTCATGTTAGCAGTATGGAAAAACGAGAACAATCCTGATATATATGTTGTCTCGACTAATAAAAACGGGCAACTTCTAGAAGTCTCTCGAAAAATAATGAACGATTTCTCACACAGCCAACACCGCCCAGTGATCATAGAGGCAGTAACCCAGATTCTTATAATCCATCCCTCGCCCACGGTGGAATCTAAAGAAAGCCATGTGGGGTAGCTTTTCTGTGGAACTGGACAAAGCTGGCTGGATACACCCTACCATCAGAAATTACAAAAGATTCATTAGAGCCGTAATAAGCACAGCCAAAAATCATATATCAAGAGGTTACGAAAAGAATACATTCCTGATCGGTCCCATAACAGCGAAGAACTGTACCAAAATTTCCTTGAAAGCGGCGATCAAGAATTAGCCGACGAACTGCTCCATACCCTTGATGCATTGAAACAATAAAAATGGACGGAAACTGTAAAAGCTCTTTCACTTACCACATTTATTGAGGTAAGGTTCCAGAGAAAACTTAAAACTGCAGCCGCATTCATAGACCTAACAGCGGCCTACGATACAGTCTGGAGAGAAGGCATGATACACAAGCTCCTCCGTACACTCTCCTGTAAATCCACCGCTCGAATAATCTGCAACATGCTAGCCGACCGAACGATTCAAGTAGTCATGGGAACCGACATCAGCACCCCAAGAAAACTGAAGAATGGACTGCCTCAGGGATCTGTCCTAGCCTCTTTCTCTTTAGCCTGTACATAGCTGATATACCAGAAACCAGATGAAGGAAGTTTGTAGTGGGAAAGTATTTCCGTAAATATAGGCTCCAACCAAACGCTACCAAAACAGAGGTTTCCAGTTTTCACCTAAATAACGAGCTTGCAGGAAGAACACTCAACATCCAATTTGAAAACACCACACTCGCCTACAATAAAACACCAAAGTACCTTGGGGCGACTCCTGACAGAATCCTATCTGTTAAGGAACATCTGTCAAAAACAGCAGAAATACTTAAATCCAGAAACAACATCATCCAGAAGCTGTGCGGTATAACGGGGAGCATCGGCTTCCACCTTGCGATCAGTTGTCCTAGGCCTTGTCTTCTTAACCGCGGAATACTGCTCTTCAGCCTGGCTTAACAGCCTGCATATACATAAAGTAGATGCCCACTTGAACAATAAAATGAGAGTGATTGATGGTATTATTAAATCCACCTCTACGCAATGGCTTCCAGTACTGAGCCACATACCAACACCCAAACTACGGCGCATATACTCCCAAAATAGTTAGTACAGAAAGATACTTAGTAATGAGATCCTGCCAATCCATCAAGATATAAAAACTGCTACGGCAGCATTTAGAGAATTGATTGAACAACAAACTAGCAGCTTACCCTGCATCACACAAAAACGACCTAGTTTTGACTTACCACGCAATATATGGGCTATGCTGAATCGAATCAGAACGCAACACTGCAGATGCGGTTACATGATGCACAAATGGGGTAAACGACCATCCCCACTCTGTGACTGCTTCTTATTCTTCAAGTTCCGCTCCTATCGGAGATTGGAAATCATTCTAGCAATTATAATTTTGTTGGTTACGTGCCTGAATAGTTCAATTTGAACTGCATCCAAACCATTCACGGAGATTGCGTAGCCACGAGATTTTACGTCTTCCTACGCTTCTTCTGCCTTTGATTTTATCCTGCATTATATTCCTTAGTAGTTCGTATTTTTCACCTCTCATGATGTGCCCCAAGTATTTCAATTTCCTGATTTTTATGGAATTTAAAACTTCGCATTGTTTTCCTAGTTGTTCGAGAACTTTTGTCGTTTGTTTTGCGATCCATCCATGATATTTTCAAAATACGTCGGTAACACCACATTTCGAATACTTCTAGGTTTTTAATATTGGATTTTTTAAGTGTCCAAGCTTCAACCCCATACAAAAGGGTAGAGAAAATATAACATCGAAGCATTCTTATTCGGAGCGATATATTGATATCGTGATTACAAAAAAGTTTTCTCATTCTATTAACGGTTGACCGTGCAATTTCAATGCGGTATCTTATTTCTTTTGTCTGATCAGTATCTTCTGTGATCCATGCTCCAAGGTATTTGTACGAAGATATTTGTTCAATTTTTGTATTATCTAGTACTAGCTTAACTTTGATGTTTTGTGCTTTTGTAAATACCATGAACTTGGTTTTCTTCAAATTTATTTTTAGTCCATAATCGTTGCAATATAATTATAGTTGTTCAGCAAGGTGTTGCAGTTCTTCTAGTGTTCCTGCCAGAAGGTCGGTGTTGTCAGCATATCTTATGTTATTAAGTGGCTTACCGTTTATTATAAGGCCCTCACTGACCTCGGCAAGCGCTAATTCTGAGATGGCATCACTGTATAAATTGAATAACAAGGGTGATAAAATCCACCCTTGGCGGACCCCACGGCGAATGTGGTTATCCTCGGTTAGTTCATTTTCAACTTTCACTTTTGCTGTTTGGTTCCAATAGAGGTTATATATGATTCTAATGTCTCTACTGTCTATGTTTTTATTTAATAAAATTTCTTTAAGCCGATTATGCTGCACTCTTCTCAAAATCAATGAAACAGGCATATACTTCCTGATTTATATCTAAGCATCTCTGCGAAAGAACACTTACTGCAAACAGTGCATCTCGTGTTCCCAGTCCTTTCCTAAATCCCATTTGTGTGTTACTTATGCCTTCATCTAATTTTTTATGTATTCTATTGTGAATTAGTTTTAAAAACAATTTCAAGACGTGACTCATTAAGGCCATGGTGCGTGCGATGTTCATTGCACTCCTTTTCATTGGATTTTTTGGGTAGCAGTATGAATGTTGGTTGTGATTGTCTGTGACTACGGACAACCACAAACCATCTATCACATTACAGAGCAGTGTCCCACAAGATCCTATCAAGGCAGGTCAGAGGATTTCTTATCTTTTTTGGCCATTTATTTTCAGGCATTCTCTGCAGGTGTCCATAATTGTTTAGTCTTTTGGCTTCGATAGTATTTATTATGTCTAGGTCAATTTCCATTTCTCTTCCAATGTCTACGTTCCTCACCCTATTAACTCTAATGTGCCGGCAACATCGTCTTCAATAGTCCATTTCCATGGCCTTAATTTTTGATTTATTTTTTTTGATTGATTTCCCAAAGTTCGGCGCCGTACTTTTTATTATTATTTTACAATTTTTTTTTTAATTCTTTTGTTATTTTATTGTTACACAATAGTCCGTGTAGCTATCTAGTGGTTGATCTTGCTTGGCCAATCCTAGAATGTATTTCTTTGTTACTTCCTATGTTACTTGGACGTTACTCCCAAGTATTTGAAGATATCAGTTGATTTTATAGTTCCCATTACAATTTGTAGGTTTTTTGATTTTTCTCCTACAACTAAATACTCGATTTTTTATATATTAATTGTAAAGGCCCAGTTGGTGTACTTCTTCACCTGTTTTCTAAGCATACGGTTTATATCACTCTCGTCTTCAGCTAAAATGGCTTGATCGTCAGCAAAGTGTATCGCGTAAAATTTTTCGTCTTCAATTGGAATGTCCATATTGCAACATTTTCTAATAACTACTTTCCATTTTTTATTAATCGGGAACTAATTTGTTTGTTTTTTTATTATAAAAGTTTCGAAATGCTTTATTTTTTGCAGTGAAAATGCTCTTTAAAATATGTTGCAAAAATCTGACTTATAGAAATCCATTATTATATATTAATAGTTGTTATGAAATTTTATTTAACCCTTAAGCGGCCAAGTCTATTGTGCAATTTTGTGTTGTTAAACGTGATTGTCTTGAATTTACTTAACGTTTTGTTTACTAATTTTAATTCCCAATAAATAAAATAATCAACTTATACTATCGAGCTCTTCATGGAATGCAGTAATATTTTTAAATACCGGTTCGGTTTGCTGTATAGAATGGTTCAAAGAAGACAAGCAATATAAAAGAGCTCCTTTCATATACCCTATTATGAATTAAAACAGCTAACAAAATATTCATTAAATGTTTACTTGTCAGTTACCAGCTTAATTATATTAACCCCCAGGCACCTCCCTAGCTCGAGATATGATAAATACCGTGATACGCAGGTCCTATAGTTATTGGAGTTTGTTCTCTAATCCGGATTAAGTACGTATATAAAAAGATTTTATGCTTACCAGCTGTTGGAAGAGTATATTTTGATCTATAAGCGCTTTAGCTAGCATTAACGAATGTTGCAAAGTTATTTCGGTATCGGCAGTACCGTGTATAAGTAGAAAACGGCGTCCATTTAAATTAGCTGCTTTCAAGGTCAAATCGGAGTTGTCATATTCCTGTAAATGTCTCGAAGGGAAGCCCAAGTATTTTTCAGCATAATATGAATCTACAACAATTACATAATTAGAATAATGTTTAAAATCAAAACGAGATATAACGAGACAAAATAATACAAAACAAAAATCGTTCTATAAGAAAGAGACAAAAATCAAAATAATTTGTACCGCCTGTAATTTGTCACTATATAAAACGTATTTTTTAACATTACTGGTAATTTTTTTTTATATGATTTTATATGATCAAAGATTTCCGCGTTTAGTACAATTAAACCTAGAGCTAAAATTATTACTTTTGCAAGAATTAATATTAAACTTAACAGTCTTCCGGGTTAAACCGCGTCGATTATCATTGCGCATAGCTTTTGATGTTCTCTTTGATGACCTCTTCAGGGCTTCCGAGGTCTTAGTCTTTCGAGCCTCTAGAAACTACCACAATTATCACTAACTAATGCATTACTGGTACTGGGAACAGAGGACGGTTCATTTATACCGTCAACGGTGACGTGGTTTGGATGGAAGTTGTCGTGGGGGCTAGCGTGGAGATTTCTGACAATAGGATTTTGATTAGCATGTGAAGCAGATGATATTTTATTTATGGGAGATCTCCATGTCGATGGTAACAGTATGTCGTCATCTCTTTTATTGACACAATTTGACCTTTTTTCGATTTCTATGGCTTATCGAATAATTCTTGGTTTATAGAAGCATATGGGGTTATGGTTCTGAAGTTTTATATAAATATATATAAATATTTGTTTCACATTCCCTAAAATCTGGTTAATAGTTTAGAATGATAAGTATACTTTTCTGCATTAGATTTCACTTCTTTCTAATTTGCAGCTTTGTTTCCTACTTTCGTTTTTTTTTTGGCGAGCACATAGTTGTGAATATTTGTGGCCGACATATTATCTTGCCTATTTCCTTGCGACTCTTGATATAATATTCTCTTATCCTTTACTTTTTCTTGATATTC
The DNA here is from genome assembly GCF_040954645.1 of Diabrotica undecimpunctata. Taxonomy (NCBI): domain Eukaryota; kingdom Metazoa; phylum Arthropoda; class Insecta; order Coleoptera; family Chrysomelidae; genus Diabrotica; species Diabrotica undecimpunctata. Next base: position 134,643,410 of record NC_092804.1, on the reverse strand, counting down.
GTTTAACCACTATCAGGTCTCTTTATATATAAACTTTCTTTCTTAGGTTTCTTGTCTTGTATCTCTAGTAACACTGGCTAAAGTTCCTTCAAATTATATTAGAACCTCCTTTTATATTTTTTCCACTATTTACCTTACATATTTTAGAGGGAACACCGTTACAGGTGAGAAAATCAGAACAAGGTCTTGGAATGTTAAAAGTTTTATAACTAAGAGTATGGAGATGTTAGATGCGCTTATAAAATGAAAGTACAATTGCTTGCATTCAAGAGGCAAAGCAAAATGGACAAAGAGCAAAAGAACTTAGTGAACGATACACATTCTGGTAACTAAGAAAAAGTAAAATTAGGAAAAGTGTAACCAAAGTTTACAAAAAACCAACCCACACCAAGAGTTACTTAAATTATTACTTATACCACAACATAAATATCAAAGACGAAATCATAAAATTATTACATGATAGAGTCCAAAACATCTGCTCCACCGAAAACTTTTCAGGAAGAGAAAAACCTTTGCTACAAAAGGTCTTAACAAAAAAAAATATTGACCGACCTTTATACACAAGGAATTTTACAAAGCTTTGGGATATGTACAAAAGTAGACTGGAGCCAGTCCTGGGGTATTTCGCCCGTCTCGTAGATGTTGTTGTTTTTTACCGTTTAAAAAATTTTAAATATTTCTGAGGATGCTGGAAATTTTAACATTAACCCTTTCTATATATTGAATGTTTAAATCAATTTTTATAGACGGACTAACCAAATCCTTGACCTTTATAATGAAACTTTGACATTATTTATTCGCCAATTTTAAAGAGGTATTATAAACTTTCTTTTCCCTTTTTATTCTTGTAAGTTTAAAATTGAGAACTTAGCAAGTACTTAAAAAAGTTCAAAAACTTGTTAAAGTTTTATAATCCTGGTTTCGAAAATGTCAATTATTCTGTAAGACTAGATAATCGAAACAACCGGGCAACTATGTACTTAGTTCCTGATCGGAAACTAATTTAACTTTAGGATCGTACCGTTGATGCAATTTTCAAGGGGCTTTAAGTGACTGGTTAATTTATTCGGATCGGTTACGCAAACACTCCAGGACTGTTGATAAAAGGTAAAAACAAAACAAATGAATTTTATGGATCGGTGAGTTCGATGTGAGGTACGAACTACTAAGGGTAAAAACATAAGTATTATATAAATAAAACTATTTATCAATTTTACATAGATATTTAAAACAATCATTTATTTAACAATATTCTATAATTGTGTTAGAGAAAGTATTTAAGAGATAGCTAACAATAAATAACAAATAGACATAAACTTATTGTAGAAATTCAAAAAAATAGACAGAAAAATTCTCAATAACAAATTCTTCTTCTTCTTTGGGTGCCGTGTCCGTATTCAGACGTTGGTTGTCATCATGTTTACAATTTCCTGAAATCTTTCTCTGTCGGCTGCTGCGCGAAATAATTCTTCTACTGTGGAACCACACCATTGTCTAATATTACGCAGCAACTTCTTTCGACCAATCCATCTCTTTCCTTCCACTTTTCCTTGTATTATAAGGCGAAGTAGATGGTATTTAGGTCCTCTAATTATATGGCCGAAGTATTCTGTTTTTCTCCTCTTTATGGTGTTTATGAGCAGACGTTCTGAATTGATCATTTGAAGAACATCTTCATTGGAAGTGTGCGAAACCCACGATATCTTTAGGATTCGTCTATAGCACCACAATTCGAATGCTTCTAACTTGTTTAGCATTGTGGTTTTTAACGTCCATGTCTCACAACCATACAATAGGATGGACCACACATAACATTTCAGGACCTTCTTACAAATATTCATCGACAGGTTTCTGTTGCATAAAACTGGTTTCCAGGTCATAAAAGCCTTACGTGAATTTCGATCCTGGTTATTATCTCTTCATCGGAGTCACAATTTACATTTAACCAGCTGCCAAGGTATTTGGAATGATTTACAATTTCGATCTCCTCTCCATTAAGAGAAATCAGACCTTGATCTATATTGATCTTTCCAACTGCCATCCACTTTGTCTGTGAAATGTTGATTTTAAGACCTCTCCGATAACTTGCTTCACTGACTAGATTTAGTAATGTTTGGAGATCTTGTAAATTTTCTGCAAGAATGGCTGTATCGTCAGCGTCATAACAGATTAGTTTGTATTATTTTAAATTCACCCACTTCTCATATACTTCTTTTAATTAACATTGTTTTTCTTCTTTTTCATTATCTTCTTCTTTTTCTTCTTCGTTTTATTGAACTTTGTCTGTTTTTAAATGTGCCTCCAGTAAACTGTCATTCCATCGTTTTCGTGGTCTTGCTACTGATCGTCTTCCTTTTGGGGAACAGGACCCCTAAGCTAGCGGGGACCAATAAGCGGAATCCAATTTAACCTACGTAATATTTTTTCACCAATCTTTCACTAATTTATTACCACCCTAATAATTTTTCACCACCAAACCACCCTTAAGGGGAGCCATTTTTCTGGCTTACGGTTAAAACTAGTAGAATTCCAAAAGAAAAATATTTATGATATACCACAGTGCTCTGCTAAGTTTTTATGGATTTATTACCACACTATTACTTATTCACCTATCAACTACTCCTTATAAGAAGTCAATAATTCTGTTGGGTTAATATTTAAGGTGATAAAAAAACTATTTTTACAATTTTACTGTACTGTTCTTGTAACTAAAAGTATAAATTGCTTGGCAGATTTTTACTGAATTTATCCACCCCCATAATTTTTGACCCCCTAAGACACAGTTAATGGGAAACATTTAACAAGCTACGCAGTCACGCTAGCTAAATGCCAAATTATTTTAGAAATAAAGAAGTACTCTGCTAGATTTTTACTATATTTTTACCAGCCTAGTCATTGTTTTCTCAACTACCCTACCCCAAAAATTATAAATTTTGACTGTTATAAAAAATTGACTCTGATTATAGTAGTGAGTACATGGCTAAGAGAAATCGAATCGTGATTCCCTTTTATCAATGAGATCATGAGATTAAGTCTCTAGGTTTAATAAATAATAAACATTTACGATGGAATTCGCAAGCAAATAATATATATAAGTTAAATTAAGAGGACTACTATCAAGATTCAATTTTTTAAAGAATTTTTAGGAGTAACTCATTTAAGAATTCTTTATTATGCACTTATACAACCTCAACTTACCTATGGCCTTTTAGGATGGGGTGGAATACGGAATAATAACTTGCATTCTATAAACATTATTCAGAAGTGGCTAATTAGAATTATTTATGGTAAAAATTTAAGATATTCTAGCGAGCTGTTATATAATGAAAGTTAATTTTTAATTGTACGTAAATTATTTTGTTACATATACATGAAAAAAGATAATATTAAACTTTAACAATCATGCCCATCACACTAGATATTCAAGGAATAATGCAATTTTACTTAAATGTAATAAATCCATACTCCAGAGATATGTTGGTCACATAGAAAAACATAGATATAAATATAAAATTAAACAATGGATTGAAAACAGAACTCGAGAAATCCTGAAAATTATAGAGGCATTAGTCTGATGAATAGTACTCTAAAATTGTTAACGGCAGTCATAAAAGATAAAATCAAGGAAAAAGCGAACATGGCAGATGAACAACAAGGCTTCCGAAAGAACCGCAGCACAATAGACGCAATTTTTATTATCAGACAAATAATAGAGAAGTCTATTGAATATGGAAAACCAGCATACATGTGATTTGTAGATTTAAAAAGTGCTTTTGACAGGGTGAAGCGATATGACATCTTAAATTTATTACAAGCTGAACAAATAGACCATCAGATAATAAGGACAATTAATGAAATTAACAAGAACAACAAGACCAGAGTTATAATGCCAACAGGGGAAACAGAATGCATAGAACTAAAAGGAGGAATCCGCCAAGGAGACTCGCTTAGTCCATTGTTATTCAATATGGTGATGAATCAAATACTTCACGAAGTAAGAAAACTACACGGATATCACATGGGAGCGCATAAAATCACGATACTATGCTATGCCGATGATGCAGTACTAATTGCTGATAACGAAGATAACCTAAAAAGGCAGCTCCACATCTTCAATATCACAGCAAACAAACTTAATATGAGAATATCAGTAGAAAAAACTAAATGTATGGTGATCAGTAAAGAGCCGCGTAGATGCAAACTAGAAATAGACGGCAAAATTGTAGAAAAAGTAATGAAGTTCAATTACCTAGGAGTAGAGATCACTAGTGACAGTAATTTAAGAACACAGACCACAAGGCAAGCATCAAAAGCGGCAAGAGTAAGTGGTTGCCTCCGAGAAACCATATGGAGAAACAAATATCTGACCACGGAAAGCAAAATGAAAGTATACAAGACAACAGTAAGACCAATCCTAACATATGCAGCAGAGACAAGGACCGATACAAGAAAGACGAAACAACAAATCAACAATATCGAAATGAAAGTATTAAGATCAATAGCGGGCATATCATTAAGAGACAGACAAACCAATAGACGTATACGCGAACAATGAAAAATTCAAAATAGTAACAGCTGGATAAAAACAAGAAAAAAAAACTGGAAGGAACATGTAAACCGAATGGGACCAGATAGATTAGCGAACATCTCTAAAAATAACAAGCCGTATAGCAGAAGACCCGTTGGAAGGCCGCCAAAAAGGTGGAAAGATAATGTAGTCAACAACGACTGAAACAGAATAAGAGGAAGACAAACAGGAGTAATCCTAGTCGCGCGAAGAAGAAGAAGAAGGATTAAAAACAAAAGCACAATTCTATGAAGAACTGATTAATAGACAATTGTAATAAATAATAAATATCTAAATAAACTTTAATTAAAAACTACATTTCTTGAATTTACTGCAATAAGTATCATGTACTTACATTTGTGTACTCACAGCTGTGTCATATGCTATATTAAAATTAAAATTAATTAATTAAGAGATGCTACTTTAATAGTAGCTTTATATCAGTGAGTTTTTATGTTTATGTTTTTTATGTTTCTTGTAATCTGCGTAAGCTTTCTAAATAAACATTATCATTATTATTATATTGTTTAAACATATTTACTTCCTATGATGAAAATATTAGACTTCCGAGTGAAAGTTTTTGTCGATAATGTGTTTCTTATCTTAATTAAACTGCTAAAAATCCTTTATAGAAAACCAATAGTTAATGTTATTTCAAATTAATATTAATTTGTAATAAATTAAATATGTACTTACTAAAATACCTCCAATTGGTAATAGGAGATATACTAATGGAACAATTTATAACTTGATGAAAATCTTGTAAAAGCATCATTGCAGCTGCGAAACCGCCATACCCTCTACCAATGATACAAATCTTGCTTTTATCGATAAACTTAAAAGTATCTCTTAAGTAAGTGAGCACTGCTAGCTGGTCCTGTACTTCAATGAGGCCTATTCTACGTTGTATTTCTCTTCTCATTTTTATTCCTTGAAAACCAGAACCCCTGGCATCTATTTGAGCTACTACGTAGTTTCTAGTACTTGCTAAAAACCATGGCCATGATATTTCCCATTTGGAAGATACGGTTTGGGAAGACGGTGCGGCATCACTGTAAAAATATTTACTTCAATAATCGTATATTGCTTTACTACAGTGAATGAAGGTAAAATAGACCACGAAAATTAATAAATAAAAAGTCTTTTTCGTGGCACTCTTTAATACAGGTATCTAACAACTACTTTTGATAAGTTTGGTGATAACAATATGTAACAAACAAAATATGCACAAGATTAAACATAATTTTTTACTTATATGAACAATATATAAACAATATAAGATCGCTATTTGATTTTAAATGCTAAAGGTGAAAACTGATAAATTATATAAAAAAAAGTGACACAATTCTACTAAAAAAGCATAGAAAAGCCTTAAAAATAAAAGTTTAAAAAGTTATTTTGTTATTTCATTGCAAAAATAGTAGATTTTATGAAAATTCTTAATAACTTTTCTAAAAGTGCACAAACAACTTAAATTTTGCGTGACGATAGGGATAGTATAATATATATTTAGCTATAAAAATTTAAGAAGTTTTACTTAACAGCTATTGCAAAATTGTAATTGTTTTTCTCAGAAAGCTTTTATCAACAACGTTCTTATGCTTAAACCATTAGGTTTCCATAAATTTTATAAGCACCAGATTGAAGAAAATGTCTTATTTTATCAAATTAAACCATTGAATGGTTAAAAAATAATTTGTGTTAAATATTGTAAAACAAGTTTAAAAAAGTACTGTGATATTAAGCTTATAAACATTTAAAATAAGACGCATCAACATATCTGTACCTGAGAGCCAGACTAACCCAACTCCATTTTTGTCTAATATAGGGTATATACAGTAATGAACTGCTTGTTTCTTATTATATAAGAGCCATATAAACCTTTCTCCATATACATATAATTAGGGAAAATTTAGTTGTTTAAAGAACTCCAACTTAAACTTATTTTTAGAGCCAAATAGACCTAATTGGTAGATAGGTTACCTTGGTTCAAAAAAGTTTACTTAAATAAACCTATCTTGGAGTTGGGTTTCTATGGTTCTAACTAGTTTTGCTTAGGTATAGCGCTGTTTATGTTGTATCAAGTTAAATCCTAACCTAACGAAACTATTCAAATTAAAAAATAGTAGAACCGTTGAACTGTCATATGCAAACGAGTTTATGTGATTTTATTTGTTTGTGCAAGATTCTTTTTATCGTTGATTGTAATATGGACAAAGCAAAAATTTTATATTTAACAGTAGAACAAGAAGAATGATGGAATGCTTAGAGGAAACTAAAACACATGCAAGGAATAGTGAACTAAATGCACTGCCTAATGAAGATAGAACTTCACTGATGGAAGAAAACATGTTCTCTTGTAATACAGGTAATACTGATGGTTTCTCTGAATTACTGGTTGGTAAAGAAGAAAATTACATTGACGTGTGAAATGAAGATAACAATTCAGATGCAGATCTGGACTTTATTTTGACTGATTCTGACTGAAATTCATGCAGAGCCCATTCAACAGCCTACCAAGAATACTCTACCATCATTAGCTCCAAACTCAGATGCAGATTCTGATGACGAAATTATAGTAGAAAATACTGGTGTACAAAAAGGTAAAAAACGAGTACGGTGTGAAAAGCAGTGGAAAAAAACCCTTAGGAAATCCAAAAAATGTGCTGGAAAAAAATACGTTTCATCATTAGGAAAATCCGTTCCAGTAAAACAAATGAAGTCTGCTTGTCGAAATTGTCGAAACCAATGCTCCACAAAATTGAATGAAACTCAGAGGCAACATATTTTTAATGCCTTTTGGAATGAAAGAAACAACTTGGGATTGCAAAAGACAATATGTTGCTTCGCATGTAAAATCCCGAGACATTGCTCGTAGACCGAGCCACCACCGAGAACCAAATCAATGATAAAAAAGAAGAACAAAATACTTTTACGTACATACTAACATCTATAATAATCAGGATATAAAAGTGTGCAAAACTTTTTTCTTAAATTCTCTTTCAGTTTCGAATAATTTCATTAAAGCAGCTTTAAAAAAAGCTTTTAATTTTTTTATTATAACACCAGACTTACGAGGACGACATACCCCATCTAATAAAATATCGGAGGCTACTGTGGAGAGTATAAGAGAACACATTAAAAAGTATCCAATGTACCACTCACATTATAGTCGAGAACGAACAAAAAAATTATATTTAGGTGGCCACTTAAACATTTCCAAAGTGTACTCCCTATACATAGAAGAATGTCAATCCTTACGGCAGATTCCAGCAGAAGATTTGCAGTTAAGGCAAGTATTTAATAAAGAATTTAATTACTCCTTCGAATGCCGAAAAAGAAAAAAGTTAAAACTGATCAAGAAAATCATTCTACCTGGTGTATTTGGGATGAGGTAAGAGAAGGTCATGGAGGTAATAAAATGGCCTCATGCTTGTTGAAATGGGCTACTAATTTTTTGCATAACTCAGGTGCCAAGGAAATAACAATATGGTCAGATAATTGTTCAGGCAAGAATAGGAACATGATGATGGTAATCTTGTACTTCTGGCTGGTGTTTAACATTCCAGGGATTGAAATAATAAATCATAAATTTCTACTTCGCGGCCACACATACATGGAGGTTGATGGCGAAAACAGCATCATAGAGAGAGCGAAAAAACATTTATCATCCTCGGAAATATTTACTTGTAATGACTGGGCTAATTTTATAAAAACTTGCAAGACTAAAAACCCGTTTAGAGTAAGTGTCATGCAGTTACAGGATTTTAAGTTATTTACGGTACGAAAAAGAACTGTAGAAAACCAACATTTTCAAATTTCGAATGTCGTTTAGTTGCAAATTCGAATGCACGACTTTGGTAAATTATATTTTAAAAATTCCTTTTCGGATGAACACTTTCAAATTGTTGACTGTAACAGAAATGTTCGTCGCTCGGTATTCCTGCGGAATTACCGTTGCTTCGAAACGAGAAGAAAAAATTAATTAAATAATGGTAAGTACAATGATTTGATAAAGATGTTAGACTGGATCCGTGAAGAATACAAGGAATATTATAGGAATCTTCCACATGGGGAAGGTGAAGCTGAAGACTCAAATGAGGAAAATTTAGTATTTTGTAACTTATTTTAAATAAAAGTTTATAATTTACGATACCAATGTTAATACCTTTCTTATTCTTATTGTATGTTGTTGATTTTATTACACCCATGTACTATTCATACTGATGCTCTGTTAGAACTAAAGTGACCCAACTCCATTAATTATTAAATTATTTAATTTAAAGCAGTGTCGTTACACAACATAATACATAAGTTGTATATATATATATATATATATATATATATATATATATATATATATAATATATTTACTTACAATATAAGCCTGCCATTTGAGATTTTGCGCCCTTCTGAATAATTGCAATAAAGGAGTTGGGTTAGTCTGGCTCTTAGGTACAGATATACCATTTTTCAAAGTAAAACACTCACGTCACGATTTATAGAAAGCGACGTCACTTGTATTTAAAATTTCCAGAACATCAACCTTAGAGTTAAAATTTTCCTAACACGGCTAAATATACGAAACCCATACGGAACTGCCCGATGTTTCATTGTCAACATGATGTAATAATCAGAAAAATGTAATCATTATTATATTGGAAATTTTAGAATTATATTGATTAAATAACCAAAACCATTTGTTATTATTAATAATATAAATTTTATAAAATAAAATAACTAAATATTTTATAAATATTCCACAAAATAATAATTTTAATTAAATATATTAGACAATTGTACGCAACTGATATGGAAATACTTCAATTTTTTTTGACAGTTCAGCGTGTAGCAAAAGTTTATAAAGTGTTACCGCTTTTTTAGAGTAAGGATTTTGTTAATGTTTTGATTTCTTACACAATTTGATCAAACTATAATATATATTAATAAATTGTAATTATAAATACATATTAAATTTAGATTAATAGCTTTAAAAACTAAATATTGTTATGTATTGTGATTGTGCTATGCAAAAACAAATAAATAGTATGTAGAAAGCTGATAAGCTTTCATATAAGATAGATTATTTTGAACAAGAAATAATGGCGGGAAGTTTTTACTATTAAAGCCCTAAAAGAGGTAAGTTTAAAATGTAGAATATATAATTGAGTATTAAAATGTTTTTTATGTATTTTAGTGTATTGCAGTAGTCTTAAAACTGAGTGTATTTACTGTTAATATAATAGTTTGATAAAAGGTTGACATTTTAAAAATTCCTCACTTACTAACTACAGTCTGTCCCAAACCCTTCTTTGAGTGCGTCACTAATTTTGACGTCATATAGGATTTTAAGAATGTCGAGAATTTTTGCATGACATTTTAGTTAAATCTGACAGTTGCAGGATCGTAATCGATTAAATGTGAAAAGGTTATTTTTTTTAATATAGAATAAAAACTTTAACAATTCAAAATTATTTTTTAATTTACATATTAAAGGTCCCGTCCTGTATATAAATTTTTATTGCGTATTATATTGGAACGGCAGTTTGTCATAATTCCTTTTCTATACATTCCAAGAAAAGTGCTTAATTAGCTAAGATTTACCATCTCCAATAATTCAAGTTTCATCATGGTTGTTGAAACACGTATATGTCTCCCTTTTAACCATTCTACTAAAGAGTGTTTAGTCCAACTTGAATTTGGTATGAAGAGTAACATGTTGGCCTAAAATGAACAAGAAAAAATTTAAAGACACTAGTGATATTTCAGTAGGTTATGGCTAACTATATTTTTATACAAACCTTCACTAAACATTCTGTATACACGAGTTCTAATAACATGTTCATAGTTATTGGTTAATGAACGGCAGGAACTGGTAATAAAGTTGTCCCAGCCTCTTCTTCGAATTGAAAATAATTTAATAATTTTAATATTAGTCTTTGTTTCTTCTCGGTATATCTCGGCATATGTAAAATATTTTTATGACAATAAATACAAAATTAATTTTTTACTATAATATGTCTGAAAATACTAACCTGGAATGACAATTATCATTTTATAGTTGACATTGTGAAAGTACTGTCACAATCGAGACCATCTGCGTTAAATTATATTTATGCGCATCATTGATTGGATATCTATTTAGCGTATTCTAAACTCTAACCAATTGTACATCCGTAAGTAGAATTCGCTTTAATATGCAAATACCCGTGGACGATACATAATTTTCTAAGTTCTATGTAAAATAATCACAGACTCACGTTTTTTTCTGTCACTTCGCGCTTAATGCGTTAGAGAGAATTCGATCAACTATGACGCACTGAAAGAAGGGTTTGGGACGGACTATATTCTGATGTTTTGGCAACGCTGTGGGGTTCTGACGTCGTAAATCTTGAATGATGTGCAAGCATTTTTATATGAAAAATATATGGGAAGTTAATTTTTTAGTCAAAATGTGTGCAAAAACTGAATTCATAAATTCAAAATAAAAGTCGCAATATCTCTGGTTGTAATAAACGAAAATTGATTTTTTTTTAATTTTAGGTACCTTGTTATATAGATTATAAAAATTTAATTAGTTAATTTATGAATTGAGGAGTACCTTATCAAAAGTAACAATCTCCTACCTAAAACAATCTGACCAAATTTATAAAAACGATTTAGATACAAAAACGGAAATTTTAAAATATTTATTTCTATAGGTACATAGTTGTTACATTCATAACTAAAATATAGAGAATAAATAACTTGACCTCTTAGTAATAAAAGAGGAAATCACATTAATATAATGAATATTGGCGACTTTGATATGAACCGTCAGATTGTTTATTTTGTTGTAGTAGCATATGAAGATTGTTGACTTTGCATCAGATAATTTAAAACATTCGTTTATGAGTAAAGATAAGGATTAATGATTAGCAATAAACTTAAATTAATATTTATTGTTGTTGAAAGTAAACAAATTATTTCTACAAACTAAATTTAAACAACATATTCTGGTAAATCTTGTATACATAGGTTAGCATAAATCAGAGATCCTCACTAGGATTTCTTTGAGAACCTAATAGTTTGAATAAAATTTTCCTCAGGGCCGCAAGTACAAGTGGTAATATGAAATAACTTTAAAACTATATGAATATAACATAAGTTTATTACAAGTTACGTAAAAACAATATAATTATAAATTATATGGACTGTTTTGCATGTAAAAAGTAGGAAAATGTCTTTTACTTGACAGGAATGTCAAGTCCTGAATTTGTTAATTCTTTGAAGTCGACAGGCGAAATCTTTTACAACTCTCTAGAATGGCATTTATGTTAGCAGGTTGGGAAGAAACTGAAATTTTAAAAATGTTTTCAACGTTCTCACTAGTTAGCCTAGATCTGTACTTGTTTTTTATGAACTTCAGCCTACTGAATGTAGATTCACAGGCAAATGTAGTTGCAAAAATACACAAAATTTTCTGAGCACAGTCAATTAAGGAAATTTGTCATTTTCAACTGCGTCCTAAAACTTATAGTGAGCTTTTTCCTTATTTTTTTCTTCAAAAATACTTTTGAGCTCTGTATCATTCTGAAGATCAAATCTCTAGCTACGTATCCAAAAATAGAAAGATGAGCTACATTTGCTGTTGTTATTGCCCATGGATTTTCCACCAAGCGAAATGGTTCTTGGAACTTCCTGAAGTCACTAAACCTCACAGATATTTCATCCTTTAGGTCTGCTAACAGCTTCAGTAGGTCATAAATCTCTTTGACTTTCATCTGCATTTTCATCAAACAGCGCTTTAACAAAAGGAAAGCTGGAATAATCTTCATTTGACAATTCTTCAATATACATATTCAGCTTCTGCTCCAGTGAAAACACACTACTTATCATTTCCGTTACAATGTTATTGTAGTCTCTTTGCAATTTGGTCAATGTTTCATTCATAATGCTCATTGTATCAGTAAGAAACGCTACTTTAAGCCACCAACTAAAATTATGAATATCAGGAAACTCTTTATTCTTTGTAGCCAAAAACAGAGTAATCTCATGTCGAATGCTGAAGAAACGTTCCAAAACTTTACCCTTACTCAGCCATCTCACTTCTGTGTGGTAAAGAATGTCCCCATATTGCGACATAAGTTCGTTCTGTTAGGGTGAATTTATTTTTTCGGGCATGCGTATTTACGAGGTCCACAGGGTTTTGAAACATCTTTACTGGCCGGCCAGTGTCACTGTGGTGGGGGAAAAGATGAGTAATGCGAAATGCGGTACAATCTATGGCACCGCTCTACACAACTGTAATCTGATTAAATACATAAATAGAAACATAATTATATTATAACTAGCAAATTTTGTTTTACTGCCTAGCAGTTTGAGAGCCGCGAAAAATCGCTCCGAGGGCCGCATGCGGCCCGCGGGCCGCGTCGTGAGTATGGCTGGCATAAATCGTTGTCTTCAGGTGGATATTTTCCAAAGTTGTTTAAAATGCGTGTCGTTTAAAAAACGTGTTTAAAATAGCTTAATTTTTTTAATGCTGACTGATTTATATTCATTCATATCGAGTCGATAAACAGGTTCCCATATTACTAGTATCTTGTTAGATCTGGAACTCTTCCACACATAAATCCTTTTGCACTCACCGATTTTAAAATCTAACGAACTTGTGGATTTTATAACTGTGTCTGCAGCTTTCTTAAAATCAAACACCGCACAATCGCTTCCAAGTTCTATGATAGTTTCGTGTTCGGCTATATTTTTTTGTTCTGATCTGAATTTACAATATTTTCACGACTTCTGTTTACTTTTCTATATTTCCAAAACCTCTATCAGGTGGTATAATTAAACGTCCTATTAAAGGGAACATAAACTGTATAGCAAAACGTGTTATTTTTGTCTTTTGAGCATCCGACAGCGACTGTAAAATTGTAAAGATAAGAGTTGTTGACTGTACTAATAACTTTGATTCGGAATTTTAGGAAGAGATATTTTTTTTTGCAATCAAAACAAAATAATATTAGATCTTTTTGTTTTTCTTTCACCAAACCAAAAAAGACCTTCGCCCTAAGTTTGTAATCTTGTTTTGTTGCCATTAAAGTAGACCTTGTAGCAATATCTTTTTAATATATTTCAAAAAAATGTATGTCTGACTTTTTCGTGGTCATCAGCCTGATTGGCCAGTATCAGATATATCCACTTTACAGACCAGTAAAGTGGATATCGGCGCAACCCAACTAATATTAAACCAACAACCGCTGCAGAGAGTTCAGAGATTCAAATACCTTGGATGTTGGATTACCCAAAATCTAGATCCATCCTTCGAAATTCGATGTAGAATTGAACAGGCAAGAAACTCATTTCAGAAATCCAAGCCTCTATTATCCAATAACTCATTCAATTTGGAAATCCGTGAAAAGTTTACAAGATGTTACGTGTGGTCTGTACTTTTGTATGGATGTGAAACTTGGACTTTAAACGCCGATATCATGAATAAAATCGAGCTTCGGCTAATTCTCAACGGTAAAATCGAAGGAAAGAAATGGATAGGACGGAAGAAACTCTCTTGGTTGAGGAATTTGCGGTAGTGGACAGGTTTGACAGCGGACCAATTGCTACACGTAGCGCAAGACAGAAATCAGTATAAAAATATTATAAGCATGGTAGTCGCCGACGTTCCGTAGGGATATGGCACTCTGAGAAGAAGCCTGATTATTGTACATTCTAAAGAGTCTGTTTATACCTAATTCAGAACTTACAGGTACTTTCGAAAAGACGAACTTCTACAATAATGTGATACTTCATATTTAAATGTGTTTATATAAGCAATTACAGCCGATTGTTTGTTTTTATATTTAATAGATTTACGATCTCCTCTTCTGTTTTCTGCTGGAACTGTACCAGTATTCATAAAATTTTGTAAAACACGTTGAACACGACATCTTTTAATATTAAGTATATTCAGGAATACTACTTGGCTAACTGGAATCAGAGTGCCTTCATTTGTGCTGATAAAATATTTAGTTTGAATTTTTTTTTAATGCAGTTCGTTCTTGGTTCGACGCTGAGGCTGCTCCCCACATACGGGGCAGAAACATAAACTCTAAAACAGAAGGATGAACGACTTTTGGAAATATTCGAGCGTAAGATACTCCGCAAAATATTTGGAGCTATAAATCTTTAACTTCGAATTATACTAACTCTCTAATGAACAATATGTCGTTACATTTATTAAAACACGGTGACTTAGATGGGCCGGGCATATAATACGAATGCCTGACAACATGATCGCTAAAAAGCTAACAACAGGAACACCTATATTAAGAAGAAGCAGAGGCCGACCGCGAATTACGTGGGTGGATGGAGTTGAGACCGACTTAGGGATACTAGAGATCAGAAGATGGCAACACGTTGCCAGAAACCGAATAGACTGGCGACTATCATCATCATCATGGAATCATCATGGGAAAAAGATAATTGGGCTATGTGAAGACTTTAATTTGGTTATTTTTAATGGCAGAACAAAAGGCGATATAGAGGGGAGTATACATTCTTAGGGCCATTAGGCAGTTTTGTCATAGATTTTGCATGTGTATCAAGACCGATGTTAAATTTAGTAGATAATCTTTTTATAGGTTGAGAATATTATTCTAACCATAATATGTCTCTGATAGTGGAGTTGTCCTTAGACGATGACGGTCAGAGATAATTAGTCAAGTTTTGCCACTGCTTCCTAAAATTACTTGGACCTAAACTGATTCGGAAAAATATAAAGAAAGAATGTCTTGTGAAATTAATAGGGTGAATGAGTGGACTGATTAACCGGAGATAACTTTGGAGTTACTACAGCAATGTATAAAAAAGTCAGCACACAAAGGTAAGCTTTTTATGACAAAGGAGAAGTGTAAACAAAGTCAGCAATGGTTTGATGGTGAGTGCGCAAGAAAGAGGAAGTAATTAATGTTATATCTCAGAGTATCTAAAAAAATTAGCTTGACTTATGCAATGAACATATCGATGGGTGAGTTCCAAATGTGGCTAACTACAATTTTTCCATTTTTGAGCTATTTACACATTAAACCGTATAATTATTTTAAGTTGTGTTCTAAATGTGGCAAATTGCATTAATTTTAAAATTGGCGCCAGAATATATAGAACCATTAGTATCTATGTACACAATGAACGTAGTTCGCAATTCCACATGTAGCTAGTAACACATAGCCACCTTTGGAATGCACATCTTTCGATGTAGGTGAAGTTAGCGCCATTTGTTTTATTATAACTCATGGTACAATGGATGGCATTTCGAACATTTAATTTAAAATAATTGTCATGCATAATTTGGTTACTTTAAAGTACAATATGAATTAAATCATTAGTTGTAATTTAGTTGAATTAAAAAAAGAAAATATTTTTGTACCCTTAAAAAATATTTTAGTTAAAAATGTAATGTCGTTAAATAGAGAATTAATTTCTATATGTCACTACATCCACAGCGGTGACGTCATCCCTACTCCATGTACGTTATAAGATTTAGGTTAATAAGATAAGGGTATTTTATAACAAAAATCGACCTGTTTCTGGATTTCCCGCAAAACTTGACGGTTCTCGAAATAATAATAATATTCCATAATTTAGCCGTTCACTGTATAATATATTGGTGTTTATATTTATATTTGGTAATAGGCGTCAAAAAACCAAAAATTAAAATTTAAAACTAAAAAATCAGTATTCTATATTATTTGTATATTATGTTAAACAAAGATGAAACATATTAAACTATTTTACGTATATATTCAATTCTTATTAAATAAAAAAACAATGTTTAGTTTATAAAATCTCTCGTTTATAAAGATAAATAAAAGGAAAGAATATTTTCTAAAAGTTTATATTTAATTTAAAATAAATATTGTACCTGTTTTGTTAAAAAGTATAGCGTTAAAACAATAAAAGACAAAGCGTTAATTAAATTTTAAGTCTAGTTATTGCGTCTTGTAAATTCACTGCGGTATGTTAATCCAAAACATAATTCAACACATTTGCTGTTTAATGAAAAATTCTGCTCGAGGATATATTGGATTATTGTTGAAACACAACCGATGAAAAAATTTGATATATTTGCATGAAACCCCTGTCAGTCTGATTACCAACCCTTAAAAAGGTTTATGGTATTTCATACACTTTTATTAAAAAAAAAACGTAAATTTTCATAGAAACAAACACTCTACAAAATTTTAATTTTTAGAATTTAGGCAATTATTGATGAAAACCATATGTTACAAAAAAGTTTTTTGATATTGGCAATTTATTTTTAGTCAGCATTTACTGCTGACTTCCGCCACTATGTAAATGCTCCACCTATTAATCCAATAATATTAGTAACTTAACGAATGATTATCTAGACAAGTAATGCTAAAAATAAAAAATAAGTACTGCAACGATAAAATGAATAAATAATTTAAGCAATAAAAATAAAATGAAACAAAATAGATCTAGGGACCAGATAATGACTGGCCTTGACACAATATAATCTAATACACATATATTATACAGTTTCGTTCTTTTTAGCAAGAGTTTCTTAAACAGCTTTGACATTACTGGTAAGAGTGATATTGGCCTGTAAGAAGAGACTTCTTCCCTGGTTTTGTTATCATTATTACCTCAGCTATTTTCCATAAATTTGGGACATATCTTAATCTAAAAGCAGCATTAATTAGGTTTGTCAATTTTACTATGCCTTTGCAAGGCAGGTTTTTTAGTAATTCTCCAGTAATTAGATCGTATCCTGGGGCTTTCTTTAGATTTATATTTTCTTTTATTTTATCAGCTACTTCTTTTGGAGATGTTGGTCTGATTGTCTCTTCTATCTGATTAGGCTCTATCCATATTTTGATCATTAATTTGGTATTCATGTGGTTTGAATGTATTTTCTAAATATATGGCAAATCTAGCTGCCTTTTGCTTATTGCTCCTGGCTCAGCTACTATCTTCCAAGTTAATGGGTGGAGAATGGATTACTGGTATTTTTAGCCTTCTCGTTGATTTCCATAGGGAGTATTCAGTGCTGCTATCATCCATCAATTCTCTCAGGTAAGAACTCATTGAATAATTTTGTATATTTTGAATCTCTCTTTCAAGCTTTTGAGTTGCATTGTTGAGATTTGTTTTATCTTGAGAAGCTCTGTGTTTGGAAAAGTATCAAGACTGATTTAAATATTTTATTTTTAATATTCAGAATATGACCTTATTTAGTTTTAAATCTTTTATTCAATCATAGTATATTAGCTAAGTATAATATGGCTTTAGTTCATCCTTTAAATTCTCAAATTGGCTGATTAATTATTGTCAAGTTCTGAGAATTCACTTGTCTAAAAACAACATGTTTTTGGGAAACATTAATCAACCCAAACACTTCAGAGTTCTTAAGGAAACGTACCCATTCTTTGTGTAGAAAATTTAAAATGCCACTTTAAGCTTAATTTACGGCTATTCATGGAGGTCCTAAGAACAGAAGAACCACCCCAATCGATTCGCGTACATACATATTTTGTTTCGTATGATCGGCCACTCTACAAGAACCTCTCATCGTGAAGAGACGCAAGCAAGCCAGCATCGTTTGTGCATCCCATTTTTACCCTCAGACCTTAGACTTCGAGCGAGGCCCAACCACAGACAAAAGGTAAGTGAATCTCATATAGAATTGACAATAAGATATTAAATCTGCCAATTGTTATTTGAATTGCATTTTATTTTACATATCTATTTACGAACATTTGCTATTTTTCGCTAATTTACTTACAAACAAATTATCTCATTTTTTCGTTATTATTATTTATCGATTATCATTTAACCAGCGACCTCATTAAGTTTTATACAAAACACTCTGGTTTATTGGCACCTCCTTCTTAGTTTTCTTTAATTAACTTTTTAATTTCCTTCGGATAGTTGTTTCCTTTTACTTTTGACACTTGAATCGGAGTGTTTTCCTATGCTGATTTTTGTATATTTCGAACAAACAACTCTAATTACTCATCTAGTTGTTCAGATGTTTCTAATTGTACAGATAATTCAATTTTTTCTTCAAGGATTGATTTAAAACTTTCCCAGTCTGCTAATTTGTTGGTTATTATTGGAATACACTCCTTTCTAATAATCGTGTCACTCAACGTGAGCATTATGCAATTAGTTGAATTGAATTTATTTTAAATTTTAATCTGCGACGTAACAAAAACTACTTACATATCAGATACAGGAAAGCTCTGTATAGATTAGGCACAAGACAAAAGAGAAAGAAGACTTATTTGAATTTAACCATTCCAGAGGAAATAATAGGTGAATACCAGTATGATGGCATACAAAAAAAATTTCCACTATAGATCATATAAATGTTGATGGTACCTGTATGTAAAAAATACCTTAAGTTTAATATTCCGATGAATGACCTGATTAATAATTTAAAACAGGAATATGATTAAGCAGATAGACAACTCTGCAACGAAAAATTAGAAAAGTATTGAATGATTTATGTTTGATCGACGTAAATACAGCTGAATTTTTTTTGAATAAATATTGAAGTGATATAAGGTTGTTGAATGCTCGAATAAATGAACTTTGAAAAATTAAAGGCAAATACCGAGCACAATTGTAATAATCAAATCTTGCCCAAGTACGAGTACTTTCGCTTTCTACAGCTTCATCAGGGGCATTTCGTCAAATTTGGGCTATCCAATAAGCGCAAAATATAATAAACATGAAATTGAAACATAAATTGTACATAACACTACACTAGAACAAGGACAAACAGTTTAAAATTATTTAAAAAGATTCTACGCTACATTCTTGTCGGCAACAGGAGAGAGACGGAGGGAAGCAAGAGAGAGAGGATTACAATTGTGCTCGATATTTGCCTTTAATTTTTCAAAGTTCAAATATTAAAGTATTTTTGATTCTACTTTTAGATAATATTTTTCGTCTACAATAGTAATTAAAATTTAGTACCAAGGTAATTTTAAACTCCTTATAAGATTAGATTTAAATTTATAGCTCATATCTTCACAGTAACTAAATAATTCATCGCCTTAAATCCCTTGTTATTTAGTGATCCTATAGATTATATAAATCAACGTAGATGCCATGGATTAAAACTTACACTAGAAGTACAATTGGAAAAGTAATATCC